>NC_090265.1:354679643-355879643 GCF_040414725.1 Anabrus simplex
TCCTTGTGGAAGCTCGAATTGACCGGGCGAGTTGGCCCTACGGTTAGGGCCGCGCAGCTGTGAACTTGCATCCGGGAGCAGCCCTGAAGATGCTTTTCCGTGGTTTCCCACCTTCACACCAGGCGAATGCTGGGGCTGTACCTTGATTAAGGTAATGGTCGCTCTCTTGTCACTCCTAGGACTGTACGGAGGTGACTTTGCTTTGCTTTACTCATCTGTGGACATCGAGACTCCAGCATGGAGATAATTCGCTTTAAAATTTTGAAAAATGAAAATGAAAGTCTGATTCATAGGTACAGACAATACGGTCCCAGTCAGGAGGACTGTATGCAACTGACACAATGACGTAAATGACCCAAAGTGTAACGTTTTCTAATACTGTAGATATGTTAGTGCTAAGCATCTAAATATGCTCCTGGAAGAAGTGAAACTGTAGTATGTCTCTAGGTGGTTTATATTACATTACTATTTATATCGTAATCATAGCCAAAGGATCTCCGGTCTTACATGGAATCGAACCAGAAACGTGACTTTTCCTTTCAACAATATTCTATGTTTTGAACAGGATTTCAATCAAAGCCACCTTCGTGTAGACAGTGTCTACACCACACGGCTGGGTATGGCACCCTATATGTATTTATATGTGTGTGAGAGAAACAGAAATATTATATTTATGATTAGCTCTACGCTTAAAGAATTAAGTATATATCGCTATGTGCTTTATGGAAAAATGCATGCGTGAGATCTTAATAATCTAACCTGACAAGCTTCGTGGACAAACACATTAACATTGAACACGCTCTTTAGTAACTTTCTTTCTTTCTTAATCTGTTTACCCTCCAGGGTCGGTTTTATCCTCGGACTCAGCGAGAGATCCCACCTCTACCGCCTCAAGGGCAATGTCCTGGAGCTTCAGACTCTGGGTCGGGGGATACAACCAGTACCTCACCCAGGCAGCCTCATCTGCTATGCTAAACAGTGGCCTTGAGGGGGGATGGGAAGATTGGAAGGGATATACAAAGAATAAGGAAGGAAGCGGCCGTGGCCTCAGGTTAGGTACTATCCCGGCATTTGCCTGGAGGAGAAGTGGGAAACCACGGAAAACCACTTCTGGGATGGCTGAGGTGGGAATCGAACCCACCTCTACTCAGTTGACCTCCCGAGGCTGAGTGGACCCCGTTCCAGCCCTCGTACCACTTTTCAAATTTCGTGGCAGAGCCGGGAATCGAACCTGGGCCTCCAGGGGTGGCAGCTAATCACACTAACCACTACACCACAGAGGCGGACTCTTTCGTAACTCCTGTTATTTATTTTTCTAACGCCTGTAGACTTGAGCACAATTTAACCATGGTGTATAATTTTTAACCATAACACAGCTTACTACGAAGATGGTTGTACCTCATTCATAATGAAAGATTTTCGAACTTTCTATTAGCATTGTGTGTTCCATAGTGCAGTTATAGGGTGGGTCTAACTTTCAAGGTTTCACCTACAGTGTAGATTATGTTTTAGACGTCTTGGTAACTTTATCAAGAACTGTGCATATCACTAAATTAGAAATTAATTGAACTAAACAATAAAGGGCTTTCAGACGTACGAGTTTACAAGGCAGTAATCCATCCAGTGATAATATTTGGCAGACATATGCAACTTGATGAAGAAGGAAGAGGAGTTATTGAAAAAAACAGAAATGAGAATGTTATGGCGGGCAATGGGATCTCTTTGAAGAAAGGGAGAAGAAAGAACGATATCAGAAAGACGGCAGGGTTGGAGAAAATAACAGAACTTTTGAGACAGTGCAGACTGAGGTGGTGCGGCTATGTAATGCGGTAGGGGCCTACGTGGCAAATGCACGAATCAAGAGAGCATGGCTTGAACAATTCCATGCAACCAGAATCGATGAAGGCAAGGGATCAGATGGTGAGACATTGTACAAAGTAACATGCTGGCTGAAGGACTGGCTGAAGAAGATACAGCAGATTGGGCGAGATGGAGGAGAATATATGAATAATAATAATAATAATAATAATAATAATAATAATAATAATAATAATAATAATAATAATAATAATAATAATAATAATAATAATAATAATAATAATGGCATGATCTCAGCTAGCAATTAGCAGGCCTTTTGAACTGGTGGCAGTTAAGTACCAAAGTCCACGGCACTATAGTCCTGATGACCTTGACCTACCAAGCCACCATTCAATTTAGATTGCGAGATGACGCGTGGTTGATTTTCTAAATCTGGGCTTCTACCTCACTGTCAGACAGCTCCTCAATTGTTTTGGTAGGCTGAGTGGACCTATAACCAGACTGGACCCAGTAAAAAATTCCTAACTGTGCTGGGAATCGAACCTGGGTCCTCCCGTAAATGGCAGGCTCGGTACCCATTCACCGCGAGCAGCCGTGTCAGTTAGGTATGGATGTTCGAATTCTACACACTATAGCAGAGATGTGAAAGTATTGTACGCGCACTTTTTAGTGATAGATTTTTGTACTGTGTTGAGGAGTAAGGAGGGGGAGCACTGCCGGTTCCGGTAATACTGCCAACTGAATGGAAATGAAATCTGAATTGAATCGGTAATATGATCGATCGATATGAATTTTCTAAACCTTTATATTCTTAAGCCAACAACTGTGTCACACACACATTATATAATATTAGGCCTATATAACATTTCTCGATGCGAAACTTGTTCCTAGCATGAATTCTATAGTTTGGTTTTGCTGTGTAAACAACAGCACGAGTACGTAAAGAGTTCATAAGCGATCATAAGCGATTCTTAGTTTGTGTTTCAAATCTCGAAGATAACCGAGGTCGACCGATTCAGCCCTAGAGTGTCTATCTATCACTAAAAAATGCGCGTACAATATATGGAATGGATCGTAAAGCTGAGTTAGTTTTAGAGTGGACACAGTGTGCTGCATTATAACATGGCGACGATTACGCTATGAAGGGTCAAGATTTTAGGGTACCCTTCAGAAATTAGCTATTTCAATCCGATCTGAACCCAAAAAATTGGTATCAGGGGTCGAGTATAGAGGGATGTATTAAACTATTTTCTTTAATAAGAAGGGCAAAGTTATTTTGATTGGATTTTTACTCTTTTACTCCGTGCTGGTATGATTACTAATGGTCAAAGAATTTAAAATTTATACTTAATCGTGTTAATTTATTGATTTTTGGTACAATGTACGTTTTATTTTTTAATTAATCGTCTTAATGGACGCAGAATTCTTGGAATTTAGCTCCGAAACGAAGTCTTCATATTTTTACTAATCTACTGATATTTCTTTCTTAATCCGTCCGCCCTCCAGGGTTGGTTTTACCCTCGGAGTTAGCGAAGGATCCCACCCCTACCACCCTAACGGCATTGTCCTGGACTGTGAGAATTTGGGTCGGAGATAAAACTGGGGAGGAGGACCAGTACATCGCCCAGACAGCCTCACCTGCTGTGCTAAACAGGGGCCTTGTGGGGATGGGAAGATTGGAAGGGATAGACAAGGAAGACGGAAGGACGTGGCCCTGACCTTAAGTTAGGTACCATCCCGGTATTTACCGGAAGGAGAAGTGGTAAACCATGGAAAATCACTTCGAGGATATCTGAGGTGGAAATCGAGCCCCTCTCTACTGATTTGATCTCTCGAGACTGAGTGGACCCCGTTCCAGCCCTCGTACCACTTTTCGAATTTCGTGGCACAGCCGCGAATCGAAACCGGACCTCTAGGGGTGGCAGCTAATTACACTAACCACTACACCACAGAATCTACTGATATTCTGAGCCAAAATTGGCGGGTTCGATCCCTGCTCAGACTGGTGGTATTTGAAGGTGCTTTAATACTTCACCTTCGTTTCGATGTTTTCGCCATCACTTAAAGGAAATCCTGTGGGACAAAATGCTGGCATCTCGGCGTCCCCGAAACTATAAAATTAGTTACTGGAAAGTGAACATATTGGCATGGGTGTCTCACATTCATATTTTAAGATTCCGTCTCACGGTCTCAGGGCCCTGCAGTAAACAAGTCAAGGCCCGGGCGACTTGACGATGCGGTTAGGGTCGCGCAGCTGTGAGTTTGCCTTCGGAAGATAGTGGGTTCGAATCCCACCGTCAGCATCCCTGAAAATGGTTTTTCGTGTTCACCCATTTTCATACCAGGCAAATGCTGGGGCTGTACCTTAATTGAGGCCACGGCTGTTACCTTTCAAATCCTATCCCTTTCCCATTCTTCCGTCACCGAAAACCTTCAGTGTTTTAGCGCGACGTTAAACCAGTAGCTAAGAAAAGGTCTAAAATCCGTATAATGGTAGGCCCTGTATGTGAACAATAACGTGAATAGCCTATGTCATTCGGTATCTCGGGGTTGCTTCGAAGCAGAGGTGTTCACCACTTGGAAGACAAGTGAGAGAATATCACAGTAGTGTTGTGATTTGTTATTGCGGTACTTTTTTCTGTCGAAGGTTGGCGACCATTCTGGAATTTTGAACTTTAGACTTCGTAGTTTCCAGAATTAAATTCGTAATCTTGCCTGACCAATCCCGTAGATTTCCAAGATCTCCCAGGTCCACGTTTACCTTAAATGATCAACTGCAAAATTTAGTTCTCTACCCGTATTATATCACGCAGATATACAAGTTTCCAAGCTTTGGAGAAAAGGAGAACCTCAATGTTTTTAATTCATCCTTCCAACCGCCACGGTATTACAGATAATTTTTTCTGTAGGAGATGCGAAGCATACGCCTGTAAAACTACATTTCAATAGGCTCTAACTTTTGCTCTCATTCCGTGTTACATTCCATCATTTCATCATCATCATCATCATCATCATCATCATCATCATCATCATCTGGGTACCCTCCAGGGTCGGCTTTTCCCTCGGACACAGCGAGGGATACCACCTCTACCGCCGCAAGTGCAGTGTCCTGGAACTTCAGACTCTTGGTCGGGGATACAACTGGGGAGAATGACCAGTACCTCGCCCAGGCTGCCTCACCTGCTATGCTGAACAGGTGCCTTGTGGAGGGATGGGAAGATTGGAAGGGATAGGCAAGGAAGAGGGAAGGAAGTGGCCGTGGCCTTATGTTAGGTACCATCCCGGCATTCGCCTGGAGGAGAAGTGGGAAACCACGGAAAACCACTTCGAGGGTGGCTGAGGTGGGAATCGAACCCACCTCTACTCAGTTGACCTTCCGAGGCTGAGTGGACCCCGTTCCAGCCCTCATACCACTTTTCAAATTTCGTGGCAGAGCCGGGAATCGAACCCGGGCCTCCGGGGGTGGCAACTAATCACGCTAACCACTACACCACAGAGGCGGACTGTGGCTCTCGATACATAGAAATTAACCATACACAGTTATAACCCCCCAGCCGAGAATTCAATTCGGGACCCACTGAACCGAGGGTCAGTACGCTGACCGTACAACCAACGAGCCGGACATTATTATTATTATTATTATTATTATTATTATTATTAAACAGAATGCTAACCTCATGGAGGCTGGGGGAAGAATGAACACTGTACCGCACGATGAGGCCATCCTTTCAGTCCAGGGACGATGCGTGAAAGAATGGAAGCAGAATGAGGGTACTTTGTAGTGCAATATGTTTAACATTAAATGTGTCTTAATTTATTTTGATTTGAAAGTTAAGCTGAAGAACTGTTCTTCCAACACGATCTTCCTATGGATATATAGAGTCGGTGGAGCACTGAAGCTCAATACAGGACGTGGCTTAATGTTCAAAATGGGTAGCTACTTTTTCCCACTATACGCTGGTCATAGTAAAAATCCCACCCGAAATCACAGAGAAACGAACCTGGTTGGAAGTGGAGTGGCTAGACCACTGTTCCAGCGTGCCCCTGAAGACATGTAGGCCTGTGCATTACGTGCGTTGAGCAAATCTAACATGACAGTTTCAATTCGATATGTTGACTGCTTGGTTTGTACAGCTACTTGGCTGAATGGTCAGCGTATTGGCCTGGGGTTCATAGGGCCCAAGGTTCGATTCCAGGAAAAGCCTAGGATGTTGACTGCATATGGTTAATTCCTCTGTCCCTCTGACTGAGAGCTTGTGTTCGTTTTAATGCACTTCTCTTCATCTAAATAATTTACCTTGCCAACCATCACACACACACATATACATAATGATAGGCAACGCGCGTTAAACTGGCTAAGTCCACGTCAAGTTCCGAAACCAGTAAGTTAAAAAGAAGGCTAGAAAGAAGAAGTAATGCTCCAATGCCATAAGGATGACCAAATTAATGTTATTTCTTTGATAATGGATGTGTGATAAAACCTAGATATTTAACATCGTTGCATAAGAAACAAAACTCGTATGTCACAATGCTCTGCCTGTCCAGTAGGTTTTACAAGACTGGTCACGCCTCCCAACCACATATGTGCATGTTTTCATTGTTATCCTTTTCCTAAAATAGGCGAAAATACATTATACTGTAGGAGTGCGTAAATAATCATGCAAATATATATATATATATATATATATATATATATATATATATATATATATATTCCTACAGTGAGGTAAGGTTCATTTTCCTTTACACATGATCATAGGAAATTTATTCATGTTGAATAGTCTGGCTGGAGTAGTGGTGGTGGTGATTATTGTTTTAAGAGGAAGTACAACTAGGCGGCCATCCTATATATAACATTAATCAGAGGGAAACATGCAAGGAATCCGACACTTCGAAAAATGAAGATATCGGCCAAAGGAAGACAAGGGCCACGCAGGGCGTGAAAATGAAAGACTCCCTAGCCCTCGCAAACCTAATAGCGTCGGGGTCGGAAAAGAACAAGAGTTGACCAAGAGAGGTCGGATAGGATAGATTAAAGTAGGAGCCTGCACAAGTAAATGGAAGCAATGCCAAGACTTAGTTAAGGGCCCCATGGTCGCCAACCCACACTTCAAAGTTCAGAGCCCCTTGGACCCCTTTTAATCGCCTCTTACCACAGGCAGGGGATACCATGGGTGTTATTCTGCCGCCCCCACCCACAGGGGTATAATAATATGGCTGAAGCGCCATGAGGTTTCGTTTTGTATTATTATTATTATTATTATTATTATTATTATTATTATTATTATTATTATTATTATTATTATTACAAATGTGTTTCAATTAATGTCCCTTCGACTGTTGTAGATCTTAAGAAACGTCAGTGTCAAAGTTTTGCCCGCAAGAGTTCTTTTCTTTTTACAATTTGGTTTACGTCACAAAGACACAAGTAGGTCTTATGGTGACGATGGGATAGGAAAGATCTAAAAATGGGAAGGAAGCGGCGGTGGCGTCAATACAGCCCAAGCAGTTGCCTGGTGTGAAAATGGAAAACCACAGAAAACCATCTTCAGGGCTGCCGACAGTGGGGCTAGAACCCACTATCTCCCGGATGCAAGCTCACAGCTGCGCGCCTCTAACAGCACGGCCAACTCGCCCGGTAGGAGTTCTTTAACAAGCCGCGAAAATACTGCAGGAAATACGTCATTTAAAATCGAACCCACTATCCTGTGTATAGCGGTATCCGTTGTATAACTGTAAGCTTAATTGGGGAGTCCTGACGAAAATTCTCCGTGGATTCCCATTTTTACAACAGACAAATGCAGGGCCTGTATCTCAGTTAAAACCACGGCCACTATCTTCCTTGCACTGAGCGGGCGCGCTTCAAATTCTAACGCAAGTGCTCACGCAGATGACGATTGTTATTTATATTAACTCCTTTATTCTACCTTAAGTATTAATATACGTATTTCACAGGTCATTTTATCTATTCAATAACGGCATTATCTATTCGAAAAATTGTACCATTTATTTTTTAAACTTAATATCACGTGCTACAAACAATCTGTTGAGTATGACAACTGTTTACATCTCTCTGTGTCCTCGACCACTTTCATTTTGTCTGTTGCCTTCCCTCCTGTTTCACACAAACAGCGAAGGCAGACTGTATCTGCATGATCAGGGAAAATCCACTTGAAAGACGTACTGTAGGATTTCCGGGTGGTTTTGTTGCGATTTTTTCCACACATGTAGCAGCATCCTCGCCCTCCAACTTGCGGACGGTTTCTCATCATGTTCAGTTCCAACAAATAACTTGCACAGCCACTTCACTTCTTTGGGAATCATTTCTTGTTGTATCCTCCTTAATATACGGGGTTTGATGAGATCCATTGAGAGGTCATATATGAACTTCCTTCTCAAAATATTTGTAAAACCACTGTTCTTCTTATAAAAGACTAATGCATTGATTCCACCAATGATAATGTGATCAAAAAATACTTTCAATGGCCAGCATCGACTGTTTCTAGAAACATCATATTCTCCGTAGGTAATGTCCCATGTTAGGAAGACTTCGTGAAGATGATAAAAATTATAGGTAACTCCTTTTCACTGACGAGTTTTGATGACCAGCCGAGCCTTGTGTGCCGGTTTTTTTAAAAGGAAGAAACACTTTGACGGATACATGTTTACTGATATTATTAATGGAATGCATATCGTCCCCTTAGCTCTGCAGCCCAACACGATGTCGGGGATGAAGTGAGATTATATTTTACACCATATTTTACGACCGGATGCCCTTCCCGACGCAAACCTCAGTTGAGAAGGTAATGAATATGAAATTAATGATGATGTTGATGATGATGGTGAATGGAACTGGGTACAGAAGTGGAAGGAATCGGCTGTGGCTTATGAATAAGAACTGTCCCGGCACTTACTTGGGAGTGCAAAAGCGAAACCACAAAGAAAAGAAAAAAATTCTCAAGATAGCTGACGATGAGGTTCGAACCCACTTGCCTGCCGAGTGCAGAGCTTGGTCCATAGCCGTAGCATATGAATACACGCGGCTACTCCACTCGGTGATACTATTACTGAAATATAATATAAAATTATTTATCCAAGAACTGGCAATATCAAAATCATTTACATTTGGGGAAAAGATAATTTATCTGAGTAAGGGGTGACAGTTCCGCATGAGACTCATCATTACTACTTTGTCTCGCACTTTCTTGTAGTTCAATGTCGCATCTTAGATATCCTCCACCTTCATTATCGAAATATAGCTCTCCAGAATCACTAGTTATGAGGAAACATTCAATTTCTTCGTCAATAAGAGATGAATGTACACTTCAAGACGCCATGATGGCTACACGTAAGCGGGAAAGATGTTCTACTCCAAGGAAGCTGAAATAACACCAGATCGCTTTCAAAACACGCGAAATGGAGTGGTATATCTGCAGTACAGAACATCTTTGAGCATTTCCACGGAATCTCAAAGCATGACATTATATCGCGTTCATTTGTGAGATCGGAGAAGTACACACTGCACCAAAACGTATATATACGGGTTTGGCAGTGATTAGCTGGCCATACAAGGAAAGATTTTTTCGCAGGCCTCGCCTTTGGGGCCAGATCCGACAGAACGCCTGCCAGGCGTGACCTTCAGAGACCCGGCCCGCTGCTCGCCATCAACTGTGACACCAAGCCTGTCGTGTTGTGCAACGTAATCTGTCAACATTCCAGACCCTCCCGTTAATTGGAATGATCCCTTTGTTCTCGGCAGGCCAAGAAGCCTCATCCGCTGGCCTTTCAAACTAGTTTGAAATCCTTGCCGGCCGTGCTTAGAACTGTGCGATGGACATCGAAGCAAACAGTGTCCATAGGAAAAAAAATGCTGTTGCTGCTGTTGGAATGTGCATTTCGCTATATGTTAAATCATGCAAACAGAAAAATCGATCAAAGTGGATGAAATCATGGATAGGAGAGCGAGACAGCTGTAGTCTCGTGAGTCTGATACAACACCTGAGAGAAAATGAACCAGACGATTACAGGAATTATTTGCGAATGGACCACAGCGATTATGATATGCTGTTAGGTAAGCATGTATGGATTTTACTCGTTATTACGTTAAATGTTTGATCTGTCTAAGTCTCATCCTACGCTTTGACAATACGAAAGTGACTGAGGTATGAGTGATGCTAGTAATACCATTCCTTTTGCAGCCAGTCCCTGTTAGGAATGGTATGAAAATATCAATCATAGGGACAGCTGGCGCGTGCATTTCGGTGGGCTTAGCAGAGTGATATGCGAGCAATTTCTGGATCGGTGAGGAAAGCAACGGGAAACTACCTCACTCCTCATTTCCTTAGTACGCTTTTTCAGTGATGCCTAGGTCATCTATGGCAGCTGTTAGCATAGCTGTGGAGGATCAAACCAGCCTTCGGGCTGAGTACCAAACATACACAACACATACATAATGATTTGTTTTGCGTAGCTATTACTGGTGAACAGTCTAGTTGAAAGCATATTTACTGTAGATATTGTAGCTTCTAAGCTGAAGGAGGAGGAAAGGAGGATACTGAAGAACGCTTGACTGCGACACTGCGACACCTCATGTTTTAATTGTCAGAGACACGGCCGCTCTTTGTACATTTCAATAAATTTCTCTAGCAGTGCCTTTGTCCACTCCATGCTTTCCTTACAAGAGGCTTGATCTGTGAGGCGAGGTCCTTCCGTTGAGGCGCTGACAACAGGTCTCGCCTGTAGCAGATAACGCCTCGAACTGATCTCACTCACTAACGAGCAGTCCTAGCCTGTCGGAACGCGTCACAAAAGGCCTCGTCTGTCACAATTCCTCTCCGTGTATGGCCAGCTAATGGGTTAAACTAGAATTGTAACGTCAGTGCTCGCATGGATGACTAAAAATAAAATTATAAAATTATAAAATTATATCCGTGGATGAGAATAGTCATCCGCGTGAGAACTGGAGTGCTGGTGATGGCCTTAATTACCCCAGTGTTACCGAAAACCAATGCGAGTTCTTACGACGTTAAGCCGATAGAAAAATGAATAGCTAAACGCCCTGCCAGTAAAATCAGCGAAGAGGAGGCTCTTGATCCAAGAATCAGTTGGCCCCCTGGATATATGTGACCTTACGGTAGAATCAAGAAATCACGTTGTTTTACGTGACTGTTGATACTATGGCCATGTTTACAGGATTTCCAGTTTCACGTGGAGCCTGAAGCATATCTCAAAATTCCCACGTGCATTGTCGGGATTCGAACCGCGGCCAATTTTTTCAAAAGCCAGCAAAAATGTCACGCGGCTATCACGTGTCTGACAGTAGGATCCGTGTTCATATTATTCAGTCTGTTCTTACCACATTTTTTTTCTTTCAAGACATCGAGTTAATGAAAAAAAAAATGAAATGGCGTATGGCTTTTCGTGCCGGCAGTGTCCGAGGACAAATTCGGCTCGCCAGATTCAAGTTTTTTATTTGACGTCCGTAGGCGACCTGCACGTCTTGATGAGGATGAACTGATTATGAAGACGACACACACACCCAGCCCCAGTGCCAGAGAAATTAACCAATGGTGGTTAAAATTACCGACTCTGCTGGGAATCGAACCCGGGACCCCTGTGACCAAAGGCCAGCACGCTAACCATTTAGCCATGGAGACGGACATCTAGTTAATGGAAGCCCCGGAGTGAAAAAGTGCTCTTTTATTCACCGGTGTTCGTGGAATTGCCAATGAGTGGAAAACGTCGCTTGGTACTTACTCGAGCGAGGGAAAAATCACTCTGTCCTACAGGAATTTCCGGTAGGTCAGAAGTGAAACACCCTTAGCGCTGGGTCATCGATAACTATGAAAGAGGGATAGTCTTGGAAACAGTAATTTTGGTGTTAATTAAGAAAATATTGAATAAATTTAGAGTGGGCCGAAATTTAAAATTTTCTTGTACGGTGTTGAAATGAAATGGCGTATGGCTTTTGGTGTCGGGAGTGTCCGAGTACAAGTTCGGTCCGCCAGGTGCTGGTCTTTTGATTTGACTCCCGTAGGCAACCTGCGCGTCGTGATGAGGGTGAAATGATGATGAAGACGACACACACCCCCAGCCACCGTGTCAGCGAAATTAACCAATTGTGGTTAAAATTCTCAACCCTGCCGGGAATCGAACTCGGGACTCCTGTAACCAAAGGCCAGCACGCTAACCATTTATCTATGGAGTCGAACTGTACGGTATTTATATCGGGTGTTGGGCTCCTTGGTCCTGACTACCCTCTTGAGCAAGTCGATGCCATCAAAGTTAGAGTGGGTGTTTAGAATCCGAGACTTAGTCATCTTAATCAGTTTCAAGATTTGTTGGTTTCAAGCTAGGACATTTAAGTCCCGATGAATTTCGTGATTTTACTTATACCATGAGGAGTGTGCTACAAGAGATTATTTTGAAAAGTCCCAGAGGAGTCTTTGTAGCACCAGGCTACAAACCCATATAGCAGAATGGGCCTAATTCAAGACGGGTAAAACTTGCGCTTAACGGTGCCGCTCAAGTGTTTACTAAATAGAAGGGGGTTCAGGGAACTCACTTTAGCGTTAGCACGCTGAAGAGCCTGGTCTATTCCATTTCCACGTGAGCATCTTGTCCCCTAACACGCCGAGATATTTGACGTTTTCCATTCGGAAGATGGCTAGCCTCGGGTTCCACTTAGTGAAGATAACGGCCAAGAATTTTTCCGGATTAATCTTAATTCTGTTGGTAATAAACCTTTTTCAAAGGGGTTTAATCTAGGCTTGCATTCTCCAGGTGGTATATCATAATAATCGTTAAGTTCTTACTCATGAAAAATGGCGCTAAGTTACTAGCGAAGGTTTTACGGGCCGTACTTATGTGTACCAATGACAGAAGTTGGAATCGTCACGTTGATGCCTTTTCACTGATTGGTAGCGAGTATAAAACTCCTCCTTTCAACGTAATTGACTCTAGTTAGTGCATTTAAAAGCAAAATAAAATACACGTGCAATAGTTGTAGAAATAAAATCATGTTTCACCTCACTTTTTTTTAACTACCTTAAGAAGTAAGTGGCCGTCATAAATAAATGTTATGTAACGAGTTTAGCTTATGTGTTAATTACCGCTGGTCTGTTGCCATCTTGTTTGCAGTACGTCACCGAGACACAGAATGAGAACACTGGATATCCTTGGGAAAGTTAGCACGTGCGTTCTACAAGAACCGGAAACAAAACTGCGGAGCAAGAGTAAGTCAAGGTAATGTGACCTGTATGGGTAGAATATATCGACGATACCCTATCCCTGTCGTAAGAGCCGACTGAAGGGGAAACCCCCAGGTGCTGTCATATCGGGTAGCGTAGTTGAGTCTGGCATTGCATCGTCTTAGTCAAACCTTGTTGTCTTCTGACTCCGACAGTATTAGGTTTGAGAGACCTAGGGTAACTACCACACACTTCGGGGCCCTTCCATTTCTTTTTTCTTTCTTTATTTATTCCAACACTCCCATATTTCGAAGGGCTGCACTTCTTCCCTGTGTCCTTCTGATTGGTGTTAAGAAACGATTATCCGGCTGCTTGCCTGGATGGTCAGCGTAATGGCCTCTCTCGGTTCAGAGGTTCGGGTTGGTGATTTTGACCGCGTATTGCACCCTTTTAATTCCCTCGATGAGTAGATTCGATGTGAAGATACTGAACCATTCTGCATCTTGGTCAAAGAATGTTGATATAATAATAATAATTATGGGAATCGTATGAGACCACAAAGAAAGGGCCTTGGGTGGCATCTTATTGTGCAATAATATCTGAGATTGCGCGCTTTTCGAGACAACTTAGCTGCAGAAGCGAGCTGAGGTTTATAGATGCTCATTAATATTTATTACCCAAGCGAACCTCTTCACTTGCAGCGTGGGACGCAAGCAGCTCCGTGAGAAATGGCGGGAAGGTTTATGTTGGAGGGAAAGAATTTATTCAATATCTTTGACTACAAGAGGAATGCAGAGGATTGGATGCAAGAACTGCAATCAAGATATTTTCTGAAAGTTATGAAATGCTGCATGGCACTAGTTGGAATCACAATAAAGGTATGAGTAATTAATATGCATACCGCGGGAGAAATTTTCCACTCCGCGGGTGCGCGCGTGAAGCCCACACACGTAGAGCTTGGTAGCGTGGGGCGAGATCGCTAATATATACGACTGCCGAGGGTGCAAGAGTCATTTCACTGTGTGGACCGCTGTCACGTAGGTGTCTGTCACGCCGCTACTCAGCGAAGAGAAGACCACCTTTATCTACAAGCAACGCAGTCAGAGTTCACCTTATACTTGGGACGTGTAAGTAACAACCTTTTGTAATAGAGATCAGAACTTTGTACAGCAAGTGTTGACCTGCTTTCCTATGAAAATATTCCGCTGATAGTAATGGTGTTCACACATAGTCACATCGCATAATCTGAGGCTAATATTGTCCTAAACGAATGGCACGTACTAGTGTAGGCTCAGAAGATTGATATTAATTCAATTCGGTCAGTAGAAATAGCGGTCAAGAGTAAAGTAAATTGCAGTTGAGAATTGAGTAACTGTCTTACAAGGAGAACGCTCAGAATGTGACCTGATATTACGGGATTATAATAACAGGTGAGAAGGGAGATATAGACATCGAACTGAGGACACATTGTAATCTGATTTTCCTTACAGTTTCTCCTACATCACGTGTGGACTGGACACTGCTCATCCATCACGTTGAAGCGGTAATTGGGATCGAAGCTGCCGAGCATTCTTCACGGCATCGAGGTGCGTACGTGGACCATCCGCGACGTCCAATCATCACGACATCGAGGAGGCGGTAATCAAGTCACCTGAACGAGAACATCACAGCCGACCAGGATGTCACCAGTCATCGAACCACGAGTGCTGCCACCAGCTTCTAACGTCAACATGACGGCGTAAATTCGCGATGTCCACAGGGGGAATGTTCAGTTATATCATGAGACACAGGTCAGATAATTCTATTGTTTAAGCATGCAGCAGTATGATAATGGTTAGGTCAATAGTAGATAAATTTGGCCTTCCGCCAATATGTAAATAGGTTGGGATATGAATGCCCGTGTAAATAGAATTTATGCCCGGGACTCAAGCTTAGTTAAATAGTTAATATTTGCACGTTGTTATTCTCATTTGTTTCGTTAGTGTCATTGTTGCAGAGGTAGAGAAATTGAACTCGTGTATTTTCATTTCACCGGGACCTAAGCGGTCTCATACGAGTGTAACCCAGACAAGCAGTTTAAGTACTAGCAAAGTGCATGAGCAGGGTAGCCTGTAATGTTATTTGTCGAGTGAAGAAGCCTAAGATCTTCTATATCTCTTGAATGCACTCGGATTGGCGTATTAAGCTGAGCAAGTCAGGTCGTAGGAAGCCCATAAGAAATGTTGAATAATGTTATTATGCCCAGAGTATTGAGTTGAGGCCCCAAATAGCATGAGAAATAATGGTTACGTAGTAATTTGTGAATGTGAGTGCCGATAAGAAGGCCAGGGTATGTATATGAATGTGCCGCTGAGAGCACCAATGATAAATAATGAATGGGCCAGTTGTATTTGAGTTTTATCTGCGCTAGAGTGTTGAATTTGAACTCTAAGGAATAAAATGGCCTGTAGTAATTATATTATAATGAGGGCAATGCGTATGTTAGATTCATGGGCCGAAAATAGGGGAGAGTCGCCCCTTGCCTCTGTTTACTTGCTGTCAGCTGAGGGAAATATTTATGGCAGAGAGGCCTGGCTGCTCAGTTTATACAAAAAGCCGAGGTGTTGAAGGGCCAATGTGGGTCGTTTCTGACGTCACGACACGAAAGTATGAAGGTAGAAACAGTGCGTTTGTCAAGAAGTCAAGAAGACGGGAGAGCGGTGACCTTTTTATAGTATGGTCCGGAATACGAAATTTTATACACGATTGTCGGTGTCATTCAAAGAGGCACATAACTATGCATATGTATCTGCATGATGTAAATATGTTCTTATTTTATTTGATGTCATATGGTTGTTTTACTTGGGAAAGTCTCGCGATCGATTCCCAGACAGTAGAGTGTATATTGGATGCTTGTTTAGAACTTGTAGGGTAATTATGAGCACTGAGGCATAGATTCACGTTAGAAATAGATTTTCTTTGTAGATATGAGTTGCCTACGAGCAGATTTATGATTCAATTCATTTTATTTGACGTAACCATTATGCTGCCTGTTGCAGTGTCAGATGTTTACTTGATGCAAGACATCTCTTCCACAATGTCTATAACTTCAATCGAGATACCCGTTTATGTCAAGAAATCATTTAGATTTGTTTATGACAATTATGTCAGTTATGTAAATTTCATAGGATATTTGTTCATTATCAGAATTTTAGATTATTGTAATAAACCGGTGCGTTAAATCGAAGATGCAGCTCAACCGTTGTTTATTTTGGTTAGATTTGTTCATGACCTGCTCATTTTTATTCCTCTTCATTTAATTTATTTTATTACGTTGACCCTTTTCTTACCCGATCCCCCTGAAGGTTGCTGTTACGCCGGAGCAGATGAAGAGGATTATTGAGCAAGGTAAGCTATGTGCCAAAGTGATTCACCTGGTGGTGAGTGCATTGGTATAGCTATAATGTACTTGGTCAGATTTCAGCATTGGCTTGACGTTGACGAAGGCATTATAGGGCACAATACCTTCTCTCTGACTCTTCGTCTGAGGGTCACCATCGGTTCTCTTTCGCAGAGGTACTTGAGATTTACTGCCTCAACAATCAAAACTGTCATAGTGCCTGACTGAATTCAATTTATTGAATGAAAATAAAATGCAAGAAAGAAATACAAGATGATTTATAATTAAATGAGTCACCATCGGTTCTCCTTCGCAGAAGTACTTGAGATTTACTGCCTCAACAATCAAAACTGTCATAGTGCCTGACTGAATTCAATTTATTGAATGAAAATAAAATGCAAGAAAGAAATACAAGATGATTTATAATTAAATGAGTTTACAGAAGCATGAACTACTTAGTTTGATATTGTTTGATAGCTCATTTGTTTGTTTTCTACAGGAAAACCTCATTTAATATCAATATTTTAAATATTGAATTTTAAATGTTCACAATTTTTGTTTGCTTCCATCCTTTACTACAACGAAATTTATCATTTACTTCACAACTCCCTTATAAAGTTAAATATTTCATCAATAGGAAACTGTAGCAATGATATTCTTAACATAGAAAGAAATTTACTTGGGAAAAATGTACACTGTGGAAAGCTAATGTTAACTATTAAGTATTCTTCCAGTAAGTAATAATTCTTAAATACTTATTTTGATGATGTGAAGCATTTTTTCATCTGATTTGTAGGTTGGAAATATCCTTTGAGCGCAAGTGATTCTTTGAATTCACCTAACTGGTTTAAAATAGTTCGTAAAAATAATTACTAATGAGTAATGCAATGGTAGTTATCATGATTTCAACCCGAATGAGTTTAATAGTTGTAAAATAAAAAGATTGAACATTCAAAACATTGGTCTCGTTTAGTTGAATCCAAAGGCTTCATTAATTTTTATTGCTGTTATAGCATTCCTAAATCACAGATATCTTTGCACGGCATAAAACTCTTCGGTCTATATATTTTTAAAACTGATTGCGTCCCCTTGACTCTATCTTCCGCGGCTTTCAGTTTTATCCCGCTACAGGTACTCCATATTGTCGTGTATAGATTTAATTGCGTTGACTACATCTTAATTTTCAGATAATTAATTAATGTCCATGACCTGTTAATTCTTATTGAATTCTTACAACGTTAGGACTAATCCAAATATTAACTTTGTTAAAATGAATTTCAGCTGATTTTCTGAAGGAATACTCTTTTCAATATAGGCAAATGACTGTTGAGATGTCCACTTTGGCTATATTTGGTACAGTTCTGAAATAAATGTGATGCGACTCTAATATTCAACGAAGCTCTTCTCTTCCACGTCGCTACTTGAACTACGTATATGAATAGAGGGACTCTCCCTGTCTCCGTCTCGTCGCAGCTTATGGGTACAAAGTATATAATAAAACACAAAGGCCAAGTAATTCTGCCTTGTGGCTCCCCCTCTTAATCGTTATAGGATCAGATAATTACTCGTCTACACTTATTCTCTAAGTTCTATTTTATGGAAATGTATCCATATAATCACTCTTTTGTTCAGTCCAGTAGTTCTCATTTTCTTCAGTAGTCTTCTATGATCTATCCTATCAAAAGCCATAGATATATCAATAGCGTTACAGTCCATTTGACATCCCGAATCTAAAATATCCGCTATGTCTTGCTGGAATCTTGCAAATTGAGCTTGACTGGGGTAACCTTACCTAAATACGAGCTTCCTTCTATAGAACGAGTTAGTAATTTTAAAAAACGTGTCTGATATAATCAGGAAACTTTTTCCCAGAGTTTCCATGCAACACATGTTAAGCTGACTGGCTGTAAATTATCTTCTTTATGCTTATCACCCTTTCCTTTGTACAATCTGGCTACTCTACTAACTGACCATTCATTTAGTAAAATTTAGTAAAATTAATTCTTGCAAACAGTAATCAGAAAAGTACTTCGGATGTGGTACTATATCCCAACCCACAAACATATATAGACTTGGTGGCCCTCCACCCACATAATTTCTATAAATAAGCGTTCCACATACACTAATGACGAATAGGATGCACAATCGCTGGTTTTCAAAGGAGCGCTACAATGTGCTATGTCTGAATGCCGTGAAACAAATACGCAAGTTCTGTAACACGGTGCATTTGTAAATTAGTCAAACATACAGAAATAAATGCTTAATAACTCATTAATTTATACGCATGTAAACATTCTACTCTTCCAAAGAGTTGCAGATATAAAACATAAACTAGAGCTTCAAAGCCTATAAAGTAAAAATGTCACACTTAGATATACCAGAACGTTTTCATCTACAACTGTTGATAATACATATGCTCAAAAGCTCGTCCCTGATGGTGTATGCAGTGTCGAATACGTCCCGCAGTGTCTGCATGGACACATCTTAACATTTCAGGTGTCACTGCAGCACAGGCTTCACGAAGTCACTGTTGTAGTGTTCAGAGTTTACTGGCTCTGTTTTATACATTTTCGATTTGATATGGCCCCACAGGAAATACCCAGAGTGGTTAGAACAGGCGATCGTGATGACCACTACCAAGGGTCCACCACGACCTATCAACCGTTCAGAATGTTGTGCATCAAGATTCTCCCTAATGGCTCGCTCTCAACAGTACTGGTTTGTTTAAATTATGGGCCATTTTCAAGCGTTGACATGCCTTGGGCGATAAGTTGGGAATTGTCGCTTGACCGTAGCATTTCCTTTTCTAGGCAACTTAGAGCATGATTCGCTCCGCCTTCGAATTTTTCTAAACAACGTGTCAATGCCAGTGTGTGAAATCGCCCCAATGACTTATACCAGCCCTCAAGCTGGAGGCAACGGTTACGGCAAGCTCTGAATTGAAACTGAACTCTACGCTAGTGAATTAATCCTGAAGATGTTTCTGTTCGTGCCTGGTTCTTATTTGTAGAAACTCTGTTTATTCTTTGGACTGTGTTAGATCCTCTCTAATGTTTTCTTCAAGATCCTTTAGCTTTAAAGTTATAACGTTTTATTAACATTTTTATTAACAGGTTGTGAAAATAAATTATACCTTTATTATCTCTAATTGTACGCTGGCCGTGTTAACTTGTAAAATATTCTGTGTATGAGTAGGCATTCCATTTTTTTCGATCATGTTACAAGACTGTTTGATCGTTCTTCCTTGTTTTTATTAATATATTAATCCTCATAGTTTATGTGAAGTAGTCTATTTCATTCATGTTGAGATTTAGGAAAAACTGTTTTTTAATATAAAATAAAGACCCCAATATCTTGAAAGTATTCTTCTTTGCTAAAGTGTACTTTTCACTTTCAAACTTCACTTATTTTCTTTGATATATCGTGTAACCGTACAGCAGGGTTACACACTTCATTCATTATAATTATTATCATTATTGACCCGATTCATTCGATTTTATATTCAGATTTTCATCATTTAGATTGTAGTATTAATAAGGTATCTCGCATCTTATATCATCTAATCAGTCGACAAGAGAATTCTCTTTGTAATTATTATGAATGTAAATAAGTGAGATTTGTTGATTTGAAAACAAAGTCAAATGTTAACGTGTAACTGGAGGCTTTGTAACTGGCATTGTGCAACCAAGGCTATGTTTAACCGGTGATGGCTTTGGCAAGAGAGTTTCCGTTCATACGGATAGTTTGTGCGTGTGGGGAAGCTAGTAAGCCGCATGACAAATTTTGTATCACGCGTGGCTTCGAGCTTGCTTCCGTATTCACTAGCTTCCGTGTATCAGTGTGGAAGGGATGACACTATAGAACTGTATGTAACAAAACATCTCATAGGGTATTTTTATATTATTCAATTAAAGTAATGCAAGTTAATTGTGATGTAAAGTATAGTCGTGAGTTCAGTTTTCTTTTAATAATAGTAGGTAAGCGATTATATTAAGGAACAGTTTATATTGTATTAAAGAATAGTTTTCCCAAATTAGGTGAGCACCAGTCGCTGTAGTAAGTGACAAATTGGTAGAGCATATCTCTTTATATTTATTATTTTCAAGGCGTAAGGCTATAAACTCACATACCTGGCAAAATACAGGAATATGGACCAAGGCAGATGTAAATTGTGATCGCATTTCAATAATTGAGGATTGTACAATTTCAATTTGTGGACTCTCTTTATGTCACCATACTTGGTCTTCATCGTCCATGTCGGTTCTTTTGGATCTATGTTCATGTTCTTAGTTTTTCTCAAAGGAGATGTGAATTTCTGCCTTTTATGCTGTTTTTTTCAAAACCTCTATCTGTGTAGTAGTAGTCTCTAGATTTTCAACAAAGAACACTAAGTCGTCTGGAAATGCAAGGCATTCAAATTTAAGTTTAGCCTTTTTGTGTCCTATCTTGATTTCATTCGGGATATTTTTCTGACTCATTTCTTTTCGCCATTCCCTTATCACCTTCTCCAAGACACAGTTGAAAAGGACTGGGGAGAGGCCATCTCCTTGTCTCACACCTGTTTTGATTTCAAACGGTTCTCATAGCTCTCCAAGGAATTTTACAATTTTACTTCTGACCGGGTGTTTGTTACTGTCTGTATAATTATATTCGTTGTTTTCTCATCAATTCCAAATTCTTTCAGCGCTTTTATTAATGTTCCCTGTCGACAGAGTCATATGCCTCTCTTTTTGAAATCTACAAATGTCATAACTACCTTCTTGTCTGTTACTAAGGTTTTAGTTTTGATTAAAGTCTTGATGACCGGGCGAGTTGGCCGTGCGGTTAGGAGCGCGCAGCTATGAGCTCGCATCCGGGAGATAGTAGATTCGAATCCTATTGTCGGCAGCCCTGAATATGGTTTTCCGTGGTTTCCCATTTTCACACCAGGCTGTACCTTAGTTAAGGCAACGGCCGCTTCCTTCCCATTCCTAGACCTTTCCCGTCCCATCGTCGCCATAAGAGCTATCTGTGTCGGTGCGACGTAAAGCAAAATAGCAAAAATAGCAAAAAGTCTTGATGGTAAATATCTGCTCCTCACGACACCGTCCTTTCCTGAATCCTGCTTGGTATTCCCCCCGCTTTTGATCTATGTGAATCTCTATTCTATTCTGGAGCGCTTTAGACGATATCTTGTATCTCCTTTTTTATGTAATGGGTAAACGATATCATCCTTCAATTCATCTGGTATCTTTTCCGTTTCCCAAATCTCTTCGAAGAGTCTCACTAACTGTTCAAATATTTTGTCCCCTGGGTATTTTCGAAGTTCCGCCACGATTGAATCTTTACCAGACGTTTTGTTGTTTTTGAGGTTCTTAATGGTTTCTTTTATTTCCTCTTTGCCTGGTAGGGCTGAGTCGAAAAGTTTGGATTGGGGTTCTTGGAAGGACATCTCTTTCTTTGAAGGTTCACAGTTCAGTAATACTTTAAAGTATTTGGAAAAATATTCGCAATTTTGTTTATTGTTCAGAATCAATTTACCAGAATCATTCTTGAAGCAGATAGTGGGTGGAGAATATTTTCAGTTTTGATTTGGAGGTCTTGTAGAAGTTTCTAGGGTTGTTATTCTTAAAGTTTTCTTCAATATCCCTTAATTGGCCTCTTTCAAATTTTCGTTTGGCGTTTCTGAAAACTTTGGCCGTCTATTTCCCTTGAGGTCTGAACCCATCAGAATTCTCTTTGGTGGAGTTCCGTATATTCCATGCCTCAGAACGTTACTTTAGAGCAGATTCACATTCATCATTCCACCATGGGTATCTCTTCCTTTGAAGGAGATATATTGTATGTTTGGCAGCTTCTTGGATTTTTCGAGCCATTTCATCCCATTTATATGTGTTCAATAAATCCAGTTCTTTCCGGTAGTTTTCAATTATATCTTGTTTTATTTTCATTCCTTCAATTCTGTACTTTTGTGTCCACCACGATTGAATCTTTACCGGACATTTTGTTTTTGAGGTTCTTTATGTTTTCTTTTATTTCCTCTTTGTCTGGTGGGGCTGAGTCGAAAAGTTTGGATTGGGGTTCTGGGAAGGGCATCTCTTTCTTTGGAGGTTCACAGTTCAGTAATACTTTAAAGTATTTGGCCAAATATTCACAATTTTGCTTGTTGTTCAGAATCAATTTATCGGAATCATTTCTGAAGCAGATAGTGGGTGGAGAATATTTTCTAAGTTTTGATTTGAAGGTCTTGTAGAAGTTTCACTCCTATCAGTCACATACAAGATATTGTCCAAAGCGCTCCTGAATAGGACAGAGAATCACATAGTTCAAAAGTATGGGGAATACCAAGCAGGATTCAGAAAAGGACGGTCCTGTGAGGAGCAGAATGATATCATCCTTCCATTCATTTGGTATCTTTTCCGTTTCCCAAATCTCTTGGATGTGTCTCACTAACTCTTCTAATACTTTGTCCCTTGGGTATTTTAGAACACGTGTGGGAGAGAGCACTGCTCTGTCCAGGAGTGAAACCAAGTTGGTAAGACCTGGAGTTGGTTCTTCCACCCTCCAAGCTGTTGGGAACCTTCCTCTTCTGCCCTGGAAATTGTTGAGCGGGTGGCTTTGTTGCACTCATACTAATCCCTGAGTGTAGGGCTGCCTCTTCCGCCATCTCCACCGTACCGAAGTCCACCTTCTCCGCTGTAGATGTCGTTGAGGTCCTCACTCGTAACCTTGAGCTGGGACCCTTACCAGATGATACACACCGGGTCAGTGTGCTCTGGGACTCACATAGGCAGGGGCGACACTCTCTATGGTAGGACTACCTCCAAAGAGGGCCCCTACCTGCTACCTTATTATTATTATTATTATTATTATTATTATTATTATTGTTATTATTATTATTATTATTATTATTATTATTATTATTATTATTATTATTATTATTATTATTATTATTATTATTATTTCCGGCTCCATGCCTAAGTTGTTTGCATGATGGCCTTTAGTCCAAGCTGTAAAGGGTTGAATTCCCGGCCGGGCCGGGGATTTTAAATTTCACTGGTTGAAAACGGTCAGCCCTCGTTATATATCGTTTCTAACATTCCAAGGAAGTAGAAATTATAGGAACCTTACTCGGATTGAGTGTCAGAGGAGAGATGTGTTCATAGCGATGTCTGGAAACCCATCATCCCAACCCCGGAAGTATATTTACTTTTATAACCTAACGAAGAGAATTACCCGCCATTTTTGTTGCTGAAATAGTCACATGCAATCATATTTGCCAATGGAAATTACCACGTGACGTCATTGTCGAGGACGATTTCACTTGTAGTACGTTACCAGTCCCGGCAGATTAAAAGCACAAGTAAATTAAATATATGAAGGAAATAATATAGATCACAGGAAGCTAGAGGTCTAAGGCCACTTCGAGGCTTCTAACCTGGGGGCTTACGCCCCCAGACACCCTTTGCTTGTCTCCATATCACTGGTCTTGTCCTGCCATAACCTATCCAGACAAATGGTCTTGTCCAGCCCATCCCCCAACCAGTCCAGACCAATAGCCTTTGCTACAGGAAGCTAGAGGCCTAAGGGCGCTTCGCGGCTTCTGACCTGGGAGGCTTACGCCCCCAGACCTTCTTTCCATGTTCCCATACCTCCTAAGTAGGCAGGTTAGCAGCCTTGTGAACCGTTCGTATACGTCCTCTGCGAGAAGGCAGCGAGAGACAAACAAGCGAAAGTCGTTCCACGCGTACGTGTATGTGTGTAGAAAGTGGGAATGAGGGTCAAAGTATCGATCATTGGTTAATTCCTCTGGCTCGGGCTCTGGTTGTTCGTGCTGTTTTCGTCACTACTATTGTATTCATCCTAGGTAGGGGCTCATTCTAGCAGAATCGCAGGTCACCTACAGGGCGTCAACTCGAAAGACCTACACCAGGCCTCTGCAAAACCACATGACATTACAATTATTATTATTATTATTATTATTATTATTATTATTATTATTATTCCGGGGTTACTGTGGAACAGCAGAGGTGAAAGAAGGTGCCGGGGTGAATGGGTCTAACTACCAAGTCAAAGTTAATATAAAACTTTAACAAGGTTATATTTTCTAAGTTTTAACAAACAAGAATAACAAAACTTTTACAACAATAACAACGGTATGGCAATTTAGAACCAAGATTTATAAGGATCCAAGATTTCAACCTTTAAACATTCTTGGGGTAGCAAGCCCTAATTTTACAATTCTGAGTTCCTAGTTCAACTTTAACTAAGCAACAATTTGTTCAAAAGGGCAGAAAACCCCTAATACATGGAGCACTTGCTCACAATTAGAATATCAAGCCTCTCGAGGCACTTTTACAACACATGCAAAGAGCTGACACGCTCTCAGTTTTCCACGCCTATTCAAGGCAACACCAATAATGTGTTATACTTTCTGGCCTTCCATGGCCTAGCATACAAATAGAAACAGGGGTATCTCGTACCCAACCTACAGGGCCTTCGAGTAAAAGGACTAACCGTTAAATAAATGGACCAAACAAAAGGAAGGAGGCGGATACTTGCACTCCTCTATGTAGCTTCTTAAAACCTAAAAGGCACTAGACCGATAAAACAGGGGCTATTCCCAAACGATGGAGGTGACTCGTATAAGAATTATTTAAGACACTAGCAAGTGTACCCGTGCTTCGCTACGGTATTCTGCATTGTATACGAATATTGAAGTAAATACTGTACATGCAGTCAATAAGATTGTTTTAAAATTGCATGTCTCTTAGCGTTACCGAGAAACGGCATGGAGAGGTCCCCATACGTTGTTTCCAATGTAAAGTGCTTGTTACGGATTTGTGATGATAACGACAGGCTCACTTGCCTACTGCCATTCACAATCGAGTTGGGAAGTTTACATTATAATTGCAGGCCCCATTGCCTACTGCGCGGTCACAATCGATTTGGGGAGTTTTCGTTACAATGGCAGCCCCCTTTCCTACTTCCAGACATATTACAAATTGAGGAGTTTTTATTATAATGGCAGGAAACTTCCCTACAACCAGTCAAAATTGAGTTGTGCAGTTATCATTATAATGACAAGCCCCTTTTCCAACTGCCAGCCAGTTTACTGCCAGTCACACCAAGTTGGTGAGTTTCCATCAGAATAGCAGGCCAGTATGCCTAATGCCAGTCACATTTTAGATGGGTACATCTGTTTATAACTGCGGGAACGCTTGCCTACAGCCAAACACAATCGGGTAAGGGGAGTTTTGAACAAAACTGTATGCCCCCTTGCCTTATGCAAGTCAAATCGAGAAGTGAATTATTCATTACAATGGTAGGCCTGCCTTATTAATGCCAGTTACACAGGAATTGGAGAAGGACCCCATTCCTTCTGCCAGTCAAAGTCGGTGTGGGGAGTACTGATTACAATAGCAGACATACCCTTCCTCGATCGCTACAAACTCGACATCAGTGAATATATATAGTTCGACATACGAAAGTATGTGCTTGTTTACAATATTGCCGACCTTCATTTACAGATTAACTGCTGCTAAACGGTACATCATATCGAGAAAGGATTGTACCATAAGACGCCGGATTTAGCGGCTTAAATTGCTGGTCTTATGATATCTCATCTATTCATGGGTCAGATTGAGTTAGAAACGTGGAATGGGGTAAAATTTGTGTAAGATTATCTCACATTGCATTGCTTTTTGGATAATTAAGTGACAGCTACATACATAGCATTTGGTTCACATATGGCTACTGTGGAGGATCCATTTTCGTGTAGAGTTTGATGATTCTCTCTTACCCATAAATGATGGAAGGTATGAATTATGTATGTGAAAAGTCTAAATTTACTTAACATCGAGAAATAGAGAAAAATCAAACGTAAAAGGGATAGAAATACGACAAAAAGTCGTAAGACCAAGGTTGTAGATCACTCCAAATTGAATGGAAATTGTGCCATCCGTAATGTGATAATACTTCCCGAAGGTCTGCACCATCATTAAAATTGCCTCCATATTTCGGTATTCTTCGGGATAAAAAGGGAAAAATTTAAAGATCTCGGAAGTTTTCCGTTCGTTACAGGCTAAAACGTATAATTTTGCCGAATTTCAATATCCTTCTTCGACTGGCAGATTATGCCGCAATCTGGGTTTTCGGTGAGGAGTGTAAAAATGAGGACTTTCAAGACACTAAACCAAAAAATATGCAGATGGACATTATTACCCCTTCAACGTGTACGAAAATTTCGCCAAAATAGTCAATGTACAGGCACACAGTCGTTACGATTTTATTTACATAGATAGATAAGGAACCTGCTCCACGTACAACACCTTTTGGGCTATATCCGCTGGACTTAACCTGAAAAACGGACCGTTTATGATATCTCCCTTATTAATCCTCCTGTCGAAAAAATGCACATGAAAAAAGTTTTAGAGATGGAATTCCATCACGTTTGGTCGATTTCTAGTCAGGTTGGTCTTGTACTGTATATATTGTGCAAGAGTAAAATCACCATTTCGGTTCCCTATAAACCGCCAGTCCATTCCGGGAACATGAAATGTTATTGACAATTAACACCTACCGTTGGGCAGGTGGATGTTAATGTAAAGTTTGACTCAAATGTCTTCGGTAGTTTTCAAGTTGTAAAACATACGCTTTACACGCACCAGCTCTTGAGTTAAGTCCGGTGGCACTTGTACCGGAAAACGGTCCGTTAATGGTATTTCCCTTATTAATCCTCGTATTGAAATGATGCACATGAGGAAAAAGGCTTAGAAATTAATTTCCATTAAGGCAGGTAAATTTACATTAAGTTTGGTTGTGTATATTTTGTGGGAATGCAAAATCACGGTTTCGGTTTCGTATAATCCCCCAGTCAATTCAGGGATTTAGAAACAATATTTGCCCTAAAACCTACCAAAGGACAGGTGGATTCTAAATATCAAGTTTGGTGGAAATATATCCGGTAGTTTCCAAGTTATAGACAAACAGACAAACAAACAAACAGACTGACCCAAAACTGAATATATGCAGATGGTCATTATTACACCTGAAACGGATAACTGTACGGAAATTTCGCCAAAATTGTCAATGTACAGACACACTCTAGAAGTGCAGACCTTTATTTCGATAGTTACTGCTTTGAAACTGTACGACGTATCTACAAACGGACTTCACCATCAGACGCCCTTTCAGTGCTCTACATGGTTGGTCCTATGACATTATGGATTAGATTGAGTTAGAGTCATTGAATGGGGTGAAATTTTGTACAGTTTTCACATACTACTTTATATTTTTGATATTCATGTGACAGCTAGAATCATAAAATTTGGCTATAACATTGCCAATGGTCATGTCAATGTGCGTGCCGAATGTCATGATTCTACCTTTCCTATAAGTGTGCCAAATGATAACATATACGTGTAAAAGTACAAAATCAACTTGAAATCGAGAAATACAGCTGTATTTAACGTATTAGGGAAAGAAATACGACGAAAAGTCATAGGACAAAAGTTGAAGATCTCTCCAAAATGAAACGCCATTTGCTTTCTAACTTGTGATACGACATACTGATTAGCCACCAATTACCCCTAAACGAAGGTCTGCATCGTCGTCAAAATTGCATCCATATTTCGGAATTTTCCTGGGCCAAAAGTTATACATTTGCATAGCTTAGAATATTTCCTCAAAGAAAAGAGTGTCCAGCATTCGCGATTAGCACTCGCATACATACGTGGTAATTAAGGAAGAAAATAATACAGTTTAGTAAGTTGAAATTAATAGAAAATGGATTATAACTGAGGACATCCGGATGACGACAAATATGTAAATACCAAGTGAATGTATTGGAAAATCAAATGCTCCTCAATAAATTATGCCGGTGTGAGTTATGGATATAAGAAAGCGGTAATCGGAGAGAAATTTAGGCGCAGGGATTCTTAGGTAATCAGATATGAAGATGAATATTTGTGTTATGAATTAAGCTATTCGAGGACGGTTATAACCTCCAATGATATTCCGCCAATTTCCCGCAGAATGGCCGATTGACGACTGTCTTGCTTTCTACCCAAGGAACAAGCACGAATTTAAAGGAATGATGAGGAAAATGGTAATACGTTACTTTCCTGCTGGCAAGCAGTCAGAGACGTTGCCATGGTAACCCATATATTCGTTGTCGGTCTGTCGGTCACTCAATGCAGAGCATGGTATCGGCAGAAAATAGTAAATTTCTCCGTCATTTGAAGAGTAAGGTAAATTATGAACATGACGAAAGTTGTTTATAATGAAGAGACCTTTTACATACAGTCCACAGAGTTTACAGAAAATCAATAGTATAAGAGAAAATGGAGAAAAACCGTTGTGTTTTTCCTATAAAACCCCCGTCTTTTCAAAGATTTTAAAGTGATATGCACATCGAAACCTTCCACGGGGTGAGTATACTCTAAATATGAAGTTTGGTTGAGATCTATCCAGCCGTTTCGACGTGATGGTGAAACAGACAAACAGATAAACAAACAGACACGAAAAGTAAAAGCCATCGATTTGGTCTTGAGTTGACCTAAAACGAATAAATATTTGGAAATTTGGCAAAACAAAAGGAATTACAGACAGCGGACCACCTACAACTTTATTTATAAGAAAATTAAGGAAGAGAAGAAAATCAGTTACCAAAACGTAGTCACCTCAAACCAAAATGAAGGGGAGCTCGAGAGGGTAAAGCACTCTCTATCCCCGATTTACAATTAAAGATATTTACATAAGCCGGCAGAAATTTACATTACAGAAAGGTAGGTTACATGGCAAAAGTTTCGGACCTTTCCCACGGGTTAAACTGCTGAGCTAGCAAGAAAAAAAGGATGCTAAATGGCCATTACCTTATTGAAGACCTGCTGCCAGATGAAAGAGGCGCCTCCCGCCCCCTGATTTACAACCACACACTTAGACGTAGATTAAGTGGCCGTGAGACGAGAAAATCAACAGTTTATAAACCCTCGGGGAAGTTCGAGACCTTTCATGAATAATTAAGACACACCCCCAGTTTTTATTGGCTACATTAAACAGTTACACACAAAATCGAAGAAGAAATACGGGATTGGCTGAAAATTAATTACAGAAATTATTGATTGGCTAACTTCAAAACTGGCTGAAGAAAAAGCTAAATATTGCCAACCCACAAGAGAATGATCGAAATTTGGTAAAGAAAAAACTTATGAGTACAAAATTTCTTCAAAATAAATTTCCTTCACTTCGCACCAGGGTGCATGATCATAGTTTTTCGGCAGTGACATCTATGAGAGAATGTCTAAACTTCTTGATAAATAGTAAACAAAAACAAGTCGAAATTCACACAGTGACAACTTCAGAGGAAAGGTTTAAGTAGGTCCCGTTTAAGTTCAGTGTTTCTCCAGTAGAGGAGTTCCAATTGGCCCAAGATTTAAACGTGCGGCGTAGAGGTGTACCTCCTGGTATTATTATTATTATTATTATTATTATTATTATTATTATTATTATTATTATTATTATTATTATTATTATTATTATTATTATTATTGTCAGTAAGATCTTATAACTCGGATCATACTCTATTAGAACATGTTGGGAAGATGACAGGGACAAAAAATACAGAGGATGAGTAGGTGTTGCCTACTTGGTCATAGATGTAGGAGCCTTGTAACATGCGACTCAGTGTTTCCTTTTAACTAGTTGGAGAAAGCTTATGCGATGTTGACCGCCCCCGTGTTGAATGACTTAAGCTCGTATTTTAAACCACCCGGACGTTTGCCACAACATGTGCTTAAGTAAATAGGATTGAGATTTCTTCTTTACGAGCTAGCTGCTAAGCTGCACGTTGTGGGATAATGTGTTGACATTCTATTCTTGAAGCATCTACATTACGTAGGTAGCAAGCGGCCATACAAGGTGAGCTTCATGGCGTTTGTACAGTAGATAGACAAATAGATAGACAGATAGATATATAATTTATTTCTCACCGTGAAGTTAAGGACAGCGGTCCCTATCTTACAATTGACCAGTAACATAATTGATTGTCCGCCTCTGTGGTGTCATGGTTAGCGTGATTAGCTGCCACCCCTGGAGGTCCGGGTTCGATTCCCGGCTCTACCACGAAAATTTGAAAAGTGGTACGAGGGCTGGAACGGGGTCCACTCAGCGTCGGGAGGTCAACTGAGTAGAGGTGGGTTCGATTCCCACCTCAGCCATCCTGGAAGTGGTTTTCCGTGGTTTCCCACTTCTCCTCCAGGTGAATGCCGGGATGGTACCTAGCTTAAGGCTACGGCCGCTTCATTCCCTCTTCCTTGTCTATCCCTTCCCATCCCTCCACAAGGCCCCTGTTCAGCATAGCAGGTGAGGCCGCCTGGGCGAGGTACTGGTCATTCTCCCCAGTTGTATCCCCCGACCAAGAGTCTGAAGCTCCAGGATACTGCCCTTGAGGCGGTAGAGGTGGGATCCCTCGCTGAGTCCGAGGGAAAAGCCGAAGCTGGAGGGTAAACAGATGATGATGATGATGACATAATTGATTGATAAATAACTAATTACAAATCATTAAACAATAGTGTTCGATACACACAGCGCATTAACTTCTTGAAAATATTTACTTTCAAGTAGTGAAATAGAACGTGGTTATTATATTCTCCTGCTTGCTTCCTTGATAACTGGCATGATCTTAATAAATATAATTTTAGTGGATTTATTTGTCAGTTTCCAGCCTTTGACATTCCATTGCAACACGGAGCGGAAAAGGTTGGACAAACTGAAGAGAAATACGGTATGGGACAAGCTGAGATGCTGGATTTACACTAAAAAAAGACTATTCAGATCATTAAGGCCCTTAGAGCAGTGGATGAAAAAGGCATGCACTAACTTCAGCAGTAAGAGAGATAGAATGGTTAGCTCTATGCTGATCGTCTTTTACCACTGGAATTTTTTTCTAGTTGCTTTACGTCGCACCGACACAGATAGGTCTTATGGCGACGATGGGATAGGAAAGGCCTAGAAGTTGGAAGGGAGCGGCCGTGGCCTTGGCCTTAATTAAGGTACAGCCCTAGCATTTGCCTGGTACCATAGGAATTAACACGGTACTCGTTTCTGATTGGTTTGAATGAACCATAGGGCCATATACCAGAAGTGGAAATCTTTTTTTAAAATTTTTCTACTTTATGATGATAAATCCACATCCTTCTAGGAGAACTAGTCATGCAATTAACACCTCGGCTAGGCAGCCCCTATTCACACGTATGCCTATTGTAATTTAATTTCGGTATGTTTTTTAAATGAAAGGAACTCCAGGAATCTCCACTGTCAAACTAGGAGAATACCGTATTATAATTCCCATTCGGAAAAGTTCGAATCGTCGTTCAGACAAATTAAACATACAGTAAACCGAGAATAATTTTCACCTACAGTATAACCACTAACTGCTACAACTCTTATTACCTTAAGTACCAAACTTTATCCAAATTGAATGAACCATAAGTGAATTATTAATTAAAAGATCGCCGGAAGTACACTAAGGCCGGCATGAACCCACAGCTCCATGCTGTTCAAACTTTTCCTCGCGTGAGTCTTCTACAGGTTCTATCCACTGCCCGGGTAATCACCGCTGGAGTGCTCCAAGGCACCTAGTTTATTGAAAATTTACTTATCTGACATGTCTAAACCCTCAAAGACTAAGCTCTACCTTACCTATATGCTGACGATACGGCTCTCTCTGTGGTCTCATGGAAGACACCCAGAGTCGAACAATACGGTGTGGAAAGCCTCTCCACTCTCGAGCTCTGGCTCGAAAAAGGGACATTCAAAATAAATGTTAATAAGTGCCATGCCACTCTATTTACTAAGCGCTTGGCTAGACTAGAGGGCGGTCTAAACTTCTTCGGAGAAGTAAATAGAGTATGGTCTCCGAGTTCTAAGTACCTAGGTGTCACCCACGACCTAGGACTGACCTTCCGTCAGCATATAGCTCAAATTTCGGTCATGGCCCATAGCAGGGTCTCTAAATAATTTCCATTATTGAATGCTATAAACAGCCTATCATCGGAAAACAAGCTTCAACTGTACACTTCATTAGTACGACCGCTACTGGAGTAGGTCTGCCCTATATGAGGTACTGCCGCAGATCGCCACCTGAATAAGGTGCACTTTGCCTTATCACAGGTGCCGATTGGTACGAGCGTTATGTCGACATTCACTAAGAGTGCCATATAACCGCTATAAGGGAAAGAAGGCGGAACATGGCTACCAAACTAGATTAGAGTAAGGCCTCAAACATAAGAGGCTAAATGTCATACCGAACTAAACACCGCCTAGCGCTAGGCCACACACTGGCCAGCCATGACTAATTCTTAATTCCAACCCGCAAAGTAAAAATATCAGTCAGGGAATAGGGCATTCGAGATCGGTATCGCTCGACGAGCTACAAATTTCACGGCCCGGTGTCTCAGCCACTGTGCCGATGAAGGAAATGGGTGGGTGAAATCAGTGCCGTTTGTTGGACTTTTTGTGGTGAAATCGCTATCGCGTCATCTGGTTTTGAAAGCTATTAGGGCAGACTTTTTAGACCTTCTTTTCAAGTTAGTTACTATATTTTTGCTAGATTTCATAGTTTTGAAAGTATTGAGGGAAGTCTGACGTACACATCTATCTTCAATCAATCAATCAATCAATCAATCAATCAATCAATCAATCAATCAATCAATCAATCAATCAATCAATCAATCAATCAATCAATCAATCAATCAATCAATCAATCAATCAATCAATCAATCAATCAATCAATCAATCAATCAATCAATCAATCAATCAATCAATCAATCAATCAATCAATCAATCAATCAATCAATCAATCAATCAATCAATCAATCAATCAATCAATCAATCAATCAATCAATCAATCAATCAATCAATCAATCAATCAATCAATCAATCAATCAATCAATCAATCAATCCTCTGCATTTAGGCCTGACGCCTAGGTGGCAGGTTCTCTATCAAATTGTTTACCAAGTCTTTTCTGAAATGTTTTCAAAGAACTTCGAAATTCATTGAACTTTTCCCTTGATCAATTATTCCAATCCCTTACTCCCCGTCCTATAAATGAATATTTACCACAATTTGTCCTCTTGAATTCTTGAATACTTGGAGCACACGGAAGTGTGGAACTATACGATAGACACATTCTTTGTCAAGATACTATCACAAGCTTATAGAGCTTTAAAAATCTGTGCCTGTACGTATTGATAATGTGATATTATTTATCTAGCACATGACTTTGAGTGCCGGGTGTGTACCGCCCATAGGGGACCTGCGGGTCTGAGTGTGAGATGATGATAACGAGGTAGGGTGAGGGTGAAACACGGTGTCGGCACATAGTCTACTTCTGTCAAATAACAGCAAAGGCTTAACATCTCCTTCCAATGGTCGAATCACCACGCTTGTGAACACTGCGGAGAGATTTAGCTAGTGATTGTATACCATCATCTCTCCGAGACAGTGGTCTCGACACAGCACAAATTTGTGAACACCTTCAAGAGATTGAGATTGTCGTCAAATGTCCTAAAATTAAATAATAATGCTATTTGTTTACTGGCACTTTATATACTAAAGATACTAGGGTACGCTGGGATGACAAAAATTTTGGCCCTTGGAAGTTCCCGGAAGCCAATGACATGGAGTTGTGTTTAAATATCTCCCTCTGTATATCAGTGGTAGAATGGTAGTCTGTGGATCCCTGGCACATCAAATCGCATTTTTGAAGGGACAAAGAAGTTCTATTCAGCATTTTATGTCGTACGAAACTGACACATAAAATATTTCTGGTGACACATTTGGTGTATTTCTGACAAAATAATTAAAAGTCGCCCACCAGGGGGGATACATTTCTCTGCGACCTGCAACTTTGCAATAGTAAGAAATGTAGAAATTGACCTACAGGCAGTCTAAATATCGTCAAATTTAAATATCACAAGGTATACGAGGCAGAACGATTTTGATTATTATTACTATTTCATTAATATTAATGTTATTGGCTTTACGTCCCACTAACTACTTTCACGGATTTCGCAGACGCCGAGGTGCCAGAATTTACTCCCTCGGAGTTCTTATACGTGCCAGTAAATCTACCGACACCAGGCTGACGTATTTGAGCAACTTCAAATACCACTGAACTGAGCCAGGCTCGAACCTGGAATATTGGGGTCAGGAGGCCAGCGTCTCAACCATGTGAGCCACTCAGCCCGGCTATAATAATAATAATAATAATAATAATAATAATAATAATAATAATAATAATAATAATAATCCATATATTTAAAACAATAGGCTGGTTTTTGTTACATCGATTTTGAGAGAACGGCTGAACCGGGTTGCCATAGTAAAGCATTTTGACGAAAGCCCTTGGCCTGAAGATTTGCAGAGTGTCTTTAAAATCATACAAAATTCTTGCCGTACCTCTTTCTATTATTAACGAAAAATGTAACATTCTTATTGGCTAATGCGTTCGCCAGTAATTCAAGCCCACGTGAACTTGCAAAGCGAAGCAGCGAGTTTGATATGAAACCTAGCATTTCTAAGCCTGAACTAACGTCGGTAGAGAAGAAGCCCAAGAGAACTGAATTCTAGGTTGGGAGTAAGATGGGGAACAGGCAAATCATTTCAAGTACTCAGAAGTGCATCTCATGTTTGCAAAATTCTAACACGTATTCCTTAAGGAGGAAAGGAAAGAAACGTTGGAGATGAGTTGAGAGTTGGTTTCAGAAGAAATGTAAGAACACATGAAGCAATCCCGATTATACGTCTGATTTTAGAGGACTAGCCCACATACATTCCATTCGTAGATATAAAACGGCTATTCGATAATGATGATTGGACCAAGCCATTAGACATTCTCAAGGTGATCGAGACCAGATACCGGGAGAGAAGCATTATCTACAATCTGTAAAAAAATCTCTGTAGTGATAAGAATCGAGGGCTATGAAAAAAGAAGCAGCATTCCAGAAAGGAATGAGGAGAGGCTACAATTTATCTCCTCTCCTTTTCATTGTTTATGCAGAAGAGGCATAAAAGAAATCAAAGAGGAATTTGAAAGGGAATCACAATCCAAGGAGAAAAAACTCGAGATTTGCCGAGGAATTGTTATCTTATCTGAGTCTCCAGAAGATCTGGAGAAACTGCCGAATGGTATGGACAATCTCTGAGAAGGGGTTAGAAAATGTAAATAAATGAATCCAAAACAAAGATAGTGGAGTGCAGTCGAACGAAGTCAGGTGATGCAGAAAATATTAAATTAGGAAGTGAAGTCTTAAAGGAAGTAGATGAATATTTAAAAATAAATCTCTCAGAAGTCCGCCTCTGTGGTGTAGTGGTTAGTGTGAATAGCTGCCACCCCTGGAGGCCCGGGTTCGATTCCTGGCTCTTCCACGAAATTTGAAAAGTCGTGCGAGGGCTGAAGCGGGGTACACTCAGCCTCGGGGGTCAACTGAGTAGAGGAGGGTTCGATTCCCACCTCAGTCATCCTCGAAGTGGTATGCCGGGATGGTACCTAACTTAAGGACACGGCCGCTTCCTTCCCTCTTCATTGTCTATAGCTTTCAATCTTCTCATCCCGGCCACAAAGTCCCTGTTCAGCAAAGCAGGCGAGGCCACCTGGGAGAGGTACTGGTCCTCCATCCCAGTTGTATCGCAAGACCCAAAGTCTAACGCTCCAGGACACTGCCCTTGTGATGGTAGACGTAGGATCCCCTCGCTAAGTGCGACGAAAAACCAACCCAGGAGGGTAAGTAAGTAAGTAAGTAAGTAAGTAAGTAAGTAAGTAAGTAAGTAAGTAAGTAAGTAAGTAAGTAAGTAAGTAATCTCCCAGAAGGAAACCATCATATCGTCCCCACAACGGCAAACTAGCGAAAGTGACAAACTAGGGAAAGTGTAGTTGTGAAGTTTTGGTCTAGAGTTTATTATTTATATAATGTCTAACCGTCTAAAAATGTATCACGTTTGCAGCTCGTTCTGTATGTCTAACACATGAAACCAATCATTAAATATAAAAATTGATTTGACATGAGTAATCACAACTTCTTTCAACTCTCCTAATGTTTTGCCAGTTTGCAGATTCGTTAGTTTGCCAGAGCAGGGACGATATCATTTCAACGATTGCGAATATTAAACACCTTCAAGCTCTTTAGTGCTGGCAGCGTTTTGCCTCTCTGTGCAGCGGAGTCATCAGTTGAATTGTCACAACTTTTCAAGACACCGGCGGCTAGTGCGCCTTTAAGACCCCCAATGCAAGCCTCTTTTGTAGGACAGTGCACTGATGGTGCTCTAGGGATTTCAAGTGAAAGTCTTGACGCATACTTCCTATGTGGGGGAAGCGGAAGATGTATTTAGTGACTTTTCACTTTTAGGCTTTATTGAGGAAATGTATAAACCCTGCTGTGGAAATTGACACATCGTTATCTCACACCATTTTCAATTTGTGGAAACATATGTTACCCTCTCCAAATGAGTTTAGAATGACTTACTTGTATCAAACATCCTTCTTTCTCCTGCGCTCACTTAGTTGCGTGGTCCAGGCGCAGTTATCCTCCTGCCTTTCAGTGCATTTCCAATTCTCCCCGAAAAATTCCTTCTTCCAAGGGTTGTGATACGTTTCCTTCTTCCAATATAGGACGGATGAGTTCATTGTTCATCTCAAAGATCCTTTATTCTAGAAATGATCTTCCACGTTTTATACTTCAGCAACGGATGATACGTGGGATGGTGTTTTAAAAAATTACTTCATTATCATTATGCCAGGTGAATTACAATTCAATTTACAGTATGCCAAAATTAGGGCCTCGCAGCTAAAGTACATTACATGTTCAAAGCCATGGAAGAAGCTTAAGAAGAAAGAGAAAATACTACGCATAAATTCATCTATCTATCTATCTATCTATCTATCTATCTATCTATCTATCTATCTATCTATCTATCTATCTATCCATCCATCTATCTATCTATCTATCTATCTATCTATCTATCTATCCGTGTATATATTTCAATTCATTTATCAACATAATTATTCATGTGTGACTTATTACTGTAATTATAGATTTGGAAGAGCGCTAAAACTACTTCAGCACTCTCTCGATCCACTTGCACGCAGTGAAATTTTTCCTATAATTTATGTCCATAATTTATATTCTTCTTTACTTTAAATTATTGAGGAAGAACTAAATTACCAGCCAATTTAACGGGATTAAAGTAGATAAATATACTTCGATACAAATATCTCTAAATTATTATTATGGGACAACATATTTTTACATTTATTACACATCACACTCTCCGTAAAATAATCTTATTTTTATCTGTAAAAGAAAATCGATATATTTGAATTAATTTAAGCGGAGATTAACTCTCGGGCCATTGCTCCACACTCTTAAGTAGTAAGACGCTTGGGGCTATGTTAGTTAGAGAAATTAATTCAAATAAAAAATTAGCAACCACACCTTTTATTATTTCTTTTAAGTGACTGTAGACTGTTGTAAATGAGATGAAACTTTTACAGTTGAAATTGGTGCTCAGTATGTGTTTTTCTCATCATCATCATCATCATCTGTTTACCCTCCAGGTTCGGCTTTTCCCTCGGACTCAGCGAGGGATCCCGCCTCTACCGCCTCAAGGGCAGTGTCCCGGAGCTTCAGACTCTTGGTCGGGGATACAACTGGGGAGAATGACCAGTACCTCGCCCAGGCGGCCTCATCTGCTAAGGTGAACAGGGGCCTTGTGGAGGGATGGGAAGATTGGAAGGGATAGGCAAGGAGGAGGGAAGGAAGCGGCCGTGGCCTTAAGTTAGGTACCATCCCGGCATTCGCCTGGAGGAGAAGTGGAAACCACGGAAAACCACTTCCAGGATGGCTGAGGTGGGAATCGAACCCACCTCTACTCAGTTGACCTCCCGAGGCTGAGTGGACCCCGTTCCAGCCCTCGTACCACTTTTCAAATTTCGTGGCAGAGCCGGGAATCGAACCCGGACCTCCGGGGGTGGCAGCTAATCACGCTAACCACTACACCACAGAGGCGGACTATGTGTTTTTCTAATGGACAAAATTAAAAAAAAAATTATTTATCTTCCTACTCGTAGAAAAGAAGCCACCTTGTCTGATAGGGTTAAGATATATCACTGAAGTGAGGAGGTACACGTTCCGTTAACTTAAACTTTTAATGAGACCTTGTCAACGTGTTCCAATTTATACATAAGACATAGCGAGAACTTACACCGGTTCAAACAGCGAGGCAAAACTCTCACCCACTTCCGGAAAAATAGAGTAGGTCCCACAAGGAGAGCGCAGCGAAAACAAGCTTTCAGTTTCACAAACCCGCTTCCACTGTGTTTTCATGAATCTGGTTTAACATTCAGTTTTTAAGTCATTTCCATTACAAGCACATTGAAGATATGCGCAGTAATATGTATCGTATCGTATCGTAGTCTGTTTACCCTCCAGGGTTGGCTTTTCCCTCGGACTCGGCGAGAGATACCACCTCTACCACCTCAAGGGCAGTGTCCTCGAGCTTCAGACTTTCGGTCGGGGGATACAACTGGGGAGGTGGACCAGTGCCTCGTCCAGGCGGCCTCACCTGCTATGCTGAACAGGGGCTTTGTGAGGGGATGGGAAGACTGGAAGGGATAGCAAAGGAAGAGGGAAGGAAGCGGCCGTGGCCTTAAGTTAGGTACCATCCCGGCATTTGCCTGGAGGAGAAGTGGGAAACCACGGAAAATCACTTCCAGGATGGCTGGGGAGGGAATCGAACCCCCCTCTACTCAGTTGACCTTCCGAGACTGAGTGGACCGCGTTCCAGCCCTCGTACCACTTTTCAAATTTCGTGGCAGAGCCGGGAATCGAACCCAGACCTCCGGGGGTGGCAGCTAATCACATAAACCAATACACCACAGAGGCGGACCGCAGTAATATGTTTTTAAATTTATTACCTGAATAATATGTGTATTATTTTTTCTGTGGGATGTCATGTATTAAAATGAGGGAGCCTAAATCTTTTAAGGGGTACAGTTTTAACTGATGATTATGAGTTAGGTATCACAATAGAATACCTAAAATTTGAGCCAGTTATGCTTTGTGTTTTGGTAAAGGATTCATAATTTAGTTTTCACACTTCTTCGTGCTATATTTGTTGTCTGTCATATATAGTACAGAATAGATATTGATGGCGGCCCGGCGTGTATAGGTAGGGTGCGTGCCTCTTACGAAGGTTCGATTCCCGGTCAGGTCAGGAATTTTTACCCGGATCTGATGACTGGTTCGAGGTCCACTCAGCCTACATGATTACAATTGAGAAGCTATCTGGCGGTAAACAGAGATCCCGGTCTGAAAAGCCAAGAGTAACGGCCGAGAGGATTCGTCGTACCGTTCACACGATACCTCGTAATCTGCAGACCTCCCGCCTGAGCAGCAGTCGCTTGGTAGACCAAGGCCCTTCGGAGCTCTTGTGCCAGGTGAGGGGGATACTTTGTTCTGAGAGCGAGCTTACGAAAAAACAGCAACGAACTACGGACTACGATGACGAGATTCGATTCGTGGATCATGAGCTTGGGAAGCGGAGAGATTGCTCGTTGCGCTGCGCTTTTGTTGTGGAAATTTGTCGTGCACAGGTCTTGTGGAGCACTCTCAAAATATTCAACTTCCATTTTCGTAGAATTGGGAGGGAGTTACGTCTCGCAATTTGAACCGGTAAGAATTCTTGCATTGTCCTGCAAATATGTTGAAAACCTATCAAATCAGTAGGGACACGTTGGCGAGGCCTCCTTGTTAGTGAATTTCTAATGTTTATAGCTCAGTAACGACAAATGCTACTTGTATAAGGATTTTCATACTCAGTATTATTCAGGAAATAAGTTTCAAATTTTTACAAAGGCTGTGCTTGCGTGTAATTATTGTTTTTTTTAAATTGTACATCCACTTATAGCAGCTAAATAATGTTTACACTGTAAATAAATTTATCGTGTTGAAATTATCTATAGGGTTATATCAACCATATACTCTTGATTATCTAGATGATAATAATAATTTCGTGTGGCTATTACTAGCCGAGTGCAGCCCTTGTAAGGCAGACCCTCCGATGAGGGTGGGCGGCATCTGCCATGTGTAGGTAACTGCGTGTTATTGTGGTGGAGGATAGTGTTATGTGTGGTGTGTGAGTTGCAGGGATGTTGGGGACAGCACAAACACCTAGCCCCCGGGCTACTGGAATTAACCAATTAAGGTTAAAATCCCCGACCCGGCCGGGAATCGAACCCGGGACCCTCTGAACCGAAGGCCAGTACGCTGACCATTCAGCCAACGAGTCGGACATTATCTAGATAAACTTTCAGTATTTTTGGACATATAATGCTCTAATGTATTGTTGTAACCGTACTTGAGTCGCTGGGCGTTAACAAATACATGAACGTTTTTAAGTCGAAATAATTTGTAGATAACACGTAGGAGGGCAGTGTTCAATGTCACAGTGTAACAAGTGTCTGACTTCTGTTGATGCCCTGCTGCCATCTTGAGGTACTTACAACGCCGTGTCGCACCGCTAAAAATTAATGTAGCACTGCACTCAGGCGTGGTAGTATTCGTGTGATATGCCATTTGATTATTCTCAATTTCAATTTCAATTTCAATTTCAATAAATGAAACTCAAATTGATAACGATGAATTTATTTGCATCTAACGAATCGTTTTCGAAAGACGTCTGTGTGAAATTTGGAGTCGCCATGTGTAAGATTCAATGTATCGAAAGGGGGAAGCTGACTCAGAGTCCATGAAACCACCGCGAACGAAACAGTCAGTCCCTAGAGTACGATGAGCTGAGGCCCTGCCGATAAAAAGGCCTCCTGTATGTCTCTCAGTCATGGCCATCAGTACATGACACCACAGGCTGCACGGCCGCTAGGTACGAAGGGCAAACTATATTGTTTTACATTTTATTTTTTTTCTACCCAAATGAAGTAAATTACACATCACTTGTTACGTCCACCTTCTCAACAATCTCCTTGTAACTGTGTGCACTTTTGCTATCGATGTGTTAGTCTCTCCAGACCTTCCTGAAACCATCCTTTCGGCATGCTGCGTACCCATGCCTTGACAGCTGTGCCCAGTTATGAAAAATTCGCAGAACGTTGACCACGCAGAGGTTTCTTCATGTTCCTGAACGGGATATGGCACTGTTCGTCATTTCTCTAGTGGTGGACTGCTCATATGCTTCCATCGATTGTTGTTTCGTTTGCGATTCATGGTAATGGAGCCATGTCTCCTCACCAGTCACAAGCCTAGAAATGAAATCGGCTGGATCTTGATCATGGCGTTGCAAAAGTTCTCTGCACACGTCCACACGCCTTTGCTTTTCGTCTGCAGACAACAGTCTAGGCAACCACGTAGATGACAACTTCCCCAACTGCATGATCCGCTGCAGGGTATTTCAGCTAATTCCCGTGGCTGCCTCCATTTCCGTAAATGTGATGCAATTGTTTCCTTGGGTGCCCTGTTCGGCCCGGGCATTATTGGCTGGTGTTGACAATGGCGCATTCCTTCCAGAACTTGTTTCCTTGTCCACCAATGTGCGCCCTGTTTTCCAACCTTACAACCAGTTGTAAACGGTTTTCCGCAACGGCGCACGTTCTTCACAGACTGGCACCAAGTGCCGATGAATTTTTGCAATGATCACCCCTTCTTTCCATAGGAACCAAGTCGTATAGCGCTGTCCCTAACGGTTGCTTTCCATGTTGTCTGCTCCTACGCTGACAGTTTTGTTATGAAATGGCTATGACAAGTGCATTCGTGCGTGTGCTGCTACCAAACGGTGGAACAAGACTAACTAGTGTGAAACGTGAACCATTCCCGGACGTACAAAAAATAAAGTGTAAAACAATATAGTACCCCCCCCCCCCATAATAATGGTGTATGGCCTCGGGATATACTTGGTGGAGGTATTTTTCTACTGTAGTAGACCGCCAATAGGCACCGGCATATCTATGTGGATGGTCCCCTACATAAGATGGTTTCTGATGATGACGAAGGCACACACACACACATACACACACACCCAACCCTCGAATCAGATGAATTAAACAATTAAGGTTAAAAATCCCCGACCCAGCTGGGAATCGAACCCGGTACCACCTGGACCAAAGGACAGAACGGTAACCATTTAACCACCGAGGTCAGACAGCTGCTAGGTAATATCACGCCATACTTTTTGATCACTAGCTTCAGATGACTTTCAGCCGTAAGACATAGCCTGCACGGTTTCTACGTAATAACACGCCACACTTTTTGATCACTAGCTTCAGAGATGATTTTCAGCCGTAAGACACAGCCTGCACGGTTTCTACGTAATAACACGCCACACTTTTTGATCACTAATTTCAGATGACTTCCAGGCCATGAGTCAAATTTATGTCAATATAAAATAGTGAACATTACAGAAAATTGTGGCACGAAGATGAGCAAACATTTTCTTCAGTAAATTATCGCGGTGTATGGACAATAAATAGCTTCAAAATTATCTGATACGCATTCAAGGGAATTCGCAGAAGTTCAATATATAGGTGTGCCTGAGAAGTGCTTCACAACCTATGAGTTTACTTTAATTTTGCCCTTTCTGAGTTCTTAGTTAATTTGTAATCTTTTTAGTTCTGATTACGCACTTAATAAAACAAAAATGAATTTTGTTGCTTTGTAGTTTTCATTCTCTGAGCAAAATTCTTTTGAAAAGAACATTACCAGAGATTTTAGCGACAACTATCTAGTTTCTCATTAATGCTCTGTCTTTAAGTCAAAATAATTAATTTTCGAGTTCAGCTGCATGGGAAAATGGTTAGCAAACTGGCATTTCGTTCAAGAAGCCCGGGCTAGATTACCAGCCGCGTAGCTTACGGACGCGCAAGTCACTTACACGGTGTCTCTCTGGAGGCCACATGCCATTAAAAATGAGTTTCCGAAAAATCAGAGTTCAATATTTATTCATTAACTATTTTTCTTTCTTAATCCATTTACTATCCATGGTGGAGTGTCCTGGAGAGTGAGAATTTGAGTGGAGGATACAACTAAGGAGGACCAGTACCTGGCCCAGGTGACATCACCTGCTATGTTGAACGGGGGCCTTGTAGGCGGATGGGAAATTTGGAAGGAACTGACAAGGAAGAGGCCGTGGCCTTAAGTTACGTACTAGCCCGGCACTTGCCTGAAGAAGTGGAAAACCACGATAAAACACTTCGAGGATGGCTAAGGTGGGAATCGAACCCCCCTTTGAGTTGACCCCTTTCCAGCCCTCCTACCACTTTTCAAATTTCGTGGCAGAGCCGGGAATCAAACCCGGGCCTCCGGGGGTGGCAGCTAATCACACTGACTACTACCCCGCAGAGATGGACCTCACTAACTATTTACTTATTTAAATGGATAATATATTGCTTGATGAACTTACAAGGTTTGATTACTTATACAGCTATCACATTGATATATTTATTGAAATATTAGCCGTGTGTTCAGACTTTAGACCGCAAAGCGTGTATTTATTAGTCGGGTAATGGACCTCAAATTCAAATTCTTAGGGGGAATCCAACTCAAGTAAGTGTCACGCACTGGATAAGTGCGGCCATGTCATTCATTCTTGGACCAGTTTAAATCTGAGAAAGATTTCAATAGAACAGCGCTTATATCTGTCAGTTCTGTGCTCAGTTTCACTCCGTTATATAGAATTACAGGAGGAACGTAATGTAATTGACTACGACGTTTTTCTAATAGTTTTAGTCACATCAGAAGCACAAAACAGAAATCTACGAAATATGCTTTAGTATATGCTCAGCGTAGATGCCATCAAATCAAAATGATACCCGTATGTTTTGCCACATTCTTTTCGTCCAGAACTTTTTCATCTATTTTTATTTCTTTTCAACTCTAATTTTTCTTATTATACGTCCACAAATAGCTCGTCCAAAAGTTATTCTTCCACAAGAACTTATCAATCATCTGCTTTCCTTTGCATCCTATACAGCAGTCGGCAATGTAAATTATGTACAACAACTTCGTCCTCATGAATACCTACAAGCTCTGACTATCACAGCTGGAGACTCGTTCAGGTGTCACTCCGCTCGAAGTTTGATTCCTGAGACAACCATAATCAATCTCAATCTCAACCTCAACTCTCATCACCAATGTAACTGTGATTGCCAATCTTCCCAAATCTCATTTTTGCTACATAAATAGCATTTGTCACGCAACTTGCTATTCAAATTTCTATACTCTCACCTCGACAACACATCTCTGAATTACTGATCCGGGAACGAAATTGGCATATCGTCGTTGCGCCTAGAAAATCCGCTGTGTGATAACATTTCAGCTTAAATTCCGTCATTTAAGGTTCTAAGGTTTTCGCTCTGAGTGATACATGTGCTGCGGGTCAGTATTTCTCCCCTTAACATTGCCACACAACGGTATTTCGACGATACGTCAATAATAAAAACGCGTTTTTGCTTACCACAATTCATTTCAATGATTCAGGACAATATTACCATGAAAATGACTTTTCGTTGTGCCCATTTTCGTTTAGTTGCCAATAAGGATAAACTGTAAATACTGTGAACTTTTTTGTTAATGTAATTGTATGGTCGAAAATAATATCTTCAGGCGTAACTCTCTTTTCATTGTAACTGACCAATCTGTCAGTGGATCAAAAATTGTAGACTAAATGGTATTCAATATAGCACGTTGGTTGAATGCGTGCAAACGGTACATGAGGAAAAACGATTATTATTATTATTATTATTATTATTATTATTATTATTATTATTATTATTATTATTATACCGATGGTACACCCGCCCTGTGCATTTAAAACCAGCGCCTTGTAGAAGGCCATCTATAACAGGAAATCTGAAACTCATTTCGGAAATAGTTTGAACATTTCTCGACAGATATCGCTACTATTAACTTATGTTGCGCCCTCTGGGATGAAGTTGAACTATTGCCTAGTAAGGCCTAGAAATTATAATTTTGGAGAATAATCTGCTAGGAAGTAATTGAGTAAAGTAAAGACGCTCGTCCTACTGGTGTAAAATTTGGAACTCAGTCTCCCTGAATGAAGGGAGCAATGGTTCTCTTTTTAAGTTGGTTATTAGGGAGCTTCAAGCTCATGTGATTAAATTATTATCGGATTATTCTAGTATTGTTACTGCGCCAATTCTGAGTCCAGGTACGATGCACGTAAAAGTATCCCGGTAGCTGGTTGTCTTCTCAGGGTAAATCTTCATGAAATAGTTTAGCTTAACGTGAATTCAAGGAAGAGTCAGACCGCACGCGACATATTTCATCTCCAGATGAACGTCTCTATCCTTTCGCATTCTAAATTACTGCAGGTATCTTAATAAACCGCATAAACTCAACTTAAAACTAAAACATACACTCTAATATCTACAAATCACTTACGCACACATTTAAAAATAAAATAATAAGAAATGTATTAATCTAAATGAAATACTAAAGAAAAGGGAAAGTAGCATTTCCTGATATTCGTCCAATATCTCATAAGATAAATTATAATTATACCTGCATTTCGTTTAAGTCAGCGCTGGCTTAGAAAAGTTGGATTTCAATCCTGACATGAACTAACATTATATTTTACATTTCATTTGATATGAAAAAATACTCAATCACTCAATTACATCATTAAAATTGAAAGAAAATAATCACTCATATCTTTGACTATCATGACACTCATTTCATTTCCGAATGTTTTCTTTAAAATCACGCAATATGAATAATTTTATAAGTCGCTTTTTCATCGATATTTTGGTTGAATTACATGCTATTCCCTTCCAAAATCTCGGCACCTATCCTCCTGGTCTATTGTATTTACGTATTTAAAAAAGTGATCACGAAACACCTTTCAAAATATAAAAGAATCTATATCTCATTTCTAACTAAAGTAGTTATTAATTAGCCTTATTAACTTCCTCCCGATATGCGTTTGACCTTTCACGAAGCCTAAATTATCATGACAAGTTTATCTAAGTGACTCCTCTAAATTTCAGCTATGATAGCTCGGTATTATCTATCTATGTTACTCAATACAGCTACACAATCATTTCATCTTTCATTATGTGCATTACCACAATATGACATTTGCTGCAATCATTTCCTTACAACGCAGCTGTATTTGACATAACAGAAACCATTTATTCTCATATACACATATGGGTTTGCCATGCATACTTTGTCTTATGTTATTCCCTCGACGTATCTCTTTCAATGTACTTGCTTCACATATTTGATCCATATCTGAATACAAACATTTAGCATCCCTCATTACGTCTTCATGGCAGCATATCTTACTATTACTTCACTCCAATAGCTTCATATAATTCCATTCTCATCTATATACCGCTCAATCAATTCAATTATATCAACAACATAACCACTTTTCCTTATATCACAACCTCTTCAAAAATAATACAATTATTAAGACGTATAAAACTTCTTTGCAACTATGTTCACTTATTTGGATCATATTTCTTCTCATAGAATAATGTTTAACCTCTAGTACTTGGTAATTACATCTGATTACGTAATTCGGCAAGGAATGACTCATATAAATTATAATTCCTCTCTATATCATCATATAATGACGCTAACTTAGCATGATTGGCTTCACAAAACCCATTAATGAAATCTAATGCACGCAAATACTCTCATTCTGCTGTGTAATAATCTACGTTCCTTCTCGAAAATAATCATATTTTCATTTGCTATCATAATCCATTCAACATACAGGGTGGCGCACGAATAGTTGACACATTTAATTTTAAAATAACAACTTTACTTTTCACAGAACACTAATGAAAATTTAGACACAGGCAGCTTGGACCCTGGAAATACATTTCACTATATCATATATTCAATGTGGCCTCCACTGCGGCGGATAACCTCTTCGAGACGATTACGCATGTTTATGACGACATTGCGGCACAGGTCGTCATAAATTTCACTCCAGAGCTGCACAATCCGAGCACGCATTTCAATCTGGCTTTGAGGTCTTGAAGCGAGGAGTTTTTCTTTAAAATAGCTCCATAACAAGAAATCACAAGGATTTAAATCTGGGCTTTAAGGAGGCCAGAGCACTCCGCCATTATTGTTGTACTGTGGGTAACGAAGAGACATTACACGATCATCAAATACTTCCCTCAAAACTCAAGAACATCGTTAGCTGTGTGAGGTGTTACACCATCTTGCATAAACCACTGCGTATGAATAGGGATAGCGAGAATTTGAGGCATGAATTCATTCCCTAGCATGTCCTTCTATCGCTGTGCATTAACTGTCTGACTGAAGAAAAATGGTCCAATTAACCCATGACTTGACAGAGCTACCGACAGACTCACTTTTTCTTTTTCGTGAATAATGTCCGGTTTTCCTGTAGCCCAAACCCGCACATTTTGTTTATTAACTGCCCCGTTGAGATGAAAACAGGCTTCATCAAAGAACCAAGTGTTAAACAGTACTTCATCTTTATCTTTAGTCCATGAGGCGTACTGCAAACACTTCTGCCTCTGAAGATCTGTTAGCTTCTGTAGAACAGTCATTTTGCACGGGTACAATTGAAGGTTACCGTGTAACATTCTTTGAATTGAATGGCGCGATATTCCACTTTATCTTGAAGCTCCCCATGTTGACTTGTGCGTGCTGCGCTGCATGGCGACCCCCAGCGCAGCGATGTTTTCAGGATACCGAACTGCTGGTGCACGTCGTCGCTATTCTTCCTTCACACACTGCCTTGTTCTTCAAAATTTCTTTAAAAGCGAAGGATGGTGTTCCTTGCTGGAGCCCACCTAGTCTGAAACACAGCTCGCAATTTGCTTTGTGTCGCCGTAACACTTTTTGATTCGCAATAAAAGATAACTGTTTTGGCTCGGTGCTGAACGCAGAGTCGGCCATGGTCGGCCATGGCAGAAAACTCACTGGGAGGCAGGCATTTGGAGACAAGGCAGCAGTGTCACCTGTACAGATATTTCCATGAAACAGGGAAGGTGTGGGCGAAATTTTAACAACATAGTACTTAAGTTGCATTTTATATTTGCTTTTCAAATGTATCAATTATTCGTGTGCCACCTGTATGTATGGCCACTTTTTCGAGATATCGATCTTGTCATAAGTTAACTTGGTAAGATATAATTCAAACATATCACTTCACTGAGTCACTTCATTTCTTAAATACTTCACACTTATTGTAAATTATACCAGATAATTATACCTAACTTAATTAAGAACCAATATTTAGCAAACTTAGCTTGCCATTCAGCGACTAGGGCGACTTCTGTAGCTCTCCGTATCACATCTTTGGTCCTTGGTCGGCTGTGGTCTATGGAACGGCTGGAGTATTCCCCTCATTAGGTCTGGTCTGCTGGCCGGTTCATATTCATCTCCAGGTCGATCCATCTCGAAATTAGCACGGCATCTCCTTCTTCACTCTCGAGCTAATGTTAAAATCAAATAATTCCAACGAGTAAATGTTCATTTTAGAGCTTCTTAATAATCTCTCGTCAGTATCCTTATATTCTTCTTATTAATCTGATGAATTAAATATTTAACACTTGGTTCAGTGTCTTCGATTTTATCTTTGACTTATTTTTTAAATCTATAATTTTACGAGATAATTCTATTCTTGAATTAATTTCTCTTCTTAGAAAATGATTCCTGAATATTTTTCTCTTCTCTAAGCTCTCTTTTTAATGAGCTTCGACGTGTCGTATTGCTTCGTATCAGTCCAACTGGTGAACGTATTTCATTCAAATTTTCTTATTTCACGCCGCGATTCCTCTCTTAGATTTTGAATAACGTGTTTTACGCCGTATTTTCTTGTTTAACACGGGCAATACTTGCGTAATTTCGTCTATCTTAGCAAGTAGTCTTCCTATCTGTCGCAGCTGAATTGATGTATGTCCGTTCGCTATCTCATCAGATTAATACACTGACTGACAGAGCAAATGCAACACCAAGGAGGAGTGGTTCGAAAGGGATGAAAGTTGGGGAAAAAACAGAGACGGCACGGACGAATAATTGATGTTTATTTCAAACCGATATGCAGGTTACACAATGCGCACGGCATCGACTCAGTAGGATGTAGGACCACCGCGAGCGGCGATGCACGCAGAAACACGTCGAGGTACAGAGTCAATAAGAGTGCGGATGGTGTCCTGAGGGATGGTTCTCCATTCTCTGTCAACCATTTGCCACAGTTGGTCGTCCGTACGAGGCTGGGGCAGAGTTTGCAAACGGCGTCCAATGAGATCCCACACGTGTTCGATTGGTGAGAGATCCGGAGAGTACGCTGGCCACGGAAGCATCTGTACACCTCGTAGAGCCTGTTGGGAGATGCGAGCAGTGTGTGGGCGGGCATTATCCTGCTGAAACAGAGCATTGGGCAGCCCCTGAAGGTACGGGAGTGCCACCGGCCGCAGCACATGCTGCACGTAGCGGTGGGCATTTAACGTGCCTTGAATACGCACTAGAGGTGACGTGGAATCATACGCAATAGCGCCCCAAACCATGATGCCGCGTTGTCCAGCGGTAGGGCGCTCCACAGTTACTGCCGGATTTGACCTTTCTCCACGCCGACGTCACACTCGTCTGCGGTGACTATCACTGACAGAACAGAAGCGTGACTCATCGGAGAACACGACGTTCCGCCATTCCCTCATCCAAGTCGCTCTAGCCCGGCACCATGCCAGGCGTGCACGTCTATGCTGTGGAGTCAATGGTAGTCTTCTGAGCGGACGCCGGGAGTGCAGGCCTCCTTCAACCAATCGACGGGAAATTGTTCTGGTCGATATTGGAACAGCCAGGGTGTCTTGCACATGCTGAAGAATGGCGGTTGACGTAAGTGCGGGGCGTGCGGGGCTGCCACCGCTTGGCGGCGGATGCGCCGATCCTCGCGTGCTGACGTCACTCGGGCTGCGCCTGGACCCCTCGCACGTGCCACATGTCCCTGCGCCAACCATCTTCGCCACAGGCGCTGCACCGTGAACATATCCCTATGGGTATCGGCTGCGATTTGACGAAGCGACCAACCTGCCCTTCTCAGCCCGATCACCATACCCCTCGTAAAGTCGTCTGTCTGCTGGAAATGCCTCCGTTGACGGCGGCCTGGCATTCTTAGCTATACACGTGTCCTGTGGCACACGACAACACGTTCTACAATGACTGTCGGCTGAGAAATCACGGTACGAAGTGGGCCATTCGCCAACGCCGTGTCCCATTTATCGTTCGCTACGTGCGCAGCACAGCGGCGCATTTCACATCATGAGCATACCTCAGTGACGTCAGTCTACCCTGCAATTGGCATAAAGTTCTGACCACTCCTTCTTGGTGTTGCATTTGCTCTGTCAGTCAGTGTAAATGTAATAATAATATTTTATATTTTACTTGTTTTTCTTGAAATAATTCACTTGATACTATTCTGTTCTCCTTTCACAGCCTTTTAAAACTGCATGCTCCTACTTGGTCTTTTGGCCTCCTGTGAACTTCTAACTTATGGTTCTTTTCATGCAATTCTGGCCTGTGTGGTCCATACCTCCACTTTGACGCCATCTTGAAACACGTCAGAAAATGCAATGGGCACATTACTGAAGCTCACGAGCTAGAACCAAGATGGCGTCTAAACAGAAGTCGGTGTGCGGGAGCTGAAATGAAAATATTCAACTTAAAGAGGACATTATCATATGTGACGGCTGTGGTAAGTCTTATGATAGAACTTGTGTCGAACTTAACAGAAGAGAATTTAAAAAACTTATTTCCTCTAAAACCAGTAAGTGGTATTGTGGTGATTATGACGACAGTGAGTGTGTTCGCAACAAAACCATTAGTGACTGTCCTAACCTCAAGGACCTGGCTAGTGTGATTAACCAAATCAACAATAGACTCACTAAAATTGAATCTATCGAGTGTGAACAGAAAGATATTCAAAAGTCTGTATCGTTTTGTGCCGCAAGTTTTGTCGAAATGAAAGCTGAACTAATCAAAATGAACGATAATTTCAACAAAGCTATGACGGAAATCACTGTTCTGCGAAACCATGTTCCAGCACTTCAAAATGAGCGTGATGTAACTAACAACGAGGTGCAGCGGCTCAGATCTGAAAATAGGGAGCTCCAGCAATATGTTCGCATAAATAACCTAGAAATTCATGGGCTACCTGTGGTTATCAATGAGAGGCCTGTCCAAATCATGAAAGATGTTTCCAAGTGTCTAGGAGTAGATATAAACATCAATGACATTGACACGTGCCACAGACTTCCTCAGAATAAAACAGAACTACCGCCCCCTCTGTTGGTAAAATTTTGCAGTCGCTTGAAGAAAGAAGAAATACTAACAGCAAAGAGAAGCAAACCAAGAATAACCTCCACTGATGTCGGGATTCAAGCTAAGTCACGTAATATATATATCAACGAACACCTGACATCCCAGAATAAATATCTGCACAAAAAGGCAAGGGATCTTCGACAGCACGGATTTAAGTATGCTTGAAAGAAGGACTATAAAATTTATGTTAAAAAGGACGACACTGGAAGGACTACGCGTATTACCAGCATAGATGACATCTGCAAACTCCAATCCGAAATAACGAACAAGACATCTGAACAAGACAATGGAAGCCGTATTAGCAGCAACTAGAAACAACATCTCCGTGGACATTCAAGATGATCTTGGCGGTAAAACGCCGATGACGACAGGGACGATACCGACAGACCACTCTATCTACAGTAATCCCTACGACTGTAGGGAATTAAAATTTGTGAGTCTGCATGACTACACTATTCATAGTAATAACATTCTTCCTGACTATAATAAGCTAAAAATACTGCATATTAACAGCAGAAGTGTTAAAAATAAGCTAGACGAATTAGAAATACTGCTACATATCTTAGGTGAGGTCGTTGTCTTGGTTATATCCGAAACATGGGTTAAAAGCAACGAGGCCAAATATTACAATTTAAGTAACTACACATGTTTGTTTGCTCACAGAGATATACAAGGGGGTGGTGGGTCAGGGATATTTATCCATAAAAAGTGGAAATTTAAAATACTTAATAAATGTAAAATGAAATATAGCTTGATATGGGTTGTGATTTGGGGAGTATCTCAGCTGGTAATTCCAATTCAGATAGTCTGGATATAATTGGAGGATACAATCCTGGGAGGGGCATCGCAACGTCATTTTTAACATCTTAGGAAAATTTCCTTTTTCAGACTAACAATACTCCTGTTTTTTTATTGGTAATACAAATATTGACACTTTTACTGGAAGATCATTTAAAAAGCAGTATATAAATATCCTTTCATGCTATGGGTTCACACTGTGTAACAAAATTTATGCAACACGCACGACTGACAAAACATCAACTCTTCTGGATCATGTAGCTGTTAAGACAGATAAAATATATTTCACAGTTTCGAATGTAGATAATGACATAAGTGATCATTCCTGTCAGAGAATGCAAGACATTCTGCCCAGGAAATTATGATGAACTACATGTACAACTCCCTTCTCAAATCTAAAAAGCACAAATAGAGGCAATCACCATACCATTAAACAGAGAAACGCATTCAAAACAGATGTGGCAACTCCCTGGATAACATCTAAATTGATAAAACTCGTTAAGCGACGTAACACTCTTCACTCTAAACTTAAGATTGGGCAACACAAAGATAATATTCCCTTGAGAGAGGAATACATTAAATGAAGAAATTCAGTAACACTCCTGAAAAGAAAGCTTAATAAAATTATTATTCCGAATAATTAAACGTGTATGATAAAACTCCTAAGAAAACGTGGGAAATTTTGAATGAAATTATGTATAACAAAAAGCACAGCCCTGAAACTTGTAAAACTCTGTCAATAGTGAATGTGGTAGTTAACGATAAACAAGAAATTGCTAATGAATTCAATAAGTATTTTACATGCATAGCTGATAATCTTGCATCTCAGATAACCACACATGATATCACAGATCTGAATAGTAACCACCAGCTGGTATCCCTTTTTTATATCCAACAGATAACACGGAAGTCAAATGTATAATTAAGAATTACAAAGTTTTTTTTTGCTAGGGGCTTTACGTCGCACCGACACAGATAGGTCTTATGGCGACGATGGGATAGGAAAGGCATAGGAGTTGGAAGGATGCGGCCGTGGCCTTAATTAAGGTACAGCCCGAGCATTTGCCTGGTGTGAAAATGGGAAACCACAGAAAACCATCTTCAGGGCTGCCGATAGTGGGATTCGAACCTACTATCTCCCAGATGCAAGCTCACAGCCGCGCGCCTCTACGCGCACGGCCAACTCACCCGGTGAATTACAAAGTAAAAAATGTTGTGGAGTAGTTGGGATTACAGCTACTATGATCAAAAGTTTTGATGAACAGCTAATAACTAAGCTTGTTACATTAATTAATGAATCCATGGCAACTGGGGTCGTACCGCAGGCTTTAAAAATTGCTAAAGTCATCCCGGTTTTTAAAGGAGGGAACACTAGTAATGCAGGGGACTATAGACCTATACCCGTACTACCCTTCATTTCCAAGATATTAGAAAGCATTATAAAGATAAGACTAATGGCTTTTCTAAAAAAAACACAGATTTTTTATCGATCCCAGTATGGCTTCAGGGAGAATTACAGCACAGAACTAGCAGTTACTGATCTTGTGTCGATGCTTCAGGAAAGCGTTGACGGTAACCAGATTGCAGCCGGATTGTTTATTGATCTCGCTGAAGCTTTCGACACGGTAAAGCACGAAATTCTGTTACTAAATTTGAAGATGCTGGAATTCGTGGTGTTGCATTAGAGTGGCTCCGCAGCTACCTTAGCGGAAGAAACCAATTTATTTCCATCAACGGTTATCAGAGCACGGACAAGGAGGTGAATTGTGGGGTTCCACAAGGGTCTATCTTGGGCCCTACATTGTTTCTGGTATACATAAATGATATAAATATTCTAAATTTAAAGGGTAAAATTATGCTTTACGCTGATGACACAAATGTATTCTACACTGGTGACAAAGTGAACTCGGTGATCAATAATATGCAAGAAGACATAATCGCAATAAACAAGTGTCTCAGTGTCAATAAATTAACTATGAACGTCAATAAAACTAAATATATGATAATAACTAAGCCGAATATAAAAAATATGAATCATTCAAAGATATATATTAACAACACGGAAATAGGTGAGGTCGATCACTTTAAATATCTGGGTCTAATAATAGATAAACATTTAAGCTGGGTAGAGCATGTTGATTACATTGCAAAAAAGATAGCTCCAGTACCTGGGCTATTGAGAAGATTAAGATATATTGTCCATAGGAAAGTTCTACTTACAGTATAATACTCACTCATTGACAGTCACTTACAATAACTGAACGTAATTAGGTCTCGTTACAGAAATACAGTCCTTCATGAACATATGGTAATACAAAATAGAGCAATCACAAATATCTATAATCTTCCTTTTGACACACCCACTCGAGTTCTATACGCTAATAGTAAAATTATGCCATTATTTACGTGCACTGCTTTTAGATCATCAATATTAATTCACAAAATTAAACTAAAACGTGTCCTGCACGATAGTAACTACACACTGAATTCAGACATTCATAATTATAACATACGACAAACAGGTGACATAGCTCTATTTCAAATACACTCATATAAGTATGGCTTTACGGTAGCTTTAAGTTCTCAGCCATTCAATCATATAATCATCTTCCAAGAGATTTACAATCAGTTTCCAATCTGTCACCTTTCAAGATTAAATTAAAGAAAGTGCTATGGAATCAGTACCTAAATAAGTAGATGACTTTCTTGATAAGACTTTGTGTAATGGTAACGTAAAGGAAATATTTAGAGTAACGTTCATTATAACAAATTTATGTATTTATTTGCAGGCAATGTATATGTATTATAATACTTTTAGACGCTAAACAAATTGTATTGTACAATTCCTGTATATGAGCCTTTAGTCCGTTGGAATTAATTAATAAAATAAAGTAAAGTAAAGTAAAGTAAAGTAAAGTAAAGTAAAAATATTTTGTACCTGATATTGTTATTTGCTTAGCAAAGTATAAAGTTAAAAAACGGAAAGAAATATACCACCAATTTTAAAGTTTTAAATCTTTCGATTTTTGTATATGCACCCATTCAGGCCCGCACCTTCTTTCACCTCTGTCTACCACTGTACCCTAGGAAGATGTCATACTGAGTGATGAAGTTTCAACACGTGTATTAGAAACTACTCCAAATAAAGATTTCCGTTTAACTAAAGACAGGTGCAAAAGTCATTGCATTCTTCAAAACTAGAAAACAGTTTGAAACCGGCGTTATCTTGAGCCTGAAAGCAAAGTGATATTAAAGTTAAATAATAATAATAATAATAATAATAATAATAATAATAATAATAATAATAATAATAATAATCATAATCTAGGTCCTATATAAATACATTTGCCGGGAGTCCGCTGTCTGTAATTACGTTTGTTTTGCCAATTTTTCAGATATTTACCGTTTCAGGCAACTCAAGACCATACCAGTACTTTTTTAGCTATCGTGTGAGTTTGTCTGTCTGTCTGTTCCACCATCACGGCGAAACGACTGGATATACCTCGACCATACTTCATATTTAGATTGTACTCATCCAGGGGGAAGGTTTAGATATGCCTATGATTTAAAAATCAATGAAAAGACTGGGGTTTTATAGGAAAACCAGAACAGTTTTCTTCAATTTTATCGTATTTTTCTGTCAAATCCTTGCACTATACATGAAACGTCCCTTCATATTAAATAACTTTTTTATGTGCACAATTTCGCTTACTCTTCAAATGATGGAGAAAATTACTATTTTCTGGAGCTTTCACGCTCTGCACTGTGATCGACAGACCGACAACGAACCTACCGGTTACCATGGGAACGTCTCTGGCTGCTTGCCAACAGGGAAGTAACGTTATACTATGTTCGTCATCATGCCTGTAAATTCGTGGTTGTTCCTTTGGTAATTCTACTTCAGTTTTCTGCTTTAATTTGTTGCCTCTGCTCTTCCTCTTTAGGCTTACGTAAAACACCATAAGTCATCTTCTTATCTGTTTATCTAATGTTCCCCGCGCCTAAATATCTCTTCTGTTACCACCTTCCTAAATCCGTAACTAATATCACAAAAAATTAGTGTGGGACATTTGATGATTCAATACACCCACTTAGTATTTACATGTCTGTGCTATCCGACTGTCTTCGGCTATAATCTTATCTTCTACTAGCGAATGTACCCGTGCTTCGCTACGGTATTCTACATTGTATTCGAATATCGAAGTAAATAGTGTACATGCAGTAAATAAGATTGTTTTAAAATTGCATGTCTCTTAGCGTTATCCGAGAAAGAGCATGGGGAGGTCCCCGTACGTTGTTTCCAATGTAAAGTGTTTGTTACGGATTTGTCATATATAACGGCAGGCTCACTTGCCTACTGCCATTCACAATCGAGTTGGGAAGTTTACATGATAATTGCAGGCCCCATTGCCTATTACGCGGTCAGAATCGATTTGGGGAGTTTTCGTTAAAATGGCAGCCCCCTTTCCTACTTCCAGACAGATTACAGTTGAGGAGTTCTTATTACAATGGCAGGCAATTACTCTACTATCACTCGAAATTGAGTTGTGCAGTTATCATTATAATGCCAGGCCTATTTTTCTACTGCCAGCCAGCTTACTGCCAGTCACACCAAGTTGGTGAGTTTCCATCAAAATAGCAGGCCACTATACCTAATGCCAGTCACATTTTAGATGAGGACATTTCTTTATAATGGCGGGCACCCTTGCCTACTGCCAAACACAATCGGGTAGGGGAGTTTTAAACAAAACTGCATGCTCACTCGCCTTCTGCAAGTCAAATCGAGAAGTGAACTATTCATTACAATTGTAGGCCTTCCTTACTAATGACAGTTACACAGGAGTTGGAGAAGGAACCCTTTCCTACTGCCAGTCAAAGTCGGTGTGGGGAGTACTGATTACAATAGCAGACCCACCCTTTATCGATCGCTACAAATCGACATCGGTGAATATATATAGATCGACATACGAAAGTATATGCGTGTTTACAATATTGAAGACCTTCATTTACAGATTAACTGCTACTAAACGTACCTCATATCGACAAAGGATTATACCATAAGACACGCCGGATTTAGTGGCCTAAATGGCTGGTCCTATGATATGTCATCTATTCTTGGGTCAGACTGAGTTAGAAACGTGGAACAGGGTAAAGGTTTTGTAAGATTATCTCACATTACATTACTTTTCGGATAATTATGTGACAGCTACATACATAGCATTTGGCTCACATATGGCTACTGGGTGGGCCAATTTTCGTGAAGAGTTTGATGATTCTGTATTTCATATAAGTAATTGAAAGTATAAATTATGCATGTGAAAATTCCAAATTGACTTAACATCGATTAATAGAGAAAAATCAAACGTAAAAGGGATACAGATACGGCAAAAGTCATAAGACCAAGGTTGTAGATCATTCCAAATTGAACGGAGATTGTGCAATCCGTTATGTGATAGGAATTTCCGAAGGTGTGCACCATCATTAAATTTGCCTGCATATTTCGATATTCTTCGGGGATAAAAAGTGAAACATTTAATGATCTAGGATGTTTTCCGTTCGTTACAGGCTAAAACGTATAATTTTGTCAAATTTCAATTACCTTCTTTTTCTTCTGGCAGATTATGCCGCAATCTGGATTTTGGGCGAGGCGGGTAAAAATTAGGACTTTCAGGAAACTAAACCAAAAATTATGGAGATGGTTATTATTACCCCTTAAACGGAAAGCTGTACGAAAATTTCGCCAAAATAGTCAGTGTAGAGGCACACAGTCGTTACGATTTGATTTATATAGATAAGGAATCTGCTCCATGTAAAACACCTTTTGGTCTCTGTCCGCTGGACTTAACCTGCAAAAGTGACCATTCATGATATCTACCTTATTAATCCTTCTGACGAAAAATTGCACATGAAAAAAAGGTTTAGTTGTGGAATTCCATCACGTTTGGTCGATTTCCAGTCAGGTTGGTCTTGTTCTGTATATATTGTGGAAGAGTAAAATCACCATTTCGGTTCCCTATAAACCGCCAGTCCATTCCGGAACATGAAATGTTATTTACGTTTAAAACCTACCTTTGGACAGGTGGATGCTAAATATAAATTTTGGTTCGAATGTTTTCAGTAGTTTTCAAGTTGTAAGGAATACGCTTTACACGCACCCGCTCGTGAGTTAAGTCTCCCTTATTAATCCTCGTATCGAAATGATGCACATGAGAAAAAAAGGTTTAGAAATTAATTTCTACCAAGGTAGGTAGATTTCCATTAAGTTTGGTTGTGTATATTTTGTGGAAGTGCAAAATCACTGTTTCGGTTTCGTATAAACCCCCAGTCAGTTCAGGGATTTAGAAACAATATTTGCCCTAAAACCTATCAATGACAGGTGTATTCTAAATATGAGTCTTGGTGGAAATACATCCAGTAGTTTGTAGCACTCGCGTACATACGGCGTAATTAAGGAAGAAATAATACAGTTAAGAAAGTTGAAAGTAACAGCAAATAGATTATAACTGAGGACAGCCGGATAACGACAAATATGTAAATGCCAAGTGAATGTATTGGAAAATTAAATGCCCCTCAATAAATTATGCTAGTGTGAGTTATGGATATAATGAAGCGGTAACAGAGGAGAAATTTAGGTCCAGCGATTCTTAGGTAAACAAATAATAAGAAGATGACTAATGGTGTTATCACTTAATCTATTCGAGGGCGGTTATAACATCCAACGATATTCTGCCAATATCCTGCAGATAGGCCGATTGACGCCTCTCTTGCCTTCTATCCAAGGAACAATCACGAATTTAAAAGCATGATGAGGAAAATGGCAATACGTTACTTCCCTGCCGGCATGCAGTCAGAGACGTTGCCATGGTAACCTGTAGGTTCGTTGTCGGTCTGTCGGTCACTCAATGCAGAGCATGATACCAGCAGAAAATTGTAAATTTCTCCGTCATGTGAAGAGTAAGGTAAATTATGAACATAACGAAAGTTGTTTATAATGATGAGACGTTTCACGTACGGTAAACGAAGTTTACAGAAAATCAATAGTATAAGAGAAAATGGAGGAAAACCTTTCTGGTTTTCCTATAAACCCCCGTCTGTTGAAAGATTTCAAAATGATATGCATATCAAAACCATTCCCGGTATGAGTATACTCCAAATATGAAGTTTGGTTGAGATCTATCCAGCCGTTTCGACGTAAGGGTGGAGAAACCATTCAGGTTTTCCTATAAACCCCCCGTCTATTCAAAGATGTTAAAATTATGTGCATATCGAAACCTTCCCCGGGATGAGTATACTCTAAATACGAAGTTTGGTTGAGATATATCCAGCCGTTTTGACGTGATGGTGGAACAGATAAACAGACAGACAAACAGACAGACAAACAAACAAACAGACACGAAATGTAAAAACCACCGATTCGGTCTTGAGTTGACCTAAAACGGATAAATATCTGAAAAATTGGCAAAACAAAAGAAATTACAGACAGCGGACCCCCTACAATTTTATTTATATAGATTAATGACAACTTTCATAACTGTATTGCTTCTTTCTATAGTTCCCCCGTATGTATGCGAGTGCAAATCGCGAAACATGGACACTCTTTCCTTTGATGAAAAATTGCAATATTTTCACATGTATAACTTTTCGAACCACCGGGCGAGTTGGCCGTGCGAATAGAGTCGCGCAGCTGTGAGCTTGCATCCGGGAGATAGTGTGTTCGAATCCCACTACCGGCAGCTCTGAAGATGGTTTTCCGTGGTTTCCCATTTTCACACCAGACAAATGCTGTGGCTGTACCTTAATTAAGGCCACGGCCACTTCCCTCCCACTCCTAGGCCTTCCGTATACCATCGTCGCCACAAGATCTATCTGTGTCGGTGTGACGTGAAGCAAATAGCAAAAAACTTTTCGGACCCTGAGAATATCGAAATATTGAGGCAATTTTAATGACCTTCATTTCGGAGTAAGTGCTGGCTAAGCGGTAGGTCGTATCACAAAACAAATTACAAAATCACCACTTTCTTTGGAGAGGTCTTCAACTTTGGTCGTATGACCTTTTATCGTATCTCAATTCCTTATACATTAGATAGAGCTGCATTGTTCAAATCTCTAACTCGACTGTGACTGTCATTAGGAAAGGGGGTCTATCTTTATAATGAAAACTTCCCATCTCTATTGTGAATGGCAGCTGGCAAGTGAGCCTGCCGTTCTAGTAGAAACTCCCGAACTCGATTGTGAATGGCAGTACGAAATGTGGCTTGCCATTATCATCACAACTACCCAAAACACACCTTACATCGGAAACAACGTACGGCGTTCTCCCCGTTCTGTATCACGGATTGCGATAAGAGACATGTAGTTTAATAGAATCTTATTCACTGCGTGTACAGTCATTTACGTAGAAATCCGTATACAAGGTAGAATACCGTAGTGAAACAGGGGAACGTTTGCTAGTAATTATAATAGTAATGTTATTGGCTTTACGTCCCTCTAACTACTTTCACGGTTTTCGGAAACGCCGAGGTGCCGAAATTTATTCTCCCAGGTGTTATTTTACGTACCAGCAAATCTGCCGACACAAGGCTGACGTATTTCAGCCGTTTCAAACACCACCGGCCTGAGGCAGGATCGAACCTGTAAAGTTGGGGTCAGAAGGCCAGTGCCTGAGCCATTCAGCCCGGCAATGTTTAAAGCATTTAACGGTTCCAATCAGTATGTTTTAGTTAGTGGAGGTCAAAATGTATTCACTGAGAAAACACCAGTAGTGTATAAAAAAAGTTGATCCGGTAAACACTACTTCACCATAGTTTAAGTTGCTTTGACAATGTAATATAGAGGCTATTTCAAACTAACATATTCTTGGTATTGTTTCTTCACTTGTTTCTTGCTGGTGTTTCTATCAACGGCAGTTCATCACATGACCATTATCTGAAAATGAAGTATGAAGGAATGTACGCTGGAAATACTTTTTCCCTGTCGTAGATAAGTTCACAGGTAGTGGACATAATCTAAGTAGTATATTTGCAAAGTAGTTTTTCCACTGTCTATGAATGAGCTGTAGGGTGATAATATGAATGGTCGGAAAAGTTTAAGTTTTTGCTCTGGGTCTCTGAAGATTTTATTTGGAACGCGATCGCTAGAAGGTCATATACAGTACACGAAGACAGCGACATTTTCCGAAATTCTTAAAATTGTAACTTTCATTTTCTCTCAGGAATTGAAGAAGATTCCAGCACTGGGCCGGTACGTCCATGAAGTATAATTTTGGACTTAGTGAGTACTCCTATGGCAATGGCTCAATTCTCTGGTCTATACAAAAGGAATAATAGATACAAGCGTACTGAAAATACATGTTGACTGCATTTTGATATTCGTTTGTTTTTTGCTACTTGTTTTACGTCGTACCGACACAGATAGGTCTTATGGCGACGATGGGACAGGAAGGTCCTTGGAATGGGAAGGAAGCGGCCGTGGCCTTAATTAAGGTACAGCCCCAGCATTAGGCTGGTGTGAAAATGTGAAACCACTGAAAACCATCTTCAAGGCTGCCAACAGTAGGGTTCGAACCCACTATCTACCGGATGCGAGCTCACAGCTGCGCGCTGCTAACCACACGGCCAACTCGCCCGGTTTTGATATTAGTATTCGAAGGTGTTTATTGAATTATTTCCAAACATGTAGATTGAACAAGGATCGGAGAGAGCACGGGACTCCAGAGAACAAGTTTGGGATTTTAGTAAAATAAAATCATTCAACGCCTCTAATGAACTGGAAATTTGCAATGAACGAGGCATTTAGAAGTACCGAAGAAGATTTTATCGTAACACAATTACTATGACAATGGTATTCACGCTAATACTGCGGAGATATAATGTTTAATGTATACATTTTATTATCTTATAATATGTTTGTTGTGGTTATGACATAAAGGAGGTGTAATACGACTTAATTCCTTCCCCGAGCATGTCACGTTGTGCATTGTAAACAATGGAATATAAAGCTCTGGATTGACACTATGACAAATAAATCCATTTCTTATAATGGAAGCTGTAACTTGTTGGACTATTTTACACTTTTGATAATATGTTTAAGAACTTAGTAGCATTAAAGGTAAAAGTGAGCTTGGTTGGCCCGGAAGGATGAGGGCTCGATTACTCTTCAGCAAGTCGAAATACTTAGAAAATATATTTTCCCTTCTAGAGAGGCACACGGCCCTAAGGCCCACTCAACCTACATGAACACTGGGTAACAAATTAAATCCTAGGGACAAAGGTGACAGGGTATAATGTTAATCACTCTGTCCCAATTAGTGCTGAGGTTACGGTTAGTGCAAGCCACTCCTGTAAGGGCGCTCATGTTCTGCATGAGCATGAATGACTTTATTGGTCTATCGATACTTCATTTGTTTACCAGAGACTCTTACTCTTCTCCTGCCTCTCGATAATGTTGGGAGGGAGGTGGGGGGGGGGAGGGTAACGATCTCACTAATTCGTCCCTTGAAATATCTCCATTGAAGGCACATCAATCAATGTTTGTGTGTTTTTTAATTATGACACTGCGCAGTCTGACTGCAAGGCCTGAAAGCAGTCGATATACAATATCTATATATTGACTCTAATTAGCGGTTATTAAATATATTCTTGATTATAGGTGAACACTTTCACTGATGTCAGACCGCACCCATGTGAAGAAACGCTTACTGTCGGAGTGTCAGTTAATCACTACGACTCCCTACTGAGCGTCTAATCTACACATACACAGGCATTTCCTCTACCCGCGATAACTGGTCTTTATTTATTGCAGGACGGCTTGTAACTCGAAACAGGAAGAAATAAAACATCATACATTACATGAACTTATTCAGGTAAACATTTTCATGTTCGAGTCAGCATTCTAGTTAGCGAAGAACGACTGGAATAGGAGAGAGCGATAATCTGGAAAGACGAGTAACGACGAAGTGCCATGCATGCAGAGCTGTAGAAACCATACTTCTGTCGTCCGTTTTGAGATTTTCTCGTGGAGGATTTTTTAATGAGCCAGTCTGTTGAAGAGTAACTTTGAGAAGGTGAATATTGAAAGAACTCTGAATCATTACATAATTTTGAATTTGAATATTTGCCTAAAGTGACGTTGTAGAAGTGGCTTTAGCAACAGATGAGCTGTGTTTGTTGCCCTAACGTGCGGCAAAAAATACAATGATAAACAACTGTAAACATTATGATTATAATGGACATTTTTTCAGAAAAATAATCCGGGGATAATATTTTGAATTTGAAGTCCTATTAATGGGAATTGAAATTGAGGATAATTATCCTCACGTAGAATTTGCGCTCCTCAGTGAACGAAGCAAAGCAATCTGCGTACACGCCATGAAGTCCCTTGGAGGAGTGGAAGGTTTCGTTATTTTTACCCTTGATGCTAACAACGTAACTCTTTGTGTTGTACCAGACCGGCAAAAATAAAACTTGGTAGGATGATCAATTATGTAAGAATATCGCTGCATGCCCGCCGTTGTTACATAGGCTGTCCACAGTAACGAGATTCTGAACAGGAATCCAGCTGTTTTCGTCATTTGTGCCAATGAAAGGTAATATCACTGCAATAGCATGCATTCATGACGCTGATTCATACTACATAATATGTTAGCTTCCATTATTGGTGATACAGAAGTATTAAAATCGTAACTCTTTGATATATTCATATATTATGTATTTTAGTAAGATGCGTTTTTAGAGTGTGAAATAGTGTCCGTGTAGTCAAAATCTCATTTTCGTGTTTTATGAAACTTTAAAACAGAACTATAGGTATATTTCTACAGTACTAAGCAAAGTCACTGTGCGTTATCATCACTAACTGCTTGGGCTACGCAATGATTTTTCGGAAATTAATTGTAACACCTCTATACCTTTTACGTTTAATTTAGGATATGCTTGTTTCTAATTAACCCATGTTTCATTGAAAGTTGTCCAAAAATTTCCCTTGGAAGTCCGAAACTGTGTTTAACTCTATGCTAGGTCGTCTCTGAACTCAGGAGCTAACCAAGTATTCACATCTGGTGTAGCCTGAGTGAAACTCTGGTCTATGTGCCTCTCAAAGGGTGGAAATCTCGCTACAAAACATTACTATTTCTCGAAGTAAATCAAAACCACGTCCTTCTGGGTGAATTGAACAATGATTCCAGTGTCCGGCTCCATGGCCAAATGGTTAGCGTGCTGGCCTTTGGTCACAGGTGTCCCGGGGTCCATTCCCGGAAGGGTCGGGAATTTTAACCATCATTGGTTAATTTCACTGGCACGGGGTCTGGGTGTATTTGTCGTCTTCATCATTATTTCATCCTCATCACGACGCGCAGGTCACCTACGGGAGTCAAATAAAAAGACCTGCACCTGGCGAGCCGAACATGTCCTCCGACACTCCCGGCACTAAAAGCCATACGCCATTTAATTTCAGGGGATGGTTGAAAAGCAGAGAGACTCGAATATTAAAAGCCATTGATACGGTTTTGAGTTGACTGAATCCGAGTAATATCCCAAAATATTCGCAAAAGAAGCGAACGTACTGACAGTGTACCCTCTACAATTTTTATACATCAGCGTAGGACACATCCGGAGCCTTTGCAGAGTCGTCAACGTAATGTTCTTCGCTGGGATCTGGATACTATTCTCGACTAGACTGCGGGTTTTAAACAAACTCCGAGATCTGGGTTTTTGCGATCGTCGTAATAAATACTTACAGTGAGTTTCTCTCATCGGTTGGCCGGCAGGTGCACCTGCTTATCTGCCTCCGTTGACTCATCACTTCCCGTTACACAGCGCAGCGACAGCACGGGGATGCCCACACTTAGCAGTTCAGGTCCGTGCTTACAACGTGTATTAAGGGTTCATCTGTCGCTCCAACTGTTCTCGAGATGTGAAGTGTTACTTCGGAGTTGTTGATGTTTGAGTCATCAGTCCACGGACTGGTTTCTGTTTTTTTTTTTTTTTTTTTTTGCTATTTTGCTTTACGTCGCACCGACACATATATGTCTTATGGCGACGATGGGATAGGAATGGCCTAGGAATTGGAAGGAATCGGTCGTGGCCTCAATTAAGGTACAGCCCCGACATTTGCCTGGTGTGAAAATGGGAAACCACAGAAAACCATCTTCAGGGCTGCCGACAGTGAGGCTCGAACCCACTATCTCTCGATTACTGGATACTGGCCGCATTTAAGCGACTGCAGCTATCGAGCTCGGTCGGACTGGTTTCATGCAGCTCTATATGCCACCCTATCCTGTGATAATATTTTCATTTCTACTTAACTGCTGCATTCTGTATCTGCTCTAATCTGCTTTTAATATTCATATCTTGGTCTACCCCTACCGTTATTATAGTCTACACTTCCCTCAAATCCAGCTGAACATGTCTTGTGTGTCTGAAGATGTGTCCTGTCATTTTATCTCTTCTTCTGGTCAAATTTAGCCAAAACGATCTCCTCTCACCAATTCGATTCAGTATCTCTTCATTCGTGATTCGATCTATCCACCTCACCTTCTGCATTCTTTTGTAACACCACATTTCAATACCTTCGATTCTCTTTCTTTCTGAGATAGTTATCGTTCATGTTTTACTCCTTTACAACACCACGCTCCAGATGGAATTTTTTCAAAGACATTTTTCTAATTCCTATATCAATGTTCGAGGTGAGCCGATTTCTTTTCTTAAGAAAGGCTTTCATGACTTGTGCTAGTCTGCATATTATCCTCCTTTCTTCTTCCATCATTAGTAATTAGTAATTTTATTACCCAAGTAACAATATTCATCTATTTACGTCAAGACCTCATTTAATAATCTAATATTTCCTGCATCACCTGACTTCGAATGTCCTCCATTACTTTTGTTTTCGGGTTCATGATTTTCATCTTGTACTCCTTACCCACGACTCTGTCCATACGATTAAGCAATTTCTCCAGGTATTCTGCAGTTTCAGGTAAAATAACAATATCATCAGGAAATCTGAGGGTTTTGATTTCATCTCCTTGGATTGTGATTCCCTTCCCAAATTCCTCTTCGATTTCCTTTACTGCCTGTTCTATATACACTTTTAAAAGGAGGCGGCGGGGAGATACTGCAACCTTACCTCACTCCTTTCTGGATTGCTGCCTTTTTTTCAAAGGACTCGATTCTTATCACTGCAGACTGATTTTATACAGATTATACAGATGTATATCATTCTTCGTTCTCGGTACCTGATTCCGATCACCTTCAGAATCTCAAGTAGTTTGGTCCAATCAAAATTACCAAGTGCCTTTTCAAGTTCCACGAACGCCATGCATGTGGGCTTGTCCTTCTTGATTCTGTCCTCTAAGATCAGACGTAAAGTCAGGATTGCTTCTCGTGTTCCAACATTTCTTCTGAAATGTGTCTTCTCCCAATTCAGTTTCAACTTGTCTTTCCATTCTCCTATAAATAATACGTGTTAAAATTTTCCAGGCGTGAGATATTAAACTAATGGTGCGGTAGTTTTCAGCAGCAGCTTTCTTGGGAACGGGTATAACAACATTCTGCCGAAAATCTAATGGAACTTCTCCTGTCTCATACATCTTACACAAGAGATGGAATAACCTCGTCATGCTGGTTTCTCCTTACGCGGTCAGTAATTCAGACGAAATGTCATCAATTCCACGTGCCTTGTTCCTATTTATGTCTCTCAAAGCTCTGTCAAAATCTGAGCTCAAAGTTTGGTTTCCCATTTCATCAACATCAACAGCCTCTTCTTGTTTCAGAACCGCATCATCTACGTCTTTACCTTGATACGACTGCTGGATAGGTTCCTGCCATAATTCTACCTTGTCTTTTTTCCCTCGAAGCGGTTTTCCATCTGAGATCTGAATATTCATATACCCTTTTTTCCTTTCTCCAAAGGATTCCTTGATTTTCCTGTATGCAGCACCTACTTTTCCTACGACCATACAACATTCAACATCCTTGCACTTCTCCTTCAACCATTCTTCCTTAGCTGTCCTGCACTTTCTATCCACTTCATTCTTTAATCACCTCAATCAATCCTATTCTGCATTTAGGGCAGTCACCCAGGTGGCAGATTCCCTATCTGTTGTTTTCCTAGCCTTTTCTTAAGTGTTTTCAAAGAATTTGGAAATTTATTGAACATTTCCCTTGGTAAGTTATTCCAATCCCTAACTCCCCTTCTTTTAAATGAATATTTGCCCCAATTTGTCCACTTGAATTCCAACTTTTATCTTCATATTGTGATCTTTCCTACTTTTAAGTACGCCACTGAAACTTATTCGTCTACTAATGTCATTCCACGCCATCTCTCCGCTGACAGCTCGGGACATACCACTTAGTCGAGCAGCTCGTCTTCTTTTTCTCAGTTCTTCCCAGCCCAAACTTTGCAACATTTATGTAACGCTACTCTTTAGTCGAAAATCACCCAGAACAAATCGAGCTGCTTTTCTTTGGATTTTAGCCAGTTCTTCAATCAAGTAATCCTGGTGAGGGTCCTATACACTGGAACCATACTCTAGTTGGGGTCTTACCAGAGACTTGTATGTCCTTCTCTTTACATCCTTACTACGACCCCTAAACACCCTCATAACCATGTGCAGATATCTGTACCCTTTATTTACAATCCCATTTATGTGACTACCCCAATGAAGGTCCTTCCTTATCCAATCTAAGTACTTACAATGGTCCCTAAAAGGAACTTCCACCCCATCAACGCAGTAATTAAAACTGAGAGGACTTTTCCTATTTGTGAAAATCACAACCTGACTCTTCACCCCGTTTATCAACATACCATTGCTTGCTCTCCATCTCACAACATTACCGAGGTCACGTTGCAGTTGCTCACAATCTTGTAACTTATTTATTACTCTATACAGAATAACATCATCCGCAAAAAGCCTTGCCTCTGATTCCACGTGTTTACTCATATCATGTATATTATACACTGACTGACAGAGCAAATGCAACACCAAGAAGGAGTGGTTCGAAAGGGATGAAAGTTGGGGAAAAAAACAGAGACGGCACGGACGAATAATTGATGTTTATTTCCAACCGATATTCAGGTTACACAATGCGCACGGCATCGACTCAGTAGGATGTAGGACCACCGCGAGCGGCGATGCACGCAGAAACACGTCGAGGTACAGAGTCAATAAGAGTGCGGATGGTTTCCTGAGGGATGGTTCTCCATTCTCTGTCAACCATTTGCCACAGTTGGTCGTCCGTACGAGGCTGGGGCAGAGTTTGCAAACGGCGTCCAATGAGATCCCACACGTATTCGATTGGTGAGAGATCCGGAGAGTACGCTGGCCACGGAAGCATCTTTACACCTCGTAGAGCCTGTTGGGAGATGCGAGCAGTGTGTGGGCGGGCATTATCTTGCTGAAACAGAGCATTGGGCAGCCCCTGAAGGTACGGGAGTGCCACCGGCCACAGCACATGCTGCACGTAGCGGTGGGCATTTAACGTGCCTTGAATACGCACTAGAGGTGACGTGGAATCATACGCAATAGCGCCCCAAACCATGATGCCGCGTTGTCTAGCGGTAGGGCGCTCCACAGTTACTGCCGGATTTGACCTTTCTCCACGCCGACGCCACACTCGTCTGCGGTGACTATCACTGACAGAACAGAAGCGTGACTCATCGGAGAACACGACGTTCCGCCATTCCCTCATCCAAGTCGCTCTATCCCGGCACCATGCCAGGCGTGCACGTCTATGCTGTGGAGTCAATGGTAGTCTTCTGAGCGGACGCCGGGAGTGCAGGCCTCCTTCAACCAATCGACGGGAAATTGTTCTGGTCGATATTGGAACAGCCAGGGTGTCTTGCACATGCTGAAGAATGGCGGTTGACGTGGCGTGCGGGGCTGCCACCGCTTGGCGGCGGATGCGCCGATCCTCGCGTGCTGACGTCACTCGGGCTGCGCCTGGACCCCTCGCACGTGCCACATGTCCCTGCGCCAACCATCTTCGCCACAGGCGCCGCACCGTGGACACATCCCTATGGGTATCGGCTGCGATTTGACGAAGCGACCAACCTGCCCTTCTCAGCCCGATCACCATACCCCTCGTAAAGTCGTCTGTCTGCTGGAAATGCCTCCGTTGACGGCGGCCTGGCATTCTTAGCTATACACGTGTCCTGTGGCACACGACAACACGTTCTACAATGACTGTCGGCTGAGAAATCACGGTACGAAGTGGGCCATTCGCCAACGCCGTGTCCCATTTATCGTTCGCTACGTGCGCAGCACAGCGGCGCATTTCACATCATGAGCATACCTCAGTGACGTCAGTCTACCCTGCAATTGGCATACAGTTCTGACCACTCCTTCTTGGTGTTGCATTTGCTCTGTCAGTCAGTGTATAAGAAAACATAAAGGTCCAATAATATTGCCTTGAGGAATTCCCCTCTTAATTACTACAGGGTCAGATAAATCTTCGCTTACTCTAATTCTCTGAGATCTATTTTCTAGAAATATAGCAACCCATTCAGTCACTATTTTGTCTAGTCCAATTGCACTCATTTTTTCCAGTAGTCTCCCATGATCCACCCCATCAAATGCTTTAGACAGGTCATCGCGATACCGTCTATTTGACCTCCTGAACCCAAGATATCTGCTATATCTTGCTGGAATCCCACAAGTAGAGCTGCAGTAGAATAACCTTTCCTAAAACCGAACTGCCTTCTATCGAACCAGTTATTAATTTCGCAAACATGTCTAATATAATTATAAAGAATGCCTTCCCAAAGTTTACATGCAACGCATGTCAAACTTACTGGCCTGTAATTTTCGGCTTTATGTCTATAACCCTTTCTTTTACACACAGCGGCTACTATAGCAACTCTCCATTCATTTGGTATAGCTCCTTCAAGCAAACAATAATCAAATAAGTACTTCAGATACGGTACTGTATCCAAACCCATTGTCTTTAGTATATCCCCAGAAATCTTATCAATTCCAGCAGATTTTCTATTTTTCATCTTCTGTATCTTATTGTAAATGTCATTGTTATCATATGTAAATATTAATACCTCTTTAGCGTTAGTCTCCTCCTCTCTCTGGACATTATCCTTGTAACTAACAATCTTTACATATTGCTAACTGAATACTTCTGCCTTTTGAAGATCCTCACATACACATTCCCCTTGTTCGTTAATTATTCCTGGAATGTCCTTTTTGGAACCTGTTTCTGCCTTAAAATACCTATACATACCCTTCCATTTTTCACTAAAATTTGTATGACTGCCAATTATGCTTGCCATAATGTTATACTTAGCTGCCTTCTTTGCTACATTCAATTTCCTAGTAAGTTCCTTCAATTTCTCCTTACTTCCACAGCTGTTCCTAACTCTATTTCTTTCTAATCTGCACCTCCCTCTTAGTATCTTTATTTCTCTATTATAATAAGGTGGGTATTTACCATTCCTTACCACCCTTAAAGTTACAAACCTGTTTTCACATTCCTCAAAAATTGCTTGAAACCCACCCCAGAGTCTGTTTACATTTTTATTTACCGTTTTCCACCGATCATAGTTACTTTTTAGAAACTGCCTCATGCCTGCTTTATCAGCCATATGGTACTGCCTAATAGTCCTACTTTTAAGACCTTACTTTCTATCGCATTTATTTTTAACTATGACAAGAACAGCTTCATGATCACTAATGCCATCTATTACTTCGGTTTCTCTTTAGAGCTCATCTGGTTTTACCAGCACCACATCCAGGATATCTTCCCCTCTAGTTGGTTTCATCACTTTCTGAATCAGCTGTCCTTCCCATATTAACTTATTTGCCATTTTTTGGTCATGCTTCCTGTCGTTCGCATTTCCTTCCCAATTGACATTTGGTAAATTCAGATATCCCGTTACAATCACATTTCTTTCCATGTCGTTTCCCACATAGCTGATTATCTTATCAAAAAATTCTGAATCCGTGTCAGCGCTACCCTTTCCTGGTCTGTATACTCCAAAGAAATCAAGTAGCCTATTATCTTTACAAATGAGCCTTACACCTAGAATTTTATGTTTCTCATCTTTAACTTTTCCGTAGCTTACAAATAATTCTTTCACCAGAATGAATGCTCCCACTTCCACCATTCCTATCCTATCTCTACGATACACTCTCCAGTTCTGTGAGAAAATTTCTGCATCCATTATATCATTTCTCAGCCATGATTCAACTCCTCCATTCTGCCCTCTTCAGTTTTTTGCATTCTTGTACTTTCTTTGTTCATCAATCAGGTCTGGTATCCCCTGAGTTACCCATTGATTCTTACGTGATCTTTCTTTCCTTCCTAACATTTCTTCAGCAGCCCTAAGGACTTCCTTCTTCAGGACTGTCCGTTCCTCCTCTATTGTGTTTCCTTCAGCCTTTTCATTTAGTTCTTGTGCAACGTGTCCGTTGAAACATACTCTCATGCTGTTTTCTCTCAACTTGTCTAGATTCCGTCTCCTTGCATTCCATCCCCTCTTCAATTTCTTCAACTGCAGACGGCATTCCATAATCAACAAGTTGTGGTCAGAGTCCACGTCTGCTTCTGCGAAAGTTTTGCAATCAAACACCTCTTTTATGAATCTATGCCTAATTATAATGAAGTCTATTTGATACCTTCCAGTGTCTCCAGGTCTCGTCCACGTATACAGCCGTCGTTTGTGGTGTTTGAACCTAGTATTAGCAAGGACAAAATTATGATCCGTGCAGAATTCAACCAGCCGACTTCCTCCCAATTCTTTGTCCCAACTCGAATTCTCCTACTGTATTACCTTATTTTCCTTGGCCTACCACTGCATTCCAGTCTCCCATCACAATTCGATTCTTGTCATATTTTATGTATCGTAATTAATCTTCTGTCTCTTCATTCGTCATCCGTTGAGGCATATAGGCATGCACAATTGTAGTGGGCAATTGTTTGGTGTCTATCTTGACAGCAAAAATCCTTTCACTCTGCTGGTCGCAGTAGTTTATCCGCTGGCCTATTTTCTTATTCATTATTAAACCAACTCCTGCAATTCCCCTGTTTGATTTTGTGTTGATAATTCTGTAGTCACTTGACCAAAAGTCTTGCTCTTCCTGCCAACGTACTTCGTTTACACCAGCTACATCTAACATTAGTCTATCAATGTCCTTTTTCAGATTCTCTAACCTAGCACAACGATTCACACTTTTAACATACCATGCTCCGACTTGTAGAATGTCAGTATCCATCTTCCTCTCGTGTAGTCCCCACCTGAAGATCCGAATGGGGGACTATGTTACCTCCGGAATATTTTACCCGGGAGGAAGCCATCATTAGTACATAATTCATACAGAGAATACCGAGAGAGATGAATGTGTTCGGGAGTTAGTTAGGCCTGTAGTTTTCCGTTGCCTTCACCCGTGTAGCAGTGTCAAAGCAGCTAAGCCATGTTGAGTATTATTACAAGGCCATATTAGTCAATCATCCAAGCTGCAGCCCTTGCAAGTTCCAAATGGCTGCTACCCCTCTCTCCGTGAAACATTCGTTAGTGTGGTCTGTCGACAGATACCCATCCGATATGGTTGCACCTGCGGCTCGGCTATCTGTTTCATTGCGACACTCAAGCCTCCCCACTACGACAAGGTCACGTGGTTTGCAGGGGAATAATTCGGGATATATTTCTCATAATGCCTCTACGTGTGTACACGGTGAAGGAAAGGGTATTTCTGTACGATAATTATGTAAAAACAGAGTCTTTTAGGGATGTCGTTAGGGGATTTGTATCACAATTTCCAGATGTACGCCCTCCATATAGAGAAACCGTGCCTAAACTAGTAAACAAATTGAGCGGAACTGGTTCTTTACTCGATAAAAGAGCGAAGTGGTAAAAAACGTGTACTTAACGAGGAAAACGTAAATGTAATCGCAGAAAGAGTAGATCCTTAGGACGACTTGGACAAGAATCCTGGGTTTTGAAGAGTTCAGCATGTCGGGTTACGAAAATGTTAAATTTGAAACCATACCATCTCCGAAGTTAAGCAACATTGGGCGTGGTCAAGATTTGGATGGGTTGCCACGCGCTGTTGGTGAGGGGTAAGGGAATGGAGGAGCGGAAATGAACTGGCCACCCTACCGCACGTAAACTTCGGCTCAGGCACACCTCTGCGGAGGTTCGCACCTGCCTTCGGGCAGAATACACCCTTACCTTACCTTACAAGGTAACTGTAGTACACGAACTGCATCCACGCGACCATGATAAGCGGGTGCGTTTTTGTAGTTGGATATTGCGAAACGTTCGTGATGAAATAATTGATTCACGCTTGATATTTTTTTCTCTGACGAAGCATGGTTCCATTAACACGGGTATGTTTCGACGCAGAATAACAGATATTGGAGTACAGTGCGCAGTGAATGGATACAGAATTGTAGGACCAATTTTTTCATGGCACAATTAATGCACAAAGTTATATGGATAATATATTCAAACCAGTTTTTTACGAACTTACTGACACTGACTGTCAAAATGGATATATTCAGCAGGACTCTGCCACTACGCATGACACATTAAACTTAATTGAGGAGATTTTTGAATACCGTATTATTAGTACGGATTTATGACCGTCACGGGTCCAGATTTAACTGTTTGTGACTTTCATTTATGGGGAGCTTAAAAAATAAAGTGTATGAAGGAAACCCTCACACTTTGGACGAACTGAAAGAACGTATCTGGAGAGAAATATACTCAATTACGGAAGGCGAACCTATGTATGTGGTTCGGTGTTTCCTAAGACGATGTCAAAAATGTGTGGATGCAAGAGGATAACATTTCCAACATCTCCAGTAATAAGGTACGAGCTTATTTTCTTGATTAATAATTGCTAGTTTTCTTAGTCTTAATTGTTATCCCATGACACGTATGCATAAAGAGAGCGAAGTGCTTTCGTTGTTGCTATGCCGCGGAACGGGGAGTGGTGAGTCAACGGGAGGCAGATAAACTGGGCGCGCCTGCCGGCCAACCGATGAGAAAAACTCACTGTGCTTTTACACAGACCATATCTCACTACTAAACACCACAGAAACATGCAATAGTGAAAACATCCTGCATATAGGATTGGCATGAGGACGGACGTTCAGCCGTAAATCAAGACTTAATTCACATTAGAGCAGACCTGGGATAAATGAGAAAGAGGCTAGGAATGAAGAAGAAATATAGGGTATTATATACAGAGCACGAAAACTGACTCCCCTACAAATTATGGATCTACTCATGATGGGAACCACGTAGCCATGACCTCCCCTCCAGATCAAGAAGGGCTAATTCCGTTTGCTCAGTCTGTCTGAATTTTGTAAATATCTCCTTTTGTATTCTTTTTTTTCCTAGTTGCTTTACGTCGCACCGACACAGATAGGTCTTATGGCGACGATGGGACAAGGAAGGGCTAGGAGTGGGAAGGAAGCGGCCGTGGCCTTAATTAAGGTGCAGCCCCAGCATTTGGGTGGTGTGAAAATGGGAAACCACGGAAAACCATTTTCAGGGCGGCCGGCAGTGGGTTTCGGACCTACTATCTCCCGAATACTGGATAATGGCAGCCTTAAGCGACTGCAGCTATCGAGCTCGGTCCTTTTGTATTCAGTACTCCTCAGCATTCATAGACGGCATCATCATTTAACCATCTCCAGTCGCCCAGGTGCGGTACAAGCGCGTCTCCAGATACATTGCTTCCTTCTCAAGTTGGTGCCATTCCACTCTTCTTCCTTCCAGGTCCTGCCTCTCTTGACTAATCCACCGTTTCCTTGGTCTGGCTCTAGGTCTCCTGCCTTCCAGTTCCTTTTCAGGCGATTTTCTTGCTGTTCTCACTTGATCCATCCTTTTTACATAGCCATAGCATTTGAGTCTTAATGTTCATACACTTTTGCTTAGCGACCGCTTTACTTGTGAATAATGACGGATCTCTTCATTCCGGATCTTATCTCTTCTTGTTTTCTCTAGCATTGACTCCGGGAACTTCACCTCTGCAGCTTCAAGTCTGCCACTATCTCTACTGTTGATTGTACAGGCTTCAATTGCATTTGTAGTTATTGGTATGATAAAGGGTTCTCTTTGTACTGGATATGGTTATTCCATAGAAGAGACCTGACTTGGTAATAAAATTGTGATCATTTTTAGACTCTGAGATTTCAGCAAAGGACTTTGGGTCACAAGTAACAATACTACCAAGATACTGAAAATGGTTAACGTTTTCTAGTTTCTCGTCGTCCAGTTGGATGTTAACCTGTAGGGCTTGCCTGCTGACTGGCATTACTACCGTTTTTGTGTACCTGACTTTTAGGCCAAACTGCTTAAAATGCTGGTTCCAAGTGTTCAATATTTTAAGGTTAAATTTGTTTTCAAGAGTTCTTTTTCGGGAAGCTCTGACCTGAATTGATTTTTTCTACGAAATTTGGAAATGATAAAAAATCCATTATGTTAGAGATTCTGTCATATTAGAGAACACCACCAGCTGATTGCATCTGTCTTGCGAGCGCCCACTGAACATCAATTATCTCCAACTACGTAGAGAACTACTTCTCCTGTTCCTCCCCAAATTACCACGCCGTCTGCGAAGATTAATGTATTTAAGTCCTCATTAGATTCATTCTTCACCCTCTTCATTACTTCATCCATCACCATAATGAACAAAGGAAGTGATAATGTGCTGCCCCGTTGCACTCCTTTATATATATATAGTGAACCAGTCAGAATAACCATCTCCTATCTGGATACAGCTCTGGCAGTGGTTGTACAACATCTTTACCTTGTTGATAAGATACAGTATAATGGCACGTTACTTCTTTCCAGACATTCCCATATTGCCTCTTGACAAGATATCATACGCATTTTCTATATCCAGGAAGACAAAGCTGATACGTACTTCCTCTTCACAGTGTTTTCCCATTATCTTCTTAAGAGTGAAGATAAGGTCCGTTGGTCTGTTGCTTATAAACCCGGACTGATCCTCTATAATCGCCTTTAATCGTCGTTCAATAATTTTCTCCATCAACTTAAGTCCATGTGGCAGAAGTGTGATTCCTCTGTAGTTGCCACATTTTCGCCTGCTTCTTTTCTTGAAGAGGGGAACAATGATGCCTTTCGTCCAGTCTTCTGGCATCTTCCTCCCTTTCCAGATATTGTTCAGCACTCTGTATAACCACTGAAGTCCATGAATTCACAGACGTGCCAACTTTCAAAAGTACAAAATCAGGAGATTTTTCTTTTTGCGGCATATCCCGATATGTTACGACACATCACTAATGACGTAGCTTTGAAAAATATTTAACATATTATACTACTCAATTATTTAATTTTTCTAGCTGCCTCTGTGGATCCGTGGTAGAGTGTCGGCCTCCGTATCCCAAGATAGCGGGTTCAAACCCGGCAGATGTAGTCGGATTTTTGAAGGGCGGAAAAAAGTCCATTCGACACTCCATGTCCTACGATGTCGGCATGTAAAAGATCTCTGGTGATACATTTGGTATTTACCCGACAAAATTAATTAAATCTCAGCCACAGATGCCCAAGAGAGATCCGGTTTACTCTGTCTGCCATCTAACGGACCTAGAGTAAAACGGAACGTCGAAATTGACGAGCGGACAGCCAGATGGCGTCAAATCGAAATGTCTGCACACGGTAGCTGAGGCCATACGATTATTATTATTTAATTTCTCTTATTAATGCTCAAAGCACTGGCCTTGTTGAACGGGTTTTAAGGTTAAATTTGTTTTCTAGAATTCTTTTTCGGGAAGCTCTGACCTAAATTGGTATTTTCTTTGTAAATATGCTAAAAATAGTCTCACAGTCAGCATTGCAATGCGCAAATGATAAAGTAGAATCCATTATATCAGAGATTCTGTCACAATTAAGAACACCAACAGTTGATTGCATCTGTCTTGCCAGCGCCCACTGAACACCAATTCTCTCCAGCTACGCAAAGAACGAGGAAAACCTGGATTTTCAAAAAATATATGAATATTAAATCTGTTCTCAAAATCGAGAGATAAGTCTATAGGATCAGGAGAGAGGGAGGAAGGGTCAAAAACAGGGAGCCTCCCGCTTAAATCGCGGTAGTTGGCACGTCAGCGATTCAGTATTTCTGTAAGAATATATGAATTTGACTCCGTACGTACTTCTAGCATCGAAATGTCCGTCCAAAACTTGTTTCCACCTCAACCCCCTTGCACTGGTCTTTCTCTTCCTCTTCTCAAACAAATTCACAAGACGACACTGAATGCCATCAATGGACGTCTAGGGCAGGCTGTTCCAAATCCACGAATTTGAGCATGTGTACGCGCGAGTACGCAGCAGTCTTGCTTGGAGCACGGTTGGAGGGTGATTGGCGGTGGAGGGTGATAACCAGACTTCGGATTTTTAAGTGGTTATCGGTTAGAATGCAAACTGATTTTGTTAACAGGAAGTGTCGCACAACCCGCTCTTCCATACTGTAGTAAGAGTAACATAAATTCTAGGAGTTCTGTTGGCCATACTCCTAATGTATATGCAAACCTCATAGCATAAATGTTGTACACGGTAGGGTACACTTCTTATTGGCTTAAATAAGTTTGCAGTCTAACCTATCAGTACCTAAAAATCCGGGCTCTAGGATAACTAATACCTCACTGGGCGAAGGTCATAGGAAACGTCCATGCGTTTCCTGCCAGTCCTGATGTGTTGTTTCCCATCACTACATAATAAAATATTCTGTCATTATGTCAAACCGGGGAGGCACATTACCTAGGACGTGGTGACTATTCACGGTTTTAATCACCAATATGCACTTTGTGTTGCAACAGTAAAACTTGAATCTGCTATGAAAGTTGTAGTGACGTGTAGATTATGTCACGGTGTTTATCATCGTCAGTTCAAAGAGTTTTTAAAAGATTTGGAAGCGGCTTAGGGTGGTATACGCTACCACAGCACCGTTCGCTTCCTAAGTCGGGGAAATGTTCTTGACTTGTTTTTTGCCATTCGCTAAACAATTAGCTCTTTTCCTAGAAATGAAAGGACAGGCAGAGCAGTGTCTAACTGATCCAACATGGGTAGCAGACTTGCCGCTTGGGGCTTGGGGCTTCTCCAGTATTTTGAAACGAGGTTCCAATAACTCGTTGTTTTTGAAAAAGAAATGCGAATATTCAGCATTCCTTTATGTTACACCTGATGACTACCCGCCGTCAATGCTGTTGGAAATAATATGAAAAAACCAGACCCATGGTGTAACAGCCCCGAAAGGCCATAGCTTACAAAGCGACCGCTTAGACCGAATGCTGTCCATCCCCACTCATCACAGTAGTACGTATAACAAGTCATTTGTACCGGGGACCATACGTTCCTGGAATTCTCTCCCGGCTGAAATTAGAGACATAAGCAACCTCAAGCTATTCAGAAGAATGTGCTGGAAATTTTACCTACACTCAGATTGATTTACTCTTAGAAGTACCCTTAAATTTTAGATTATTAAGTTAAATGAATAAAATGTCAATGTAAGGTTAGAAACATTATAGTTTATATTTTTCGAGATATAGCTTTAATAATAGTAAATATTATCAATTAATTTTAAAATGTTAAAATGATTTTTATGATGCTTTACATTTCATACAAATTACATTTCACATTAACTTTAAATTATAATTAACTTATTTTTTAAGTAGTTATAATGTTCAGTATATTATGTTTATGCAGGTGCATAATTATATGGTTTGGCATAATAGCAGGCTTCATAGCCTGAGCCCCGCCATGTACAGAAAGACATTAATAAATAAATAAATGCCTGTAGATTATGAGTGTGTCGTGTGGTCAGCACAACGAATCATATCGGCCGTTATTCTGGGCTTTCTAGACCGGGTGGAAATCGTAGACTTACAGAATTGTACCCTACTAAAAGACAGTTGTTACAACACTCTGGATCTGTCACGATTGTTTCGTTCACTGCACCAAGAAACCTTTCCCAGGCTGCACAAGAACGCAGCACAGCTCATATGTATGTTTGGGTCCACATACTACTGCGAGCAACTTTTCTCAGCCATGAACCGAATAAAATGCAAGGACAGATCAATGTTCGGAGATCCAACACTGAAGAATGCTCTGAGCACCATGTCACTTTTGACTCCCGATGTATCAGCACTTGTGTCCGCAGAGAACCGTGTACCTTCTATTACGCAATAATCATATTGTATTCTGTGTTGTCTTTGAATATCTCCTACATACCCACCGCTACAATAATGCAACCCCATTCAACAGTATTCTCCGTCACAGGTCTCCACCGGGCAGTGACGACAGCTTACCCCAGAGCAAAGCTGTATTGCATGTGCAGGCTTTCTGACGCAAGGCGGCGAGTACGCCGCTACTCACTAGCGAGCAGCTCGACAGGAACAGCCTGTTGTAGGGTGTCTGAAAATGACACGCGTGATAAAGAGGACCAGGGCAAATAAAATGAACTCGCAATTTTCATGCAGATTCAAATGGAGCAAGTATCTTGCTGAACCCACTCTTTCATTGTCTACGAAACGTCAAGATCCGTCAAAACCCGAATGTCGAATTTTTACATGAATACAATACTGGTACTACCTTCACTCGAAAGTAAAATTCAAACTGAGATCTATCAGAATGATTACGGCGACTGCCACCTCATAAACTGTGGTTCACAAAACTTCATTACCTTACTTCCCCTGCTTGACTGTGCATTAAAATTGCAAACTGTAGGGTTGGTTCCTATCTTCCTTTTAAATGTTCTCATCCTCTTTATGAGAGAATTTTTCTAACAAACTGTATACCATTCTATCCTCAGATTAGTGTGAGTTCTCAAAATGAGGGGGTGCCAAACGAGTTGGCCGTGTGGATAGAGCCACGTAGATGTGAGCTTGTATTCGGGAAATGGTGGGTTCGAAGGCCACCGTCGTCAGCCCTGAAGATGGGCTCTCGTGGTTTTCCACTTTCAGGCATACTCTGGGGTTGCACTTTATTTAAGGCCACGACTGCTTCCTTCCCAGTCCTAGACTTTCCTATCCCATCGTCGCTATAAGACCTATCTGTAAAGCAAATTGTAAAATGTTTGCGTTGCCGAAAACCTTCAATGTGTTAGCGCAACGTTAAACCATTAGCAAAAGTGTTTAAAAAAAAGAATGCAGGGAGAAGTCCTCTCTGGATGACAAATGATTTTTCTTGAGAATTCTCTCATGATTCATGAGTTAGCTCCTAAGGTCGTTGATCTAGGTCATGAGGACTTGTTAGTACAGCTGGTAATTTGCTCCTTAGGCGGTTGTTTGTGCTTGATATTTCTGGAAAGCTTTCGTAATATACAGGCCGAGTATTTTTTTAATCTGCTGAACTCAATATGAAGCAGTTTTGGAGAGTCAACTGCACGTGTTTGGTGAGATTTAGAACGCGATTCCAAGTACGCTGGAGGAGAACTGATCAGTCTAGTTTTAGCTTCATGTATCCATTTCTATCCGTTTAGCTCGTGTCTATGCAGGTGACACGAATAGACTAGGCATGAAAGGAAAGGGAAATGTCATAAGAAGTACAGGGTGACCCAAAAGTCCTTTAACATTTAACGAGACAGTACTTCACGGAATATTGGAGGTAGAGAGGTAATGATTGACACACATGACTGGCATGATATGGGGTTGGTTTTTATTGACACTGAAACGAAGTACACTAAAACTTCACTAACAGTGCTTTTTCCAGTAACGTCAACATGCCACGATTGCAGGCGCATCCGACGCCCTCTCTCAAGATAGCTCCTTTTATAGCGTACATGTGCCTCATGCAGCATCACTGATGTGTTTCTGTCCAGCGCCATCTGTTGGCCTGTCCGTGCACTAGTTTTTGGTGTCAATAAAACTCGATGTCATATCAAGCATGTGTAGCCATTAGTGCCTGACGTGGTGCTGTCCAGCGCCTTCTGTTGGTCATTTTGTGTACTTTATTTTAGTTTCAATAAAACCTCATGCAATGTCAATAATGTGTGTCAATTATTACTTTTCTACCTCCAATATTCCGTGAATATTGCCTCGTCAAGTGTTAATGGACTTTTGGATCACCCTGTACGTACATCGGAGAAGGGACGAGATTGGTAACGACCAACACATACTGAGATAATGTAAAGACTCTTATCTGGAGCGTAGTTCTACGACATTTGTTCACGGAACGTTAACTAAAATTATCACAAACGAAATCGGCATGATGTGTAGAAAGCAGGTGAGCAATTGAAGTGCATATTGCGTTAGCATGTAAATGCTTTCGTTTGAGTTAAACACTACATGCGCAAGTTCTCAATTTATCTGAGGTGACAGATGTGGCGACAGAGTATTGATTATTATATTATGTTCATTTTGGTGCAAACTGTGACACTTTGCTGAGTTCGCACGGTCAATTGCGACCACCCTCTATGTTAAATTGGTCAGTCTACCTTTTTCTAGATACTGCTATCCGCGCGTTTTAAAAGTCAGATGTGTATGAGAGCTCTCCACGATTGACTAAAGAGCCAGTAGTTTCAAATAAGCAAAAGTCAAACGTGAAATCTTCTTGGCATGTGAAACTTGAGATAAGTGAAAGAACAAAGGGAGTGAGTGTTATTAACATGTTTATTATATAGAAATTGAGCCGGCCCCGTGGTGTAGGGGTAGCGTGCCTACCTCTTGCCCGGTAGCCCCGGGTTCGATTCCCGGCCAGGTCAGGGATTTTTCTCTCGACCTGAGGGCTGGTTCGAGGTCCACTCAGCCTACGTGATTAGAATTGAGGAGCTATCTGACGGTGAGATAGCGGCCCCGGTCTAGACAACCAAGAATAACGGCCGAGAGGATTCGTCGTGCTGACCACACGACACCTTGTAATCTGCAGGCCTTCGGGCTGAGCAGCGGTCGCTTGGTAGGCCAAGGTCCTTCACGGGCTGTAGTGCCATAGGTTTTTTTGGTTTTATATAGACATTATAGAGGAATGATGTTTCATGATGTTTCAATGAAAATTGTTTAATTTATTATTTCCTCTTCCCTGACATGGAATTGAATCCACCTCCTTTCGAATGAAGCTAGTACCTTATTCATAAAAATGGTTTGGTTTAAAATTATCAATAATAATGAATACCTAGGGTACAGATTAGAATTATTTCGGAGCATAGTTTTAAAATGGTATCGGTGTACAAATATTTCAAAATCGGATAGATTATGTTGGAATCCTGTAAAGCTCTGACATTTACAACTATAGTTACGTAGAGAGAATATTTTTCATGTATAACAGTGTAGAATTCATTTCAGTACGAGTACATAATCATCACTTCTCTCGCTTATTCATCAATTGCCCGTGAGTAGCGTGACACACCTCTCTGGCAGCTCATTTCTAATCAGGAATCAGGGCATACATTTAGAAAATAATAGTAAAATGTTATATATATTTTGATAATAATAATAGTAATAACAATTTAATGAATGTAATGCTTACTGTGTATATCAAAAGAATTCTTTCGCAATGCTTTAAGCGTGAGATTGTAGTTAGGACATTAAAAATGTGAAAGCCTCCTTGGCTCAGGTGGCAGCGCGTCTTCCTCTCACCGCTGGGTCCCGTGGTTCAAAACCCGGTCACTCCATGTGAGATTTGTGCTGGACAAAGTCGAGGCGGGACAGGTTTCTCTCCGAATACTCCGGTTTTCCCTGCCATCTTTCATTCCAGAAACACTCTCCAGTACCATTTCATTACATCTGTCAGACATTAATCATTGCCCCAGAGGAGTGAGACATGCATGGGCAGCGGCTTAATTCCTATCCTCGCCGCAAGATGGGGCTTCATTTATTCCATCCCTGACTCGGTCAATGACTGGAAAACAGACTGTATGTTTTCACATTTAAAATGTAGTTCAGTAAATTAACTGTTTAAATATGTAAGCCGTTAAAAGACTGTATGAAATTCTAACACGCGTACGCATATCATCGGCTTACTTCTAAAACCTCGTAAGTCCGATATTTCACGATTTTTAGGTTTGGACCACGATATATGGATTTATTTTCGCTCTTTCTGCTGGATAAAACCTCGTACCGGGATGTATTTCACGGATTTTTAAGGTGTTACTTAAAATAAATTAAACCTTGTATCATTCTCGACCTTAGAATGTTACTCTAAAACCTCGTAAGTCTTCTCGTGTGACATACGTGTTTTTATATCTCAGGCGTTAGCATGAAGTTTACCTAAGACCACGAACTCTGCTCTTAATAGAGCTGCCCGTTTGTCTGCCACTTCTAACGATGAATTAAACAATATTCGAACTCTGTTGTACTCGCGGAAATGGTAGGTAAACGCCTGTTGAATCAACTCAAGTAGTACCGTGCTGAGGTTAGTGTGGTGTTACAATATACGCGAAGTATTAATTGTTGAGTCGCTATTAGTGCCTATTGCTAGCAAAGCTATGTAATGCCAGTGGTTATTCTGTGAATGTGAGCTGTCTTTCGGCACCTGCATTTACACATATACGGTAAGTACCTATTTCTAACTAAGGTAGCTGCCTCTGTGGATCAGCGGTAGAGTGTCGGCCTCCGGATCCCAAGATAGCGGGTTCAAACCCGGCAGAGGTAGTCGGATTTTTGAAGGGCGGAAAAAAGTCCATTCGACACTCCATGTCGTACGATGTCGGCATGTAAAAGATCTCTGGTGACACATTTGGTGTTTACCCGACAAAATTAATTAAATCTCAGCCATAGACGCCCAAGAGAGTTTTGGTTTAGTCGGTCTGCCATCTAGTGGTGGCCTAGAGTAAAACGGAACGTCGAAATTGACGAGCAGACAGCCAGATGGCGTCAAATTGAAACGTCTGCACACGGTAGCTGAGGCCATACGATTATTATTATTATTCTAACTATGGTGCGCAAAAGAAAACTGTAAAGCAGTCAGATGGTCAAAAAAAATAATTTAACATGTCTTTCATAAATCAACAGTGTTCCCTAGGCTTTCTCGTACGGAGAATTTTCTCATTGTCGTATGACCTTCCAGTCGGTGCTAAACATTCCTTCGTTGTCTTTTCATTTAAGAGAAAATGAGTTGAAGTATGAGAATGCTGGGTATGCTGGGTATTGATGTGGAACGTGCAAGAACTGCACATGCGAATTACGTAAAAGAAACAGATGACAGGAAAGACTACGAAGAAAGTGACCCCGACTATGAAGAAAAGACGGTTTCTTATGACGCTGATGAGAAAGAATTGTATTCGCAAACTCAACCAAGCGAATTGTTTATGGATTTCGATGTAATTCAAAACAGTGAGATATCTTGCGGAGGGTTTGTGGTTGATAACACTGGTTCTCTTCAAGCCGTAAATGAGTCTGCAGAGGACAACATCAGCACTGCAAATGCAGGTAAAGAAACATCAGACCAAACCCTTTCAATTTCTGGTTCTCCTCCTACAGAAAATAGAGCTGAAGGAAGACGATGCCCTGAAGATGTAATTGAGGCTCAAATAAAGAAAAAAATAGAGTACGAACCACTTTAATGGTATTAGACCAAACGTTTAGCCCTACGAATTCCTTAAAACCCCCAAATGAAACCCATGAAGATGTCAGTGCACGCCGTGGAAGAAATAGGAAAAGATAATCAAAGGACCCTGAGTGGACATCTGTTGCAAATACAACTAAAATAATGCATGGGAATTCATACAAGGGAACTCGGAAATCCACGGACGGGAGCTGGGAATACAACGTGGAAAGACCACCGAGGGAAATGAAACCACACTGCAAATGTATTTTGAGTACAAAGTCAGCCAATGTGCATTGCAGGAGTTTCATGGAAATTGACAGAAGGCAGATCTTCGACGAGTTCTGGAAAGATTGCTTGTGGAAAGAAAAGAAAGGGATGGTAAGATACCTTGTAGATGTACAGGCTCGGAAGGACAAGAAACATCAGAAGAATGGTGAGTCTCGAAGATCAAACAGCTTCTACTTCCATTTAAAACAAAATGGGGTCAGGAAAAGGGTATGTAAAAACTGTTTCTAAATACCCTGTGTATTGGAGAATGGTCAGTGCATAACTGGGTGAAAGAACACCGAACTGAAGTAGGTGATAGGAATGGGGACGAACATGCTTTGGTTAAGGAATCCCTCGTACTTCCGAGAAGAATAGGACCGGAACGTCATCTGAAGAACAAAACGGAGAGCGCAGAACACAAAGCTCATTTGGTTGCGTTCTTCAAAGAGATTCCGAAGTTAGAATCACACTACTGCCGAGCAACTACACCAAAAAATATCTTGGACCCATACGGACTTCAAAAGCTGCCCTGCATTGAGAATATACTGTGAAAGGCTGAATGTTCAGGCTTTGTCTACATAGACATTTCATGAGGTATTTGATGAAATTAATGTAGGTCTCTTTTGTCCCAAGAAAGAAAGATGTGATACGTACTGTAGCTACGAAGCAGGAAATGTGTCAGAAGAGGACTATATAACACACAGGCTCAGAAAGGAATCGGCCAGAGAGGAAAAGGCCTTCGATAAAGACAATGTCAAGCATGTGTTCACTGTAGATTTGCAGTCTGTTTTACTCTGTCCATATCTATAAGCATCAGCCATCTATTATAAAATGAAACTCAAAGTACATAACGGTGTACGATCTTAAGACTCAAGGAGGACACTGCTACTTATGGCATGAAGGTGAAGGAGGACTAACTGCAAATTACTTTGCGAGCATCATGCGTGACTTCATACTGAAAAATGTTGATTATGAATCAGGAGATTAGATCATATTTTACAGCGACGGCTGTGGCTACTAAAAGAGAAATAGTATATTGGCAAATGCGTTTCTGTTATTAGCTAAAGAAAAGAACATCACCATCACTCAGAAGTTTCTCGCTAAAGGACATACACAATGAAGTGTGATTCAATGCACTCTACAATAGAAAGAAAACTGAGGCATAAAGAAGTCTACGTGCCTGCGGAATATCTGTCAGCATGTAAGTCTGCAAGATTGAAATCCAAACCATACAACGTTTCGTATTTTACACATTCCTTCTTTAAGGACTACAGTTGCGTGAAGATAGTTTCTTGCATCCGACCAGGCCGCAAAAAAAAAAGGGGACTCTACAGTTACTGACCTGTGCTGCATCCGCTACCACCCAGACTTGAAAGTAAGGATCAAGACGGATTCCAAAGGTGCGTTTCATTCATGGCGAAATATTATTATTTTACGTGTGTTTCAGATTATCTCCATTGTAAATTTCAGCTATTATTTTCAGGTGCCTGGGAAGAACTTCCTCGAAGACAACGAAAGGACAGAGGAAGTTACTCATTGCAACTTTAAAGAAGGACATACAGCTGATACCTCAAGATTACCATACTTTTTATGTTAACCTATAATATGATTAGAGACAGCCAACATTATGAATTGAATAAAAGGGGAAAAAATCTTGGTTAAAAAGGATAAAAATTCTTGAGCGGAAACGAAAATTTCTAGATAATACCTGAAATGTTCAAATTATATTATACAAAGCTTTACGTTGATAACAATTATAAGATACTTAGCATTATTTAACATTCAGAGTTGTACACAGACAAAAGTTCTAAGTTTGTTATTGTAAGAATTGTTCTACTTGTTACCACACGCAAGAACTGTGGAGAAAAGTTCATAGCATTTTCAAGTAACTCGAATATTTACTTCTTTTGTATTTATGCATGCGATTTCTATAAGCTGATACACATTAAAACTAGTATAATAACATTAATCATGTTACGAAAATAAAATCTTAAAACCTCGTATGTCCAGATAAGGTTAGAATTTTATTTCTTAAAACCACGTAAGTCTACCGGATATATGAAAACTTAAGTGAAATGCTTATTTATGCTATTCAACAGGGATATTAATGCGAAACGATGTGGAAACTCAAAATTAAAAATGGTTGAACAATTTCTATGAAATTTATAACATTTTTTTTCCTCTCCTGAAAAGTTTGCTAAAAATGACTTACGTGGTTTTAGAAGTAAGCCGACGATACGTTAATTATTATATTATGTATTAATTATTTTAAATGCACTCGAGGTACAATCCGTGAGCTGTGCTGTGTTATAGTGCTGGAGTACAACTTTGAATCGCGCGCCGGTTCATTTGGTAACCACGGCGAGTGTGACGAGGCAATGACGTAACTTCCGCTTTAGTTTGTTCAAAAGGTGGTCCGGAGAATAGCAAATTCACAGTGGCTTGCAGACTGAACGCTGAAAGGCATAACAGTCTACAATGAAGATATACGTATGTATGTGTAGCCAATATACGCCGTTATGATGATTTCATGTATTTGTTACGTCATTTACACATTCACTTCATTTCGTTGCAGTGAGCGAGTTGGCCGTGTGTTTAGGGGTACGTAAATGTGAACTTCCATTCAGGAGATAGTGTATTCGAACCCCACTGTTGGAGCGTGAAATTTTCCGTGTTTTATCATTTTTCACACCATTCAAAGGCAGGGTCTGTACCTTAATGAAGGCCACGGGTGTTTCGTTACCATCCCTAGCCCTTTCCTGTCCCATCGTCGCCATAAGACCTTTCTGTGTCGGTGCGACGTAAAGCAACTCGTCAAGAATAGAAAAAACACGAATCATTTCGTTCCAATAATACTATAAGCAATAAATATTGTCTCCGGAATATGTTCCAATTGTAATGTATTGTTCATAAGAATAGTGTCCTACTCCATGGCTAAATGGTTATCGTGCCTGCCTTTGGTCGCAGGAATCCCGGATTCGATTCCCGGCCGGGTCGAAAATTTTAACCATAAATGGTAAATTCCCTTGGCTTGGAGACTGTGTGTTTTCGAAACCGACTTGGCAGGTTCAATCCTGGCTCAGTCCGGTGGTATTTGAAGGTGCTCAAATACGTCAGCCTCGTGTTGGTGGATTTATTGGCACGTAAAAGAACTCCAGCGGGACAATATTCCAGCACCTTGCTGTGTCCGAAAAGCGTAAAAAGGTAGTTAGTGGGGAGTAAAGCAAATAACATTATTATTATTAATAATATTAATATATTTTAAAGATATTCAGCCAAATTTTCTCTAAACCTTGCGCAAAGTCGAACCTTGAAACTATAGAATCTCTATCCTGAGTACCCAGTATTCAGTGCTTGAACTCATTTTATCGCTGCGGAGAGAATTGTAAAAAAAAAAAAATCGTTGTATCGCTCATCTGTAAGAGTAGAATATCTCTTATCAAATCCCTCAGTTTATAGCTTATGTTCAGCTAATGAATGTATCTACCCTTATCTCTCAGGCAACTCGCCAAGAAGAACTAGTCGCCATTTCTCTTTCTTGATTTATCGTGACTGTAACTGTGAATGAGAAATAATATTACAGCAAGTGACAGCCCATTTCTCACTCCACCATACCTAATGAAGGCTTTAAGTGCACGGAGTTCTCACAAGGTGGAAACTGTAGAGCTTAATGTGCTGCGTAATACTCTGTAATAAGCATATAGATACTCTTATGGTTAGGAAATGTATATGTTATCCAAGTTAGATGGTTTCGTGTACATCTCGTACCGAGCAGGTTGCGAACGTTTCGATTACATTACAGGATTTCATTATCAAGCCGACGTACAGTCACACAGACGATAAATAATTAGTATTGGTGATGCTATATCTGACGCAGTCTCCCAAGTTAACACGTGGGTATTCGATATGGGGCGCTCATCGCACAAATAGCCAAACACCAAAAGGCTAGTTCCGAGAAAAGGAAGGATTTAATTTGAACATACCCATTAGATCCCACTGATACCATATGGTATCAGAGTGTATTAGGAGTTTAACCAAGCCTGTACTACCTTGAGTTACAGGAGGGGATTAGTTGGGATTTTATATGTTTTACAGCTTGAAGTGAAGCAAGCGTCTGAGGAAGCTTCCAACACTTAACGAGCGGTTTGTTGGCCGGAGCAGTCGGGTGAATTCAGCTGTAATTGTCAGGACTGAAAATCATGGACGTGCATTACGTGTATGTATAATATTGCCCATATGACCTATTATTTCTTTCTAATAATAATTATTATAATGTTAACAATGAATCAAAGAAAACTTGTGTAACTTCAGAATTTTTACAATATTAATTGTGACAATACAGCAACGCCCCAAAGTGCATGACACCATATGGTATCACTGGGCGTTTACGATATCAAGCCATTGATAAAATATTTTTTTATATTACACATGATTTGTACACTGTACACTCAAAGATTACGTGTGTGCTAAATGTATTTGGTTACATATTTATTATCTTTCATATTCCAGGTATGGGTTGACCTTATCAGAAGTAATGGATATATTGGAAGCAGAAGAAATGTTCACACGGACGAAAATTTGGCCAATGAGATGAGGGAGGAATGATTTATAGTCTATCTGGACGGCAGTTACTCGCTGCAGCTGATGTATGCTTAGGAAATAAGAGAAACAACATACATATTGGAGAAGATTATGAACCCCTTGGAATTTCCTCTGGCAAATTATCGACATCCATGCAGCTATAGAGAAAATCAACAACAATTGCCACAACCCGAAAAAGCACTGACTGGATTCTAGAAAGATTAGCTTACCCATCTATTAATGAATGGATTGATGATGACTTAGAACATGTTAATATTCCCTCCCCTCCTCCTCCTCACTAGACGCCATTTTTTAAATATGTCCTGTGTTGATTTAGCCTATATGAATTGTTTTTGATGAAACACTAGAATACCTTGATGAAGAGAGTACGCGTTATGCACAATACCAAAATCAAAGCAACTCTGAAATAACCATGCCAGAACTGCGAAGCTTCATTGCTATTTTGATTATGAATGGGTACATCCCTTTGCCTTCAAGAAGGATGTACTGGGAAGCTAATGAAAACACTACAATGCCAATCAACACTTCAATGAGAAGAAATCGGTTGGAACAATATTAACACTTGACTGCACCATGTAAAATGATAGTAATATAACCGTCCAGCCATACTGTATAGTATCAACTACACTGAAGAAAACGGAAATTGCAACACCCAGAAGAAGTGGTGCTACATTGCTACAGTTGAACATGCAGGGCGAGTGTTCGGTTGTGATTCGATGATTACACTTTCAGGTCCCTCTGACCGCAAGTTTGGACAACAATCAATATGGGATGTGACTACTACGAGCTGCAATATATTGATGAATTCGTCGAGGCATGGAGTCAATAAGGCCCTGGATCGCTTCCTGAGGAATCGTGGCCTATGCTTGCTGCACTGCACGGGTCAATTGTTCCAGAATTGTGGGTGGCTGAGGACGGTTGGCCAGTTTTCGACCCATCATGTCCCACACATGCTCAATAGGATTGAGGTCCGGGGATCTGGCGGCCATTCTAAGGTTGTGATGTCGTGAAGAGCTTCTCTGGAGATGCGTGCAGTGTGAACCCGGGCATTGTCCTGCTGAAACATCCCATTAGCAATGTTCGCCATCATAGGGACAACCACTGGATTGAGTACCCTATCAACGTACTGTCGAGCAGTCATAGTGCCCTCAACAAGCACTAATTGTGATTTCACATTAAAGCCAATAGCTCACCAGACCATAATGCTTGGTGTTGGCCCTGTGTGCCTCTCGACAATAAGAACTGGGCGGCCGCTCTCCCCGGTACGTCGGCGTACACGATTCCAGCGATCACTGCGAGCAGGACAGAAGCGCGATTCATCACTAAAGACGACTCTATGCCATTCGTCGACCCACGTCGATCTTTCTCGACACCAGGCCAGCCTTACACGTCGCTGTTGTGGGGTCAATGGAACACCTTCTGCAGGGACACGGGCTCGTAAACCAGCTGCACGCAGACGATTACCAACTGTTTGATGTGTAACGTGGGGTGCCACAGCTGCTTGAATTTGCGCTGCTGTTGCATGGGGTTCCATCCGGGCCATACGAATGATGCAGCGATCCTCTCTCACCGTTGTCTGTCGCGCTGGGCCTGTACCAGGTCTACGAGTGTGGGTACCTTCATTTGACCACTGCTGCCATACACGTTGTACCGTAGATGCCTGTCGGACAACATGTGCAGTGACAGTCCTTAGCGATAATCCAGCCTCACACAGCCCAACTATCCGAGCCCTCTCAAATGGCGACAGTTGTTGATAGCGTGCTCTTCTCTGTCGTCGAGGCATGTTTGACGGGGAACACTTCACTGCACAGACTGCAAGTCAACTACGCTACACTACAGTCCGTATACTGGAGTTGATTCCTCCGCGACCAATCACGTGGGGAGACCTGTAGCAACAATCCAATGGGTCTGAAACTTTGATCGCTTACATACCTACATGGCATCGTTCCATGTCTTGAAAATCAACACAAACGATGCTTGATGATGATGCTTGTTGTTCTAAGGGGCCTAACATCGAAGGTTATTGGCTATAACACAAACGACTAATGCCTTCATGGTGTTGCAATTTCCATTTTTTCTTAGGTGTAATATCTTGTAAAATAAATGCTGGTTTGAAAACATTGTGGTATTTTATCAATTCTAATAACCTAACCATCATAAATTAACGTAAATATTAACAAAAGAGAAAAAAATTCTGGGTGCTAACGGGTTAAGAGCACATTTAAAATAAGCCCTATTTCAAGCTAGAAAGGTTAAAATGAAAATAGAATAAGTTGAAATTCTCTGAGTATGAACCACTTTTCTTGCACACTGCTATCAAAAGTAACTTATGAGGTATAGGTCACTTGTGCATTAGCATTATTTTGAACAAAGCAGTAACATCATGAAGTCAGTTTTAAGAGTTTGGTCATTTATGCACTGTACAATTCATATTTATCTACATGGAAATTCCTACTCGGCAAGTAGGGATATTTCACCCACCTTCGTGATGAATTCAACAATATATCCGAAACGCCGGAAAACTTGTAGATTATACACATATAACTACTGTCTATTCAAAGGATACACATTTAGTTTAGCATTTACTGAATTATTATGCGTTAATTAAATTTTTAACTGTTTTCATTTAGGACGTATGTTAAAAGTAAACAGAAATCACGTTTATTTGACAACTCATTTCTACTGAATGAAAATTGTTATACGCCTGAAAGTATTGCAGACGGGTTTGCTGAGTATTTCTCATCGGTATATGTCAACATGGATTTTACTTATAACGTGGAACATATTTCTTTGAATGAAGTTTTTATTCTGCCCAGGGCCGATAATTTGAGCATTACTCACATAACTGCAGACGAAGTAAGAACAGTTATTAATAAAAAAGGTAAAACCTAAGAAATCCAGTGGACCTATCCATCTTACATAAACACGGGCTGTGTTGACAAACTGGTTACTCAGTTAACCTTCATTTTCCTGAATGGCAAAAATTACTCCAATCCTAAAGGCAGGGAACTCGGAGATTATAGCCTTGTTTCACTAATTAATGATGTAGCAATGGTATTTGAGCATATCCTATATTCTAGCATTTACGACCATATTAATATAGAGTTCACACAATGCCAGGCAGGTATGTCATTAAAATCTTGCTGGGTTTTACTAAAAATATTTACGACGCATTAGACACAAATAGAAGAACTGATGTAATATATACGGATCTAGAAAAGGTCTTTGATAAGGTTGACCATAAAATTATTTTGAGAATGCTGCACCAGTTTGGAGTTGCTAAACCACTACTTCAATTATTATGTTCTTTTTGCTTCAAAAGTGAAATTTCACATAAATTTGTTAGCTCTTCTGGTGTGCCACAAGGTGGGCCTGTCTTATTTATCATTATGGTTAATGCTTTGCCCAGTATACTTCGTTACTATGATTGTCTATTGTTTGCTGACGATGTAAAATTATATGAGACCCTATATGAATGCAGTGAGGAGAATTATTTGCAACATGATATCAATAATATTATGATGTGATAGCAATAATTTATGCCCAAATGTTAAGAAATGTAAAGTTCTGGTGGTATTTGCCAGGAAAAAGGAATATACAATACGATGAGTAGAGATGGGTTTGATTCCCACCTCAGCAATCCTGAAAGTGGTTTTCCGTGGTTTCCCACTTCTCCAGGCAAATGCGGGAATGGCACCTAACTTAAGGCCACGGTCACTTCCTTCCCTCTTCCTTGTATATCACTTCTAGTTTTCTCATCCACCAACAAGGTCCCTGTCCATCATAGCCGGTGAGTTCGACTGGGAGAGGTACTGGTCATCCTCCCCAGTTGTATCCCCCGACCCAGAGGCTGAAGCTCTGGTACACCCCCCTTGAGGTGATAGAGGTGGGATCCCTCGTTGAGACCGAGGGATAAACCGACCCTGGAGGGTAAACAGATAAAGAAGAAGACGACTTCTTTCGTTTACGCTCAAGCGCCGGTAAACCCCGACCAGCTCCGGCAAACTCATCACGGACGCCTTCTGTGTAATTACACATGGAATGCTTCAGCGCTCATGATGATATATTGGACACTGAGCCCGAATGCGCATAAAACAAAACGTTCATCACATCGAGCATTTGCTGTGATAAATCATTGTCAGTTCAGTTGTGTTCATATTATTTCCGGTCAGTATGTGTCCGACCTGCTAACTAATCGGACCTTCTTAGGGCCACAAACACATTTATTCACACACAATTTGCATGAAAGCGGGTATGGACCTTACATTGCATGCGGTACATATTAAACAAATATTCCAAAAATTTGTCATCTTCGTCCCCGATATGATATGAGTGACATTCAAGCCCGCTCATCCACGCCTTTACCAACTACACTACGGTTCCGTATGGCACCCTGGGCAGCTTATAACAAGTATTAGGTTTACTGCGGTCACAATATGAATTTAGTGTTTCGCCGGCGTGTCAGGTTCATATGACATAGAAGGCACACGCAGATCTTTCAATATTTAATACGAGTATAACATTACGGTGTCCTATCATGGTGGGACGGTAAACACCAAGATATCCGTTGTGTTGTCTGAGCATACCGGCAGAGCAGATGTTTGCAGGACGGAATGCATACTGTGGGTTGCATAAAACTACATGGGAATGGGTGGCTGAATCACGCAGTATAAATATGATATATTGTATTTGTGATACAACACTTCAAATTGTACCGTCTTTTAATGATTTTGGAATTGTTTTCGATAGCAAATGAACTTTTAATATTCATACTGCGAAAGTAATGAATTCGGCTGACAAGATGCTTCGTTTTATTATTATTTACTCAACTGGATGTAATTGTTGTCCGCCTCTGTGGTGTAGTGGTTAGTGTGATTAGTTGCCACCCCCGTAGCGCGATTTCGATTCCCGCCTCTGCCACGAAATTTGAAAAGTAGTACGTGGGATGAAACGGGGTCTACTCAGCCTCGGGAGGTCAACTAAGTACAGGTGGGTTCGTACCCCACCTCAGCCATCCAGAAAGTGTTTTCCGTGATTTCCATTCTCCTCCAGGCAAATGTAGGGATGGCATCTAAATTAAGTCCACGGCCGCTTCCTTCCCTCTGCCTTGTCTATCCCTTCCAATCTTCACATACCCCCGCAAGGCCCCTGTTCAGCATAGTAGGTGTGGCCGCCTGGGTGAGGTACTGGTAATCCTCCCCAGTTGTATCCCCGAACCAATGTCTCACGCTCCAGGACACTGCCCTGAGTCCGAGGTTAAACCAACCCTGAAAGTAAGCAGATTAAGAAAGAAAGAAGTAATTGTTAAGTTTTATGTAATGTTAGTACGAAGCTAATTTATCGGTAATTTGGGACCCACATTATAAGGACCAAATTCGTCATGATCAGTCTATAAAATACATTTCTAAGATATTTGTATATGAAACTTTTAATGTATCTTGTCCATTTGATATTCCAACTCAGTTTTTACTAAATTTGTTCAAGTTCACGTCTTTGAAAAGCAGGAGAACGTTAACTTCATTACAAATATCGAGGAAAATTTTAAATGGAAAAATTGACTGCCAGGAATTACTTAGTTTCATCCTTTTCCATGTACCACAAGTAAAATCATGACAGCAAGTACTATTTCACATTCCGAGATCTAATAGGATTCAACATTCTAATTCACCTTTAGTTGAAATATTATCGGTATATAAGATAGTGGCTGCTCAAGTTCATTTATTTGTTGGCACTTATTCAATAAGCAAATGAACCCAATGTTTACTAAATCTTAAGAATTAGTTAATTCATTTTTGCTGGAATGCTGGGTACTCATAAGTTTTTGTTACTGTTCCTTTCCTAATTTGTTCAGTAATTTTTTATGGCTAGTCCACAGCCTATATTGTTATGTTTATCGTTTGTAGTTTTCATTTGCAATTGTGTTTTTATTATGAGTTTCTTATTCTTCTTCCTCTCCTTGTTATTGATTTTTGCTTTGATACATTTAGAGTTTACATTTATATGCCCAGAAGGAACATAATTGGGTTTAGGTCTTTGTATAATTGTCAAATAAATAAATAAATAAATAAATAAATAAATAAATAAATAAATAAATAAATAAATAAATAAATAAATAAATAAATAAATAAATAAATAAATAAATAAATAAATAAATAAATAAATAAATAAATAAATAAGTGATTTTGTACATTTTCCTTTACTACCTCCTTACCCCCAGGCCGATAGTGGCTGAATTTGGACTTAAATATAATCCAGAATGGCTCTATTCATCTCAGTGATCCCGAAAACTAAGGATACAGCACTAATATGTCATTTTCGATTATTTTTATGTGTCACTCCTTCCCCACACCACCCCTACAGGCCTTAAGGCAATGTATAATCATTTAGCTTCGCCCATATCTATACGGAAATAAATTGCTCCTTAACTGTGTGCAACCCGCCAAGTACACAACGTATTGCGGGCTGGAGTAAGCTATCGCCTGCAATTATTGGAGCGGTCATTAAATGATTTGATTTTTGGAATACTCAAAGTTGAACTTAAAGACCTATTAGTGTCTCACGATTCACCGGCAGGCAATTCTGGATAGAATAAAAGAAAAATGCCAGTAGAATGGCCCAATGGACTGCGCTACGCTGTTTTAGTAAACGCTCTTAAATATATAGATGAACATCAAAATATTTGTGATTATAAAAGTGTACTCATTTCGAATTACCTTTCATAACGTTTTCTAGTAACTGAAGATTATACTTCTCGAGAAGTGAATTCAGACTCTATGTTGTTGTTAACAGAAACGGAAACGATATGAGATTTAGAGAGTAGGTATTCTTATTCTCTGGATGGCTTTTTTAAGATTCGATCATCAAATATTTTTTGGACAAGTCGATGGTTGGTGTCACGCTCCCGCCTTGGAAGTGAGAGATCGGGCTGGGTTTCAGACCAGATTGCTTCAAATGACGCAGTAATATATTGTCGTTTTAGTAGTTCTCTGCTATTTGTTATATATTTCTTTCTTCCCTGATAACATTTTATTGTTTACATGGCATTCTTGTGATTTATGCTAGTTTAAGTAAAGTATTTCACAAAATGCAAAATAAATAGAAACATTTATTTCAGCAAGCGGATACACATTATACTGTTAACTCATTAACTGCACTTCTATGAATAATGACAAATATAGCAATATATGTAACAAAAATATAACACAAAATGTATGGCATACACTTTGGACACTTCAGTTCCTTATAGACCTACTCAATCGTTTTCTACACCACCGTCTCCTGCACACACGTGACTAATGTATGCACTGTCTGAAGACGTTCGATTGACTGATATGTGTCTTGGTCTTGTTGTTATTGCGCCAATCACAGTTGATGCGACGGCCAGGCCATGCTTCCCGCAACGATAATGCACAATGTTCACATTACACCTCAGATGGCTCCCATTCTCTGCCTACGTTTATGATGCTGCGTATACATATATGCAATTAATTTATCGTTTTCTGTCTTGTTCAATTGTGAGCACTTGGTTTCTGTTGCATTTATCTTCCTCTACGCTCTCTAGCAGCTTCCTAATTCTTTCACCTTATTTGGGATTCACCACAAAATAGAAAATTCGAAAAGTCGCCTGCGGTGCTTAAGACTAGGTCTGAAATAATTCGCTTGTAATTGGACTTGCCGCGCAACAGTAGACGGACGAATGCGGGGAAGCATTGCTGAAACTCTCTGTTAGGACTAGATGTAGTGGGAAGTGTGCACAGGAAACAAAATTTGTGTCGTGGAAAATATGAACCTAGTCCGGAAACAGTAACACGAACTCTCCCGGGTTAAAAGAAATTACAATTTATGAGGATTCTTGCTAGTCATATTCTGGTGCGTTTATTTGTTATCCATCCATGAGGGGGTTACAGGACAATGTTTACTTGTTTACTAGAAAGAAGTTCAGATCTCCCGATAAACTAAGGCAGTATCAAGTATTTACAAGACTGTTCTACTAAAGATAAACGGAGGCGAATAAGTGCTGTTGTTATTGATTCAGGTTAAATATTAACAATAACGAGCTTACTGGGTTGTCCTAGTATTGTTTCAAAGGCGTCTCTTAATATGCTTGAAACAACGGACGCGGAGTTATCACACTTAAACGTCTTCAAATTACTATGGTCTCAGCCAAGAACTATAACGCTCTTCGGATCAAAAGTGCAAAGTCTTGCCTTGAGACTAGTATTAGATTTAGGATGCTAAGTGGACCTGACCACTTTCAAACGCATAACGGTCCCTCATACTCCGTCTAAAATCACCCTGCACAGTAGGATAAGCAATGAAGAAGTGCTGAGAAGTTTGAGTAAAAAATGCCAACTGGAAAAAATATTAGAAAGCAGGAAGAAATAAATCAATAGGTCACCTGTTAAGACTTTCAAACTGGTGCACCAAACTGATGGAGGGAAGGATGGAGGCCAAAGGGAGAAGAGAAAGACCAAGATAATAATTTTAGACATGAGGAATAGAGGTCTGACGAAATTAGCACTGGAGAGATGAACTCTAACCTGAGGATGAGAACGCTGCCCACCAACCATATAATGTTGAGGAGATAAAGAAGGAGATACCGTCTGTGCATTCAACAACTGTGCTTCTATAGCTCATTCCATGTTAAGAAAACAGTATTGCTCTTATGGACCTACAAGGATTGAACAGACCCCCTCTGAGAAACCCATAGTTCCTCGTGATTAATGTATATTATACTGTACTTTGTAATGTATTATGAAAGATAAAAAGGATGAAGCATTTTTGCCCGCGAGCTATTAAAATAACTCCATGACATTTTTATTCATAAATACCTTTTTAGGGAGGAAGCACAAAGGCGGAAACAGCCATCGCTTCGTTGTCTTCCTTCATTTTCTTTCTTCCGTGTTGCTCTGGTACAAGCCTCGTGTAGTCCCTCACTCTGTGAACCACCAGCAACTCACTTCTGTAGTGAAGTCGTCTATAGTATTTATTTGTTGCGTGTGTGTTTGCGGACTTTAAATATTATGTTGAGTGAGAGTTATGCGATAAGCCTACGTGTGTCATTCCTTTCTTTAACATTAATACTGTGATCTTTTGTGGAGTCATCTACAATGTTTACTTTTTGCATCCGTTTTCTAGCCTTTATTGCCTGTAAAGAATTATTAAATGCAATTAAATGCATCCCTAACCTCTTGAACTCATAAAAAATTTGTCTGTTTTCTCCCTCAGTTTGCCTTACACATCAATACTGAAGTATTTTATGTGCCGTAGTTTACATTTGATTCCGTAGAAACCAAAAATAGCCCCTGTAAACCCCCTGCCCCCCTTAGATCACAGAATGAATTTATAGCTTAGTTTCTTCCGCTGTTTGTCTGGAACTTAAATACTGAATATCACAAATGTATGTGCTGCCATTTTCCCTCGATAGTGTTGAGCAGAGCCGTTCGATATGGCAACCCTGTTGTCACAAGAGCAATACAGTATTCTTAACATGGAACGAGCTAAAGTGACTTAACCATTTTCCGTGGTATAACGACCTCTCAGATACCATCTGTGCAGTAACTAACCGTATTCGTAGTGACTTGGTCATTTACGAGGATACTCCTAGCGGACCAATATTTATCGTGACAATTATCAATACTTCAGTATCCGCTACGTAACGAACGCAGGGATACCTAAGTTATATACACTGACTGACAGAGCAAATGCAACACCAAGAAGGAGTGGTTCGAAAGGGATGAAAGTTGGGGAAAAAACAGAGACGGCACGGAAGAATAATTGATGTTTATTTCAAACCGATATGCAGGTTACACAATGCGCACGGCATCGACTCAGTAGGATGTAGGACCACCGCGAGCGGCGATGCACGCAGAAACACATCGAGGTACAGAGTCAGTAAGAGTGCGGATGGTGTCCTGAGGGATGGTTCTCCATTCTCTGTCAACTATTTGCCACAGTTGGTCGTCCGTACGAGGCTGGGGCAGAGTTTGCAAACGGCGTCCAATGAGATCCCACACGTGTTCGATTGGTGAGAGATCCGGAGAGTACGCTGGCCACGGAAGCATCTGTACACCTCGTAGAGCCTGTTGGGAGATGCGAGCAGTGTGTGGGCGGGCATTATCCTGCTGAAACAGAGCATTGGGCAGCCCCTGAAGGTACGGGAGTGCCACCGGCCGCAGCACATGCTGCACGTAGCGGTGGGCATTTAACGTGCCTTGAATACGCACTAGAGGTGACGTGGAATCATACGCAATAGCGCCCCAAACCATGATGCCGCGTTGTCTAGCGGTAGGGCGCTCCACAGTTACTGCCGGATTTGACCTTTCTCCACGCCGACGCCACACTCGTCTGCGGTGACTATCACTGACAGAACAGAAGCGTGACTCATCGGAGAACACGACGTTCCGCCATTCCCTCATCCAAGTCGCTCTAGCCCGACACCATGCCAGGCGTGCACGTCTATGCTGTGGAGTCAATGGTAGTCTTCTGAGTGGACGCCGGGAGTGCAGGCCTCCTTCAACCAATCGACGGGAAATTGTTATGGTCGATATTGGAACAGCCAGGGTGTCTTGCACATGCTGAAGAATGGCGGTTGACGTGGCGTGCGGGGCTGCCACCGCTTGGCGGCGGATGCGCCGATCCTCGCGTGCTGACGTCACTCGGGCTGCGCCTGGACCCCTCGCACGTGCCACATGTCCCTGCGCCAACCATCTTCGCCACAGGCGCTGCACCGTGGATACATCCCTATGGGTATCGGCTGCGATTTGACGAAGCGACCAACCTGCCCTTCTCAGCCCGATCACCATACCCCTCGTAAAGTCGTCTGTCTGCTGGAAATGCCTCCGTTGACGGCGGCCTGGCATTCTTAGCTATACACGTGTCCTGTGGCACACGACAACACGTTCTACAATGACTGTCGGCTGAGAAATCACGGTACGAAGTGGGCCATTCGCCAACGCCGTGTCCCATTTATCGTTCGCTACGTGCGCAGCACAGCGGCGCATTTCACATCATGAGCATACCTCAGTGACGTCAGTCTACCCTGCAATTGGCATAAAGTTCTGACCACTCCTTCTTGGTGTTGCATTTGCTCTGTCAGTCAGTGTATTTGTTGTTACTTTGATATATGCAATAGCAAACCATTACCGATGAGTGAAGCTTTCCCTCGCCTCTTTGTGATATCTCAGAATTAGTGAACCTACGTTCACTCATGACATTGCTAAATAACTTGACACAGAGGGCTTATCTTTCCGTCACGTCCTTTCAGTTGATGTGCAATCAGCTATGGATTATATTGCCACTCGATATGGCAACAAATTTAGCGATCACTCTGTAGTTCTGTATATAATGGGTCGATGCATAAGTTCGTGCGCTTCTTATCTACGTATATATACATAAAATAACATGTTCTGACTGACTGATTCAACATCGCCAAGCCGAAACTACTGGACATAAAGAAATAAAATTTTGACATTTTGAGGATACATTCATATTACAATGCAGCTCGTTACTAAGGGAGGATTTTTTGATATTCCGCCGCTAAGGGGGTGAAAAGAGGGTTAAATTTTTAAAATGAGCGTATCTATATTTCAAAGAGTTAAAAGTTTAAAGACGTGAAATATGGTATTTGTAATCTTCTTTAAAAATAAAGAAACACGCATTTTTTGTTTTTGGAAAATCTACTTAAGAGGAAAAGAAAAAGGAGTGACAAATGGGGTGAATTTTTAAAACCAGTATATCTACAATACATCTCAAAAACGTAACACGTTACACACGTGGAAATTGGTATTTGGAATCTCCTGTAAAAGTAAAGGAGCGCGCATAATTCGTTTTCTGAAAATCCACTTAAGGGGAAGTGTTAACGTGAGGTGAATGTTTAAAATGAACATATCTACAGTATATCTGAAAAACTTTACATATTACAGATTTGAACAATGGAATTTTTTGTTTTCGGGAAACTCACTTAAAAGGGTTGGAAAAAGGACTGAAAAAAGGAATTGAATTATTTTTATGGGGATACTTATATCTCAACAACCGAAGATGTTACAGACATGAAAATCTATGTTTCACAACACACAAACTCCCAACTCAGTTAAAACAACGGAATAGCGATAAGCAGTCCCTTCACGCCGCATTGTTGCCAACCTAAAAGTATACCGCACTATGTTATGCATCGACCCTATAAACTGTGGTTCTTACATCAACCTACCACAGACTTTGACTGTATGGTTACGAGCGTGATCGAAATTTGTCGGATCAGTTTGAGTCCAGAAACGATCAGTCAGAGGCAAATTAATAAAAGCAGAAATATTCACTTATATAAGGCAGTCAAAACGAAAATCTACAGTCTGTTCTCAGTCATTTTGGTCGGGTCAGAAATGGAATGAATGAAGCCCCCACCTAACGGCGAGGATAGGAATTGTGCCTCCTTCCGAAGTCTGTCGCTCACTTTTGGGGCAGTGATGAATGATTGACAGATGAAATGAAATGCTATTGGAGAGTTCTGGTGGATTGGAAGATAACAGGGATTAGGGAATTGAGAATAGGTAAACAGTGAAAGTCCACAGTACAAAAATTTATTAAAACCATCGCTTCAGAATACGAAACTTATAAAGAGGACAATCAGCGTTTGGATTATTTTCGATCCCTTAGTTAGGTTGTAATTTCACCATCACATAAAATGTATGTGGAAAATAAAATTACAGTGTGTTAATTGGCGTGTGAGAGATTTTATATCTCGGTATTAATGAATTTTGGAAAAATACTTTCGAAATTTCCTATTCGAAAAATTATAAACAGGATAACACCCTTTTGGAAAAAAATGAATGTTTCTCTTATATTCGTAGCTATATAATATGTATGATATAAAATGCATGATATTCCATTTGATATTTTAATGTTAATAGTGTAGAAGAAAATGAAAAACGTTTCCAACTGAAATCTCCCATTAGAAACAGCATGAATCGGTTCTGAATTTTCAGACAGTACTAACAAAAATGCCCGGCTCCATAGCTCCGGGGCACTGGGTTCGAATCCCGGCTGGGTCAGGCAACTTCAAACTTGAACGGTTAATTCTCATGGCTCGGAAACTGGGAGTTTCTGCTGGCCCCCGACACCAACTCAAACACTTCACACAACACTCTTCTCCTCCACACTAATACACAGTTTCTCTTACACGGCAGATACCTCATAAACTCCCACCCTCGTCGGAGGGTCTCACCTACAGGGACTGCTCCAAGATTGCAATAGTTACACGAAATTAAAAATTATCAACAGTTTAAACATTTTCGTTCTTATTCTCCCTGTGCTGTACCCGATTAGCAAATTTTGGCGAATTTTTTAAACCGACTGCTGATCAAACCAGTTCGGCGGTAGATTTCCTCGCAGTTCTTCAGCCACGATTTTCCTCTTCTACGAGGACCTCGCTTGCTTTCGATGTTATCTTACATGACGATGTGCAGGATATTGTATTTCTGCGGGTATCGTATGACATGGGCAAAATATTTTAGCTTACGATTTTTGATGTTTTTCAAAATTTCTGTCGATTTTCTTATACGGCCCAGAATCTCCATATTGCTCACTTTATCCAACGTAGCTTTTACGCAATATGGGTTCGCAAATCCACATTTTAAGTGAGATAAGCCTTTTGAGATTAATACCTGGTAAGGAACAGCTTTCTACTCTGCAAAGCAATACAGAGAATATATAATATGTGAAAGATCAAGTGCCGCATATTATCTATAATTGAAATTTAAACATGAACTTAGGGAATTTACATTTATTTTTCAGTACCATGTTTAACAAATACTGTATTTAGAGAGCAAAAGCAATACCTAGGTAGGAAACTCAGTTTTGATTACTGGACTTAGGATTTTTTTTCGAATTGCTTTACGTCGCAACGACACAGATAGGTTTTACAGCCACGATGGGACAGGGAAGGACTAGGAGGGGGAATGAAGCGGCCGTGGCCTTAATTAAGGTACAGCCCCAGCATTTGCCTGGTGTGAAAATGGGAAACCACGGAAAAACATTTTCAGGGCTGCCGACAGTGGGGTTCGAACCTACTATCTCCCGAATACTGGATACTGGCCGCACTTAAGCGACTGCAGCTATCTAGCTCGGTGGACCTAGTTTTGACTGGCTTACTCCCTTGTGTTTGAGAGGAACAGTGACCATTTAAGTGTAGTTTTCTTACAGTTGTGATCGTTGTCATTGTAATTATAACTCTGTAATGAACGACAGCACGAAAGAACAGTTTAATTTTTACAGTAGAGTGGTAGGTTACAAAATCAGGTTATAGTTTTTGAAGGAATTCACTACATAACTTTCATATATGTATTCCGTTGTAACCTTCTGGTTTAAAACGTGCTTATACCTAGCAAACCAAATTAAATCTTTGTAAACTATAAATAGCACGCAACTTACAACTGTATGTGGAATACAAACTATATAAATATGGTTATTTAATTTCATATTCTGACAAACATTATCGTCACTCTCAGTGTGAGCTCTGTAAATAGGGCTCTTTTATTTCACTGACTGTACCGCATATACTTATACAGATTATCATCATCATCATCATCATCATCATCATCATCATCATCTGTTTACCCTCCAGGTTCGGTTTTTCCCTCGGACTTAGCGAGGGATCCCACCTCTACCGCCTCAAGGGCAGTGTCCTGGAGCTTCAGACTCTTGGTCGGGGGATACAACTGGGGAGTATGACCAGTACCTCGCCCAGGCGGCCTCACCTGCTATGCTGAACAGGGGCCTTGTGGAGGGATGGGAAGATTGGAAGGGATAGGCAAGGAAGAGGGAAGGAAGCGGCCGTGGCCTTAAGTTAGGTACCATCCCGGCATTCGCCTGGAGGAGAAGTGGGAAACCACGGAAAACCACTTCCAGGATGGCTGAGGTGGGAATCTAACCCACCTCTACTCAGTTGACCTCCCGAGGCTCAGTGGACCCCGTTCCAGCTCTCGTACCACTTTTCAAATTTCGTGGCAGAGCCGGGAATCGAACCCGGGCCTCCGGGGGTGGCAGCTAATCACGCTAACCACTACACCACAGAGGCGGACTATACAGATTATACTAGGGAAAATAAAGTCCCTCGGAACTGTCTGCCAATCTCAGCATTCACTGAGCGGATTTCGACGTGTTTTCACTGTTGTATAGAGCATTTATCAGGATGATTTAGAAAGAGGAGCCGGTCAGTGGCCAATTTAGTGAAGCAAATCAAACAAAAAAAAAACTGGCTGTCCGAGCACTTCCTTCGCTTACGCTACCTAAACCATTAATGAGAAACCCAAAGAATGCTGAGCATTGTAAGCTTGATCCACGTCTGTATGGCTTCTCTTTAAATGAATCTTCGTGTTAGTTCGGTCCTTGCCCGAGCTACCCATATCAAGAGTAATGGCTTCATACAGCTTCATGATTGTGACGACATTGTAAGTTCCGATAATGGGCAGCCTTAGCACTTCTGTCGTGGAAGGTTTATCTTTACACCAGATAGTTGGCAATTTTCTATATGACTTCAATTATTCTCGTTTGTACTTTTTGGTTAAAAACTATGAGCTTTCAGTGCCTGGATAAACCGCTATTAAGTGAAGCATATTAAATTATAAAGTTGGGGGAAGAAGAAGAAACTATGAGCTCCATCCATCTCGGCGCAGTATTTTTATCGTATAAAAGTGTTTTCAAACGATTTAAAATAAAATTCAATCTCCTTTCACGTTTTGCGAAGGTCTGTTTTCGGTATTACTTCAGCCCGGCTGTCGTCTTATTTGTAATATTATATTAAGTGGAAATTAATGAAATCTTACTTGGAGAGCATCTCAGAGGAGATATGTGTTCATTGCGATGTCCAGGAACCCACCATCCGACCCATAGAAGTACATTTACTTTTATAACGTAATGAAGACTGTTACACGCCATTTTCATTTCTGAAGTAGCTACTTGCATTCCTATTGGCCAATGTGAATTAGCATGTGATCTCGTTCCCGTCAATAATGTTAATTATAACCCGTTGACAACCCCGACCAATGGTCTTGCCCAGGTCCTATCCTAACCGTCCGCACGGCAAGAACCACTCCAGACTAATGGTCTTGTCCAGGTCGTATCCTAACCGTCCGCACGGCAAGAACCACTCCAGACCAATGGTCTTGTCCAGGTCCTATCCTAACCGTCCGCACGGCAAGAACCACTCCAGACCAATGGTCTTGTCCAGGTCCTATCCTAACCGTCCGCACGGCAAGAACCAGTACAGACCAATGGTCTTGTCCAGGTCGTATCCTAACCGTCCGCACGGCAAGAACCAGTACAGACCAATGGTCTTGTCCAGGTCGTATCCTAACCGTCCGCACGGCAAGAACCACTCCAGACCAATGGTCTTGTCCAGGTCGTATCCTAACCGTCCGCACGGCAAGAACCACTCCAGACCAATGGTCTTGTCCAGGTCCTATCCTAACCGTACGCACGGCAAGAACCACTCCAGACCAATGGTCTTGTCCAGGTCGTATCCTAACCGTCCGCACGCCAAGAACCAGTACAGACCAATGGTCTTGTCCAGGTCGTATCCTAACCGTCCGCACGGTAAGAACCACTCCAGACCAATGGTCTTGCCCAGGTCCTATCCTAACCGTCCGCACGGCAAGAACCACTCCAGACCAATGGTCTTGTCCAGGTTGTATCCTAACCATCCGCACGGCAAGAACCAGTACAGACCAATGGTCTTGTCCAGGTCGTATCCTAACCGTCCGCACGGCAAGAACCAGTACAGACCAATGGTCTTGTCCAGGTCGTATCCTAACCGTCCGCACGGCAAGAACCAGTACAGACCAGTGGTCTTGTCCAGGTCGTATCCTAACCGTCCGCACGGCAAGAACCAGTACAGACCAATGGTCTTGTCCAGGTCGTATCCTAACCGTCCGCACGGCAAGAACCAGTACAGACCAATGGTCTTGTCCAGGTCCTATCATAACCGTCCGCACGGCAAGAACCACTCCAGACCAATGGTCTTGCCCAGGTCCTATCCTAACCGTCCGCACGGCAAGAACCACTCCAGACCAATGGTCTTGTCCAGGTCGTATCCTAACCATCCGCACGGCAAGAACCAGTACAGACCAATGGTCTTGTCCAGGTCGTATCCTAACCGTCCGCACGGCAAGAACCAGTACAGACCAATGGTCTTGTCCAGGTCGTATCCTAACCATCCGCACGGCAAGAACCAGTACTGACCAATGGTCTTGTCCAGGTCGTATCCTAACCGTCCGCACGGCAAGAACCAGTACAGACCAATGGTCTTGTCCAGGTCGTATCCTAACCGTCCGCATGGCAACAACCAGTACAGACCAATGAGCTTGTCCAGGTCGTATCCTAACCGTCCGCATGGCAAGAACCAGTACAGACCAATCGTGTTTCGACAAGAAAATAAAAGCCGAGGGCCGCTTTGCGGCTTCTAACCCCCTTTGCTTGTCCCTCCAGCTGTCGAAGCACCACTCACTCATTAGCTCCTAAGTAAAGAGGTTGTCAGCACTGAGCACCGTTTGACAACATCCTTCCTTAGAAGGCCGTGAGCGTGTAAACAAACAACAATCGTTTCGCGGGTGTGAAAGTCAAGCGACAGTCGTTGCGAGGGAGTGAAACCTTGACAGCCGGGCTGAATTAATAATCTGTTTCGTATTTGTATATTGAAAACTCAAGGTAATGGTATCCTTTTCTTGATTATTATATGTGTGTTTTCTCATTACCTCCTGTTTGACCATTTGCCTTGCCTTACCTGTGTCTTGAATTTGGTTGATATACCCGTGATTATTCCACGATATGAATGGAGAGTATGTTTCTCTGTGTCTTGTGTGATTATATGCTTTTTCTACGACAATATGGTCCGTTATTTTATTATATGTGTATGCTTCTTGCGTGAGCTTCATCTTCTGTACCACTCGTAATTCGTGTCGGTGTGAGGTATCAACCACTCTGTGTGGATTACAACCTTGATGAAGCTTGAGGAGAGTATTGGAATTTTCTTACCCGTTTCTGGAATTATATGTATCTGCACCTGTACCGTGCTATTTGGGAACCCTCTTGTTTTACTATTGTGTTTGGGCCATTGATGGATGCACGCGACCATTTAATTTTTCGGTCGTGGTTTATTGAGCCTGTGTGCTGTTATGCAAGCGTGTGTGAATGGGTGGTTTAAAGGGGTGTATATCGACTGTTGGATTTTATCTTAGTTTTTATTTTATTCCTATACCTTTTGTTTGGCATGCCCAGTTCCTTTTTGTAACCCTCTCATTCATCTTTATTTTAATAGTTTAATCATGGCGGGCATGTTTATGTTTGCGACTTCTTTCTTGCGAGCATTTGCGCATGCTCTCGCTCTCGCCCTGATTTTTATTTCTCTGTGGTCGAGGTTTTGGTCATCGTTTTACCTGTTCCTTCAGTACCGAAATGAGAACAATTGATTGATGCTCTTCTTTGATGCGCGAGAGAGTTAATTATGTGGGTATAGTTGCTTTTATAGCGTGGGAACGAAAGATCTGTTGGTAAGATTAACCTTTCCAATGTTATACTATGAGTCGATTTGTTTTTTGCTTTTAGTAATATGATCTGAATGAAACTACGCATTGTAAGTAGTCCCGCTGTATGTGAAGTGGTACGTTCTACTAAGAAGTAATGTAAAAAGATGATGCTGTTGCAAATCCTAATGCGGAGTTTAACCACGTATGTTTTTCCATAATGTATTTTTTAATTTTTTAAATATAGATAAATTTTCATTCTCTGGGTTTCATCCATTCATTAATTAAACGAATCTTTGATAAATTTTAGCTTTTTATTGTGTTCTAAGGTTAGCCTCTTGTTAACTCACTCCTAAGAGGCTCATCTCTAGCTCAGGGCTTGTTGCTTTGGCCTTTGCCAGTCACGATACGGACCTCGATGTTTATTTGATGAGGTTTTCAATTGGGTATGGGTCAAGCTCTACAAAAAATGTTATGTAATGAGTTCCTTCAAGTACAATAACCTGATTTTCTAACCTACCACTCTACTGTAAGAATTAAACTGTACTTTCGTGCTTTCATTACATAGTGATAATTACAATTCCAATTCCAGTTATCACAACTGTAAATAAACTGTTCCTTTCAAACACAATGGGAGTAAACCAGTCGCAACTAGGTCCAGATATAAAAATTGAGTTTCTTAGTTATATGTAAAAAGTAGCCCATACTACAGAGCGATCAGGTGTGCTTTACATCGGCGCGCGGTATTTTTACCACTGTTATAAGCTATTTGCTTCTATTATGAGGGAGCGCGCACTCGTTTGTCGCACGTGAGCGAGGTCAGTAGCGTATAAAGCCAAACCGTACAAAAGAAAAACAATTTTAACGAGTTCAACACTCCCCAAATTATGAAGAGAGGCGTTGAATATGCTCAACTTCATTCTCCACATAATTTTGGCACCTCGTTAGCAAATTATTCATCACTCGCAATAGTGCACGTTGTCGAATCCCGACAATTTTCTGACGAATATTATGTTTCACTTCTTGTATGGTGTGCGCGTCTTGTATAGGTGTTTTTAATTTACCCCAGAGATAATAATTGCAGGCGATAAACTGAGGGTCTGAGGGGCCACAAATTCCTATCAACAACTCTGTTCTCTGGAAACAACTCGTGGATAACTTTCAAGACAGTATTTGCAGCGCAAGCAGACGCAGAGTTTCGTTGAAAAAAAAAATGTAAAACCACGCTCCTTGGTGGTCAATTCTCTAAAAAGAGGGGTGAAAAAACCAAAACATGTGATGGGATTCAGCGCCATCCACTTCTCGCGCGGCCAACGAGCGGCGAATTCACACTTAGGACAAAACAGCGTGCACATCGGAGTAAAGCATATTTGATCACTCTGTATGTAGTGCTATGGCATCATGGCACTTTTTTCTGTTGTGAAATTGTCCAGAGCTTCGACATCTACAGACTTACTCGATAAAATCTCATGAGATGTTTTCAAAATTATTGCTTTTCTCAGCGAGTTATTTTATTTCCTTCGCCGGAACCAAGGCCATTCCTTAGAAGCCTTCACTTTGTCCTTCTGAATACTGATTTTCTGACTTGGTGTCTGTTGAAAATTAGCAACAATGTGAGGAGCTGATTAATTGAGATCAGTATTTGGCTGGATGGAATTCAGCCTTGCGGTTAGGGGCGCGCAGCTGTGAGCTTGCATCCGGGAGATAGTGGGTTCGAACCCTACCGTCGTCATCCCTGAAAATGCTTTTCCGTGGTTTCTCATTTTCACACCAGTCAAATGCTGGAGATGTACCTTAATTAAGGCCACGGCCGATTACTTCCCATTCGTAGGCCTTTCCTATCCCATCGTCGCCATAAGACCTATCTGTACCGGGCGAGTTGGCCGTGCGGTTAGGGTCGCGCAGTTGTGAGCTTGCATCCGGGAGATAGTGGGTTCGAACCCCACTGTCGGCAGCCCTGAAGATGGTTTTCCGTGGTTTCCCATTTTCACACCAGGCAAATGCTGGGGCTGTACCTTAATTCTTCCTTCCCACTCTTAGCCCTTCCCTGTCCCATCGTCGCCATAAGACCCATCTGTGTCGGTGCGACGTAAAGCAAATAGCACAAAAAAAGACCTATCTGTGTCTGTGCGGCGTAAAATCAAATAGTAATAGAAATGAGTAACCTATTGCATACTCAATTCAGGAGAGATATGTCTAATTTACCTGACTGATAATGTCCAAATGATAATAATAATTACGTGTTCTAGTGTCTATGAAACCGTTCAAAAACTTGATTTAATGATATGTTTCCACTTCAGGGACACTGGCTGATTAGAGGAGGACGTGTGACAAATTGGTGTTTACGTAATGAACAGGTCTTCGTGACCAGCATTATATTATACCTCAAAAGGGACGCTACTACCTACACGGTTATATGTGTATTCTACATGATAATTAAATTATCAAAATCTATCACATAGTAATTGAGACCATGTTTTTTGGAAGTAAACTGCAATTTATGTCTGTGTTCAAGGACAAAGTTCTTAAAAATATCAGGGCCTATCGTGATTTTCAGTGCTAAAAGAACTTAAAATTATAAACTAAGTCATAGCATGGTTTCACTTGAACCAATTGTTTCGTTTCCAAGCAAGGCGGACATCCACCAAAACCTACCGGTTTCCAGCTGGGCGCAGTAGGCTTCCCTTCAACCCTAGCAGATCTGAGTGTTTCTCAGGAAATAGAAATACGAATTATTTTTTAATAAATTAACGCTAGAAAGAGACACATATTGAACACCACCTTAAAGAATATTTTGACATTACAACATCTCACCCCGCAGTAGGCATGGAAAGTTAGCGGTACGAAAATCAGTCTCTCTGTCACAGGCTAACCTCTCCCCGTGGAGGCCTCGTGCTTTGAGACTAGATTACGTGTACTCAGTTCACTTAGAGAGCCGTAGAGAGTGAATGCTTCGAGTGATTTAAAAGATAGTTGCCTCATTTTGGTCGTAAATACACTGACTGAGCAAATGTCATGGGATAGCGGAGCACTGATGCGCAGGTGTGTTGTCTGCGCACCACACGCCCCCTGTGCCAGCGGCAGTTGTATAGGAGACTTTGCGAGCAGTGGCTGTGCATGTGACAGGTGTAACATGGAACGTCGTCGTGAGCTGACACCGTTCGAACGGGGTATGTTGGTCGGTGCCCGACGGATGGAAAGTGCTATTTTGGAAGTGGTGCGGGAATTCGGCTTCACACGATCAACCGTGTCCAGGGTGTATCGTGAATGGTTGAATGCGGGTGTCACCGTCCACAACAGACGAACAACCGGCCGTCCACCCATCCTCGATGACCGTGACCGGCGACATCTGAGACGGATTGTCAATAGTGACAGACGGGCAACCGTGCAACAAATCACGGATCAGTTCAACACAGGCCGTGCTAGGCACGTCTCCCAGTGGACAATCCGTAGGAACATGGGTTCTATGGCGTATGGAAACCGGCACCACACACGGGTGCCACTGTTAACCCAACGTCATCGGGCACAACGACGCGCATTTGTCGCCAGTCACCAGGGATGGACACTGGAACAATGGCGTAACGTGATATAGTCGGACGAATCACGATTTCAACTGCACCATGCCGATGGGAGGCACCGTGTATGGCGCAGACCACATGAAGCGATGGATCCCGCCTGCCTCGAAGGTGTGGTCCAGGGCGCTGGTGTCTCTGTTATGTTCTGGGGTGCATTTTCCTGGTATGGAATGGGCCCTCTAGTTGTTCTGGAAGAGACTTTGAATGGTACGCGGTATGTTGAGCTGCTCGGAGACCATCTCCACCCATTTTTGGCCTTACAGCGCCCAGGCGGTTCTGCGGTGTTTCAAGATGATAACGCGCCGCCATATCGCTCCCACGTCGCCCGGGAATGGTTCCAGGAACCTGCAGCGAAGGTCCAACGATTGCCATGGCCACCCAGGAGCCCCGATATGAACCCTATCGAGCATATCTGGGATGTCCTGGAACACAGGCTCCGTGCCATGGATCCTTCAACCAAGAACAGACCAGCATTGGCGGCCGCTCTGCAAACGATTTGGTGTCAACTGCGTCCAGAAGGACTACCAGGGACTTGTCGACTTAATTCCATGGCGTCTCATTGCAGTTCGCAGGGCCAGAGGAGGCCCCACACGCTATTAGGTGACTATCCCATGACATTTGCTAAGTCAGTGTAAACCAATGGATATAAGTACAGTTTATGAATAATTGAGTGTGAACATCGAATAGTTGCAAGAATGTTTTGAAAAATTGGCGATTTATCGTCCCATATGTCACTTCCGTTCAATGGGGTAATGTTAGAAAAATCACCTAAGCACTAGATGATATCAAAACCTACAAAGCTTGGGTGACAGGGTTATTCTTACATCAGTTTCACTTCTAGCTCTGAATGTAAATTCCAATCCATGGTATGTGTATCATTTAATGGGTAGTGTAATTGAGGTCTTACATGCGATTTAGGCGCCCTCTCTTTTACATCCTTACTATATCCCCTCAATACCCTCATAACCATATGAAGAAAACTGTAATCCTTATTTAGAATTTTTTTTGATTACCCCCATGAAGATCTTTCCTTATACTCATACATAGGTGCGTATACTGATTCGCATTAATTACTGTCATCCCATCAATACGGTAATTATTAAAACTGAGAGTATTTCTCCTCTTTGTGAAACTTACAACCTGACGCTTCATCCCATTAACCATCATACCGTTGCCTGCTCTCCATCTCACAACTTGGTCGAGATATTTTTACAGTCGCTCACAATCCTGTAACTTATTAATTACTCCATAGAGTATAAAGTTATTCGCAAAGATTTTTACTCATATCATCTATATACGCGTATATGAGAACACATAAAGGTCCAATAATACTGCCTCGAGGAATTCTCCTATTAATGATTACATTGCATTTGTAGTTCCAGTTCTTTACTCATATCATATACAGTGAGTCTCTCTCATCGGTTGGCCGCCAGGCGCGCCCAGCTATCTGACTCCCGTTGACTCAATACTTCCCGTTACACAGCGCAGTGACAGCGCGGGAATGCCCGCACTTCGCAGTTCAGGTCCGTGCTTAGAACGTGTACTAAGTGCTGATCTGTCGCTCCAACTGTTCTCCAGTTGTAGATTGTTACTTCAGGGTATAATACCTCCTCTTGTGTACACGGTAGAGGAAAGGGTATTTATGTACGATAATTATGGGAAAACAGAGTCCTGCAGGGAAGTCGTTAGGTTCCAGACGTACGCCCTCCACATAGAGACCGTGTGGAAACACGTAAAGAAATTGAGAGGAACTGGTTCTTTACTCGATAGGAAGCGAAGTGTTAAAAACGTGTACTTAACGAGGAAAAAGTAAATCGCAGGAAGAGTATAACATACGCCTACAAAATGCCCAAGACGACTTGGACAAAAAGCCGGGGGCTACGAAAATGTTTTCTACGGAGATGCCAGAAATGTGTGGATGCAGGAGATCTTTTCCAACATCTTCTGTCATAAGGTACGAGTCTATTCTCTTAATTACTAATTTTCTTAATTCTTATTTTCTTAATTTTAATTATGTCATGTCATGCACGGATAAAGTGAGCGAAGTGCTGCCCTTGTTGCCATGCCGTGGAGCGGGGTTTGAATTGAATTGGCGTATGGCTTTTAGTGCCGGGAGTGTCCGAGGATAAGTTCGGCTCGTCAGGTGCAGATCTTTTGATTTGACTCCCGTAGGCGACCTGCGCGTCTTGATAAGGATGAAATGATAATGAAGACGACACATACACCCAGCTCCCGTGTCAGCGAAATTAACCAATGATGGTTAAAATTCCCGACCATGCTGGGAATCGAACTCGGGACACCTGTGACCAAAGGCCAGCACTCTAACCATTTAGCCGTGGAGCCGGACGCGGAGCGGGATGTGATGATTCAATGGGTGGTAGGAAAGCTGGGCGCGCTTGCCGGCCAACCGATGGGAAAAACTCACTGTATATACGAACATATAAAGGTCCAATAACACTACCTTGCGGAACCCCATTCTTAATCACTATAGGATGAGATAACGCTTCACTCGCTCTAAATCTCGGAGTTCTATTTACAAGAAATTTAGCCACCCATTCAGCTACTTTTCCTATTTCAATAGGCCTCATTCTTATCAATAATTTTCCATGATATACCCTGTCAAAGCCCAATAGGTATACAGTCAGTTTGTCCTGAATCTAAAACATATGCCATATCTTTGATTTTAAATAAGGAGTGCTCTTAAAACAATGCACCCCTAACGGAGGTGACAAAAATATTCATCCCTCTGAAACCATTTGACTTACGAAATTAACATTTCAAATGTTATCCTAGGTGTTAAATAACAGAAGGCTTTTAAAACCTTGAGGCCTGGGTGGCGTAAGTGATCATATTCGTACACCTATTCATTTACCTACAACTCAACGCACTACTAACAATTACATAAAAGAGAACGCAGTCGTGAATACATTCCTCCACATAGATGTGGCGTCAGGAAGGGTGTCCAGTCATAAAAATGAGCGTAATATAAATTAGACCCGATTCAAGATTAACTGCGGAAAGGCCATGTAGAAAAAAAAGAGTCTCAAAAGTATTGTACGGGACCCTCATTAGGATTGCTTAACATGAGAACTGGGAAAGATCCAAAAGAAAGCAGCACGATGTGTTCTGGGTGATTTCCGAGAAAGGAGTATTGTTACAAAAATGTTGCAAACTTTGGGCGGGGAAGATTTAGGAGTAAGGAGATGAGCTGCTCGACTAAGTGGAATGATTAGAGCTGTCAGTGGACAGACGGCTTTGAATGACATTGATGATGATGATGCTTGTTATTTAAAGGGGCCAAACATCTAAGGTCATCAGCCCCGTTGAATGAAATTAGTAGACGAATAAGCTTGACTGCAGGTTTTTAAGAGTGAAGATAAATTTGGAATTAAAGAGGAAAAATTAGGGCAAATATTCTTTTGTAGGAAGAGGAAGAGGAATAATTTGTCAAGGGAGACGTTTCATTAATTTCCATCTTCCTTGAAATAATTTTTTCATCAGGCCTCACCCCTAGTAAAAACCCCTTAGGGATGTCTTATTATAAAATCACTTCTAATTTAAAATCTAAAACATATAGCAGCAACCATCATGTGAAATTTCTATTTCATATCTCTAGTTTCATAGATATAAATATTTATGTTTACGGACCTCCCCCACTAGTGAAACCCACTTTCAGGAAGGGGTGGTATTGTTTCAGGGAAACTTCCTATTTAAAATATAAATTTTATTTAAAATCTGAGGAGGAATCTTCATCTGGAATTTTAACCTGATATGTCAAACGGTTTAAGGGAAATGCATATTTTTGTCTGTTTTCAGGTACTAACCTCCATTTAATACATAAGGGCCGAAATTGTTCCTAAAATTGTCATATTTACCCTCTATTACACTAAGGAACAATCATTGAGTGAATTTTAAACTTCGTGAAATGAACGGCTTCGGAGAATGGATATTTTGGTTTTCAGTGTTTTACTCCCGTTTCATCCCCTTGTTTGAAACCCTTATTTAGTGAGCATCAACGCTGTATTAGAGATGTATTCCCGAAATGTCCAGTATGTTTGTCTGGGCGTTGATTGACAGTCAGGACATTGTCTGTACCATGCACTACAAAAGCAATTCTCCCTTTGCCAGTTCTCACCACATATCGTATCAAATGTTATTTCTAGATCTCGCTCATCCGAGAGTTGGAGAAAGAAATGGAATTCGATGGGGAGCTATCAATATGGATATATTTTTGGAAGAAAGAAAGTAGAACCAGCTGAGTCAGCAAAGAGGAAGCATCTAGATGTGTTAAGAGTTAATGATATTCGGGTAAGGGGTAGATAACGAGGAAGAGATAGGAAATTATAAAGTTTTCTTAACAGGTGTTAACAAGGGAGGGACAGAGTGTGGAGTAGAACTGTTAATCAGGAATAATACTTCACTCAATATAGTTCCAGTTAGGCACGTAAAGGAGTGAATAATATGAGTATATTCAGTTGGAGGAATTAGGACGAGAATTTTCTCAGTGTATTCACCATGTTCGGCTGCAGATGAGGATCAATTGAGAAGTTTTATGAAGCACTGAGTGATATCGTAGTTAGGATCAACATGCAAGGACTGGATAGTGCTAATGGATGAATTCAGTGCGAAAGTTGAAAATAGAATTGAAGGATAAAGCTGATGATAAATATGGGGAAGAAATGGTGGCCAATAGAAATGTGAAGAGTTTACCGGACTTCTGTGCTAGAATTGGATTGGCAGTTACAAATATTGTTCAAGCATAAGGCTATTCGCCTCTACACATGAGGTAATATGGGCACCACATTTATGAGAGACCATATCAAAACCAACTTTCAACTCTGGAATTCATTTAGGAATGTTCTGGGGATTTTTCAGTGATGCAGAACTAATTATTTCTAGGCCTAGGATGGAGAAAGTGAATTTTGCATGCAGACGAATAAGGGTAGAAAATCTCCAGGAAGAGGAAGTTGTACAGAAATACTTGGATGTGATTAGTAAAAAATTCCTAACAATAGACAGTAAGTCGATTCAGAGTATAGCAAAAGAAATGATGACATACAGACAAGGATGCCTAATAGAAACAGCAAGGGAAGCGTAGAACTAACTGTGGTGGAATGATGAAGTGATGGAAGCTTGTAAACATAACAGGAAGGCATATCATAAAAGGCTCCAAACTAGGACTGATACAGACAAGGAATTGTACGTACATGAAAGAAAAAAACGAAACAAATAATTGTTGATAATTATTGAATCCAAGAAGAAATTATGGGATGATTTCAACAATAACCTTGAAAGGCTAGGTCAAGCGGCAGAGAAAGCTTTTTGGGAAGATCTTCCAGTATTTAGAAAGTGAAATATAGGAGACTTTAAGATTAAATATGGGAATCTGTTGGAAGAGATAATTGGCTGTTCCGTCCATTCAAGAGAACTTTTTCAGATTCCTCGAAGCACACTGAAAAACTATAATCAGGTGTTATATACAGTACATGTGCATTTATTGACATTAAACTTGTTAATAATGAATGTACTTTGAATAGTCCACTAACGTCCACCTGATTGAGTGAAATATGTAATTCTAGGTTTAATGTATGTGTCATATTGTAACCCTCGGCAAGGGTGTAGTGGGATCATGTATTGATGACCTGTCTCCACGAGTCTCTCTTCTGAGCATGGTGAATTGCTTGTTGCAGGTTCCCTCCAATTAGGTTCTTGAGTTGATCTACTCATCTCAATGGAGCACGTTCTCTGGGCCTTCGTTCAATGATCATCTTTTCCAGTCCACTGGCTCTTCTAACTATGTGACCGAAGAACCAGAGCTGTTGTTGTTAAATAATTGTCGGCAATCTTATTTTGATGCCGAGCAGTTTAAGGACTGGCTCGTTCGTTCGGTGTGCCGTCCAAGGTATTTGCTATATTCTTCTGTAGACCCACATTTCCAAGGAGTAGATACTGCGGCAGTTTGTCACCTTTAACTTCCACAGTGTCCGCGAAAGCATAAGTTTTATCGTTACAGTAATGGATGTGTGTTTCCATAAACGAGTAAGCTTTGCTGTTGAATTCCTCGCCATCGCGACGCGCTTGCGTACCTCAGGTTCACAGTCCCAAGTGTTAGAGACAACAGATACAAAGTACTCAAAGCGGCCAACGATTTTATACTTAGCAAACCTCATGATATCAGGACGGTTGCTATTAGGGCGATCCATAATCATCACTCTGGTCTTCTTGCTGTTGATTTGAAGTCCATACACTGTTCTAAGTTCTTCTGTCCCCTTTATGATAGTCTCTAGCTCATACTAATCTTTCGAAATTATCAAGGTGTCGTCTGTATATCGAAGATGATTTAATTGTCTGCCTCCAACTACAATGCCACCATTCCTGCCTTCACATACCTCCCTCATGATGTACTCAGTGTAGGTATTGGATAGGGGAGGGTAAGGAATACACTCCAGTCTCAGACCAGTCTGCGGTGAGAGAATGTCATTGACTCGTACTCGTGCTGTAGAGTACTCGAGAGTAGAGTTTCTGGATCAAGTTCGCCAGGTTTAATACAGCCTCTTAATTCGGTTCTTAAGTCTTAACACTTTATTTACTTTGTAATTATGTTCCGCTAATTGGATTTCAAACAGTTATCTCTTTATAGCTGTCGATATTTGAACTATTCCTATGTCTTTACACCGTTACTCTATAGTCGTTTAAGTGGTTCCTTGGGATACCGTTTTAATTTGATAAAACTGAAATGTGATTTGAGGGTAAAAGATCACTGATATGGAGACAAAGCTGGTTCTGAGTACTAGAATCAGATGAATATATCCTGAGGAAAATTTCAAGCTTTAAGCTTTTATGTCCAATGCTCTTTAAGCAAAATTAAGTCTTAGTCTAATCCTACACATGAAGGTTAGTTATAAACTGTTATGCGTTACAGAACCTTGAAAACTTTGAAATCCTCGCAGTACTAAAGATATTCTCATCGTCGTAATAAGTTTTCCATCGAAACAAGCATTTTGTGTCTATGAAAGAACTGCAAAGAAAGAAAAATGCGTACTCAACATTTAAGTGTTATCCTTTACTTTCAAATTGTTGTATGCCGAGTGAGTAGGACGTTCGGTTAGGGTCGCGAAGCTGCGAGCTTGCATTAGGGTGATGATGGGTTCGAATCCCACTGTCAGCAGTCCTAAAGATCATTGTCCGTAGTTTCCCATTTTCACACAAGGAAAATGATGCAGCAGTGCCTTCATTGAGGACACGACCACTACCTTTCCAGTTCTAGACCTTTACATTTCTACAGTTTGCTTTACGTCGCACCGACAAAGATAGGTCTTATGGTGACGATGGGATAGGAAAGGCCTACGAGTGGGAAAGAAGCCGCCCTGGACTTACCTACGGTACAGGTCCATTTGTCTGGTGTGAAAATGGTAAGTCAATGGAAAACTATTTTAAGGGCTGCCAACAGTGGGGTTCGAACCCACTATCTCCCGAAGCTGATAGCTACGTGACGCAAACCTGAGTCACTTGCTCGGTTCTAGCCTTTTCTCATACTTCCGTCACCGAAAACCTTCTATGTGCTAGTGCGATGTTTTGTTTTAATGATATTTGTTCGTGGCGTCGACCTCTGTCGATCTTTTGCCCCTACTTTCATAATATGAGAGGAACCTGCGTGTAAGTGGAATTGCGGAAGTGTAGGGCGTTGAATGTGAGGAAAGGAACGTTACGGATGACACAAATACCCGGTCCCCCAGGCCAGGGACATTAATCATTTACAATTAAAAATCCCTGACCCGGCCGGGAATCGAACACGGGGCCGCCGGATGACAGGCGGACGCGCTGCCCCCTACACCGCGGGGCCGGCCTAGTGCGATTTTAAACCAGTATCAAATTGTTATAACACTTATAAAGTGAAGATTAATTTAAACAATACCATTTATTGATAGAAAACGTGTACTTTTTCTGAATGCAAGTTCCAAGAAGTTCTCCGCCTCCGTATAAATGCACAGATAAATTAAGAGTACCAGTTAGAAATTATTAACATTATGTACTTTGATAACATCTTTGAACCAGATTACTAACCTAATCATATCTTTGTCCATAAACACTTTTTCTCGGCTTCACCTTCATCTTGGATTAGTTTGATAGGCCTAAACGTCTAAAATTGGTTCAATACTTCGGTTTTATATATCTCTGTGCCTCTTACGACATTAACGTGAAATAAGTTCGATGTAATTTCATGAAGTTCAATATTTAATTTGAAGAAAAATGAGATTTTAACTTCGGCAGCACATTATTTGATTAATTCAGCGAGGTGTAGTAATTTGGAAGATGTGCTAACCAAAACAGTTTCTAATTTTGCATACGTTAAATCTATGTGCGTGTGACATTTTCAAGACGAAGCATTTTATTGACACATTGGCACCGATAAGACTCGCTTGGGTCAGCTAGTGTTCAAAGAGTCCTACTGGAAGTAATATTCCTGTAACGTCCAAGAGCTATTGTTAGCTCCTCTTATTCTCGCAGAGTGTACTTTACTTGCGCAGCTCCTTGTCCAGATAGCAGTATGTATAAATTATAGCTTCCGTTTGGCTATAAAGTAATTAACTCTTAATGAAGTTTGTTAGAGTGAGATTCGGAGCAAGGAGAGACTTGATTTACTGTCAGCCAATCAGCACTGCTCTCATGAGTTTTTCTGACCAGGGCAGTTATTATGTGGGTTAATTGCAGGAAAGTTCAAGAGGCACTTAAGACAAAACAACAAGATATTTCTTTTCTCTCCGAAGCACGTTACTTTCGTGCACCTCGTCTAAACCTGCTTTATTGCCTTTGTCATTACGAGGATCTCATTAGCACTTAGGATACAGTATACGAAATTAATTCTGAACCGCGCGGAATGGCCACGAGTTTTAACGCGCTGAGGCCATGGGTTCGAGCTCGGCATCAGTAGGTGCGAACGCTACCGTCGCATCGGCTATCTTGACAATGGTTTTATCTGGTTTTCCATTTTCATTTCGAGCCAAATGCTGGGAGAGTTCATATTCATAGGCCACAGCCTATTCCTTCCACCTCCTCACTCAATTTCATTCACAATAATTCATTTTATATTCGTTAGCTCCTCAACTAAGGTTAGCGTAAGGAAGGAAAAACATTTCTTTTAATAATAAGAATTTCATTATGGTCCGTATTGAATCGAGATTCACAATGCTTATTGAAGATAAAAGGTTTCCACCTATTCAGTACATTGAATGCTTATTGAAGATAAAAGGTTTCCACCTATTCAATACATTGAATGCTTATTGAAGATAAAAGGTTTCCACCTATTCAGTACATTGAACGCTTATTGAAGATAAAAGGTTTCCACCTATTCAATACATTGAATGCTTATTGAAGATAAAAGGTTTCCACCTATTCAATACATTGAATGCTTATTGAAGATAAAAGGTTTCTACCTATTCAATACATTGAATGCTTATTGAACATAAAAGGTTTCCACCTATTCAATACATTGACCATTCAATACATTCAATACATTCAATGTATTGAATAGGTGGAAACCTTTTATCTTCAATAAGCATTGTAAAGGAAAAGCATGCCATATAATTTCATACCTCATCCCCATCAGGAAGCGAGACTAAGGGATAGACATACACACAAGACAGACTCTGTCAGGCGCTAAACCATTGTTCATAAAATCAATAAATATGCTCAAATTCTGTCTCTTATAAAAACAAACTAATATCATTTACACTTCTTCCAATCCATTTTAATTTTCATTCAATCATGTTGTACAATATAACGTCATTTCAAATATACTGCTGCATGTAAGCGTAAGGGAACAAATTTTATCTTTCTCTCCTACTAATATTGAAGGTAGTGATTTATAGTCACTTTCTAATTGTAGGGTTCGATTCAGTGTCGACAACCGTACAGTTTAAGCACCTTACTTCTTGATAAAATTATGTACCGTCCGTCTCGCATGTTGGCACTATGTAGTTTCTTTTTGTGACTTGCGAGATGATGTGTAATACCAATTCCGTTTTGTGAAAAGCCACATCTATTACATTTACAAGAATAAGTACTATATATTATCTTTTTCGTTGGGATAGTAAATCAATCTGGATAAAAATGGGAATGTAAAATTGTCGCATGTTCAAGTAATGCATTTAGCAGCGTAACTGGTATGAAATTACAGTACGAACGCAGACGTTTATTAATAATGGTCTTATTAGTCCAGTTCCTATGTAGAATAGGATGTCTAAAAAGAAAGGGAAACCTGCAAGAACACATCCGAAAAGGGAACCTAAGTGATCTCTTCTACGAAGCTCTTTTCATAAGGCTTTGATAAACATCTACAAGAACTGAAAAAGGAACACACAACAAACATAACAAGAGCTGAAACATTATCGGGGGAAATAATTTATTTTAATCTTGTTTCCATGATAAACTTTTGGCATAATGAGAATCAGTTGAAACGGAAAAAAAGTTTCGTTATCAACTTTCACTTTTATCTTTAATTCCTGTTGTTCCTCGTGGAATACAGAGCAACAACGAAGCTTCTCCATCCCGTCCTGTTGACAGCCAGCTTCTCCTCACTCCAGGTCTTGTCTTCTTCCATCGCTTCCATGTTAACAGATCTTCGCCACTTTGCTAGGGTCTCCCGTTCTTCTTTTTACCCGCAGGTTCCAGTTCTGTACGTCTCAACTGCTTCTTTCTCCTTCCTCTGTGTGTGCCCGATCCATTTCCGACGCTTTATCTGTGTGGCCATCTCATTCTCTCCCGTCCTACTCCAGAGTTCATGGTTGGAGATTACTTCCGGCCAGAAGATGTTAAGAATCCTGCGCAAAGAGTGGTCAGCAAAGGTCTGAAACTAGGCTGTAATAACTCCAGTCACTTTCCAAGTCTCAGATACATATAATAGAAGAGAATTGTCATTACTTCGGAAGATGCGAAGTTTGGTCCCGATAGATACTCTGGATACTCTGTTGTTCTTCCACACCGGATAGACAAAGGCACCATTTGCTTTTCGAATGCGCTGCGAGACATCTTGTGCAGCTCCCCAATCTTTGGCAACTGCACTGCCAAGCTATCCACATTCTTGATAGGTTCGCCTTTGAAAACAAATGGGTGTAATCCTTAGGGCCTTGGCTTTTGAGTTAATCACTAGTCCCACTTTTTTCGCACGAAATAGCCCTTAGATGCAGGTAAAAATCTCTAACCTAACGTTTAACAGACTGTGGATTTTTATTTCAACCCAATATTCCCAAGTTGACGGTCGTTATTCACCGGTTTCTAGATCGGGATAGCCGCTTTTACGTTGCACCGTTACAGATAGGTTTTATGTCAACGATGGGATAGGAAAGGGCTAGGAATGAAAGGAATCGGATGTAACATTGATTAAAGTACAGCTCTGAAATGATAATAATAATAATAATAATAATAATAATAATAATAATAATAATAATAATAATAATAATAATAATAATAATAATTTCTCTAACCGCACAGCGAAACTCGCAAAACTGATTACCTCTGTTAAAATCTGTACACACCTGCTACATGCCATTGTAATCTAGATGAGGAGGAGGGAAGGAGCATCTAACCGTAAATGGGATAGGTGAGGAGGAGGAGGAGGAGAGCATCTAACCGTAAAACTGGGTCAGATGAGGAGGAGGAGGACGAGGGAAGGAGCATCTAACCGTAAAACTGGGCCAGATGAAGAGAGAGAGGTTGGAAGGAGCATCTAACCGTAAACCTGGGCTAGATGAGTAGGAAGAGGAGGGAAGGGGCATCTGACCTTAAAACTGGGTCAGATGATGATGAAGAGGAGGAGGACGAGGGGGAGGAGGGAAGGGTCATCTAACTGAACCCAAGATGGTGAATGGCGACAGATGATGAGGGAAGGGCATCTGGCCGTGAAACTAGGTCAACATCTCTTTTTACTCTTCTTCTTATAGACTCTGTAGTTCTATAAGAAAAGGAAGATGTGTTATTACTTATATTTACATGACAATCAGTTCTACTTATAACAGATAGACAGTCGTTGTTGTTATTAACGGTTGAAGTGTAAAACTACATATCATATCTACCAAAGTGTACACGTTAATATTAACCCTCTAAGCGCCAACGTCCTTTTGAAAGCCTGTTTGGTTTCCATCTGAAAAATGCCAACGTCCTTTAAAGGAGGTCAAGAATTTATATTTTATTATTAAAAGTAACCTAATTTTCTTTTAGAACTTTCCAATATAATTACTTATAGACTTACTATATTTGCAATAAACAGTCTCTTTTTATTTCAAGGCATTGTCTCAGTATATCAGTCCAATCAGCAGGCATATTTATTGGCGCGCTTTACTTGGCCGGGCAACAACAGTAACAGTCTCGCTGTGTACCTTGTCCGCTCTGTGTCTAGTTGCTCTCGATCTTTTACTTGTTCATTTATTGCTGTGAAAATGATTATATATCCATTGTCCTTGAAAAAATATGTTTGAGAGGTCTTGGAAAATATACTTGTACTGAATTTTATTATTATTATTATTATTATTATTATTATTATTATTATTATTATTATTATGTTATGTAAGCGTTATGTAGAAGAAGTTTGTACCGTATTTCATTAGTATTGACATATAAACCAAACGAGTGTTATTAAACTTATATTTTTGTCTCATTTGGATATCTAAACTAATTATTTTACTACAGATTTATTTTAAGTACAAAATTAATGACATTTTGAATATAGCTTCATAATAGGTTGTACTATTCAATAAATATGTTCACGATGTATAAAAAGGTTTTCATTCTACCTAAATTTTATTGCTAAGCTTTTGTTTTGTTTAATTTTTAGTTAATGTTTTTGGGTTTTGGTTGCCAATTATTTACTAATGGTCATAAATGAACTGTCTAATTCTTTATTCGTATAGGCAATCACGTTAGTAAAAATAATAACGAAAATTTCAAGTTTCTACCTACAATAACAGCTGAACTGTGAGTGATGAAACAAAAGCTTGCAAAAAATGGAAACTGGCCTTGGCGCTCAGCGGTAGGAAAACCGTAATAGCACGCGGCGCTCAAAGGGTTAAAACATCTATTATGTTTATGTGTGATATTCGTAGTGTGACGTTTTCAAGACGAGAAATTTTTCAACGGCATAAAGCTGTAAAGCATATCTTTGGAATAGATGCTTGCAAACAATGTACTGCTACATTCAACAGACGTGATAATCTCTCACAACATGTGATTTCAAAACATATTTGTTTAAGTAATCTACCAATAGAACGCTTAGAATCTTTGACTAAATGTCCAAAGCGCGATATAAAGAAGCGTGATCGAAACGATATGACATCGTCTCAGCCTACTACAAGTTCTGTTACTAACCTCACACCACCACCAGATAAAGAGAAGCAAGAAGAGGAGATGCATAAGGAAGAAGAAGAAGAACTCAATGTTTCTTTTCCATGCACAGTTAGGAAGTAAACTGAAAATTTTACACGACTAGAAATTTACCTGCCACATATGAACATGTGCATCCATCTGCGCAGTACCAGTATATTTTCTACAACAACGTTGGAGGCAGTAAACAGAAAACTTCAGTTCCCGTTAGTTTTTATCGTGAGCTACAGTCGCTTAAGTGCGGCCAGTATCCAGTATTCGGGAGATAGTAGGTTCGAACCCCACTGTCGGCAGCCCTGAAAATGGTTTTCCGTGGTTTCCCATTTTCACACCAGGCAAATGCTGGGGCTGTACCTTAATTAAGGCCACGGCCACTTCCTTCCCACTCCTAGCCCTTCCCTGTCCCATCGTCACCATAAGACCTACCTGTGTCGGTGCGACGTAAAGTAACTAGCAAAAAGAAAAGTTTTTATCGTGCATTCTTTGATGATTACATACTATATTAAAGTATAGATACAATATATTTTGTATTAAACGTGCCGTAGTATCGTTATTTGATAATTATTCACTGAAGAAAAGTTTCCAGCAATACTGATATTCTTGTTTCGTAATCTCTACTATGGTTCTGGAGTGTTAAAGGTGAACAAAAAATGAAATCAACGATCAGAATAAAATTCAGTAGTAAATAACAGTGACATTTATTAAAAGATACAGCATATTATATTTTACCAATTCTGAGCATTTGTTTATAGAACCACCCAATATATGAAAAGGTAAGTATTACAACATTAACTTTTTACAATAGCGGAACACCCCACTTGGATTTCCTTCTTTGTTATCACATGTTCGTCGAGGAATACTGAAGAAAACAATACTCGCCTTAACGTTTCCTGATTTCAGTAACTAAGATCAGGAAAATTCTTTCAATTCTATTCCCAGAATTTATTCCACATACAGGAGTCAGGTGAAGTCAGTGTCCATATATTTCAACCCGAAAAACAAAACCTCTTGAATTCTTTGATCTGAATTTAACATGAACCTGTCGATAACCAACTCCTCCGTTCCTGACCATGGCCCATCCACCTGTATGGTCATGAAACTGGTCCAGTATTTTGATACAGTTTATGATCTCCTTCCTACTGTGCTCCTTAGGATACCAGAGCTGCTCATTGACGACGTTACCCAGTATGAAATCCCTAACCACTCGGTATACCGCCAACAGGCGATCACCGCTCTTAGGCTGACAGTGGATCACATTGTGTGTGTATTTATCTTCAGGAGGAATCGAGTTCAGGATCTCCCGCCATGTGTAAGTGCGTGTCTCGTTTAGAAGTATCACTTCTTCAGATGAGCGCCGTATCAGACACGAGAACAACACTATAAGAAGAGAAGTCTTCACCAGCACACACTGTAGTACTCGCCGGTTCTGGAATGTTAAAGGAGAACGAAAATTACAATCAACGAACCGAATAAAATTCAATAGTAACTAATAGTGACATTTATTTAAAAGAGCAGCCTTAGAACAGCAACCAAAATCTTCTGTAGATTTATTTCATATACAGAGTGTTCTTGAAAAAGATTCCAGTCTTTACAGAGGACGAAGTACGCAGAAAATGAAGGCAAAATGGTCCTATGAACATTGGTTCCAAACGCAATATCTTCATAGTTAGAGTCCGCTATCACTACTACCAATGATCATGATGTTCCAATAATTTGTGGTGAGTCATATGCAAGGAAAGGAAATACGTTCCTATCCAAACATTAGTCGTAAACCTATTACCGCGTTGTGCTATAGTCTTTTTATTATGGGGCACTGGCCAATTTTCATCCTATGCTCAGGATACATCTAACACGGGTCTTCTATGAGTGATGGATTGGATGGGGAGAGCCAATCTTTGGACTGCCCGCTCACCTGATCTTAACCCTTTAGATTTCTGGCTTTGGGGACATGTAAGGATCACAGTGTATGCGGTCCCCTAAATGATTTGGATACAATACGAGAACGCGTGTTCAGTGTCTGTGATGCAATCCGGCTACAGCTAGGGGTGTTCAAACACACGCATGATTCCATGCGACGTAAGGCTGCATTACAATGGATGGCGGTTACATGTTGTAAGGAGTAGATCAAAGGCATAGTGATCGTTGATTGTAGTGACAGCGGATCTTAACTCCGAAGATATTGGGTTTACGATCAATGTTTGTAGGACCTTTCTTCCATAGATTGTTGCATGCTGCTTCCCCTGTGAAATGGATCCTTTTTCATGGACATCTGTAGATAGTGAACCGTATCATATCACGGTACAATTATATTTGTGTAACACTGTGGAACATTTTGAATTTAGCGCTAAGGAACGAGCCTAAGAACACTGGGTGACCGTGTGGATATACGTGTCGAACCCGCAGCAAGCAAGGTGCGGCGCTTTTTCCTCAGACGAACCAAGGCCGGGTGTCGTAATTTTACTGGCGTAAACCCCGTTGATGGCTTGGGAACGCGAAGAGAAAAGAGAGTCGGCAAACAGCAAAAAGAGACAGAGCGAGAGATTTGAAAGCAGGAAACTACCGAACGATGCCAGGGTGTTCTCTAACACTAAATATACAGGTGTGGAATCATTTGAATTCAATCCCGGATATCCCACAGATCCAATAAGAGGACAATTCCCCTTGATATTTTTGAAGTAGATTGAGCCATTAAAATTATTTAACTGTGTCTGTTTTGTTCATTTCAACTTGTTAAAATATCCATTGCGAGGTAGCTGGTCAAACACAAAGCGAGCCTGTTGTATCTCGGGGATGTACTATGGGGCAAGACCCTCTACTCAGACTATAAAATAAGCAAGGGTCAGTGCAACTGCTTCCAGTATTTCAGTGCCCGCAGTAACTAAGTGACATTTCGTGGAGTGCGTACTTTCCGCGAGAACGTGATCAGCAAAGCCGATTTTATCAGTGATCGAAGAGACTTAGTAACGATTTGTTTAAGCTCAACCGAGCAACATTTGCTCAGTTAATAATTGTTAAATACGAGTTCGCGCTGTGTAATAATTCCGTCTGCGACTAATGACGGCTAACCTCTGTGAAGGACTTGATTGGAACCAAGAAATATGCCTTAGTTTGGTAACTATCGATTGACTGGACTAATGCCAAGATAGGAGATATGATGGCAAGCATAACTGGCAGTCAGACAAATTTCAGTGAAAAATGGAAGGGTATGTATAGGAGTTTTGAAGCAGAAACAGGTTCCAAGAAGGACATTCCAAGAATTATTAATGAACAAGGGGAGTGTGTATGTGAGGATATTCAAAAGGCAGAAGTATTCAGTCAGCAGCATGTAAAGATTGTTGGATACAAGGGTAAGGTCCTGATAGAGGAGGAGAATAAGGCTAAAGAAGTATTAAAATTTACATACTTGATATTTACAATAAGATACAAAAGTTGAAAACTTTTTTTTGCTAGTTGCTTTACGTCGCACCGACACAGATAGGTCTTATGGCGACGATGCGACAGGAAAGGGCTAGGAGTGGGAAGGAAGCGGCCGTGGCGTTAATTCAGATACAGCCCCAGCATTCGCCTCGTGTGAAAATAGGAAACCACGGGAAACCATCTTCAGGGCTGCCGATAATGGGGTTCGAACCTACTATCTCCCGAATACTGGATACTGGCCGCACTTAAGCGAATGCAGCTATCGAGCACGGTAAGTTGAAGACTAGAAAAGCGGCTGGAATTGATAAGATTTCTAGGGATATACTAAAGACAATGGGTTAGGATATAGTACCATATATGAACTACTTATTTGATTATTGCTTGGTTGAATGAGCTATACCATATGAATGGAGAGTTGCTATAGTAGCCCCTGTGTATAAAGAAAAGGGTGATAGAGACAAAACTGAAAATTACAGGCCAATAAGTTTGACAAGCATTGTATGTAAGCTTTGGGAAGGCATTCTTTCTAATTAGACATCTTTGCGAAATTAATAACTGGTACGATAGAAGGCAGTTCGGTTTTAGGAAAGGTTATTCCACTGAAACTCAACTTGTAGGTTTCCAGCAAGATATCTTGGATTAAGGAGGTCAAATGGACTGTATCGCGATTGACCTGTCTACAGTAAAGCATTTGATAGGGTGGGTCATGGGAGACTATTGGCAAAAATGAGCGCAATTGGACTACACAAAAGAGTGACTGAATGGGTTGCTATATTTCTAGAAAATAGATCTCAGAGAATTAGAGTAGGCGAAGCTTTATCTGACCCTGTAATAATTAAGATGGAAATTCCTCAAGGCAGTATTATTGCATCTTTATGTTTTCTTATATACATATAAATGATACGAGTAAGCAAGTGGAGTAACAGGTAAGGATTTTTGGGGATGATGTTATTCTGTATAGAGTAATAAATACGTTACAAGATTGTGAGCAACTGCAACGTGAGCTCGATAATGTTGTGAAATGGACAGCAGGCAATGGTATGTTGATAAATAGGGTTAAAAGTCAGGTTTTGAGTTTCACAAATAAGAGAAGTCCTCTCAGTTTTAATTACTGCGCTGATGGGGTGAAAGTTCCTTTTGGGGATCGTTGTAAGTATCTAGGTGTTAATATAAGGAAAGATCTTCACTGGGGTAATCACATAAATTGGATTGTAAATAAAGGGTACAGATCTCTGAACATGGTTATGAGGGTGTTTACGGGTTGTAGTAATGATGTAAAGGAGAGGGCATATATGTCTCTGGTAAGACCCCAACTAGAGTATGATTCGAGTGTATGGGACCCTCACCAGGATTACCTGATTCAAGAACTGGAAAAAATCCAAAGAAAAGCAGCTCGATTTTTCTGGGTGATTTCCGACAAAAGAGAAGAGTTACAAAAATTTGCAAAGTTGGGCTGGGAAGAATTGGGAGAAAGAAGACGAGCTGCTCGACTAAGTGATATCTTCCGAGCTGTTAGCGTAGAATGGCGTGGAATGACATTAGTAAACGAATAAGTTTGAGTGGCGTCTTTAAAAGTAGGAAAGATCACAATATGAAGATAAAGTTGGAATTCAAGAGGACAAATTGGGGCAAATATTCATTCATAGGAAGGGGAGTTAGGGATTGGAATAACTTACCAAGGGTGATGTTCAATAAATTTCCAATTTCTTTGAAATCATTTGAGAGAAGGCTAGGAAAATAACAGATAGGGTATCTGCCACCTGGGCAACTGGCCTAAATGAGAATCAGTATTGATTGATTGATTGATTGATTGATTGATTGATTGATTGATTGATTGATTGATTGATTGATTGATTGATTGATTGATTGATTGTCAATTATATCCTTACCAGGGTTACGAGGGTGCATTCGTACACGAACGAAGCGGTGAAGGGAATTGGGATTGACAACCGTTACCGGGTTACGGGAACACATGTGCTGTACGTGACCGAAGGGAGCACATTATGGGACCAGAAGGACCAAAGCAGTAGACTCCTAGATCCCTCGACAGCAACGCTGTCATGTGCTAAATTGTACCAATGGAGCGGTTCAGAGAATACCACTAACGGCAGAGATGGAGATAAAGAAAAGTTGAACTATTTATAAACATGAAATGTAGTGATTGGATTCACATGTGGCCCCTTCGTTAAATATAAATAGTAATTTTAATGTAAGCCAGTATGGCATTGGTTTGTTTTCATTGATGTTGTAAATAATGTTTGGGGCTGGGTGCATGCTGTACCCCAGTCTTATTTCAGTGTTATTTAGAGTTGGGATACTAGCGCTATGTCAGGATGTAGTGTTTTTGTTGTGTTGAGACATTTTCACTCGTGTCTTGCAGGCGCTAAGGTATAAGCGATGTCATATTCATCTCTCCAGACTGGAGGAAACTAAACCTCCTGAGTATCGAACAGGAACTTAGACATGTGTAGAATTTATCTATAGACAGGCAGTTGTAATCGAGCTAGCGAAGCGAGAGGTTGTATTGTGCAGTGAGTGCTGAGTGAGAAGTATGAATATTGCTATAGAGCAATATCGCGCGGCCATAGGTCGATAGCACGGGCGAGTGAAGTGTGTGTGTACGCCAAGTGATAAGGTGCATTTTCGAAAATCTGGGCTTGAGGGATCTATGATGGTAGCAGCAGTGGTGGCAATTCTTCTGATAATAGGAGGCATAGAAATGAACCCCGGACCAACGGGTTCATTGAGTTGGGAGGACATAGATAAGATTAGAGAAATAGCCAGAGATACTTGCCACTTTGAGCAAACGAGGGAGTTAATTCGCGAGCTGAGAAATGATATGACAGAAATGAAAGACTGTATAAAAGAAGAGAGAAGAATTATGACAGAGGTGGTGGAAAACTCTAGGGAAATAGAATTATTGAAGTCGAATATGAAGGAGATGGAAGGAGAAACTGATAAATTAAAGTGGCAACAGAAAATGACAATCCAGGACGCTAAGAGGAAAAATATTTTCATATACGGCATCCCGGAAAAGGAGGATTTGAATGATCTAACGAATGAAGTGTTGGATATCATAAATAACCACATAAAGATAAATTGTAAAGAAGAAGATATTGATGAAATCTATAGGCTGGGGAGAGTCAAAGGGAAAAGACCTATTAAGGTTAAGTTGATTTCTGCTTTGAAGGCGAACAAAATTATCCTCAATGGGAAGAACTTGAAAGGAGAAAGGATTTGGGTAAGAAGAGATATGGATAAAGAGACAATCATGGAACAGAGAGTCTGGCGATTTCACCTAGTAAAAGCTAGGAACTATGGACTAAAAGCATACATAAGAGGCAAACGTCTTATAGTAGGTGACAGTAACTGGTCGCGTATCTGGTCAATTGCACAGCTACGAGAAATGGATAGACAGTTGAGTTCATCACACCAGGAAGTGCAACGGCCTGTAGAGGAAGGAATGTGCTAGTCAGCTGCCTGCACAGTGGCTGATAACGTATAATCTGATGACAACAGCGATCTGCATACTCTACAGAGGAACAGAAGACGGCAGAGTGACGAACACCTAGTGGAGGAGGATGGACAACCAGCTGACTGCCGAGTCGACACGAATCCAGGAAGTAGCGGCACACCTGATGACAGAACCAAGACTGTGTGAGTGTACTAGACTTATGGATTAGAAAGGGCAAAGGACAGAAAGACAATTTAGACAAAGAAATAGTTACTTCACCAGAGGGTAGTATTATAGAACTGGAGAAAAAAAGAATAACTAGAAGTAAGACAAGCAACTCGTCTGAGAGTAAAAGTAAAAAATAACTAGAATGGAATATCGGTATGGTCAACATTGAAGGTTTCTTGAGCAAGTTAGGAAATGAATAGGTGAAATTGTTAATGTCAGAAATGCACATCATTACCTTTGTTGAGAGTTGGATAGCACCGGGATATGAAGTACATATTGAAGGTTTTAAAACGTATAGTAAGGCAAGGGGCAGGAATGCTCGTAAAGTTAGATATCCCGGTGGTATTCTAACCTTGATAAGGGAAGAAATAAAGAGAAAATTGAAATAATAGAAACAGGTATTGAAGAAATACTTTGGGTGAAAACAAGGATAAAACAGAACAGGGAGGTTAATCTATGTTTCGGTTTTGTGTACAATCCTCCCGAGGACTCGACATTGGCAAACAAGGAATTCTTCACAGAATTAGCACTAGAAGTAAACAGATTAAGGAATATATATGAAGACATAGGTATTGTAATAATGGGGGACTTTAATGCGAGGATTGCAGACTTAAAACTAATTTATAGTAAAGAGGCTGAGGAAATAATAATTAGAAAAAGAATTAGTCAAGATAAAGTTTGAAATAACTATGGTGGAAAACTGTTAGAATTATGTGGTACAGAAGAACTCTATATTTTAAATGGGTGGTGGCCAGGAGATGAATTGGGTAATTTAACGTTTATAACAGAAATGGGTGGTAGTGCAATTGACCTAGTATTATGTTCTAGAGAGGCATTACCACTCGTTAAGAGGATAAATGTTAAAGGTTGGGGAGAATCGCATCACTTACCCACAATTATTAATATGGTAAGCACGGAAGAGAATACTGGGGGGAATTATATAAATAATATTAAAGAGAGGCCAGTGACAAAATATATATGGAGAGAAGACCTCAGCGCAGAATTCAAGGAATATTTTGAAGGTAGGTCCTTTGAAATGTTAAAGATAGGATTAAAGTCCGCGATGGAAGATAATAAAATAGATGAGGCGATAAAGCTATTAGAAAACTCAATACTGATGGCAGGACATAAGATGCGGGCTCGGGAGGTAAGAATACAAAGAAATAGTGGGTGGTACAATGAAGAATGCAGACAAAAATATCAGAAGTTATGAAAGCCCTAGACACATACAGAAAAATAGGCGGGCAGGAACCAAGAACTGCATTCTGTAGCAAAAGAAAAGTGTATAAAGAATTATTGGTAAGAAATAAAGTTTTGTGGCAGAAGAAACAAATTGACAACTTAAACAGAGAGGCTCTGAATAATAATACTAAGAAGGTATGGCTTAAAATCAAATTTGTAAGGGTAGAAAAAATATAACCCAGGTAAATATAAGCCATAGAGAATGGATAAATTACTTTAGTAAATTATTAAGTGGTGAAGATAGTTGGAAACAGGATGTTCAGAAGAGGGGAATCGCGAGAGGATTGCGGTGCTCCCTGCCCGATTTAGATAAGGAAATTTCAGCCGCTGAAGTAAAAGAAATATTAGAGAAAGGGAGGAAAGGGAAAGCAGGAGCAATTTCAGGAATAAACAATGAATTCTGGAAGGAAGCAAGCATAAATAGCTTTATCCTTGCTAGTATAGTCAAAATATTTAACAAGATCTTCGAGGGAGCTAGATTCCCTAAATCATGGCAAGAAGGTGTCATCTGTCCTGTATACAAGAATCGTGGAGAGAGATCTAACCCAAGTAACTATAGAGGGATTACGTTGCTAGATTCTTTAAGCAAGATATACACAGGGATACTGGCAAAAAGATTAATGAATTGGGCAGAGGAGTACTCGATATTGTCGAGATTACAAGCAGGATTCAGAAAGGGAATGAGGACTAGTGACAATATAATGGTAGTTAAAACAATATTAGATAAATATATCAGAAAGAAAAGAGGCAAGTTGTACATTACCGTAATTGATTTAGAAAAGGCTTTTGATTCGGTGAGTAGAAAAGCTGTTGCCCATAAGTTGTGGCAGATCGAAGTATCAGCTAAAATTATAAGAGCAATTGATAATATATATTCGGAATTTAAATGTTCAGTCAAAGTTAAGAATGGTTTAGTAGTGGGAGAGATAACTTCTAAAGTGGGCCTTAAGCAAGGGTGTAAACTGTCCCCCATATTATTTTTATTGTTTATTAACGATATTTTCCACTCGAAAGAATTTGAAAAAGGAGCTTCTCCGTGTCTTGAGTGCCAAGATATTCCAGGCCTAATCTTTGCGGACGATATCATTCTACTTGCATTAACACCCAGCAAGATGCAAAATAGTATTAATGAGGTAGAGAACTACTGCAAAGAGTGGAATTTAAAGGTTAACCCACAGAAAACCAGAGTAATGGTCTGTAAAAGGGGTGTTAAGCATTCTAAGAGTGAACAGTGGTGGATGGGTAGGACAAAGTTAGAAGTGGTAAAAAAAATCGAATACTTAGGGACGATTATAAGTAGTAATGGAAACTGGTCTGACCAAATAAAAAGATACAAAATGAGGGGAATAAGTGCCTTGGCTGGTAGCAAAATATTAGATAAAAAGATGCCTAACGTAGAATACAAAATCCAGGAAAACATGTTTAATGCAATAGTTAAAGCTAAAGTACTGTATGGATCAGAAATTTGGGGAGTAGATCAGGGAATTGTAGCAAATTTGCCAAAATAATTATGGGACTACCTAACTGTACTGCAAACAGTGGAGTAAGAATGATGTGTGAAGGGATGAGTATGCGAGCTGAGATTGCTAAGCGAATAGTCAAGTATTGGTTAAGATTAAAGATTGGGGGAGGTGGTGAAATATTAGGATTAGCCTATCGTCACCAAATGAAGCATTTAAACGAAGGCTATTGGGTGGATGGGGTGAAGAAGCTTCTGGAGTACATAGGAATGGGATCATACTGGGTGACTAATATTGAAAGGGATGACAGGAGATTGCATAAGAAAGTAGTTCAAAGAGTGAAAGATATAGAAAGACAAACAATTAGGACAGAATGCAATAGTAAGAGAACACTAATAGAATTTTGTAAAATAAGTGAGAATATGACAATAAGGACACACATGTTAACAAAAAGGGTAATGAGAGGAATAATCTGGTGGCTGATGGGAGTGTATAAAATAAAGCTTTAAGAGAAAAAAATGACGAAAATAAATGTATTTTATGTAATTCAAATATGGAAGTGGCTCATTTGATTAAGGACTACAAAGAAACAAGAAACATTAGAGAGAAATATATAGAAAGGAAAGAATTGGATAAAATTCTAAATGAAAATGAACTGTACACACTCTCTAGTCTATTAAGCAGAGAATGGAAGAAACCGGGAAAGGTAGCCAAATTATTTAATATTATGAGAGGTATTTGGGAAAAAATGTAAATAAAACAGAGATAATTATATGTAGTTACGTTCAAAGATATATGTAAGCAACTATTAATGAATATGTCTGCGGTAGTAAATTATAACTGAATATGGTACAAGTTACAAGTAAGTGACAGTTCGAAACTGAACAGAACCAGTGACATGTGATAGTGATGGATGCGATGATCGGACGGCCTCTCCCCCGTAGTGGTGGCCATCCTTGGATGGAGGGGCAGGGGGTGATGTCCGTTCATTGTTTTTCAATCGGTCGTGTGGAATTAATATATTCGATTTATTCACAGATATGGAACATTATATAGTATAACTCACTAATAAGTAAGGGCGACAATAATTATAAGTTTAGTATTATGTTTCTTTTTTTATATTTGTTCAGTTTTGTTTCTTTGTTCCTTAGATATTGTATATTTCTACTTAGTAGATTCAATTCATTGATATGTAAGCCGTAGTGTATACCTTCTAATGAGATTGTTGGTTGTTTGTCTGCCCGTTTTATTTTATTTTATTTTGGTTTTATTTTAGTTTGGTTTTGTCAGTTTGTTTGTTTTTGGCTGCTGACATACAGTAGAGTTGGAAGAGGGCGGGATAGGCCTGACCTATCTCAAGCTAAAGTGTTGATTCGGTACGTCTGCACATGTAAAGTAGAGTAAAGTGGTGGATAGTGTTAGGTTAGAGGAAGTAAGTTGTCAATGAGACAGTGAAAGATGAACCGAGTTATGGAATCCGTCTCGGCAGTGAAATACAGGTGTGACAGCCTACATGTAGAGCTAGGCAATCCGCACACATGTGGGTTGTTACAGGAAGGAGTGGTGAGGAAATAACATTGACAGCTTAAAGGGTCTATGAGGAATCGGTTTCCGAGCCTCATGAGACATGTCTGGTCGTGGCATACCAGGGAAGGGTGGTAGCAGTTCCTCACCAGGGGTGATGTCGCGGCCAGACAGATTTAGGATAGATTTCGTATATATTCATGTAGTAAAGTAGTTAGTTTAATTAGGTGGTGTGTTGCATGTGGAGCTGGCGATCCGCACATGTGCAAGATGCTACAAAGTAGATTTAGAAGTAGTTAAGTAGTATATTCATGTAGTAAAGTAGTTAGTTTAGTTAGGTGGTGTGTTGCATGTGGAGCTGGCGATCCGCCCATGTGCAAGATGCTACAAAGTAGATTTAGAAGTTGTTAACTAGTAAGTAGTTAGTGTCTAGCTATAAATAGTCTGTGAGTGTTTATTTTATTGGAACATTGTAACTGGGCGAAAGCCTGTTATGTTCAGTTCAATAAAATTCAATATAAATTCAATAGACAGGCTATGGATGATGTAGTAATTATGCATGTTTTTCAGCTGATGACGTGTGCAGAGGGCTGTCCCCATCGTTGAATTTAGTTGGGGCCATTTATAAAGAGTGGCAGGCAACCCTATCTGTGCTCCAGAATTGACCTGGGGACTGTTGAATAAAAGGCCGTGATGAGCCATCATCCGGCTCTCGGCTGAATGGTCAGAGTAGTCGTATTCGGTTTGGAGGACTATGGGTTCGATTCCCGGGTGTGTCAGAGACTTTAACATTAAATGGATAATACCCCTGGTTCGCGGACTGGGTGCTTGTAATTTTCCCAAAAGTTCTGAAACTCAACACCACAAATAACACTATTCTCCTACACTATAACACTGACGTTCCCATTCACAGCAGATACCACCCATCTCCATCGTAGATTCTGCCTTACTAGGGCTGCACCAGGCTAGCAATAACCACTAGAATTTAAAAATATATCGGGTTATTGATTGTTGTATTAAAAATAAATACGACATTAAATTGAACGTATTCTCCTTTCGACATGAGATTCCGAAGTCTGTAAGAAATAGAGAAAAATAATAGATACAACTCGCGTATCCCCTACTATCTTTGTTGGCTTCTGAAGAAATTCTGAATCCATTTCTCTACCATTGCTGTCACAAATCAAAAATCTTTCTTGTTTGTATTTATATTAATTTTCGTTCGATTATAACTGCTGGCCATTGTTTGTACCAATGTGCGTGGACGAATTTGATAATTCTATCGTTTCTAAAAGTGTGTCAAACTACAAAGTATACGTGTAAAGTTACAAAATATACCCATATTCGAGAAACGTAGCTCTATTAAACGTATCTATCTAACGACAAACAGTCATAGGAATGAGATTGTAGGTCACTCCACATTGGGCTGAGGTTGTTTTATTCGCTTTGTGATATGACTTTCTGTTAAGCCACCATTTACCTCGAAACGAAGGTCTGAACCGTCATTGAAATTGCCTCCACATTTCAGTATTTTTCGGACCTAAAGTTACACATTTGAACGTCTTGCAATGTTTCTGTTGGTTACAGGCTAAAAGCTATAATTTTGCCAAATTTAAATTTTCTAGCTCATCTAGCAGATTGTGTCCGCCATCTTGATTGGGAGAGGGTGGCCAAAAATTAGGACTTCCAGGAAACTGTTAAGCCCATGAAAATTATAGGTGATCGCCAATGGGTGATAGGAATGCTTAGACTTGCGTTCTTATGCTGGGCACGAAATTTCTAAACCGGTAGTGGGTTTGATCTTGCCTCAGTTCGATGGTATGCGAAGAGGTGTCGCTCGTGGGAAGCTGGAAATCTGCAAAGCTCGTGTCGCTAGATCTACCTGTACATAAGTGAACTCTTGCCGCACAAAATATCCAGCTCCTCGGTGTCTTCGGTAACCTTGGGACGTAAAGCAACATTATTAAAATCAGCCCCAGACTTAGATTTTCAAAGACGTTCTCGCTGCGAGCTGAACCTGGCCTGCAATCCACATCGTTACCCAAAGTTAGAGCTTGGTGGAGATGAATGGAAATATCGACCGGTTCGCTAGCATCGTGGCCCCTCGAAAATAATCAAAAGGGCACACTACCTCTCTGCTTTAAATTTATGGGTTCTCTACGGTACGTTAAAGGTTATAGGTGTTATACAGCAGTGAAAGTGATAAAAATGTACGAAAGTGTACCCACAAGTATTGTCGGTATTGATCTCCCCTTTCTTCCAAATTCGTATTACAAAGAAAATGGGTCGCCGAAATGACGGAGTTGGAAGCCCAGCCACTACCAGTGCTGCCAACGTAGACCGCCTCGTGAAGTGCGCTGGACGACTTCATTAACTCGGACAGTTTCCTTGAAAACATTTTGCAGACCATTTCAACCCGCATAACAGAAGTGGTCATAAAAGAACTCGAAAAGCATTTAAAATTTAACATCGAAGCTTGATAAGAAGGCGGAAATCCGCAAACTGAAGGAGGATATGGACGCCAAGTGTGATTCATTGGAGCAATAGAGCAGAAGAAATAATGTAAGAATTATCGGCATCCCTAAAAATTCGAACGAAAGCTGCGATGAACTAGTGTCAACGTGTGCAAAGCAGTAGGTGTAGATGTGCGACTTAATGACATCGATAGGTGTCACAGAGTAGGAACTCGATCTCCAGGAAAGCACGACCTATCCTAGTGAAATTTGTGTCTCATCGCTCACGGCTGGACGTCTTCAAGAGGAAAAGGAAACTGAAAGGATCATCCACAACAATCCTGAAGATTTTGCGGCTATCAGAATGTCTATCTTGAAGAGCAATCCAGCGTTCTGGACTTACAAACACTTGGACTGACTCAGGAGAAGGATGAAATTAAGAGTGTGCCAGTTAAAGGAACTTTCTATGCCATAAGCTTAGGTTGCGGTGCTGCTTTATTACTTGACAATGTGAGTTCACTTCCATCCTTTACCGTAAGTCACAGCCGAGAATCTATCTTTTTGTATATTTATTTTAAGTATCTATCTATCTATCTATCTATCTATCTATCTATCTATCTATCTATCTATCTATCTATCTACTTACCGTATTTGGCCGATGACCTTCGATGTTAGGCCCCTTAAAACAGCAAGCAAACGACTTACCGTATTTAATTATCTATTTATCTGAATATATATTCGAGTGTCTATTTCCTTGTCCTACAACCTGCCGATCTACTTATTCTTTAATGATTTTCCTAACTGGTTCTAATTTAAGTCCGTATTACGTCTACATATATATAACATCAACACTACGTAGAATAAGCTCCTATTCGGGATATACCAAGCTCGATAGCTCCATTCACTTAAATGCGGCCAGTATCCAGTATTCGGGAGATAGTGGGTTCGAACCCCACCTTAATTAAGGCCACGGCCGCTTCCTTCCCAGTCCTAGCCCATTCCTGTCCCATCGTCGCCATAAGACCTATCTGTGTCGGTGCAACGTAACGCCAATAGCATAAAAAAATATATTCGGGATATTCTGTGGGCATAATCTGCTGTTGCACGTTACCATTATTAATATTATTGATAATTTAATAATCTAAAATGCGTTAATTGCTGAGTAATCATTGGATGTAGTCACATGCTGTGTTCTAGTTCTATTTAGTTCCATGTTAGCAACTGGCAGTGCATACCACAAACAGCCGTAATACCTCTGACCATAGCAATACTTTTCCTTGTCACACTTCCGTGTCCCCAACCCATCCCATCCACTCGTGTATCTGCGAGTCCATTAACCCGCGAGTGGTCGCTAGCCGAAATGTAACGTGAGTGGTCGCGCGTGAGATTTTCTCTCACATTAAAATAAATATGACATTTTTTACAGTTTTGCGGGGCGTGAGACTGAAATTTAATACTGAAATGAAACGCAAGTTCTACCTTATATATTTTAGATAAAAATGAAATAAAAATGAAATGGCGTAAGGGTTTTAGTGCCGGGAGTGTCCGAAGATAATTCGGCTCGCCAGGTGCAGGTCTCTTGATTTGACTCCCGTAGACGACCTGCGCGTCGCGATGAGGATGAAATGGTGATGAAGACGACACATACACCCATCCCCCGTGCCAGTGAAATTAACTAATTATGGTTAAAATTCCCGACCCTGCCGGGAATCGAACCTGGGACCCCTGTGACCAAAGACCAGCACACTAACCATTTAGCCATGGAGCCGGATATAAAATGAAATGATTAACGGTTTATTAAAGACATGAATTACTACTTAAAATATCATACGCAATGTATATAAAAATAACTTCTGTCCTGAAAATGTAAAAAATAAAATCTCACACATGCATTATATCTAGTAATATTTATGTAAAAAGCAAGGTTTATGAACACACAAAAACAAGAAGTGCTCATAATACAAATACTAACGCGTACAACGGGAGTAAGTTTCCCACTCCACTTCAACATAACACCAACGTCATTAGTCGCGCGATGAGAGAAACTCTCACACAGCGCGCACGGACATATAGGAACCTTTGTTCTGACTAGGGGAGGGGTTACTTACCCTTCAAATGTTAATCGCTCTACTCACGACAGTTATAAACTCAGCTAGAAGAGGGAACAGTCACCTCCCTTTCATCACTGTGAAGTAATATCACAATAAAAAATAATGTGAGAGAAAATCTCATATAGCGACCACTCGCGGGTTAACCCGAACCCCACCACTTGAAGCTACAACATGCAATCTCCAGTCGGCCCTAAATAGACGCGCACTTCACATATGTCACCTTAATGCCCAGAGTTTAGTTTCTCAAACTCGTATCGTTGAACTAAAAGACATTTTCTTTCTACTGTCCGTTGATATTATCTTATGCAGTGAAAGTTGGTTGAAATTCAGACATCAGTCTACGAATATGGAATTACCTGGCTACTGCCTTATGAGGAATGATAGACTTGGCAAAGAGGGCAGTGGGGTCCGTGCTTTTGTCTCTTCGCGCTTGAAACCTCAAATTATCTGTCAGTCGACGCAAGAGTATGAGCGAACACTGGAGCACATGCTCATAGAAATACAGCTCTCTACTGTGAAATGCTTGGTAGGTGTTGTATACAAAGCGCTCAACGCTCGCCGCCTGAATGACGTAAGGACCGATCTTATTAGACTATTACCTATGTACGAATATTTTATAATTATTGGAGACCTCAACACAACCCTTCTAGACTCAGATTCTTCACAAACCACCCATCCACTGAATACCTGTCAGGCATGCAGTATGACGATCCTCCCACTTTCTCCCACTCACCACACTAAAACTTCACGCACACTACTGGACCTAATACTAACGAACAACCCTGACAGAGTATTACATCACGGCCAGACATCTGTTCCCGGACTATCAGCCTATGACATTATCTTTGTGACTTACGCATTGCAGGCCCCAAACATTAATCTAAGTACGTGTCTTACAGAGACTATAGCCGTATTGACAACGAAAAATTATTGTAAGACGCTTTTTTGTTGCCGTGGAATTAGATAACTCATGAAACTATATTTACATGGTCACCACTTTCGATAATATGATACTACATATTTTTAATAAACACGCCCCTCTACGAACAGCACACGTCTGTAAACGACTCTCCCCATGGCTAAATGATGATTTTATAGCAATGATGGCTAAGTGGGATGCAGATCATAGGAAATATATACATTACTCGACAGAGGAAAACTTTATCTATTACAAACGACTACGTAATAAAATGACTCAGACAGTAAGAAACGCTCAACTACGGTACGCCCATGACCTTATAAAACTTGACGTAAAACCCGCTACTTTACGAAAGTTAATCCGAAAATGTGGACTAAATATACCGGACAAGGTAGAAGATTTGGAGACTTCTCTTGATTAATTGAATGATCACTTCATATCCTCCTATGTACAATTAAACGAAGTAGCAAAAGAAAGTATTCTGAGTGCAAATTACAACACACCATCCGTAGGTAGAGAAACATTTTATTTTACTTATGTCTCACCCATGCAAGTGAAGGCGGCTATCTTGTGAATTAAAACTAAATCCACAGGGGTGGACAATATATGTATTACAATGCTAAAGAAAATTATCGACACTGTTATTCCAGTATTGACATTCATATACAATTTCTCACTTCAAAACAGTGTATTTCCAACTGTCTGGGAAATGGTCATGGTACATCCTTAACCAAAGACAAAATCTCCTAGACTAAACAGTGACTACATACCTATTAATATACTGTAAATAGTAGCCAAGGGACTCGAACACGTTGTACATAATCAAATCACAAACTATCTCAACGACCACGATATACTAGACCCACACCAGTCTACACAGGTGAACACAGGTATTTTTATATGTAATTCTCTCTATATATATACAGTATACGTGAGTTGTGACTTTCAGAGAACTGTGGAAAACCATTAGATAGTGTATAAAATTTAAGTTATGTCAGTATTTTAACAGGCGTACAATGTTTACATCGTGTATTGGTGACAGAGTGCTGTCTCCCTCTCTCTCTCTCCCCCCCTTGCCCGCTCCTCATCACATTGCGCCACAGCAGTTCTAGATAATTCCACTCCGATTGGACACTGATCCCCACCTGCTCATCTATACCGCCCTGTAACTTGTAGATACACAATTCCCACAATTTTGAAATGTAACTTTGTTATATCAGAAAGGACGGGGCAATCAGAAATGTATTATTTCCCAGCAAAGTTATAACATTCTTAATCTCATGGAATGGCTCTTACAATGGTACAGCTAACTCCTCGGCTTCTCTTCTTTCTTCTTCTTCTTCTTCTTCTTCATCTTCCTCCTCCGATTCACTGCTTCCATGATGAATGACTAGTTCCTCCACTTCAGGAAGACCTCTCACCTCATTATTGTAGAACTCGACAATCTTCTTCTCAGTGTGTTTTACTTCATTTCTCCACATCTCTGCTGTCACCTATAAGATATATTGAAGTATCACAACCTGACAAGTATATTATAAACTCCACTTGCATATATCCAATAAATAACATTTCCACTTGGCCTACCTGATCAAGAGATTCTTTCCACACAGCTGTAGCTCTGTCCAATCCGTGACCAGGTCTTGAAGCCACTGTTTTGTTATAATACTGTTTTGCCACAGACCATACAAATTCGATGGCATTGAAAAATGAGTGGTATGGAGGAAGTCGTAAGACAGTATGGCCTTCACTGTGCAGCATCTCGTCAACAATGTACCTGGTTTTAAAGAAACAGAGAAATATTGTTATGCATACATGAAAGTCAAATACACGAGTGTAAACAACATTATCTAAACTTATGTTTACGTGCTTCTGTACCTCTTTAAGTGACTTCGATTCATATTACACAACTTTTGCAGCTCATCTTTTGTGGCATTTTCTGGTGGAGAAACTCCATTCTGCCTTAACCATGACTGTAAATTAAAGGAAAAATAAAAATTAATTTCTGTAACATCATTAAACATCATTCAGTAGAAGGAAATATTCAATTAAGTATAATTACCACTAATTGATCCTTCCTCCATTTCGTTGTTGGTTGATGCTCAACAAGCTTACAGTGATATGGTGCATTATCCATTACAATAACACAGGGTCCTATATTTCTTAATCCTACGATTAATTGCGTCTTCACCCACATCTGAAATTTCTCGCTGTTCATAGCACCATGGTAATCCTGATTTCTCTTCAAGTTTGTAGCAAATATCAAATCAGCACCTGTAAGAATTTTAAGTTTTAGTATGAAGTTATTTGTTCTAAAAAAAGTATAGGCCTATTAATAAAAAATGTGATTTCTGTTGAATGATACAAAAAGCTGTCTGATTTTAAGTAAAACCAACTACTGTGTAGCAAAGTCACCTGATGATGAAGTCAATTAATTACTACTTACACTACTTTATCGTAACATCTCTCATGAATGTATCTCCATTAGTAGGCCTATATCTGGATTAGAAGTCCACGATCACTTGCATAAAAGATATAAGTATAAACACCCATTTCAATACCTTAGAACAAATGTAATTGCTGCGAACACTGAACCTATATCAGGCAGTAAGAAATAAGAAGCTTGGAAGGTGTTCAACAGTCAGGTATCAAGCACTGATTCAGGTGGAGATTGTCGAATGCAGAATAAACATAATAAATAGGCCTACAATACAAGTAATTTACTGATACAAATATCCAGTAATATTATATGAAAATACACTGAGTAAGTTTTGATTGAAATACCTCTCTAAGGTTAATCATTGGCCTAAAGTGAATACCTGCAAGTCTTTTTAATAACAGTGGAGAAGTCAAAATCAAAAACCACGTACAGAGCTCAATCAGCGGTAAGTTATAATGCCACTTCCGACCTAGTGCCAGTCAATTTCAATCAATCAGTCACCACTGATCTGCACTTAGGACAGAAGATGTAGTTTCAGGGATAGGCCTAGTATTTTCTTCAATAATTGCAAAGAATTTGGAAATTTATTGAACATCTCCCTTGGTAAATTATTCCAATCCCTAACTCCCTTCTTAAAAAAAAACAAATATTTGCCCCACTTTTCATCAACTTTATCACTGTACTGTGATCTTACCTACTTTTAAAATACCACTGAAACGTATTCGTCTACCAATGTCATTCCACACCATCTATCCACCGACAGCTCGGAATATACCACTTAGTCCAGCAACTTGTCTCCTTTCACCCAAGTCTTCCCAGCCCAAACCCGACAAAATTTTTGTAACGCTACTCTTTTGTCAGAAATCACCCACAACAAATCGTGCTTGTGTCTTTTGAACTTTTCCAATTCTCAAACCAAGTAATCCCAGCGAGGGTCTCATACACAGGAACTGTACTTAAGTTGGGGTCTTATCAGAGACTTATGTGCCCCCCCCGTGCATCCGTACTACAAACCCTAAATACCCTCATAACTATGTAAAGAGAGATCACCTCACTACAATAAAATGAAGTAAAATAAAGTAAGAGCATACCAGGTACAAAGCCATCCTTCGTTCCAGCATGAACAATAACCAGTCTTCCTCCCTCAGACACAGGTCGACGAATTACTCCTTGAACATCATGTCCAGATTTGTGTGGTTTATTCCAGGAGTATGTGGGTGACCCTGAAAGACAAATGCACAATTGAAACCAAAGACACCTGATGAAGATAAATTATTCCAAGATTTTTTTAATATAAAATGTAATATATAACATATATATTCACCATTCATAAAAATCCAAGTCTCATCCAAGAAAACAACAGGTTTTGGTTTCTCACTGTCCTTATTACGCATGTATTCCCTCAGAAAACAGGATCTCTTAAAACAAATGTCTTCATTTTCTCTAACATACGCATAGGGATCACCTTTACTCCACACAAACCCCATGGCCTTCAAAATTCTTCTTAATGATGTTTCGGAGCCCTTGTACAAATAAGTGTCATAATTTGCTTTCATGTGGTCGAAAACCTTTCTTACAGTTACGACTTCTCCTGTGGGAAGAAAAAAGAGAGTTACAAGGGACTCAAAAGAGCTGTATGACAATACATGCACAAAACATTTCTGGGAGCTTATCTCACCTGCGTGCCAATTTCTATAAATAATGTTGCAATAGATTCCTTATGAAGTCACCTTACCTTTATGTAATTTATCATAAATAAACCTTGCTATCGCTTCCTTAGAAAAACTGTCTATGCCGGTCACTGGATGTTCACGCTTTCGGCGTTTACCTGGTGTAGAAAATTCAACTCCCTTCTTGAAATTTCCTATTACTTTTCGGACTAAACCGAAACTACACTGTAAGAATACACACACAGAAATATATTACATACACATATACCGTAAGTCAACATGAATACACAAAGGTTAAGTCTACGAACCGTATCGAAGTCGACACAAGACATGGTACCGGTATAGGCCTAGGCCTACATGATCAGGTTAGGTTAGGTTAGGTTCAGAATGAAATACTGCTCCTTTTCAACTGATTGTCATTATGCCAGAAACTTATCATAGAAACAAGATAAAAACGAACACTTACCCCAGTTAATAATGAAACTCTTGCCATTAGCTTCGTATCACTACGACTGATACCTTCTTCGTCGTCTTCCTGTTTCAATTGCTCGTAGCAATGTACAAGCATTTCTTGACCTGAAGCTTGTAAATGACGTAACCTTGGTTTCCTTTTCGGAGGAGTTTTTGCAGATTTTTCTTCCTTCTTAGACATCCCAATCGAATTCTGTTCGTATAAGTATGGGACGAAATAGGAACGTAATTAATAAAATGATGTGCTCATCATTTCACACAAACTATGTTATTAAATGCATTATCCGAACATGCCACAATTCTACTTACCTGGTATTAGCCAAATAGATTTACAATCCCACAGAAAAAGAAAATATGCTTTAAATATTCTCGCAAATGTATCGCTAGTGACTTTAGAGGCAATGCGGTGGCAACACACAATTCACGCTAGAACAGTGACTGAACGTTGCCAACGTGCCAGATTAACGGTAACAGTAAGACGTCGTATCGGCAAGTAGGGTCCCTAAACTGTATGGTTACCGACACTGAAAAAGACCCAACAGCAAGAATAGTCACTATAAATCAATACCTTAATATTACAGGGGAGAAAGGGTAAGGTTGCACCCTTAGTGTACGTCCTTACACGGAGAGGACTTTACATAAAATAACATGTTCTGACTGACTGATTCAACATCGCCAAGCCGAAACTACTGGACATAAAGAAATCAAATTTTGACATTTTGAGGATACATTCATATTACAATGCAGCTCGTTACTAAGGGAGGATTTTTTGATATTCCGCCGCTAAGGGGGTGAAAATAGGGGTAAATTTTTAAAATGAGCGTATCTATATTTCAAAGAGTTAAAGTTTAAAGATGTGAAAGATGGTATTAGTAATCTCCTTTAAAAATAAAGAAACACGCATTTTTTTTGTTTTTGTAAAATCTACTTAAGAGGAAAAGAAAAAGAAGTGACAAATGGGGTGAATTTTTAAAACCAGTATATCTACAATACATCTCAAAAACGTAACACGTTACACACGTAAAAATTGGTATTTGGAATCTCCTGTAAAAGTAAAGGAACACGCATAATTCGTTTTCTGAAAATTCACTTAAGGGGAAGTGTTAAAGTGAGGTGAATGTTTCAAATGAACATACCTACAGTATATCTGAAAAACTTTACATATTACAGACTTGAACAATGGAATTTTTTGTTTTCGGGAAACTCACTTAAAAGGGTTGGAAAAAGGACTGAAAAAGGAATTGAATTATTTTTATGGGGATACTTATATCTCAGCAACCGAAGATGTTACAGACATGAAAATCTATGTTTCACAACACACAAACTCCCAACTCAGTTAAAACAACGGAATAGCGATAAGCAGTCCCTTCACGCCGCATTGTTGCCAACCTAAAAGTATACCGCACGATGTTATGCATCGACCCTATAAACTGTGGTTCTTACATCAACCTACCACAGACTTTGACTGAATGGTTACGAGCGTGATCGAAATTTGTCGGATCAGTTTGAGTCCAGAAACGATCAGTCAGAGGCAAATTAATAAAAGCAGAAATATTCGCTTATATAAGGCAGTCAAAATGAAAATCTACAGTCTGTTCTCAGTCATTTTGGTCGGGTCAGAAATGGAATGAATGAAGCCCCCACCTAACGGCGAGGATAGGAATTGTGCCTCCTTCCGAAGTCTGTCGCTCTCTTTTGGGGCAGTGATGAATGATTGATAGATGAAATGAAATGCTATTGGAGAGTTTTGGTGGATTGGAAGATAACAGGGATTAGGGAATTGAGAATAGGTAAACAGTGAAAGTCCACAGTACAAAAATTTATTAAAACCATCGCTTCAGAATACGAAACTTATAAAGAGGATAATCAGCGTTTGGATTATTTTCGATCCCTTAGTTAGGTTGTAATTTCACCATCACATAAAATGTATGTGGAAAATAAAATTACAGTGTGTTAATTGGCGTGTGAGAGATTTTATATCTCGGTATTAATGAATTTTGGAAAAATACTTTCGAAATTTCCTATTCGAAAAATTATAAACAGGATAACACCCTTTTGAAAAAAATGAATGTTTCTCTTATATTCGTAGCTATATAATATGTATGATATAAAATGCATGATATTCCATTTAATATTTTAATGTTAATAGTGTAGAAGAAAATGAAAAACGTTTCCAACTGAAATCTCCCATTAGAAACAGCATGAATCGGTTCTGAATTTTCAGACAGTACTAACAAAAATGCCCGGCTCCATAGCTCCGGGGCACTGGGTTCGAATCCCGGCTGGGTCAGGGAACTTCAAACTTAAACGGTTAATTCTCATGGCTCGGAAACTGGGAGTTTCTGCTGGCCCCCGACACCAACTCAAACACTTCACACAACACTCTTCTCCTCCACACTAATACACAGTTTCTCTTACACGGCAGATACCTCATAAACTCCCACCCTCGTCGGAGGGTCTCACCTACAGGGACTGCTCCAAGATTGCAATAGTTACACGAAATTAAAAATTATCAACAGTTTAAACATTTTCGTTCTTATTCTCCCTGTGCTGTACCCGATTAGCAAATTTTGGCGAATTTTTTAAACCGACTGCTGATTAAACCAGTTCGGCGGTAGATTTCCTCGCAGTTCTTCAGCCACGATTTTCCTCTTCTACGAGGACCTCGCTTGCTTTCGATCTTATCTTACATGACGATGTGCAGGACATTGTATTTCTGCGGGTATCGTATGACATGGGCAAAATATTTTAGCTTACGATTGTTGATGTTTTTCAAAATTTCTGTCGATTTTCTTATACGGCCCAGAATCTCCATATTGCTCACTTTATCCAACGTAGCTTTTACGCAATATGGGTTCGCAAATCCACATTTTAAGTGAGATAAGCCTTTCGAGATTAATACCTGATAAGGGACAGCTTTCTACTCTGCAAAGCAATACAGAGAATATATAATATGTGAAAGATCAAGTGCCGCATATTATCTATAATTGAAATTTAAACATTAACTTAGGGAATTTACATTTATTTTTCAGTACCATGTTTAACAAATACTGTATTTAGAGAGCAAAAGCAATACCTAGGTAGGAAACTCAGTTTTGATTACTGGACCTAGGTTTTTTTTGCTAGTTGCTTTACGTGGCAACGACACAGATAGGTCTTAGGGACACGATGGGACAGGGAAGGACTAGGAGTGGGAACGAAGCGGCCGTGGCCTTAATTAAAGTACAGCCCCCCCTCCGTCTGGGCGAGGTACTGGTCATTCTCCCCAGTTGTATCCCCGACCAAGAGTCTGAAGCTCCAGGACACTGCCCTTGAGGTGGTAGAGGTGGGATCCCTCGCTGAGTCCGAGGGAAAAGCCGAACCTGGAGGGTAAACAGATGATGATGATGATGAAATCAAAGAAGAACAAACTGGCTGTCCGAGCACTTCCTTCGCTTACGCTACCTAAACCATTGATGAGAAACCCAAAGAATGCTGAGCATTGTAAGCTTGATCCACGTCTGTATGGCTTCTCTTTAAATGAATCTTCGTGTTAGTTCGGTCCTTGCCCGAGCTACGCATATCAAGAGTAATGGCTTCATACAGCTTCATGATTGTGACGACATTGTAAGTTCCGATAATGGGCAGCCTTAGCACTTCTGTCGTGGAAGGTTTATCTTTACACCAGATAGTTGTCAATTTTCTATGTGACTTGAATTATTCTCGTTTGTACTTTTTGGTTAAAAACTATGAGCTTTCAGTGCCTGGATAAACCGCTATTAAGTGAAGCATATTAAATTATAAAGTTGGAGGAAGAAGAAGAAACTATGAGTTCCATCCATTTAGGCGCAGCATTTTTATCGTATAAAAGTGTTTTCAAACGATTTAAAATAAAATTCAATCTCCTTTCACGTTTTGCGAAGGTCTGTTTTCGGTATTACTTCAGCCCGGCTGTCGTCTTATTTGTAATATTATATTAAGTGGAAATTAATGAAATCTTACTTGGAGAGCGTCTCAGGGGAGATATGTGTTCATTGCGATGTCCAGGAACCCAGCATCCGACCCATACAAGTACATTTACTTTTATAACGTAATGAAGACTGTTACACGCCATTTTCATTTCTGAAGTAGCTACTTGCATTCCTATTGGCCAATGTGAATTAGCATGTGATCTCGTTCCCGTCAATAATGTTAATTATAATCCGTTGACAACCCCGACCAATGGTCTTGCCCAGGTCCTATCCTAACCGTCCGCACGGCAAGAACCACTCCAGACTAATGGTCTTGTCCAGGTCGTATCCTAACCGTCCGCACGGCAAGAACCAGTACAGACCAATGGTCTTGCCCAGGTCCTATCCTAACCGTCCGCACGGCAAGAATCACTCCAGACTAATGGTCTTGTCCAGGTCGTATCCTAACCGTCCTCACGGCAAGAACCACTCCAGACCAATGGTCTTGCCCAGGTCCTATCCTAACCGTCCGCACGGCAAGAACCACTCCAGACCAATGGTCTTGTCCAGGTCGTATCCTAACCGTCCGCACGGCAAGAACCAGTACAGACCAATGGTCTTGTCCAGGTCGTATCCTAACCGTCCGCATGGCAAGAACCAGTACAGACCAATCGTGTTTCGACAAGAAAATAAAGGCCGAGGGCCGCTTTGCGGCTTCTAACCCCCTTTGCTTGTCCCTCCAGCTATCGAAGCACCACTCACTCATTCGTTCCTAAGTAAAGAGGTTGTCAGCACTGAGCACCGTTTGACAACATCCTTCCTTAGAAGGCCGTGAGCGTGTAAACAAACAACAATCGTTTCGCGGGTGTGAAAGTCAAGCGAGAGTCGTTGCGAGGGAGTGAAAACCTTGACAGCCGGGCTGAATTAATAATCTGTTTCGTATTTGTATATTGAAAACTCAAGGTAATGGTATCCTTTTCTTGATTATTATATGTGTGTTTTCTCATTACCTCCTGTTTGACCATTTGCCTTGCCTTACCTGTGTCTTGAATTTGGTTGATATACCCGTGATTATTCCACAATATGAATGGAGAGTATGTTTCTCTGTGTCTTGTGTGATTATATGCTTTTTCTACAACAATATGGTCCGTTATTTTATTATATGTGTATGCTTCTTGCGTGAGCTTCATCTTCTGTACCACTCGTAATTCGTGTCGGTGTGAGGTATCACCCACTCTGTGTGGATTACAACCTTGATGAAGCTTGAGGAGAGTATTGGAATTTTCTTACCCGTTTCTGGAATTATATGTATCTGCACCTGTACCGTGCTATTTGGGAACCCTCTTGTTTTACTATTGTGTTACGCATTGCTTGGTTTGGGCCATTGATGGATGCACGCGACCATTTAATTTTTCGGTCGTGGTTTATTGAGCCTGTGTGCTGTTATGCAAGCGTGTGTGAATGGGTGGTTTAAAGGGGTGTATATCGACTGTTGGATTTTATCTTAGTTTTTATTTTATTCCTATACCTTTTGTTTGGCATGCCCAGTTCCTTTTTCTAACCCTCTCATTCATCTTTATTTTAATAGTTTAATCATGGCGGGCATGTTTATGTTTGCGACTTCTTTCTTGCGAGCATTTGCGCATGCTCTCGCTCTCGCCCTGATTTTTATTTCTCTGTGGTCGAGGTTTTGGTCATCGTTTTACCTGTTCCTTCAGTACCGAAATGAGAACAATTGATTGATGCTCTTCTTTGATGCGCGAGAGAGTTAATTATGTGAGTATTGTTGCTTTTATAGCGTGGGGACGAAAGATCTGTTGGTAAGATCAACCTTTCCAATGTTATACTATGAGTCGATTTGTTTTTTGCTTTTACTAATATGAACTGAATGCAACTACGCATTTTAAGTAGTCCCGCTATATGTGAAGTGGTACGTTCTACTAAGAAGTAATGTAAAAAGATGATGCTGTTGCAAATCCTAATGCGTAGTTTAACCACGTATGTTTTTCCATAATGTATTTTGTAATTTTTTAAATATAGATAAATTTTCATTCTCTGGGTTTCATCCATTCATTAATTAAACGAATCTTTGATAAATTTTGGCTTTTTATTGTGTTCTAAGGTTAGCCTCTTGTTAACTCACTCCTAAGAGGCTCATCTCTAGCTCAGGGCTTGTTGCTTTGGCCTTTGCCAGTCACGATACGGACCTCGATGTTTATTTTATGAGGTTTTCAATTGGGTATGGGTCAAGCTCTACAAAAATGTTATGTAATGAGTTCCTTCAAGTACAATAACCTGATTTTCTAACCTACCACTCTACTGTAAGAATTAAACTGTACTTTCGTGCTTTCATTACATAGTGATAATTACAATTCCAATTCCAGTTATCACAACTGTAAATAAACTGTTCCTTTCAAACACAATGGGAGTAAACCAGTCGCAACTAGGTCCAGATATAAAAATTGAGTTTATTAGTTATATGTAAAAAGTAGCCCATACTACAGAGCGATCAGGTGTGCTTTACATCGGCGCGCGGTATTTTTACCACTGTTATAAGCTATTTGCTTCTATTATGAGGGAGCGCGCACTCGTTTGTCGCACGTGGGCGAGGTCAGTAGCTTAAAGCCAAACCATACAAAAGAAAAACAATTTTAACGAGTTCAACACTCCCCAAATTATGAAGAGAGGCGTTTAATATGCTCAACTTCATTCTCCACATAATTTTGGCACCTCGTTAGCGAATTATTCATCACTCGCAATAGTGCACGTTGCCGAATCCCGACAATTTTCTGACGAATATTATGTTTCACTTCTTGTATGGTGTGCGCGTCTTGTATAGGTGTTTTTAATTTACCCCAGAGATAATAATTGCTGGCGATAAACTGGGGGTCTGAGGGGCCACAAATTCCTTTCAACAACTCTGTTCTCTGGAAACAACTCGTGGATAACTTTCATGACAGTATTTGCAGCGCAAGCAGACGCAGAGTTTCGTTGAAAAAAAATGTAAAACCACGCTCCTTGGTGGTCAATTCTCTAAAAAGAGGGGTGAAAAAACCAAAACATGTGATGGGATTCAGCGCCATCCACTTCTCGCGCGGCCAACGAGCGGCGAATTCACACTTAGGACAAAACAGCGTGCACATCGGAGTAAAGCATATTTGATCACTCTGTATGTAGTGCTATGGCATCATGGCACTTCTTTCTGTTGTGAAATTGTCCAGAGCTTCGACATCTACAGACTTACTCGATAAAATCTCATGAGATGTTTTCAAAATTATTGCTTTTCTCAGCGAGTTATTTTATTTCCTTCGCCGGAACCAAGGCCATTCCTTAGAAGCCTTCACTTTGTCCTTCTGAATACTGATTTTCTGACTTGGTGTCTGTTGAAAATTAGCAACAATGTGAGGGGCTGATTAATTGAGATCAGTATTTGGCTGGATGGAATTCAGCCTTGCGGTTAGGGGCGCGCAGCTGTGAGCTTGCATCCGGGAGATAGTGGGTTCGAACCCTACCGTCGTCATCCCTGAAAATGCTTTTCCGTGGTTTCTCATTTTCACACCAGTCAAATGCTGGAGATGTACCTTAATTAAGGCCACGGCCGATTACTTCCCATTCGTAGGCCTTTCCTATCCCATCGTCGCCATAAGACCTATCTGTACCGGGCGAGTTGGCCGTGTGGTTAGGGTCGCGCAGTTGTGAGCTTGCATCCGGGAGATAGTGGGTTCGAACCCCACTGTCGGCAGCCCTGAAGATGGTTTTCCGTGGTTTCCCATTTTCACACCAGGCAAATGCTGGGGCTGTACCTTAATTCTTCCTTCCCACTCTTAGCCCTTCCCTGTCCCATCGTCGCCATAAGACCTATCTGTGTCGGTGCGACGTAAAGCAAATAGCACAAAAAAAGACCTATCTGTGTCTGTGCGGCGTAAAATCAAATAGTAATAGAAATGAGTAACCTATTGCATACTCAATTCAGGAGAGATATGTCTAATTTACCTGACTGATAATGTCCAAATGATAATAATAATTACGTGTTCTAGTGTCTATGAAACCGTTCAAAAACTTGATTTAATGATATGTTTCCACTTCAGGGACACTGGCTGATTAGAGGAGGACGTGTGACAAATTGGTGTTTACGTAATGAACAGGCCTTCGTGACCAGCATTATATTATACCTCAAAAGGGACGCTACTACCTACACGGTTATATGTGTATTCTACATGATAATTAAATTATCAAAATCTATCACATAGTAATTGAGACCATGTTTTTTGGAAGTAAACTGCAATTTATGTCTGTGTTCAAGGACAAAGTTCTTAAAAATATCAGGGCCTATCGTGATTTTCAGTGCTAAAAGAACTTAAAATTATAAACTAAGTCATAGCATGGTTTCACTTGAACCAATTGTTTCGTTTCCAAGCAAGGCGGACATCCACCAAAACCTACCGGTTTCCAGCTGGGCGCAATCGGCTTCCCTTCAACCCTAGCAGATCTGAGTGTTTCTCAGGAAATAGAAATACGAATTATTTTTAAATAAATTAACGCTAGAAAGAGACACATATTGAACACCACCTTAAAGAATATTTTGACATTACAACATCTCACCCCGCAGTAGGCATGGAAAGTTAGCGGTACGAAAATCAGTCTCTCTGTCACAGGCTAACCTCTCCCCGTGGAGGCCTCGTGCTTTGAGACTAGATTACGTGTACTCAGTTCACTTAGAGAGCCGTAGAGAGTGAATGCTTCGAGTGATTTAAAAGATAGTTGCCTCATTTTGGTCGTAAATACACTGACTGAGCAAATGTCATGGGATAGCGGAGCACTGATGCGCAGGTGTGTTGTCTGCGCACCACACGCCCCCTGTGCCAGCGGCAGTTGTATAGGAGACTTTGTGAGCAGTGGCTGTGCATGTGACAGGTGTAACATGGAACGTCGTCGTGAGCTGACACCGTTCGAACGGGGTATGGTGGTCGGTGCCCGACGGATGGAAAGTGCTATTTTGGAAGTGGTGCGGGAATTCGGCTTCACACGATCAACCGTGTCCAGGGTGTATCGTGAATGGTTGAATGCGGGTGTCACCGTCCACAACAGACGAACAACCGGCCGTCCACCCATCCTCGATGACCGTGACCGGCGACATCAGAGACGGATTGTCAATAGCGACAGACGGGCAACCGTGCAACAAATCACGGATCAGTTCAACACAGGCCGTGCTAGGCACGTCTCCCAGTGGACAATCCGTAGGAACATGGGTTCTATGGCGTATGGAAACCGGCACCACACACGGGTGCCACTGTTAACCCAACGTCATCGGGCACAACGACGCGCATTTGTCGCCAGTCACCAGGGATGGACACTGGAACAATGGCGTAACGTGATATGGTCGGACGAATCACGATTTCAACTGCACCATGCCGTTGGGAGGCACCGTGTATGGCGCAGACCACATGAAGCGATGGATCCCGCCTGCCTCGAAGGTGTGGTCCAGAGCGCTGGTGTCTCTGTTATGGTCTGGGGTGCATTTTCCTGGTATGGAATGGGCCCCCTAGTTGTTGTGGAAAATACTTGGAATGGTACGCGGTATGTTGAGCTGCTCGGAGACCATCTCCACCCATTTTTGGCCTTACAGCGCCCAGACTGTTCTGCGGTGTTTCAAGATGATAACGCGCCGCCATATCGCTCCCACGTCGCCCGGGAATGGTTCCAGGAACCTGCAGCGAAGGTCCAACGATTGCCATGGCCACCCAGGAGCCCCGATATGAACCCTATCGAGCATATCTGGGATGTCCTGGAACGCAGGCTCCGTGCCATGGATCCTTCAACCAAGAACAGACCAGCATTGGCGGCCGCTCTGCAAACGATTTGGTGTCAACTGCGTCCAGAAGGACTACCAGGGACTTGTCGACTTACTTCCATGGCGTCTCATTGCAGTTCGCAGGGCCAGAGGAGGCCCCACACGCTATTAGGTGACTATCCCATGACATTTGCTAAGTCAGTGTAAACCAATGGATATAAGTACAGTTTATGAATAATTGAGTGTGAACATCGAATAGTTGCAAGAATGTTTTGAAACATTGGCGATTTATCGTCCCATATGTCACTTCCGTTCAATGGGGTAATGTTACAAATATCACCTAAGCACTAGATGATATCAAAACCTACAAAGCTTGGGTGACAGGGTTATTCTTACATCAGTTTCACTTCTAGCTCTGAATGTAAATTACAATCCATGGTATGTGTATCATTTAATGGGTAGTGTAATTGAGGTCTTACATGCGACTTAGGCGCCCTCTCTTTTACATCCTTACTATATCCCCTCAATACCCTCATAACCATATGAAGAAAACTGTAATCCTTATTTAGAATATTTTTTTAATTACCCCCATGAAGATCTTTCCTTATACTCATACATAGGTGCGTATACTGATTCCCATTAATTACTGTCATCCCATCAATACGGTAATTATTAAAACTGAGAGTATTTCTCCTCTTTGTGAAACTTACAACCTGACGCTTCAGCCCGTTAACCATCATACCGTTGCCTGCTCTCCATCTCACAACTTGGTCGAGATATTTTTACAGTCGCTCACAATCCTGTAACTTATTAATTACTCCATAGAGTATAAAGTTATTCGCAAAGATTCTTACTCATATCATCTATATACGCGTATATGAGAACACATAAAGGTCCAATAATACTGCCTCGAGGAATTCTCCTATTAATGATTCCATTGTATTTGTAGTTCCAGTTCTTTACTCATATCATATACAGTGAGTCTCTCTCATCGGTTGGCCGCCAGGCGCGCCCAGTTATCTGACTCCCGTTGACTCAATACTTCCCGTTACACAGCGCAGTGACAGCCGCGGGAATGCCCGCACTTCGCAGTTCAGGTCCGTGCTTAGAACGTGTACTAAGTGCTGATCTGTCGCTCCAACTGTTCTCCAGTTGTAGATTGTTACTTCAGGGTATAATACCTCCTCATGTGTACACGGTAGAGGAAAGGGTATTTATGTACGATAATTATGGGAAAACAGAGTCCTGCAGGGAAGTCGTTAGGTGATTTGTAACACAATTTCCAGACGTACTCCCTCCACAGAGAGACCGTGTGGAAACACGTAAATAAATTGAGAGGAACTGGTTCTTTACTGGTTAGGAAGCGAAGTGTTAAAAACGTGTACTTAACGAGGAAAAAGTAAATCGCAGGAAGAGTATAACATACGCCTACAAAATGCCCAAGACGACTTGGACAAAAAAGCCGGGGACTACGAAAATGTTTTCTACGGAGATGCCAGAAATGTGTGGATGCAGGAGAACTTTTCCAACATCTTCTGTCATAAGGTACAAGTTCATTTTCTTAATTACTAATTTTCTTAATTCTTATTTCCTTAATTTTAATTATCTCATGTCATGCACGGATAAAGTGAGCGAAGTGCTGCCCTTGTTGCCATGTCGTGGAGCGGGGTTTGAATTGAATTGGCGTATGACTTTTAGTGCCGGGAGTGTCCGAGGATAAGTTCGGCTCGCCAGGTGCAGGTCTTTTGATTTGACTCCCGTAGGCGACCTGCGCGTCGTGATAAGGATGAAATGATAATGAAGACGACACATACACCCAGCTCCCATGTCAGCGAAATTAACCAATGATGGTTAAAATTCCCGACCATGCTGGGAATCGAACTCGGGACACCTGTGACCAAAGGCCAGCCCTCTAACCATTTAGCCATGGAGCCGGACGCGGAGCGGGGTGTGATGATTCAACGGGTGGTAGGAAAGCTGGGCGCGCTTGCCGGCCAACCGATGGGAAAAACTCACTGTATATACGAACATATAAAGGTCCAATAACACTACCTTGCGGAACCCCATTCTTAATCACTATAGGATGAGATAACGCTTCACTCGCTCTAAATCTCGGAGTTCTATTTACAAGAAATTTAGCCACCCATTCAGCTACTTTTCCTATTTCAATAGGCCTCATTCTTATCAATAATTTTCCATGATATACCCTGTCAAAGGCCAATAGGTATACAGTCAGTTTGTCCTGAATCTAAAACATATGCCATATCTTTGATTTTAAATAAGGAGTGCTCTTAAAACAATGCACCCCTAACGGAGGTGACAAAAATATTCATCCCTCTGAAACCATTTGACTTACGAAATTAACATTTCAAATGTTATCCTAGTGTTAAATAACAGAAGGCTTTTAAAACCTTGAGGCCTGGGTGGCGTAAGTGATCATATTCGTACACCTATTCATTTACCTACAACTCAACGCACTACTAACAATTACATAAAAGAGAACGCAGTCGTGAATACATTCCTCCACATAGATGTGGCGTCAGGAAGGGTGTCCAGTCATAAAAATGATCGTAATATAAATTAGAGCCGATTCAAGATTAACTGCGGAAAGGCCATGTAGAAAAAAAAAAGAGTCTCAAAAGTATTGTACGGGACCCTCATCAGGATTGCTTAACATGAGAACTGGGAAAGATCCAAAAGAAAGCAGCACGATGTGTTCTGGGTGATTTCCGAGAAAGGAGTATTGTTACAAAAATGTTGCAAACTTTGGGCGGGGAAGATTTTGGAGTAAGGAGATGAGCTGCTCGACTAAGTGGAATGTTTAGAGCTGTCAGTGGACAGACGGCTTTGAATGACATTGATGATGATGATGCTTGTTATTTAAAGGGGCCTAACATCTAAGGTCATCAGCCCCGTTGAATGAAATTAGTAGACGAATAAGCTTGACTGCAGGTTTTTAAGAGTGAAGATAAATTTGGAATTAAAGAGGAAATATTAGGGCAAGTATTCTTTTGTAGGAAGAGGAAGAGGAATAATTTGTCAAGGGAGACGTTTCATTAATTTCCATCTTAGTTGAAATAATTTTTTTCATCAGGCCTCACCCCTAGTAAAAACCCCTCAGGGGTGTCTTATTATAAAATCACTTCTAATTTAAAATCTAAAATATATAGCAGCAACCATCATGTGAAATTTCTATTTCATATCTCAAATAGTTTCATAGATATAAATATTTATGTTTACGGACCTCCCCCCCACCCCCACTAGTGAAACCCACTTTCAGGAAGGGGTGGTATTGTTTCAGGGAAACTTCTTATTTAAAATATAAATTTTATTTAAAATCTGAGGAGGAATCTTCATCTGGAATTTTAACCTGATATGTCAAACGGTTTAAGGGAAATGCATATTTTTGTCTGTTTTCAGGTACTAACCTCCATTTAATACATAAGGGCCGAAATTGTTCCTAAAATTGTCATATTTACCCTCTATTACACTAAGGAACAATCATTGAGTGAATTTTAAACTTCGTGAAATGAACGGCTTCGGAGAATGGATATTTTGGTTTTCAGTGTTTTACTCCCGTTTCATCCCCTTGTTTGAAACCCTTATTTAGTGAGCATCAACGCTGTATTAGAGATGTATTCCCAAAATGTCCAGTATGTTTGTCTGGGCGTTGATTGACAGTCAGGACATTGTCTGTACCATGCACTACAAAAGCAATTCTCCCTTTGCCAGTTCTCACCACATATCGTATCAAATGTTATTTCTAGATCTCGCTCATCCGAGAGTTGGCGAAAGAAATGAAATTCGATGGGGAGCTATCAATATGGATGTGTTAAGAGTTAATGATATACGGGTAAAGGGTAGATAACGAGGAAGAGATAGGCAATTATAAAGTTTTCTTAACAGGTGTTAACAAGGGAGGGACAGAGTGTGGAGTAGAACTGTTAATCAGGAATACTACTTCACTCAATATAGTTCCAGTTAGGCACGTAAAGGAGTGAATAATATGAGTATATTCAGTTGGAGGAATTAGGACGAGAATTTTCTCAGTGTATTCACCATGTGAGGGTGCAGATTAGGATCAATTGACAAGTTTTATGAAGCGCTGAGTAACATCGTAGTTACGGTCAATAGCAAGGACTGGATAGTGCTAATGGGCGAATTCAGTGAGCAAGTTGAAAATAGAACTGAAGGATACGACAAGCTAATGATAAATATGGGGAAGAATTGGTGGCTAATAGAAATGTGAAGAGTTTACTGGACTTCTGTGCTAGAATTGGATTGGCAGTTACAAATATTTTTCAAGCATAAGGCTATTCGCCTCTACACATGAGGTAGTATGTGCACCACATTTACGATAGACCATATCAAAACCGACTTTCAACTCAGGAATTGATTTAAGAACGTGCAGATATTCTTGGGATTTTTCAGTAATGCAGAACTAGGCCTGGGATGGAGAAAAGTTTGCGTGCAGACGAATAAGAGTAGAAAATCTCCAGGAAGAGGAAATTATACAGAAATACTTGGATTTGATTAGTCAAAAATTCCTAACAATAGACAGTAAGTAGATTCAGGGTATAGGAAAAGAAATGATGACATACAGAAAAGGATGCCTAATAGAAACAGCAAGGGAATGCGTAGAAATGGAGCATATCATAAATGGCTCCAAACTAGGACTGATACAGACATGGAATTGTACGTAGATGAAAGAAAAAGAGCGAAACAAATAACTGTTGATAATTATTGAATCAAGAAGAAATTGTGGGATGATTTCAATAATAGCCTTGAAAGGCTAGGTCAATCAGCAGAGAAAGCTTTTTGGGAAGATCTTCCAGTATTTATAAAGTGAAATATAGGAGACTTCAAGATTAAATAAGGGAATCTGTTAGAGGAGATAATTGGCTGTTCCATCCATTCAGGAGAACATTTTCAGTTTCCTCGAAGCACACTGAAAAACTATAATCAGGTGTTATATACATGTGCATTTACTTATATTAAACTTAATATGCTGGCTATGAATGTCGTGTCAAATGATTATAATTTATAAATGTGCTAGTGTGGGGCGTAGAAGAAGCAAAGCATCCCAGCAGTGCAAAACACATATAGTAAAATATTTATAACTTGTACATATTCTGCCAGTTTGATTTTTATTGTACTTTGAATAGTCTACTGACGTCCACCTGACTGAGTGAAATATGTAATTCTAAGTTTAATGTGTGTGTCATATTCTAACCCTCAGCAAGGGTGTAGTGGCATCATGTACTGATGACCTGTCTCCACGAGTCTCTCTTCTGAGCACGGTGAATTGCTTGTTGCAGGTTCCCTCCAATTAGGTTCTTGAGTTGATCTACTCATCTCAATGGAGCACGTTCTCTGGGCCTTCGTTCAATGATCAACTTTTCCAGTCCACTGGCTCTTCTAACTATGTAACCAGAGCTGTTGTTGTTAAATAATTGTCGGCAATCTTATTTTGATGCCGAGCAGTTTAAGGACTGGCTCGTTCGTTCGGTGTGCCGTCCAAGGTATTTGCTATATTCTTCTGTAGAACCACATTTCCAAGGAGTAGATCCTGTGGCAGTCTGTCACCTTTAACTTCCACAGTGTCCGCGAAAGCATAAGTTTTATCGTTACAGTAATGGATGTGTATTTCCATAAACGAGTAAGCTTTGCTGTTGAATTCCTCGCCATCGCGACGCGCTTGCGTACCTCAGGTTCACAGTCCCAAGTGTTAGAGACAACAGATACAAAGTACTCAAAGCGGCCAACGACTTTATACTTAGCAAACCTCATGATATCAGGACGGTTGCTATTAGGGCGATCCATAATCATCACTCTGGTCTTCTTGCTGTTGATTTGAAGTCCATACACTGTTCTAAGTTCTTCTGTCCCCTTTGTGATAGTCTCTAGCTCATACTAATCTTTCGAAATTATCAAGGTGTCGTCTGTATATCGAAGATGATTTACTTGTCTGCCTCCAACTACAATGCCGCCATTCCCGCCTCCGCATACCTCCCTGATGATGTACTCATTGTAGGTATTGGATAGGGGAGGGTAAGAAATACACTCCTGTCTCAGACCAGTATGCAGTGAGAGAGTGTCATTGACTCGTACTGTTCGCGTATTCGAGAGTAGAATTTCTGGATCAAGTTCGCCAGGTTTAATACAGCCTCCTAATTCGGTTCTTAAGTCTTAACACTTTATTTACTTTGTAATTATGTTCCGCTAATTGGATTTCAAACAGTTATCTCTTTATAGCTGTCGATATTTGAACTATTCCTCACAATGTCTTTACACCGTTACTCTATAGTCGTTTAAGTGGTTCCTTGGGATACCGTTTTAACTTGATAAAACTGAAATGGGATTTGAGGGTAAAAGATCACTGATATGGAGACAAAGCTGGTTCTGAGTACTAGAGTCAGATGAATATATCCTGAGAAAAATTTCAATCTTTAAGCTTTCATGTCCAATGCTCTTTAAGCAAAATTAAGTCTTAGTCTAATCCTACACATGAAGGTTAGTTTTAAACTGTTATGCGTTTCAGAACCTTGAACACTTTGAAATCCTCGTAGTACTAAAGATATTCTCATCGTCGTAATAAGTTTTCCATCGAATCAAGCATTTTGTGTTTATGAAAGAACTGCAAAGAAAGAAAAATGCGTACTCGACATTTAAGTGTTATCCTATACTTTAAAATTTTTGTATGCCGAGTGAGTAGGACGTTCGGTTAGGGTCGCGAAGCTGCGAGCTTGCATTAGGGTGATGATGGGTTCGAATCCCACTGTCAGCAGTCCTAAAGATCATTGTCCGTAGTTTCCCATTTTCACACAAGGAAAATGATGCAGCAGTGCCTTCATTGAGGACACGACCACTACCTTTCCAGTTCTAGACCTTTACATTTCTACAGTTTGCTTTACGTCGCACCGACAAAGATAGGTCTTCTGGTGACGATGGGATAGGAAAGGCCTACGAGTGGGAAGGAAGCTGCCCTGGACTTACCTACGGTACAGGTCCATTTGTCTGGTGTGAAAATGGTAACTCAATGGAAAACTATCTTAAGGGCTGCCACCAGTGGGGTTCGAACCCACTATCTCCCGAAGCTGAAAGCTACGTGACGCAAACCTGAGTCACTTGCTCGGTTCTAGCCTTTTCTCATACTTCCGTCACTGAAAACCTTCTATGTGCTAGTGCGATGTTTTGTTTTAATGATATTTGTTCGTGGCGTCGACCTCTGTCAATCTTTTGCCCCTACTTTCATAATATGAGAGGAACCTGCGTGTACGTGGAATTGCGGAAGTGTAGAGTGTTGAATGTGAGGAAAGGAACGTTACGGATGACACAAATACCCGGTCCCCCAGGCCAGGGACATTGATCATTTACAATTAAAAAGCCCTGACCCGGCCGGGAATCGAACACGGGGCCGCCGGATGACAGGCGGACGCGCTGCCCCCTACACCGCGGGGCCGGACTAGTGCGATTTTAAACCAGTATCAAATTGTTATAACACCTAAAAAGTGAAGATTAATTTAAACAATACCATTAATTGATAGAAAACTTGTACCTTTTCTGAATGCAAGTTCCAAGAAGTTCTCCGCCTCCTTATAAATGCACAGATAAATTAAGAGTACCAGTTAGAAATTACTAACATTATGTACTTTGATAACATCTCTGAACCAGATTACTAACCTAATCCTATCTTTGTCCATAAACATTTTTCTCGGCTTCACCTTCATCTTGGATTAGTTTGATAAACGTCTAAAATTGGTTCAATACTTCGGTTTTGTATACCTCTGTGCCTCTTACGACATTAACGTGAAATCAGTTCGATGTAATTTCATGAAGTTCAATATTTAATTTGAAGAAAAATGAGATTTTAACTTCGGCAGCACATTATTTGATTAATTCAGCGAGGTGTAGTAATTTGGAAGATGTGCTAACCAAAACAGTTTCTAATTTTGCATACGTTAAATCTATGTGCGTGTGACATTTTCAGGACGAAGCATTTTTATTGACACATTGGCACCGACATGACTCGCCTGGGTCAGCTAGTGTTCAAAGAGTCCTACTGGAAGTAATATTCCTGTAACGTCCAAGAGCTATTGTTAGCTCCTCTTATTCTCGCAGAGTGTACTTTACTTGCGCAGCTCCTTGTCCAGATAGCAGTATGTATAAATTATAGCTTCCGTTTGGCTATAAAGTAATTAACTCTTAATGAAGTTTGTTAGAGTGAGATTCGGAGCAAGGAGAGACTTGATTTACTGTCAGCCAATCAGCACTGCTCTCATGAGTTTTTCTGACCAGGGCAGTTATTATGTGGGTTAATTGCAGGAAAGTTCAAGAGGCACTTAAGACAAAACAACAAGATATTTCTTTTCTGTCCGAAGCACGTTACTTTCGTGCACCTCGTCTAAACCTGCTTTATTGCCTTTGTCATTACGAGGATCTCATTAGCAGTTAGGATACAGTATACGAAATTAATTCTGAACCGCGCGGAATGGCCACGAGTTTTAACGCGCTGAGGCCATGGGTTCGAGCTCGGCGTCAGTAGGTGCGAACGCTACCGTCGCATCGGCTATCTTGAAAATGGTTTTCTCTGGTTTTCCATTTTTATTTCGAGCCAAATGCTGGGAGAGTTCATATTCATAGGCCACAGCCTATTCCTTCCACCTCCTCACTCAATTTCATTCACAATAATTCATTTTATATTCATTAGCTCCTCAACTAAGGTTAGCGTAAGGAAGGAAAAACATTTCTTTTAATAATAAGAATTTCATTATGGTCCGTATTGAATCGAGATTTACAATGCTTATTGAAGATAAAAGGTTTCCACCTATTCAATACATTGAATGCTTATTGAAGATAAAATGTTTCCACCTATTCAATACATTTAATGCTTATTGAAAATAAAAGGTTTCCACCTATTCAATACATTTAATGCTTATTGAAAATAAAAGGTTTCTACCTATTCAATACATTGAATGCTTATTGAAGATAAAAGGTTTCCACCTATTCAATACATTTAATGCTTATTGAAAATAAAATGTTTCTACCTATTCAATACATTGAATGCTTATTGAAGATAAAAGGTTTCCACCTATTCAATACATTGAATGCTTACTGAAAATAAAATGTTTCTACCTATTCAATACATTGAATGCTTATTGAAGATAAAAGGTTTCCACCTATTCAATACATTAAATGCTTATTGAAGATAAAAGGTTTCTACCTATTCAATACATTGAATGCTTATTGAAGATAAAAGGTTTCCACCTATTCAATACATTGAATGCTTATTGAAGATAAAAGGTTTCCACCTATTCAATACATTGAATGCTTATTGAAGATAAAAGGTTTCCACTTATTGAATACATTGACCATTCAATACATTCAATACATTCAATACATTCAATGTATTGAATAGGTGGAAACCTTTTATCTTCAATAAGCATTGTAAAGGAAAAACATGCCATATAATTTCATACCTCATCCCCATCAGGAAGCGGAACTAAGGGATAGACATACATACAAGACAGACTCTGTCAGGCGCTAAACCATTGTTCATAAAATCAATAAATATGCTTAAATTCTGTCTCTTATAAAAACAAACTAATATCATTTACACTTCTTCCAATCCATTTTAATTTTCATTCAATCAACTGAGCTAAATCTGTTCATGTTGTACAATATAACGTCATTTCAAATATACTGCTGCATGTAAGCGTTATACTAAGGGAACAACTTTTATCTTCCTCTCCTAATAATATTGAAGGTAGTGATTTGTAGTCACTTTCTAATTGTAGGGTTCGATTCAGTGTCGACAACCGTACAGTATAAGCACCTTACTTCTTGATAAAACTATGTACCGTCCGTCTCGCATGTTGGCACTATGTAGTTTCTTTTTGTGACTTACGAGATTATGTGTGATGCCAATTCCGTTTTGTGAAAAGCCACATCTATTACATTTGCAAGAATAAGTACTACATATTATCTTTTTCTGTGCGATAGTAAATCAATCTGGATAATAATGGGAATGTAAAATTGTCGCATGTTCAAGTAACTGGTATGAAATTACAGTACGAACGCAGACGTTTATTAATAATGGTCTTATTTAAACCAGTTCCTATGTAGAATAGGATGTCTAAAAAGCAAGGGAAACCTGCAAGAACACATCCGAAAAGGGAACCTAAGTGATCTCTTCTACGAAGCTCTTTTCATAAGGCTTTGATAAACATCTACAAGAACTGAAAAAGGAACACACAACAAACATATATTACGGCAATAACAAGAGTTGAAACATTATCGGGGGGAATGAATTTATTTTAATGTTGTTTCCATGATAAACTTTTGGCATAATGAGAATCAGTTGAAAAGGAAAAAAAGTTACGTTATCAACTTTCACTCTTATCTTTAATTCCTGTTGTTCCTCGTGGAATACAAAGCAACAACGAAGCTTCTCCATCCCGTCCTGTTGACAGCCAGCTTCTCCTTACTCCAGGTCTTGTCTTCTTCCATCGCTTCCATGTTAACAGATCTTCGCCACTTTGCTAGCGTCTCCCGTTCTTCTTTTTACCCGCAGGTTCCAGTTCTGTACGTCTCAACTGCTTCTTTCTCCTTCCTCTGTGTATGCCCGATCCATTTCCGACGCTTTATCTGTGTGGCCATCTCATTCTCTCCCGTCCTACTCCATAGTTCATGGTTGGAGATTACTTCCGGCCAGTAGATGTTAAGAATCCTGCGCAAAGAGTGGTCAGCAAAGGTCTGAAACTAGGCTGTAATAACTCCAGTCACTTTCCAAGCCTCAGATCCATATAATAGAAGAGAATTGTCATTACTTCGGAAGATGCGGAGTTTGGTCCTGATAGATACTCTGGATACTCTGTTGTTCTTCCACACCGTATAGAGCCGGACAAAGGCACCATTTGCTTTTCGAATGCGCTGCGAGACATCTTGTGCAGCTCCCCAATCTTTGGCAACTATACTGCCAAGCTATCCACATTCTTGATAGGTTCGCCTTTGAAAACAAATGGGTGTAATCCTTAGGGCCTTGGCTTTTGAGTTAATCACTAGTCCCACTTTTTTCGCACGAAATAGCCCTTAGATGCAGGTAAAAATCTCTAACCTAACGTTTAACAGACTGTGGATTTTTATTTCAACCCAATATTCCCAAGTTGACGGTCGTTATTCACCGGTTTCTAGATCGGGTAGCCGCTTTTACGTTTTTACGTTGCACCGTTACAGATAGGTTTTATGTCAACGATGGGATAGGAAAGGGCTAGGAATAAAAGGAATCGGATGTGACATTGATTAAAGTACAGCTCTGAAATAATAATAATAATAATAATAATAATAATAATAATAATCATAATAATTTCTCTGACCGCACAGCGAAATTCGCAAAACTGATTACCTCTGTTAAAATCTGTACACACCTGCTACATGCCATTGTAATCTAGATGAGGAGGAGGGAAGGAGCATCTAACCGTAAATGGGATAGGTGGGGAGGAGGAGGAGGAGGAGGAGGAGGAGGAGGAGGAGGAGGAGAGCATCTAACCGTAAAACTGGGTCAGATGAGGAGGAGGACGACGACGAGGGAAGGAGCATCTAACCGTAAAATTGGGCTAGATGAAGAGGGAGAGGTTGGAAGGAGCATCTAACCGTAAACCTGGGCTAGATGAGTAGGAAGAGGAGGGAAGGGGCATCTGACCGTAAAACTGGGTCAGATGATGATGATGAGGAGGACGAGGGGGAGGAGGGAAGGGTCATCTAACTGAACCCAAGATGGTGAATGGCGACAGATGAGGAGGAGGGAAGGGCATCTGGCCGTAAAACTAGGTCAACATCTCTTTTTTACTCTTCTTCTTATAGACTCTGTAGTTCTATAAGAAAAAGGAAAATGTGTTATTACTTATATTTACATGACAATCAGTTCTACTTAGACAGTCGTTGTTGTTATTAACGGTTGTAGTGTAAAACTACATATCATATCTACCAAAGTGTACACGTTAATATTAACCTTCTAAGCGCCAACGTCCTTTTGAAAGCCCGTTTGGTTTCCATCTGAAAAATGCCAACGTCCTTTAAAGGAGGTTCAGAATTTATATTTTATTATTAAAAGTAACCTAATTTTCTTTTAGAACTTTCCAATATAATTACTTATAGACTTACTATATTTGCAATAAACAGTCTCTTTTTCTTTCAAGGCATTGTCTCAGTATATCAGTCCAGTCAGCAGGCATATTTATTGGCGCGCTTTACTTGGCCGGGCAACAACAGTAACAGTCTCGCTGTGTACCTTGCCCGCTCTGTGTCTAGTTGCTCTCGATCTTTTACTTGTTCATTTATTGCTGTGAAAATGATTATATATCCATTGTCCTTGAAAAAATATGTGTTTGAGAGGTTTTGGAAAATATACTTGTACTGAATTTTATTATTATTATTATTTTTATTATTATTATTATTATTATTATTATTATTATTATTATTATTATTATTTGTAGTATGTTATGTAAGCGTTATGTAGAAGAAGTTTGTACCGTATTTCATTAGTATTGACATATAAACCAAACGAGTGTTATTAAACTTATATTTTTGTCTCATTTGGATATGTAAACTAATTATTTTACTACAGATTTATTTTAGGTACAAAATTAATGACATTTTGAATATAGCTTCATAATAGGTTGTACTATTCAATAAATATGTTCACGATGTATAAAAAGGTTTTCTTTCTACCCAAATTTTATTGCTAAGCTTTTGTTTTGTTTAATTTTTAATTAATGTTTTTGGGTTTGGGTTGCCAATTATTTACTAATGGTCATAAATGAACTGTCTAATTCTTTATTCGTATAGGCAATCACGTTAGTAAAAATAATAACGTAAATTTCAAGTTTCTACCTACAATAACAGCTGAACTGTGAGTGATGAAACGAAAGCTTGCAAAAAATGGAAACTGGCCTTGGCGCTCAGCGGTAGGAAAACCGTAATAGCACGCGGCGCTCAAAGGGTTAAAACATCTATTATGTTTATGTGTGATATTTGTAGTGTGACGTTTTCAAGACGAGAAATTTTTCAACGGCATAAAGCTGTAAAGCATATCTTTGGAATAGATGCTTGCAAACAATGTACTGCTACATTCAACAGACGTGATAATCTCTCACAACATGTGATTTCAAAACATATTTGTTTAAGTAATCTACCAATAGAACGCTTAGAATCTTTGACTAAATGTCCAAAGCGCGATATAAAGAAGCGTGATCGAAACGATATGACATCGTCTCAGCCTACTACAAGTTCTGTTACTAACCTCACACCACCACCAGATAAAGAGAAGCAAGAAGAGGAGATGCATAAGGAAGAAGAAGAAGAACTCAATGTTTCTTTTCCATGCACAGTTAGGAAGTAAACTGAAAATTTTACACGACTAGAAATTTACCTGCCACATATGAACATGTGCATCCATCTGCGCAGTACCAGTATATTTTCTACAACAACGTTGGAGGCAGTAAACAGAAAACTTCAGTTCCCGTTAGTTTTTATCGTGAGCTACAGTCGCTTAAGTGCGGCCAGTATCCAGTATTCGGGAGATAGTAGGTTCGAACCCCACTGTCGGCAGCCCTGAAAATGGTTTTCCGTGGTTTCCCATTTTCACACCAGGCAAATGCTGGGGCTGTACGTTAATTAAGGCCACGGCCGCTTCCTTCCCACTCCTAGCCCTTCCCTGTCCCATCGTCACCATAAGACCTACCTGTGTCGGTGCGACGTAAAGTAACTAGCAAAAAGAAACGTTTTTATCGTGCATTCTTCTTTGATGATTACATACTATATTAAAGTATAGATACAATATATTTTGTATTAAACGTGCCGTAGTATCGTTATTTGATAATTATTCACTGAAGAAAAGTTTCCAACAATGCTGATATTCTTGTTTCGTAATCTCTACTATGGTTCTGGAATGTTAAAGGTGAACAAAAAATGAAATCAACGATCAGAATAAAATTCAGTAGTAAATAACAGTGACATTTATTAAAAGATACAGCACATTATATTTTACCAATTCTGAGCATTTGTTTATAGAACCACCCAATATATGAAAAGGTAAGTATTACAACATTAACTTTTTACAATAGCGGAACATCCCACTTGGATTTCCTTCTTTGTTATCACATGTTCGTCGAGGAATACTGAAGAAAACAATACTCGCCTTAACGTTTCCTGTTTTCAGTAACTAAGATCAGGAAAATTCTTTCAATTCTATTCCCAGAATTTATTCCACATACAGGAGTCAGGTGAAGTCAGTGTCCATATATTTCAACCCGAAAAACAAAACCTCTTGAATTCTTTGATCTGAATTTAACATGAACCTGTCGATAACCAACTCCTCCGTTCCTGACCATGGCCCATCCACCTGTATGGTCATGAAACTGGTCCAGGATTTTGATACAGTTTATGATCTCCTTCCTACTGTGCTCCTTAGGATACCAGAGCTGCTCATTGACGACGTTACCCAGTATGAAATCCCTAACCACTCGGTATACCGCCAACAGGCGATCACCGCTCTTAGGCTGACAGTGGATCACATTGTGTGTGTATTTATTTTCAGGAGGAATCGAGTTCAGGATCTCCCGCCATGTGTAAGTGCGTGTCTCGTTTAGAAGTATCACTTCTTCAGATGAGCGCCGTATCAGACACGAGAACAACCCTATAAGAAGAAAAGTCTTCACCAGCACACACTGTAGTACTCGCCGGTTCTGGAATGTTAAAGGAGAACGAAAATTACAATCAACGAACCGAATAAAATTCAATAGTAACTAATAGTGACATTTATTTAAAAGAGCAGCCTTAGAACAGCAACCAAAATCTTCTGTAGATTTATTTCATATACGGAGTGTTCTTAAAAAAGATTCCAGTATTTACAGAGGACGAAGTAAGCAGAAAATGAAGGCAAAATGGTCCTATGAACATTGGTTCCAAACGCAATATCTTCATAGTTAGAGTCCGCTATCACTACTACCAATGATCATGATGTTCCAATAATTTGTGGTGAGTCATATGCAAGGAAAGGAAATACGTTCCTATCCAAACATTAGTCGTAAACCTATTACCGCGTTGTGCTATGGTCTTTTTATTATGGGGCACTGGCCAATCTTCATCCCATGCTCAGGCTACATCTAACACGGGTCTTCTATGAGCGATGGATTGGATGGGGAGAGCCAATCTTTGGACTGCCCGCTCACCTGATCTTAACCCTTTAGATTTCTGGCTTTGGGGACATGTAAGGATCACAGTGTATGCGGTCCCCTAAATGATTTGGATACAATACGAGAACGCGTGTTCAGTGCCTGTGATGCAATCCGGCTACAGCTAGGGGTGTTCCAACACACGCATGATTCCATGCGACGTAAGGCTGCATTACAATGGATGGCGGTTACATGTTGTAAGGAGTAGATCAAAGGCATAGTGATCGTTGATTGTAGTGACAGCGGATCTTAACTCCGAAGATATTGGGTTTACGATCAATGTTTGTAGGACCTTTCTTCCATAGATTGTTGCATGCTGCTTCCCCTGTGAAATGGATCCTTTTTCAGGGACATCTGTAGATAGTGAACCGTATCATATCACGGTCCAATTATATTTGTGTAACACTGTGGAACATTTTGAATTTAGCGCTAAGGAACGAGCCTAAGAACACTGGGTGACCGTGTGGATATACGTGTCGAACCCGCAGCAAGCAGGGTGCGGCGCTTTTTCCTCAGACGAACCAAGGCCGGGTGTCGTAATTTTACTGGCGTAAACCCCGTTGATGGCTTGGGAACGCGAAGAGAAAAGAGAGTCGGCAAACAGCAAAAAGAGACAGAGCGAGAGATTTGAAAGCAGGAAACTACCGAACAATGCCAGGGTGTTCTCTAACACTAAATATACAGGTGTGGAATCATTTGAATTCAATCCCGGATATCCCACAGATCCAATAAGAGGACAATTCCCCTTGATATTTTTGAAGTAGATTGAGCCATTAAAATTATTTAACTGTGTCTGTTTTGTTCATTTCAACTTGTTAAAATATCCATTGCGAGGTAGCTGGCCAAACACAAAGCGAGCCTGTTGTATCTCGGGGATGTACTATGGGGAAAGACCCTCTACTCAGACTATAAAATAAGCAAGGGTCAGTGCAACAACTTCCAGTATTTCAGTGCCCGCAGTAGCTAAGTGACATTTCGTGGAGTGCGTACTTTCCGCGAGAACGTGATCAGCAAAGCCGATTTTATCAGTGATCGAAGTAACGATTTGTTTAAGCTCAACCAAGCAACATTTGCTCAGTTAATAATTGTTAAATACGAGTTCGCGCTGTGTAATAATTCCGTGTGCGACTAATGACGGCTAACCTCTGTGAAGGACTTGATTGGAACCAAGAAATATGCCTTAGTTTGGTAACTATCGATTGACCGGACTAATGCCAAGATAGGAGATATGATGGCAAGCATAACTGGCAGTCATACAAATTTCAGTGAAAAATGGAAGGGTATGTATAGGTGTTTTGAAGCAGAAACAGGTTCCAAGAAGGACATTCCAAGAATAATTAATGAACAAGGGGATTGTGTATGTGAGGATATTCAAAAGGCAGAAGTATTCAGTCAGCAGCATGAAAAGATTGTTGGATACAAGGGTAAGGTCCTGATAGAGGAGGAGACTAAGGCTAAAGAAGTATTAAAATTTACATATGATAACAATGATATTTACAATAAGATACAAAAGTTGAAAACTTTTTTTTTGCTAGTTGCTTTACGTCGTACCGACACAGATAGGTCTTATGGCGACGATGCGACAGGAAAGGGCTAGGAGTGGGAAGGAAGCGGCCGTGGCGTTAATTCAGATACAGCCCCAGCATTCGCCTGGTGTGAAAATAGGAAACCACGGGAAACCATCTTCAGGGCTGCCGATAGTGGGGTTCGAACCTACTATCTCCCGAATACTGGATACTGGCCGCACTTAAGCGAATGCAGCTATCGAGCACGGTAAGTTGAAGACTAGGAAAGCGGCTGGAATTGATAAGATTTCTAGGGATATACTAAAGACAATGGGTTAGGATATAGTACCATATATGAACTACTTATTTGATTATTGCTTGGTTGAATGAGCTATACCAAATGAATGGAGAGTTGCTATAGTAGCCCCTGTGTATAAAGAAAAGGGTGATAGAGACAAAGCTGAAAATTACAGGCCAATAAGTTTGACAAGCATTGTATGTAAGCTTTGGGAAGGCATTCTTTCTAATTAGACATCTTTGCGAAATTAATAACTGGTACGATAGAAGGCAGTTCGGTTTTAAGAAAGGTTATTCCACTGAAACTCAACTTGTAGGTTTCCAGCAAGATATCTTGGATTCAGGAGGTCAAATGGACTGTATCGCGATTGACCTGTCTACAGTAAAGCATTTGATAGGGTGGATCATGGGAGACTATTGGCAAAAATGAGCGCAATTGGACTACACAAAAGAGTGACTGAATGGGTTGCTATATTTCTAGAAAATAGATCTCAGAGAATTAGAGTAGGCGAAGCTTTATCTGATCCTGTAATAATTAAGATGGGAATTCCTCAAGGCAGTATTATTGGACCTTTATGTTTTCTTATATACATATAAATGATACGAGTAAGCAAGTGGAGTAAGAGGTAAGGATTTTTGCGGATGATGTTATTCTGTATAGAGTAATAAATAAGTTACAAGATTGTGAGCAACTGCAACGTGAGCTCGTTAATGTTGTGAGATGGACAGCAGGCAATGGTATGTTGATAAACAGGATTAAAATTCAGGTTGTGAGTTTCACAAATAAGAGAAGTCCTTTCAGTTTTAATTACTGCGCTGATGGGGTGAAAGTTCCTTTTGGGGATCGTTGTAAGTATCTAGGTGTTAATATAAGGAAAGATCTTCACTGGGGTAATCACATAAATTGGATTGTAAATAAAGGGTACAGATCTCTGAACATGGTTATGAGGGTGTTTACAGGTTGTAGTAATGATGTAAAGGAGAGGGCATATATGTCTCTGGTAAGACCCCAACTAGAGTATGATTCGAGTGTATGGGACCCTCACCAGGATTACCTGATTCAAGAACTGGAAAAAATCCAAAGAAAAGCAGCTCGATTTTTCTGGGTGATTTCCGACAAAAGAGTAGCGTTACAAAAATTTTGCAAAGTTGGGCTAGGAAGAATTGGGAGAAAGAAGACGAGCTGTTCGACTAAGTGATATCTTCCGAGCTGTTAGCGTAGAATGGCGTGGAATGACATTAGTAAACGAATAAGTTTGAGTGGCGTCTTTAAAAGTAGGAAAGATCACAATATGAAGATAAAGTTGGAATTCAAGAGGACAAATTGGGGCAAATATTCATTCATAGGAAGGGGAGTTAGTGATTGGAATAACTTACCAAGGGTGATGTTCAATAAATTTCCAATTTCTTTGAAATCATTTGAGAGAAGGCTAGGAAAATAACTGATAGGGAATCTGCCACCTGGGCGACTGCCCTAAATGAGAATCAGTATTGATTGATTGATTGACTGATTGATTGTTTGATTGTCAATTATATCCTTACCAGGGTTACGAGGGTGCATTCGTGCACGAACGAAGCGGTGAAGAGAATTGGGATTGACAACCGTTACCGGGTTACAGGAACACATGTGCAGTACGTGACGGAAGAGAGCACATTATGGGACCAGAAGGACAAAGCAGTAGACTCCTAGATCCGTCGACAGCAACGCTGTAATGTGCTAAATTGTACCAATGGAGCGGTTCAGAGAGTACCACTAACGGCAGAGATGGAGATAAAGAAAAGTTGAACTATTTATAAGCATGAAATGTAGTGATTGGATTCACATGTGGCCCCTTCGTTAAATATAAATAGTAATTTTAATGTAAGCCAGTATGGCATTGGTTTGTTTTCATTGATGTTGTAAATAATGTTTGGGGCTGGGTGCATGCTGTACCCCAGTCTTATTTCAGTGTTATTTAGAGTTGGGATACTAGCGCTATGTCAGGATGTAGTGTTTTTGTTGTGTTGAGACATTTTCACTCGTGTCTTGCAGGCGCTAAGGTATAAGCGATGTCATATTCATCTCTCCAGACTGGAGGAAACTAAACCTCCTGAGTATCGAACAGGAACTTAGAGATGTGTATAATTTATCTATAGACAGGCAGTTGTAATCGAGCTAGCGAAGCGAGAGGTTGTATTGTGCAGTGAGTGCTGAGTGAGAAGTATGAATATTGCTATAGAGCAATATCGCGCGGCCATAGGTCGATGGCACGGGCGAGTGAAGTGTGTGTGTACGCCAAGTGATAAGGTGCATTTACGAAAATCTGGGCTTGAGGGATCTATGATGGTAGCAGCAGTGGTGGCAATTCTTCTGATAATAGGAGGCATAGAAATGAACCCCGGACCAACGGGTTCATTGAGCTGGGAGGACATAGATAAGATTAGAGAAATAGTCAGAGATACTTGCCAGTTTGAGCAAACGAGGGAGTTAATTCGCGAGCTGAGAAATGATATGACAGAAATGAAAGACTGTATAAAAGAAGAGAGAAGAATTATGACAGAAAAGGTGGTGGAAAACTCTAGGGAAATAGAATTATTGAAGTCGAATATGAAGGAGATGGAAGGAGAAACTGATAAATTAAAGTGGCAACAGAAAATGACAATCCAGGACGCTAAGAGGAAAAATATTTTCATATACGGCATCCCAGAGAAGGAAAAGGAGGATTTGAATGATCTAACGAATAAAGTGTTGGATATCATAAATAACCACATAAAGATAAATTGTAAAGAAGATATTGATGAAATCTATAGGCTGGGGAGAGTCAAAGGGAAAAGACCTATTAAGGTTAAGTTGATTTCTGCTTTGAAGGCGAACAAAATTATCCTCAATGGGAAGAACTTGAAAGGAGAAAGGATTTGGGTAAGAAGAGATATGGATAAAGAGACAATCATGGAACAGAGAGTCTTGCGATTTCACCAAGTAAAAGCTAGGAACTATGGACTAAAAGCATACATAAGAGGCAAACGTCTTATAGTAGGTGACAGTAACTGGTCGCGTATCTGGTCAATTGCACAGCTACGAGAAATGGATAGACAGTTCAGTTCATCACACCAGGAAGTGCAACGGCCTGCAGAGGAAGGAATGTGCCAGTCAGCTGCCTGCACAGTGGCTGATAACGTACAATCTGATGACAACAGCGATCTGCATACTCTACAGAGGAACAGAAGACGGCAGAGTGACGAACACCTAGTGGAGGAGGATGGACAACCAGCTGACTGCCGAGTCGACACGAATCCAGGAAGTAGCGGCACACCTGATGACAGAACCAAGACTGTGTGAGTGTAATAGACTTATGGATTAGAAAGGGCAAAGGACAGAAAGACAATTTAGACAAAGAAATAAGTTACTTCACCAGAGGGTAGTATTATAGAACTGGAGAAAAAGAGAATAACTAGAAGTAAGACAAGCAACTCGTCTGAGAGTAAAAGTAAAAAATAACTAGAATGGAATATCGGTATGGTCAACATTGAAGATTTCTTGAGCAAGTTAGGAAATGAACAGGTGAAATTGTTAATGTCAGAAATGCACATCATTACCTTCGTTGAGAGTTGGATAGCACCGGGATATGAAGTACATATTGAAGGTTTTAAAACGTATAGTAAGGCAAGGGGCAGGAATGCTCGTAAAGGTAGATATCCCGGTGGTATTCTAACCTTGATAAGGGAAGAAATAAAGGAGAAAATTGAAATAATAGAAACAGATATTGAAGAAATACTTTGGGTGAAAACAAGGGTAAAACAGAACAGGGAGGTTAATCTATGTTTCGGTGTTGTATACAATCCTCCCGAGGACTCGACATTGGCAAACAAGGAATTCTTCACAGAATTAGCACTAGAAGTAAACAGATTAAGGAATATATATATGAAGACATAGGTATTGTAATAATGGGGGACTTTAATGCGAGGATTGCAGACTTAAAACCAATTTATAGTAAAGAGGCTGAGGAAATAATAATTAGAAAAATAATTAGTCAAGATAAAGTTTGAAATAACTATGGTGGAAAACTGTTAGAATTATGTGGTACAGAAGAACTCTATATTTTGAATGGGTGGTGGCCAGGAGATGAATTGGGTAATTTAACGTTTATAACAGAAATGGGTGGTAGTGCAATTGACCTAGTATTATGTTCTAGAGAGGCATTACCACTCGTCAAGGGGATAAATGTTAAAGGTTGGGAAGAATTGCATCACTTACCCATAATTATTAATATGGTAAGCACGGAAGAGAATACTGGGGGGAATTATATAAATAATATTAAAGAGAGGCCAGTGACAAAATATATATGGAGAGAAGACCTCAGCGCAGAATTCGAGGAATATTTTGAAGGTAGGTCCTTTGAAATGATAAAGATAGGAATAAAGTCCGCGATGGAAGATAATAAAATAGACGAGGCGATAACGCTATTAGAAAACTCAATACTGATGGCAGGACATAAGATGCGGGCTCGGGAGGTAAGAATACAAAGAAATAGTGGGTGGTACAATGAAGAATGCAGACAAAAAAATCAGAAGTTATGAAAGCCCTAGACACATACAGAAAAATAGGCGGGCAGGAACCAAGAACTGCATTCTGTAGCAAAAGAAAAGAGTATAAAGAATTATTGGTAAGAAGTAAAGTTTTGTGGCAGAAGAAACAAACTGACAACTTAAACAGAGAGGCTCTGAATAATAATACTAAGAAGGTATGGCTTAAAGTAAATCAAATTTGTAAGGGTAGAAAAAATATAACCCAGGTTAATATAAGCCATAGAGAATGGATAAATTACTTTAGTAAATTATTAAGTGGTGAAGATAGTTGGAAACAGGATGTTCAGACGAGGGGAATCTCGAGAGGATTGCGGTGCTCCCTGCCCGATTTAGATAAGGAAATTTCAGCCGCTGAAGTAAAAGAAATATTAGAGAAAGGGAGGAAAGGGAAAGCAGCAGCAATTTCAGGAATAAACAATGAATTCTGGAAGGAAGCAAGCAAAAATAGCTTTATCCTTGCTAGTATAGTCAAAATATTTAACAAGATCTTGGAGGGAGCTAGATTCCCTAAATCATGGCAAGAAGGTATCATCTGTCCTGTATACAAGAATCGTGGAGAGAGATCTAACCCAAGTAACTATATAGGGATTACGTTGCTAGATTCTTTAAGCAAGATATACACAGGGGTAGTGGCAAAAAGATTAATGAATTGGGCAGAGGAGTACTCGATTTTGTCGAGATTACAAGCAGGATTCAGAAAGGGAATGAGGACTAGTGACAATATAATGGTAGTTAAAACAATATTAGATAAATATATCGGAAAGAAAAGAGGCAAGTTGTACATTACCGTAATTGATTTAGAAAAGGCTTTTGATTCGGTGAGTAGAAAAGCTGTTGCCCATAAGTTGTGGCAGATCGGAGTATCAGCTAAAATTATAAGAGCAATTGATAATATATATTCGGAATTTAAATGTTCAGTCAAAGTTAAGAATGGTTTAGTAGTGGGAGAGATAACTTCTAAAGTGGGCCTTAAACAAGGGTGTAAACTGTCCCCCGTATTATTTTTATTGTTTATTAACGATATTTTCCACTCGAAAGAATTTGAAAAAGAAGCTTCTCCGTGTCTTGAGTGCCAAGATATTCCAGGCCTAATCTTTGCGGACGATATCATTCTACTTGCATTAACACCCAGCAAGATGCAAAATAGTATTAATGAGGTAGAGAACTACTGCAAAGAGTGGAATTTAAAGGTTAACCCACAGAAAACCAGAGTAATGGTCTGTAAAAGGGGTGTTAAGCATTCTAAGAGTGAACAGTGGTGGATGGGTAGGACAAAGTTAGAAGTGGTAAAAAAAATCGAATACTTAGGAACGATTATAAGTAGTAATGGAAACTGGTCTGACCAAATAAAAAGATCCAAAATGAGGGGAATAAGTGCCTTGGCTGGTAGCAAAATATTAGATAAAAAGATGCCTAACGTAGAATACAAAATCCAGGAAAACATATTTAATGCAATAGTTAAAGCTAAAATACTGTATGGATCAGAAATTTGGGGAGTAGATCAGGGAATTGTAGCTTTAAATGTAATCGTTAGGAAATTTGCCAAAATAATTATGGGACTACCTAACTGTACTGCAAACAGTGGAGTAAGAATGATGTGTGAAGGGATGAGTATGCGAGCTGAGATTGCTAAGCGAATAGTCAAGTATTGGTTAAGATTAAAGATTGGGGGAGGTGGTGAAATATTAGGATTAGCCTATCGTCACCAAATGAAGCATTTAAACGAAGGCTATTGGGTGGATGGGGTGAAGAAGATTCTAGAGTACATAGGAATGGGATCATACTGGGTGACTAATATTGAAAGGGATGACAGGAGATTGCATAAGAAAGTAGTTCAAAGAGTGAAAGATATAGAAAGACAAACAATTAGGACAGAATGCAATAGTAAGAGAACACTAATAGAATTTTGTAAAATAAGTGAGAATATGACAATAAGGACACAAATGTTAACAAAAAAGGAGGAATAATCTGGTGGCTGATGGGAGTGTATAAAAATAAAGCTTTAAGAGAAAAAAATGACGAAAATAAATGTATTTTATGTAATTCAAATATGGAAGTGGCTCATTTGATTAAGGACTGCAAAGAAACAAGAAACATTAGAGAGAAATATATAGAAAGGAAAGAATTGGATAAAATTCTAAATGAAAATGAACTGTACACACTCTCTAGTCTATTAAGCAGAGAATGGAAGAAACCGGGAAAGGTAGCCAAATTATTTAATATTATGAGAGGTATTTGGGAAAAAAATGTAAAGAAAACAGAGATAATTACATGTAGCTACGTTCAAAGATAGATGTAAGTAACTATTAATGAATATGTCTGCGGTAGTAGATTATAACTGAATATGGTACAAGTTACAAGTAAGTGACAGTTCGAAACTGAACAGAACCAGTGACATGTGATAGTGATGGATGGGATGATCGGACGGCCTCTCCCCCGTAGTGATGGCCATCCTTGGATGGAGGGGCAGGGGGTGATGTCCGTTCATTGTTTTTCAATCGGTCGTGTGGAATTAATATATTCGATTTATTCACAGATATGGAACATTATATAGTATAACTCACTAATAAGTAAGGGCGACAATAATTATAAGTTTTGTATTATGTTTCGTTTTTTTATATTTGTTCAGTTTTGTTTCTTTGTTCCTTAGATATTGTATATTTCTATTTAGTAGATTCAATTCATTGATATGTAAGCCGTACTGTATACCTTCTAATGAGATTGTTGGTTGTTTGTCTGCCCGTTTTATTTTATTTTATTTTGGTTTTATTTTAGTTTAGTTTTGTTAGTTTGTTTGTTTTTGGCTGCTGACATACAGTAGAGTTGGAAGAGGGCGGGATAGGCCTGACCTATCTCAAGCTGAAGTGTTGATTCGGTACGTCTGCACATGTAAAGTAAAGTAGTGGATAGTGTTAGGTTAGAGGAAGTAAGTTGTCAATGAGACAGTGAAAGATGAGCCGAGTTATGGAATCCGTCTCGGCAGTGAAATACAGGTGTGACAGCCTACATGTAGAGCTAGGGCAATCCGCACACATGTGGGTTGTTACAGGAAGGAGTGGTGAGGAAATAACATTGACAGCTTAAAGGGTCTATGAGGTATCGGTTTCCGAGCCTCATGAGACATGTCTGGTCGTGGCATACCAGGGAAGGGTGGTAGCAGTTCCTCACCAGGGGTGATGTCGCGGCCAGACAGATTTAGGATAGATTTCGTATATATTCATGTAGTAAAGTAGTTAGTTTAATTAGGTGGTGTGTTGCATGTGGAGCTGGCGATCCGCACATGTGCAAGATGCTACAAAGTAGATTTAGAAGTAGTTAAGTAGTATATTCATGTAGTAAAGTAGTTAGTTTAGTTAGGTGGTGTGTTGCATGTGGAGCTGGCGATCCGCCCATGTGCAAGATGTTACAAAGTAGATTTAGAAGTTGTTAAGTAGTAAGTAGTTAGTGTCTAGCTATAAATAGTCTGTGAGTGTTTATTTTATTGGAACATTGTAACTGCGCGAAAGCCTGTTATGTTCAGTTCAATAAAATTCAATATAAATTCAATAGACAGGCTATGGATGATGTAGTAATTATGCATGTTTTTCAGCTGATGACGTGTGCAGAGGGCTGTCCCCATCGTTGAATTTAGTTGGGGCCATTTATAAAGAGTGGCAGGCAACCCTATCTGTGCTCCAGAATTGACCTGGGGACTGTTGAATAAAAGGCCGTGATGAGCCATCATCCGGCTCTCGGCTGAATGGTCAGAGTAGTCGTATTCGGTTTAGAGGACTATGGGTTCGATTCCCGGGTGTGTCAGAGACTTTAACATTAAATGGATAATACCCCTGGTTCGCGGACTGGGTGCTTGTAATTTTCCCAAAAGTTCTGAAACTCATCACCACAAATAACACTATTCTCCTACACTATAACACTGACGTTCCCATTCACAGCAGATACCGCCCATCTCCATCGTAGATTCTGCCTTACTAGGGCTGCACCAGGCTAGCAATAACCACTAGAATTTAAAAATATATCGGGTTATTGATTGTTGTATTAAAAATAAATACGACATTAAATTGAACGTATTCTCCTTTCGACATGAGATTCCGAAGTCTGTAAGAAATAGAGAAAAATAATAGATACAACTCGCGTATCCCCTACTATCTTTGTTGGCTTCTGCAGAAATTCTGAATCCATTTCTCTACCATTGCTGTCACAAATCAAAAATCTTTCTTGTTTGTATTTATATTAATTTTCGTTCGATTATAACTGCTGGCCATTGTTTGTACCAATGTGCGTGGACGAATTTGATAATTCTATCGTTTCTGAAAGTGTGTCAAACTACAAAGTATACGTGTAAAGTTACAAAATATACCCATATTCGAGAAACGTAGCTCTATTAAACGTATCTATCTAACGACAAACAGTCATAGGAATGAGATTGTAGGTCACTCCACATTGGGCTGAGGTTGTTTTATTCGCTTTGTGATATGACTTTCTGTTAAGCCACCATTTACCTCGAAACGAAGGTCTGAACCGTCATTGAAATTGCCTCCACATTTCAGTATTTTTCGGACCTAAAGTTACACATTTGAACGTCTTGCAATGTTTCTGTTGGTTACAGGCTAAAAGCTATAATTTTGCCAAATTTAAATTTTCTAGCTCATCTAGCAGATTGTGTCCGCCATCTTGATTGGGAGAGGGTGGCCCAAAATTAGGACTTCCAGGAAACTGTTAAGCCCATGAAAATTATAGGTGATCGCCAATGGGTGATAGGAATGCTTAGACTTGCGTTCTTATGCTGGGCACGAAATTTCTAAACCGGTAGTGGGTTTGATCTTGCCTCAGTTCGATGGTATGCGAAGAGGTGTCGCTCGTGGGAAGCTGGAAATCTGCAAAGCTCGTGTCGCTAGATCTACCTGTACATAAGTGAACTCTTGCCGCACAAAATATCCAGCTCCTCGGTGTCTTCGGTAACCTTGGGACGTAAAGCAACATTATTAAAATCAGCCCCAGACGTAGATTTTCAAAGACGTTCTCGCTGCGAGCTGAACCTGGCCTGCAATCCACATCGTTACCCAAAGTTAGAGCTTGGTGGAGATGAATGGAAATATCGACCGGTTCGCTAGCATCGTGGCCCCTCGAAAATAATCAAAAGGGCACGCTACCTCTCTGCTTTAAATTTATGGGTTCTCTACGGTACGTTAAAGGTTATAGGTGTTATACAGCAGGGAAAGTGATAAAAATGTACGAAAGTGTACCCACAAGTATTGTCGGTATTGATCTCCCCTTTCTTCCAAATTCGTATTACAAAGAAAATGGGTCGCCGAAATGACGGAGTTGGAAGCCCAGCCACTACCAGTGCTGCCAACGTAGACCGCCTCGTGAAGTGCGCTGGACGACTTCATTAACTCGGACAGTTTCCTTGAAAACATTTTGCAGACCATTTCAACCCGCATAACAGAAGTGGTCATAAAAGAACTCGAAAAGCATTTAAAATTTAACATCGAAGCTTGATAAGAAGGCGGAAATCCGCAAACTGAAGGAGGATATGGACGCCAAGTGTGATTCATTGGAGCAATAGAGCAGAAGAAATAATGTAAGAATTATCGGCATCCCTAAAAATTCGAACGAAAGCTGCGATGAACTAGTGTCAACGTGTGCAAAGCAGTAGGTGTAGATGTGCGACTTAATGACATCGATAGGTGTCACAGAGTAGGAACTCGATCTCCAGGAAAGCACGACCTATCCTAGTGAAATTTGTGTCTCATCGCTCACGGCTGGACGTCTTCAAGAGGAAAAGGAAACTGAAAGGATCATCCACAACAATCCTGAAGATTTTGCGGCTATCAGAATGTCCATCTTGAAGAGAGCAATCCAGCGTTCTGGACTTACAAACACTTGGACTGACTCAGGAGAAGGATGAAATTAAGAGTGTGCCAGTTAAAGGAACTTTCTATGCCATAAGCTTAGGTTGCGGTGCTGCTCTATTACTTGACAATGTGAGTTCACTTCCATCCTTTACCGTAAGTCACAGCCGAGAATCTGTCTTTTTGTATATTTATTTTAAGTATCTATCTATCTATCTATCTATCTATCTATCTATCTATCTATCTATCTATCTATCTATCTATCTATCTATCTACTTACCGTATTTGGCCGATGACCTTCGATGTTAGGCCCCTTAAAACAGCAAGCAAACGACTTACCGTATTTAATTATCTATTTATCTGAATATATATTCGCGTGTCTATCTCCTTGTCCTACAACCTGCCGATCTACTTATTCTTTAATGATTTTCCTAACTGGTTCTAATTTAAGTCCGTATTACGTCTACATATATATAACATCAACACTACGTAGAATAAGCTCCTATTCGGGATATACCAAGCTCGATAGCTCCATTCACTTAAATGCGGCCAGTATCCAGTATTCGGGAGATAGTGGGTTCGAACCCCACCTTAATTAAGGCCACGGCCGCTTCCTTCCCAGTCCTAGCCCATTCCTGTCCCATCGTCGCCATAAGACCTATCTGTGTCGGTGCAACGTAACGCCAATAGCATAAAAAAGTATATTCGGGATATTCTGTGGGCATAATCTGCTGTTGCACGTTACCATTATTAATATTATTGATAATTTATAATCTAAAATGCGTTAATTGCTGAGTAATCATTGGATGTAGTCACATGCTGTGTTCTAGTTCTATTTAGTTCCATGTTAGCAACTGGCAGTGCATACCACAAACAGCCGTAATACCTCTGACCATAGCAATACTTTTCCTTGTCACACTTCCGCGTCCCCAACCCATCCCATCCACTCGTGTATCTGCGAGTCCATTAACCCGCGAGTGGTCGCTAGCCGAAATGTAACGTGAGTGGTCGCGCGTGAGATTTTCTCTCACATTAAAATAAATATGACATTTTTCACAGTTTTGCGGGGCGTGAGACTGAAATTTAATACTGAAATGAAACGCAAGTTCTACCTTATATATTTTAGATAAAAATGAAATAAAAATGAAATGGCGTAAGGGTTTTAGTGCCGGGAGTGTCCGAAGATAATTCGGCTCGCCAGGTGCAGGTCTCTTGATTTGACTCCCGTAGACGACCTGCGCGTCGCGATGAGGATGAAATGGTGATGAAGACGACACATACACCCATCCCCCGTGCCAGTGAAATTAACTAATTATGGTTAAAATTACCGACCCTGCCGGGAATCGAACCTGGGACCCCTGTGACCAAAGACCAGCACGCTAACCATTTAGCCATGGAGCCGGATATAAAATGAAATGATTAGCGGTTTATTAAAGACATGAATTACTACTTAAAATATCATACGCAATGTATATAAAAATAACTTCTGTCCTGAAAATGTAAAAAATAAAATCTCACACATGCATTATATCTAGTAATATTTATGTAAAAAGCAAGGTTTATGAACACACAAAAACAAGAAGTGCTCATAATACAAATACTAACGCGTACAACGGGAGTAAGTTTCCCACTCCACTTCAACATAACACCAACGTCATTAGTCGCGCGATGAGAGAAACTCCCACACAGCGCGCACGGACATATAGGAACCTTTGTTCTGACTAGGGGAGGGGATACTTACCCTTCAAATGTTAATCGCTCTACTCACGACAGTTATAAACTCAGCTAGAAGAGGGAACAGTCACCTCCCTTTCATCACTGTGAAGTAATATCACAATAAAAAATAATGTGAGAGAAAATCTCATATAGCGACCACTCGCGGGTTAACCCGAACCCCACCACTTGAAGCTACAACATGCAATCTCCAGTCGGCCCTAAATAGACGCGCACATCACATATGTCACCTTAATGCCCAGAGTTTAGTTTCTCAAACTCGTATCGTTGAACTAAAAGAAATTTTCTTTCTACTGTCCGTTGATATTATCTTATGCAGTGAAAGTTGGTTGAAATTCAGACATCAGTCTACGAATATGGAATTACCTGGCTACTGCCTTTTGAGGAATGATAGACTTGGCAAAGAGGGCAGTGGGGTCCGTGCTTTTGTCTCTTCATGCTTGAAACCTCAAATTATCTGTCAGTCGACTCAAGAGTATGAGCGAACACTGGAGCACATGCTCATAGAAATACAGCTCTCTACTGTGAAATGCTTGGTAGGTGTTGTATACAAAGCGCTCAACGCTCGCCGCCTGAATGACGTAAGGACCGATCTTATTAGACTATTACCTATGTACGAATATTTTATAATTATTGGAGACCTCAACACAACCCTTCTAGACTCAGATTCTTCAGAAACCACCCATCCACTGAATACCTGTCAGGCATGCAGTATGACGATCCTCCCACTTTCTCCCACTCACCACACTAAAACTTCACGCACACTACTGGACCTAATACTAACGAACAACCCTGACGGCCAGACATCTGTTCCCGGACTATCAGCCTATGACATTTTCTTTGTGACTTACGCATTGCAGGCCGCAAACATTAATTTAAGTACGTGTCTTACAGAGACTATAGCCGTATTGACAACGAAAAATTACTGTAAGACGCTTTTTTGTTGCCGTGGAGTTAGATAACTCATGAAACTATATTTACATGGTCACCACTTTCGATAATATGATACTACATATTTTTAATAAACACGCCCCTCTACGAACAGCACACGTCTGTAAACGACTCTCCCCATGGCTAAATGATGATTTTATAACAATGATAGCTAAGTGGGATGCAGATCATAGGAAATATAAACATTACTCGACAGAGGAAAACTTTATCTATTACAAACGACTACGTAATAAAATGACTCAGACAGTAAGAAACGCTCAACTACGGTACGCCCATGACCTTATAAAACTTGACGTAAAACCCGCTACTTTACGAAAGTTAATCCGAAAATGTGGACTAAATATACCGGACAAGGTAGAAGGTTTGGAGACTTCTCTTGATTAATTGAATGATCACTTCATATCCTCCTATGTACAATTAAACGAAGTAGCAAAAGAAAGTATTCTGAGTGCAAATTACAACACACCATCCGTAGGTAGAGAAACATTTTATTTTACTTATGTTTCACCCATGCAAGTGAAGGCGGCTATCTTGTGAATTAAAACTAAATCCACAGGGGTGGACAATATATGTATTACAATGCTAAAGAAAATTATCGACACTGTTATTCCAGTATTGACATTCATATACAATTTCTCACTTCAAAACAGTGTATTTCCAACTGTCTGGGAAATGGTCATGGTACATCCTTAACCAAAGACAAAATCTCCTAGACTAAACAGTGACTACATACCTATTAATATACTGTAAATAGTAGCCAAGGGACTCGAACACGTTGTACATAATCAAATCACAAACTATCTCAACGACCACGATATACTAGACCCACACCAGTCAGGTATCCGATGCAATCACAGCACATGTACTGCCTTACTAAGCGTGACTGACGATATAAGACAGGCTATTTATGAGCAAAAACTGACAGTTCTAGTATTATTGGACTTCAGCAAAGCGTTTTATTCTATAGATCACGGGTAGCTTCTATCCAAACGTTATCGCTTAGGTTTCTCCTACCGGTACAGTACTCTGAGATGGATAAAAGCCTATTTACACGAACGTCAACAACGCGTCCTCAATCAAGGTACCTTTCCTTCTTGCCAATATGGGAAAACAGGTGTCCCGCAAGGGTCAACCCTAGCTCCTTTGCTATGTTCTTAGTATATCAAAGACCTAGATAAACAACTGACTCATTGCAAACGTCACATCTATGCTGACGACGTACAATTGTACATCCATGCAAAACCAACAGACGTTTCGACAGCAATCGAGCAAATTAGCATGGATCTAGAGGCGGTAAGCAAATGGTCTTCCCAGCATGAATTTATTTTAAACCCCAAAAATCCCAAACCATAGCAATTGCTCACCCTAGACTTATTTCCAGCCATTACAGCATATACATCCCTGACGCAGTGCCGGATTAAGGTGTTTGGGGGCCCTGGGCTATTTAAAAATGTGGGGCCCCTTCTTCGTAACATCACATAAGACTAGCATACTGAAGTCGTTATAGAACTACTTCCACTTAAATTAATGAATAGGAAAGTGTTGAAATAGACTACAACTTTTCTCTATTTTTCATGTTAATATTTCATAATGCCTAGACCTATTTTTACATTTGTCACATACTATCAAATCGACATACAAAACAGAACTTACGATTTTTGGCAGCACTAGGATATTTTCTATCGATTTTACAAGAACATTACAGTTCTAACTTACGAATGGTTCAATAATCAGAGGTGAACTGGAAGTTCTCTTACTGATGCAAAGATATAGTATAGCATGCGCATTCCACCAAGCTTCCCCTATCCCCTGCCGCTCACTTCCTAGACCTCTTCCTCATTTCCCCTCTGCCCGTACTCGCAAGCTGCCAGATTTAAATTTTCGTCAACAATAACCTTTACAATAATTACAGTGCATGAGTAGCGAGGATTCGTGTCTCCGGACGGTAACTGATTCTAGCAGTGATGAAATATTAACGCCGACAGCTGATAAGAAGGAAGGAAGGAAGGAAGGAAGGAAGGAAGGAGCGTAAATATTCATATACATCCACGGAGGTGGAGCAGCAGGCCTCTTTATACAATTTTAGGTTCGGCCAAGGGCCGGGGCCCCTTGGCACGCGGGGCCCGGGGCTGCAGCCCCTTTAGCCCCCCCCCCCGTTAATCCGGCCCTGCCCTGACGTACGACTTCAGAATCAAGCTTTGGGAATATTCATTGACCAGCACCTCTCGTGGACAGATCAGACAATATCTGTGAGTAGACGAGTGTTGTCATGTTACACACTTTAAATAATTTCAAATTTACTTTCCCGTTCAACTATTCGAAACTATTCGAAACCCTCGTTCTTTCAATATTCGAATATTGTGACGTAGTTTACAAAGACACGAAATCCGAGCTTGGAGATAAACTACAACGTGCACAGACTGTGTAAGATTTATATGTAATTTGAAATTTTCAGATCATGTTACTCAGTCTTACGTCTAACTCGGGTGGCTAACGCTGCAAATCCTGACTTCATTGCACCGAATCCTTACCTTACAGTCCCCAACTTACCTGTATGAACGATTTAATAGTTTTTCCGAACACCATGATTAAAACACCAGAGTGCTGAACTCGACACTGCTCGCTATTCCTAAACGTAAATCCTCAACCTACAACAATTCCTTCACTATTATGGCCAGCCGTGAATGGAACTTCCTTCCGCAGGAGGTTAGAGGGACATAAAACCACGGAAGATTTAAAAGTAGGTGCTCAAAATATCTCCATTATACGACCTTATAGTGAGAATGTTTCTTATTCTTATTCTTTTACTTCTTCTCCTCCTCGTCTTCATTATTATTATTATTATTATTATTATTATTATTATTATTATTATTATTATTATTATTATTATTATTATTATTATATTCATCAATTGTGGAGCCTCCGTGGCTCAGACGGCAGCGCGTCGGCCTCTCACCGCTGGATACCGTGGTTCAAATCTCGGTCACTCCATGTGAGATTTGTGCTGGACAACGCGGAGGCGGGGCAGGTTTTTCTCCGGGTACTCCGGTTTTCCCTGTCATCTTTCATTCCAGCAACACTCTCCATTCTCATTTCATAGCATATATCAGTCATTAATAAAATCACTTTGGGAGTGGCGACCCCATCGTACTAATAGCCTATATACGATTCATTCGTTTCATTCCTGACCCGGTCAATGACTGGAAAACAGGTTGTAGGTTTTCATTTTCATTCATCAACTGTGATAGTAGTACTCAGCTGTGATTTCCTGCATATTTATGCTTATCCCGACCTTCATTTTGTAATGTTTTTCACCCATAATAATAAACATGAAAACTCTAATATTCGTCAGTGTGAGAAATTTTGGAATTGGACAAATTAATTTAAAACAATAGTAGTTTTATCTATATTATTATTGTTGTTGTTGTAATTAATTGTATTTTAATCTCTTCGTAGGTGTCCGGCGCCATAGCTAAATGGTTAGCGTGCTGGCCTTTGGTCACAGGGGTCCCGGGTTCGATTCCCGACAGGGTCGGGAAATTTAACCATCATTGGTTAATTTCACTGGCACGGGGGCTGGGTACATGTGTCGCCTTCATCATCATTTCATCCTCATCAAGATACGCAGGTCGCCTACGGAAGACAAATCAGATGATCTGCATCTGGCGAGCTGAACTTGTCCTCGGACACTCCCGGCACTAAAGGCCATACGCCATTTCATTTCTTCGTAGGTATTATATTATTGTACTTAGGAAGCAAAATGTTCATTTATATCGTGAATTATAATAGATATTTTATGTACAGTGGGATAGCATAGTAGCACAGTAATTTATTTCAGTTTCTTTTTTTCATTTGTTCAATATGTTAAACTTTTTATTTTATGCTTTTCATGTATTTCACTGGTTAAGTGTAAGACAGAGGTACGTGTTCCTAACCTTGGCAGTTAAAAATAAACCATATCTATCAAGCATCATAATACTTCAAGATATTTCTCCCCTAAGGGGTTTAGATGGAAGTTGACTCTGAAAATCACAATATTCATTCTTCTTAAAACGGTTTCACGTACGAACTTCAAATTTTGCATGAAGGTTGGTCTTCATTGTCCTAAATGTTAAATAAGAAATATTTTAAGGCATTTTACTCGTAAATCAAATCATTCATTCCTCCATTACCGTGCGACAAACGAAGTCAAAATTTTGTAGACTGTCGCTTCTACGTACTAGATGTTAAATAAATAATAAATAAATAATAAATAAAATAAATAAAATAATAAATAAAATAATAAATAATAAATAATAAATAAATAAAAATAATAAATAATAAAAAAATAAAAAAATAAATAATAAGTAATAAATAAATAAATAAATAAATAAATAAATAAATAAATAATTCTATGGGATTCAAAAGATTGTTAGATCCGAAAACAAATCATAAATCCTCCAAAACAGTTTGACCTACGAACTGAGGGTATATTTTACAGGATCAGCCGACAATGGACTCTCCCAATTTCTTTTGCTACTGGCTTTGCGTCGCACCGACACAGGTAGGTCTTATGGCGACGATCCTCCCAAATTTAAAACTTTGAATGGTAACTTTAATTTCAAGCCGTAGCAAAGCGTGGGTATCTTACTAGTCTATCTATATAAATAAAATTGTAGGGGGTCCGCTGTCTGTAATTTCTTTTGTTTTGCCAATTTTTCAGATATTTATCCGTTTTAGGTCAATTCAAGACCGAATCGGTGGTTTTTACGTTTCGTGTCTGTTTGTTTGTCTGTTTGTCTGTTTGTCTGTTTGTCTGTTTGTTTGTCTGTTTGTCTGTTCCACCATCACGTCGAAACGGCTGGATAGATCTCAACCAAACTTCATATTTAGAGTAAACTCATCCCGGGGATGGTTTCGATATGCATATCATTTTAAAATCTTTCAATACTCGGGGGGTTTATAGGAAAACCAGAATGGTTTTTCCACCATCACGTTGAAACGGCTGGATAGATCTCAACTAAACTTCATATCTAGAGTATACTCATCTCGGGGAAGGTTTCGATATGCATATTATTTTAAAACATTTGAATAGACCGGGGGTTTATAGGAAAACCAGAATGGTTTTTCCACTATCACTTCGAAACGGCTGGATAGATCTCAACCAAACTTCATATTTAGAGTATACTCATCCCGGGAAAGGCTTCCATATGCATATCATTTTAAAATATTTGAATAGACGGGGGGTTTATAGGAAAACCTGAATGGTTTTTCCACCATCACTTCGAAACGGCTGGATAGATCTCAACCAAACTTCATATTTAGAGTATACTCATCTCGGGGAAGGTTTCTATATGCATTTTATTTTAAAACCTTTGAATAGACGGGTGGTTTATAGGAAAATCAGAATGGTTTTCCTCCATTTTCTCTTATACTATTGATTTTCTGTAAACTTAGTTAACCGTACGTGAAACGTCTCTTCATTATAAACAACTTTCGTTATGTTCATAATTTACCTTACTCTTCACATGACGGAGAAATTTATAATTTTCCGCTGGTATCATGCTCTGCATTGAGTGACCGACAGACCGACAACGAACCGACAGGTTACCATGGCAACGTCTCTGACTGCATGCCAGCAGGGAAGTAACGTATTGCCATTTTCCTCATCATGCTTTTAAATTCGTGGTTGTTCCTTGGGTAGAAGGCAAGAGAGGCGTCAATCGGCCTATCTGCGGGATATTGGCGGAATATCGTTGGATATTATAACCGCCCTCGAATAGATTAAGTAATAACACCATTAGTCATCTTATTATTTGTTTACCTAAGAATCACTGACCTAAATTTCTCCTCTGTTACCGCTTTATTATATCCATTACTCACACTAGCATAATTTATTGAGGGGCATTTGATTTTCCAATACATTCACTTGGCATTTACATATTTGTCGTTATCCGGCTGTCCGCAGTTATAATCCATTTTCTATTACTTTCAACTTTCTTAACTGTATTATTTTCTTCCTTAATTACGCCGTATGTACGCGAGTGCTACAAACTACTGGATGTATTTCCACCAAGACTCATATTTAGAATACACCTGTCCTTGATAGGTTTTGGGCAAATATTGTTTCTAAATCCCTGAACTGACTGGGGGTTTATACGAAACCGAAACAGTGATTTTGCACTTCCACAAAATATACACAACCAAACTTAATGGAAATCTACCTACCTTGGTAGATAATAATTTCTAAACTTTTTTTCTCATGTGCATCATTTCGATACGAGGATTAATAAGGGAGATATCATTAACGGACCGTTTTTCTGTACAAGTCCCATCGGACTTAACTCCCGAGCGGGTGCGTGTAAAGCGTACTCCTTACAATTTGAAAACTACTGAAGACATTCGAACCAAAATTTATATTTAGCATCCACCTGTCCAAAGGTAGGTTTTAAACGTAAATAACATTTCATGTTCCGGAATGGACTGGCGGTTTATAGGGAACCGAAATGGTGATTTTACTCTTCCACAACATATACAGAACAAGACCAACCTGACTGGAAATCGACCAAACGTGATGGAATTCCACCTCTAAACCTTTTTTTCATGTGCATTGTTTCGTCAGGAGGATTACTAAGGGAGATATCATGAATGGTCACTTTTACAGGTTAAGTCCAGCGGACATAGCCCAAAAGGTGTTTTACATGGAGCAGATTCCTTATCTATATAAATCAAATCGTAACGACTGTTTGCCTCTACACTGACTATTTTGGCGAAATTTTCGTACAGCTTTCCGTTTAAGGGGTAATAATGACCATCTCCATAATTTTTGGTTTAGTTTCCTGAAAGTACTAATTTTTACCCGCCTCGCCCAAAATCCAAATTGCGCCATAATCTGCCAGAAGAAAAAGAAGATAATTGAAATTTGACAAAATTATACGTTTAAGCCTGTAACGAACGGAAAACTTCCTAGATCATTAAATTTTTCACTTTGAATCCCCGAAGAATATCGAAATACGCAGGCAATTTCAATGATGGTGCAGAACTTCGGAAATTCCTGTCCTATAACGGATTGCACAATCTCCGTTCAATTTGGAATGATCTACAACCGTGGTCTTATGACTTTTTGCCGTATCTGTATCCCTTTTACGTTTGATTTTTCTCTTTAATCGATGTTAAGTCAATTTGGAATTTTCACATGCATAATTCATACTTTCAATTACTTATATGAAATACAGAATCATTAAACTCTTCACGAAAATTGGCCCACCCAGTAGCCATATGTGAGCCAAATGCTATGTATGTATCCGAAAAGTAATGTAATGTGAGATAATCTTACAAAACCTTTACCCTGTTTCACGTTTCTAATTCAATCTGACCCAAGAATAGATGACATATCATAGGACCAGCCATTTAGGTCACTAAATCCGGCGTGTCTTATGGTATAATCCTTTGTCGATATGACGTACGTTTAGTAGCAGTTAATCTGTAAATGAAGGTCTTCAATATTGTAAATACGCATATACTTTCGTATGTCGATCTATATATATTCACTGATGTCGATTTTTAGCGATCGAGAAAGGGTGGGTCTGCTATTGTAATAGGTACTCCCCACACCGACTTTGACTGGCAGTAGGAAAGGGTTCCTTCTCCAACTCCTGTGTAACTGTTATTAGTAAGGAAGGCCTACAATTGTAATGAATAGTTCCCTTCTCGATTTGACTTGCAGAAGGCAAGTGAGCATGCAGTTTTGTTTAAAACTCCCCTACCCGATTGTGTTTGGCAGTAGGCAAGGGTGCCTATCATTATAAAGAAATGTCCTCATCTAAAATGTGACTGGCATTAGGCATAGTGGCCTGCTATTTTGATGGAAACTCACCAACTTGGTGTGACTGGCAGTAAGCTGGCTGGCAGTAGGAAAATGGGCCTGGCATTATAATGATAACTGCACAACTCAATTTCGAGTGATAGTAGGGTAATTGCCTGCCATTATAATAAAAACTCCTCGACTGAAATCTGTCTGGAAGTAGGAAGTGGCTGCCATATTAACGAAAACTCCCCAAATCGATTTTGTCCGCGTAGTAGGCAATGGGGCCTGCAATTATTACGTAATCATCCCAACTCGATTGTGAATGGCAGTAGGCAAGTGAGTCTGCCGCTATATCACAAATCCGTAACAAACACTTTACATTGGAAACAACGTACGGGGAACTCCCCATGCTCTTTCTCGGATAACGCTAAGAGACATGCAATTTTAAAACAATCTTATTTACTGCACTAGCGAATGTACCCGTGCTTCGCTACGGTATTCTACATTGTATTTGAATATCGACGTAAATAGTGTACATGCAGTAAATAAGTTTGTTTTAAAATTGCATGTCTCTTAGCGTTATCCGAGAAAGAGCATGGGGAGGTCCCCGTACGTTGTTTCCAGTGTAAAAAGTTTGTTATGTATTTGTGATATAACGGCAGGCTCACTTGTCTACTGCCATTCACAATCGAGTTGGGAAGTTTACATTATAATTGCAGGCCCCATTGCCTACTACACGGACAGAATCGATTTGGGGAGTATCGTTAAAATGGCAGCCCCCTTTCCTACTTCCAGACAGATTACAGTTGAGGAGTTTTTATTATAATGGCAGGCAATTACCCTACTATCACTCGAAGTTGAGTTGTGCAGTTATCATTATAATGCCAGGTCCATTTTCCTACTTCCAGCTACCTTACTGCCAGTCACAACAAGTTGGTGAGTTTCCATCAAAATAGCGGGCCACTATGCCTAATGAAAGTCACATTTTAGATGAGGACATTTCTTTATAATGGCGGGCACCCTTGCCTACTGCCAAACACAATCGGGTAGGGGAGTTATAAACAAAACTGCATGCTCACTTGCCTTCTGCAAGTCAAATCGAGAAGGGAACTATTCATTACAATTGTAGGCCTTCCTTACACAGGAGTTGGAGAAGGAACCCTTTCCTACTGCCAGTCAAAGTCGGTGTGGGGAGTACTGATTACAATACCAGACCCACCCTTTCTCGATAGCTAAAAATCGACTTCAGTGAATATATATAGATCGACATACGAAAGTATATGCGTGTTTACAATATTGAAGACCTTCATTTACAGATTAACTGCTACTAAACGTACGTCATATCGACAAAGGATTATACCATAAGACACGCCGGATTTAGTGGCCTAAATGGCTGGTCATATGATATGTCATCTATTCTTGGGTCAGATTGAGTTAGAAACGTGGAACAGGGTAAAGGTTTGGTAAGATTATCTCACATTACATTACCTTTCGGATAATTATGTGACAGCTACATACATAGCATTTGGCTCACATATGCCTACTGGGTGGGCCGATTTTCGTGAAGAGTATGATGATTCTGTATTTCATATATGTAACTGAAAGTATGAATTATGCATGTGAAAATTCCAAATTGACTTAACATCGATTAATAGAGAAAAATCAAACGTAAATGGGATACAGATACGGCAAAAGTCAAAAGACCAAGGTTGTAGATCATTCCAAATTGAACGGAGATTGTGCAATCCGTTATGTGATAGGAATTTCCGAAGGTCTGCACCATCATTAAAATTGCCTGCATATTTCGATATTCTTCGGGGATAAAAAGTGAAAAATGTAATGATCTGGGATGTATTCCGTTCGTTACAGGCGAAAAGGTATAATTTTGTCAAATTTCAATTATCTTCTTTTTCTTCTGGCAGATTATGCCGCAATCTGGATTTTGGGCGAGGCGGATAAAAATTAGGACTTTCAGGAAACTAAACCAAAAATTATGGAGATGATCATTATTACCCCTTATAACGGAATGCTGTACGAAAATTTCGCCAAAATAGTCAGTGTAGAGGCACACAGTCGTTACGATTTGATTTATATAGATAAGGAATCTGCTCCATGTAAAAAACCTTTTGGGCTATGTCCGCTGGACTTAACCTGCAAAAGTGACCATTTATGAAAAATGCACATGAAGAAAAAGGTTTAGAGGTGGAATTCCATCACGTTTGGTCGATTTCCAGTTAGGTTGGTCTTGTTCTGTATATATTGTGGAAGAGTAAAATCACCATTTCGGTTCCCTATAAACCGCCAGTCCATTCCGGAACATGAAATGTTATTTACGTTTAAAACCTACCTTTGGACAGGTGGATGCTAAATATAAATTTTGGTTCGAATGTCTTCAGTAGTTTTCAAGTTGTAAGGAATACGCTTTACACGCACCCGCTCGTGAGTTAAGTCCGATGGGACTTGTACAGAAAAACGGTCCGTTAATGATATCTCCCTTATTAATCCTCGTATCGAAATGATGCACATGAGAAAAAAAGTTTATAAATTAATTTCTACCAAGACAGGTAGATTTAAATTAACGTTGGTTGTGTATATTTTGTGGAAGTGCAAAATTACTGTTTCGGTTTCGTATAAACCCCCAGTCAGTTCAGGGATTTTGAAACAATATTTTCCCTAAAACCTATCAAGGACAGGTGTATTCTAAATATGAGTCTTGGTGGAAATACATCCAGTAGTTTGTAGCATTCGCGTACATACGGCGTAATTAAGGAAGAAAATAATACAGTTAAGAAAGTTGAAAGTAATAGAAAATGGATTATAACTGAGGACAGCCGGATAACGACAAATATGTAAATGCCAAGTTAACGTATTGGAAAATCAAATCCCCTCAATAAATTATGCTAGTGTGTGTTATGGATATAATAAAGCGGTAACAGAGGAGAAATTTAGATCCAGTGATTCCTAGGTAAACAAATAATAAGAAGATGACTAATGGTGTTATTACCTAATCTATTCGAGGGCGGTTATAACATCCAACGATATTCCGCCAATATCCCGCAGATAGGCCGATTGACGCCTCTCTTGCCTTCTACCCGAGGAACAACCACGAATTTAAAAGCATGATGAGGAAAATGGCAATACGTTACTTCCCTGCTGGCATGCAGTCAGAGACGTTGCCATGGTAACCTGTAGGTTCGTTGTCGTTCTGTCGGTCACTCAATGCAGAGCATGATACCAGCGGAAAATTGTAAATTTCTCCGTCATGTGAAGAGTAAGGTAAATTATGAACATAACGAAAGTTGTTTATAATGAAGAGACGTTTCACGTACGGTTAACTAAGTTTACAGAAAATCAATAGTATAAGAGAAAATGGAGGAAAACCATTCTGTTTTTCCTGTAAAACCCCGTCTATTCAAATATTTTAAAATAATATGCATACAAAAACCTTCCCCGGGAGGAGTATACTCTAAATATGAAGTTTAGTTGAGATCTATCCAGCCGTTTCGAAGTGATGGTGGAAAAACCACTCAGGTTTTCCTATAAACCCCCCGTCTATTCAAACATTTTAAAATGATATGCATATCGAATCCTTCCGCGGGATGAGTATACTCTAAATATGAAGTTTGGTTGTGATCTATCCAGCCGTTTCGACGTGATGGTGGAGAAACCATTCTGGTTTTCCTATAAACCCCCCGTGTATTCAAAGATTTTAAAATGATATGCATATCGAAACCTTGCCCGGGTTGAGTATACTCTAAATATGTAGTTTGGTTGAGATCTATCCAGCCGTTTCGACGTGATGGTGGAAAAACCATTATGGTTTTCCTATAAACCCCCCGTGTATTCAAAGATTTTAAAACAATATGCATATCGAAACCTTCCCCGGGATGAGTATACTCTAAATATGAAGTTTGGTTGAGATCTATCCAGCCGTTTCGACGTGATGGTGGAACAGACAAACAAACAGACAAACAGACAAACAGACAAACAGACAAACAAACAGACACGAAACGTAAAAACCACCGATTCGGTCTTGAGTTGACCTAAAACGGATAAATATCTGAAAAATTGGCAAAACAAAAGAAATTACAGACAGCGGACCCCCTACAATTTTATTTATATAGATGTACACTATTTACTTCTATAACCGAATACAATGTAGAATACCGTAGCGAAGCACGGGTACATTCGCTAGTAGTTATATAAAGACTATACTTATCGAGTTTGGTAGCTGCAGTAGTTTAAGTGCGTCCAGTAAGTATTTGGGGGATAACAGGTTTGAACCCCACCGTCGATACACCTGAAGATGGTGTTCCGTGGTTTTTCAATATCACACCAGGCAGATGCTGGAGCTGCACCTTAATTAAGGCCACGGCCGCTTCTTTCCCACTCCTAGCCCTTTCATCTCGCATCGTAGCCATAAGATCTATTTATGTGGGTGCGACGTAAAGCAACATGTAAGAAAACACATGGAAAACATTAATGGATCCTTACAGAAGTAATAGTAATGAGGATAGAAGGAATAATTTCTGGTATGGCGAGGTTTATACAGGGGTATTTGTAATGAAGAGTAACATTTTATTGATGACATCGAAACCATCCTCATGAGCTGTAATAAATGATTTTTTATCCTTTGCTGTGAATGAATGAGTTTACTAAGGAGAATGAACGACCTTGGGTGTCGACGAAATTTATGTATTTTGACAAACCCAGAATGCTAATTAGAGTTGTTTTCCTTGTAGTGACACCGTAATAAGCAGATAATAAAACTGATGTTACACTTATTAAGTACTACTTGATTTCTTGTTTCACTCTTCAGCATAGTGTATATTTCCCCAGTACACACCTTGTCAATAAACTTGTGCATTTCGATTTTGTATGGAAAGTGAAAAGCAGCATTTAGGCCCATTTTTAGTCAATTTTAACACAAACTCGTGGATAAAGCATAGGAGTGCTTTTACTGGAAACGTGTGGATGTAGCATCGTTTGTCAGCCATCCAAGAAGTATTTATGACTATTTAGCTCATGGCTCCAGGAACTTGAACCAATCAACAGCTGCATATCGCCACATTATTATAGAGTCCTTATTACCACTTTTGTTACCACCTACGTGAACTTCACTGTATGAAAACTCATCAGAATAGCGCACTTCAATAATACATTTGACCAGAAGACCGCACAATCAACAGGATTAAAACTGTATTATTCTGACGAAGCCAACAGCCGAATATTAGGAGAGTGGAGCCGAAAGGTTTTAATATTCCTGTGACGGAAATTTTGCTCTCTGTGTAAGTTTTGAATACCTACGTACTACTTGATTTATTTTATACTTATACATTTTTTATCATTACTTACTTAATTTTGTAGATATTTACTGTTGTTGTTTGAGTCATCAGTCCATAGACTGGTTTGATGCAACTCTCCATGCCACCCTATCCTGAGCTAACCTTTTCATTTCTACGTAACTATTGCATCCTACATCTGCTCTAATCTGCTTGTCATATTCATACCTTGGTCTACCCCTACCGTTCTTACCACCTACACTTCCTTCAAGAACAAACTGAACAAGTCCTGGATGTCTTAAGATGTGTCCTATCATTCTATCTCTTCTTCTCGTCAAATTTAGCCAAATCGATCTCCTCTCACCAATTCGATTCAGTATCTCTTCATTCGTGATTCGATCTATCCATCTCACCTTCAGCATTCTTCTGTAACACCACATTTCAAAAGCTTCTATTCTCTTTCTTTCTGAGCTAGTTATCGTCCATGTTTCACTTCCATACAATGCCACGCTCCACACGAAAGTCTTCAAAAACATCTTTCTAATTCCGATATCAATGTTTGAAGTGAGCAAATTTCTTTTCTTAAGAAAGCTCTTCCTTGCTTGTGCTAGTCTGCATTTTATGTCCTCCTTACTTCTGCCATCGTTAGTTATTTTACTACCTAAGTAACAATATTCATCTACTTCCTTTAAGACTTCATTTCCTAATCTAATATTTCCTGCATCACCTGCCTTCGTTCGACTGCACTCCATTACTTTTGTTTTGGACTTATTTATTTTCATCTTGTACTCCTTACCCAAGACTTCATCCATACCATTCAGCAACTTCTCGAGATCTTCTGCAGTCTCAGATAAAATAACAATATCATCGGCAAATCTCAAGGTTTTGATTTCCTCTCCTTGGACTGTGATTCCCTTTCCAAATTTCTCTTTGATTTCCTTTACTGCCTGTTCTATGTATTTACTAATTAGTGAAAATATTTATTTATTTATTTATTTATTTATTTATTATTTATTTATTTATTTAATTATTTATTTGTTTGTTTGTTTATTTATTTATTTTTGTTGCCATTGATGCTTTTACGACCCAAACCTATAGACATGATACTGTATAGGCTTTTGGGCTTAGGCCGTGTCAAGAAATAAGGTGAAATACTTTACGTTTCGCAGAGAACTGTGCTCTGCGTAATCAGAAGAAAATCTCGACTGTCCACGAGAAAAGGCTTCTTAAACAATGAAATTTTGAAATTTAGATGATATAATAGAAGTGGGGATGGTAAGTTCAATCGTCACCAGATGGCTCCCCGGACGTGGCACAGCGCTAGCGTTCGAAGCGGAAGCTGACCGAACTATCAGAATCAGTCTAAGAGGGTCACATAACAGGTGTACGTGACATATGAGATTGGCAGGAGTATGGTATTGACACAAGCCTGGAATGAAACATTTGGCGATGAGGAACATCCCTCACTTTATGCACATGATTCAAGCAAGCTACCACTCGTTGTGCTACAGACGCGTCAGGTCTACGGTCGTTTGAGGTTTTCGATATTGAACTGAGAAACATAGTCCATGTTAACATCTTCGGGACACATTTGTATGTTTCCACCTTATCAGGTTACAAGCAGCTGCGCAGCCAAGCGTAGTAAACACTCTGCTACAGGAATCAAGTTTTAGAGGATCAGATATTTTAGGATATAAACGAACGTAGCACAATGTAATTTAGTTTTATTATTTGAATATAAGTTTGAACTGAACAATTTAGAATTTTAACACTAATAAATTTGAATCTATATGGTTTCAATTTACTTAGTATATTCGCCCTTGAAGATCAGTATTATTGAACTGTCACCCAATATGTTCAAAATAAAAAGGAATAATTCAAGCAATACCAAATAAACAAGAAAAAGATCGAACCAAGTACTTCAAGATGAAAAACGTTGAACGTACACAAACATTATTTCCTTTTCTTTAGGTTGTTTTTAATTGTCACATTGGCCCACAAGTTTGTGAACTTGCAGAAATATGAGACAAGATCTTCGTATTTTATTTAAATATATATTTTAATATAAGGTCTTTATGAGGTAGTGCTACACAATGTTGATGTATTTCTATATTTTAATTGACAGATTTACATGAATTTCATGCAACTGATAATGGCCCCAAAGTATTCCCGAAACTAGTACTGATAAATAAAGTTAATATGTTGTAATATATTCAGACAACATTGTTTTGTATTGAAGAGGTGGAGCCCCTAAAACCATTATAAGTATTTGTGATCTTTATTTCTCTGATATAATAAAGTGTGCCTTTATCATTCCTTACCACCTCTAAAAGTACAAACCTATTTTCACAATCCTCAATAATTGCTTTAATCACATCCCAGAATCTGTTTACATTTTTGTTTACCTTTTTCCACCGATCAGAGTTACTTTTTAAAAACTTCCTCATGCCATATGTTACTGCCTAATTAAGACCTTCCTTTATATCACATTTCAACTACGACAAAAACAGCTTCCTGATCACTAATACCAATTGTTTTCTAGGTTTATCCATATAGCTCATCTGGCTTTACCAGTACCACGTACATTTAGAATTTATTTTTCCCTCTAGTTGGTTCCATCACTTTCTGATTCAGTTGTCCTTCCCAGATTACCTTATATTCCATTTGTTGGTCATGCGTCCTGTCGTTCGCATTACCTTCCCAACTGACATTTGGTAAATTGAGATCTCTCGCTATAATCACATTCCTTTCCACATCGTTTCCCACATAGCTGATTTTATCAAATAATTCTGAATCAGCGTCAGCGCTATCCTTTCCCGGTCTGTACACTCCAAGACATCAAGCTGTCTATTATCTTTATAAATGAGCCTTACACCTAGAATTTCATATTTATCATCTTTAACATTGTCGAAGCTTACAAATTCTTCTTTCACCAGAATGAATATTCCCCGTCCTACCAATCCTATCCAATCTCTACGATACACACTCCACTTTCATGAGAAAATGTCTGCATCCATCACGTCATTTCTCAGCCATGATTCACCTCCTATTACTATATCTGGTAAGTATATGTTGCACTCGCTCACCCTCTGAGTCCTAGACTAGCATTAATCTCAGGAATGTTGGTTCATTTTTGAAGTCATCATCAAAAATCTCAGTATAAATGTAGAGGCACCAGTGAACACAGGGATGAACGGGGCATGCAAAAATAAAGTGGGGGAGGCTCATTTATAAACATGAATTTAAGGACTCCATGACAGGACTAGGAAGTGACACTTAGAATTTTCATGGGCATCATAGCTAACTAGAATAAAATATTATGAGAATGGTTTCCTTTGAAAATAAATGCCATAATGAGCAGTTTATCGCACCATTGGGCGCCCCGAATTTAAATGCAATTTATAACCACATTGATTGACAACAAATTAAATTACATGATTTTTGCGTCACCGCAAGTGGTGAGGATACATCTATAATGTCCATCCTGTAAGACAAAAGCAATTTCAGGGTATAACCCCTCTTAAGTGGGTGCATTTATGGAGTTGGTTCCACCATCTGATACCGTCGAACCAGCACTCGTATGATTAGTTAATTCACAAGCACAACTCTTTTAGCCTAGAGAGCCCGAGAATAATTAAAATTTATTGTCGGCTTCCCGATGGAGTACCTCCGACCAATATATACAATTCCCGAGGTCGGCGTCGCGGGTGGGTAAAGCTACTATGATTAGGTAGAGTGTATTTCATGGACGGACCCTATAATTGATCCAGCTGATGCCATGCCAGACTGAACTTGTCACTACAAATATTGACTCATTATGTTTATTATTGTCAGGATCGGCCGCCTGGTCCGGGAAGGTCACTGCCTCACTTAAATAACAAGAGGTTTAACGGGAAATACCTAGCTATACCTTACTCACATCCCTAAAGCAAAAATAAACAAACCGGGTCTTACAGTAACTCGACACAGGACAAGTCTTCTTTTTACGGGTTGACATATGATTATTATCTTTTCTCCAAGTCTTGAGCTTAGGGATGTCATCGTTAGTTTTTAATTATTATTATTATTATTATTATTATTATTAGAATTATTAGTTATCCAAGATATAACCAGATGACCTTAATTTAGAGCTCACAAGTGAATGAAATCCGCGTAATTTAATTTGCTCCGGTCGGATATTATTATTATTATTATTACTAATATTATTATTATTATTATTATTATTATTATTATTATTATTATTTACGAGCACCGAAACTGCAATATTATGATTATTATTATTGGATGCAATATTTAAATGTTATTACTATTATTATTATTATTATTATTATTATTATTATTATTATTACTTTCGATCACTACGATTTATCACCGTCATAACGGTATGATTATTATTATTATTAGTTTCAAATCATTAGTTAGTTATATTTCTCCATAACATATTTATAATCATACCTTCATTAACACGGTGAAATTTTAGATCTGTAATAATGATTAAGATTATCATGATTACCAACACTTATCATTCTTACTCATCACATCATACGATCATTAATGTGGAATCTCAACCTCTTTAACATTTGGGTCCGTATTATTTCAAATTACTACGTGTGCCGTCCATCTATCTCGTACGTACTACGACGGGTGCGAATCCTGCACAGTACGTAATTCAATCTTACTCTGCTTACATTGCCCGTATTCGTACAATAATATTCACTGTGTTTATCATATTTTCATACATTTCTTCGTATCACGTTATCTTTCAACACAGCTTCATTATACAGTAAGTGTTCCCATACGGAATTCTATTTTTCCTCATCTCACAACGTATATTTATTCAATTATTAATCACAGAGTTTTCGACTGGCTTATATCTCATCCACGACGTAGTACGATATCTTTATCTCCTGACTGCCTGATTTCTGCAATGTCTCTCTCCACACTTGATCTATTTCTGAGGCCAGTCTCCACAAATAATCGCAAGGGCGTGACTTTTCATTCACCTAAATTTGACAATCATGAATACGTAATTATTAGGCCTACGTGGTCCTGCCAATACTTGCACATTAACTATCTGACGTTCATTTATAACATATTAGAACCGTAATTTAAACAACACGTTTAACTAGTATTTAGGGTTTATTATCACCGGTATTAGCATTCGTGGACATTATTTCACAAAATTTTATTAACACCGTATTTTAAATCCAATTAGAAGATCTAGTTTGGCGTTAACGATTCCAGTTTGTTTTAGCATGTTCATTTAAAATTTGGCACTGTTGACATTTGAAATATTTATTTACATCCCGACGATTTAATCTCTTTTATAATCACCGCAATTCTCAACATTATGAATTATTATTATTATTAGTTCGTTACCTTCCCTACAAATTCGCAAACGTAAATTTAAAACAACAATCAACACAACGGAAAACACTAGCATTGCACATAGCTGGATTTCCCATAGAAAATTTCACACAACTTGTCATCAAATGACTGACATAAAAAAAGCAAACTATGGGTCAGCACAAACACGAAACACAACATCAAGATGGAGAAAAGCTCTACTCGATTAACATTATAATACATGCATGACTTAAATTACTACTGCCATTGTTTCTGGCTATCCTTTCTCTTCCTGTACGAGGCATATTGGGGACATCTAAATCGTCTAGTCGGTAAACTAATAGGCACCCTACTGAGAGAGAGAAGTTCTGGCCATTGTGACAGAATAATCCGTACGGCTCCAATACGTCGTGCAACTTGCTCGTATATGTCCATACTTCCTTGGGCCTGAATATTGTTAACCGATTTTTCCCCATTTCAATATGCGTAACATATTCTCCTTCGGATATCAAATCATGACTAAATTATGGGCTATTATCACCCGGGTACAATATCTATTGAATTATTTAATTCTATTCCTTTCTTTACAATAATTCTACAGTAGAAAAACAATATTTTTTAAAAATGTTATTCCAACTTGACTTACAGATCCCTGCTCCCTTATCACCGCTCCCCAGACCACCCCGTTTCTCTGAATGTACCTCCCTATGACCCTGCTAAACAAATTTACCGAGCTCGATAGCTGCAGTCGCTTAATTGCGGCCAGTATCCAGTATTCGGGAGATAGTGGGTTCGAACCCCATTGTCGGCAGCCCTGAAGATGGTTTTCCCGTGGTTTCCCATTTTCACACCAGGCAAATGCTGGGGCTGTACCTTAATTAAGGCCACGGACGCTTCCTTCCCACTCCTAGCCTTTTCCTGTCCCATCGTCGCCATAAGACATATCTGTGTCGGTGCAACATAAAGCAACTTGCTAAACAAATTTTATAACTTATACGTGTGACTGGGGTTTAAGTTAAAGCGACATGAGTGCAGATTCCTATCTCCTATCCACCCATTACGGTCTGGAAATTTCACTCCCATTTTCCCACATCCCCATTCCTCAGTCTCATTTAAATCCCCTATCACCTTCCAGACAGTATCCCTCCTGCACAGTATTTCACTGATAAAAATCCCCGCTTCCTTAAACTCCACCCGTGCTGCATTTACCACATCCCATTCATCCCCAACTATGTTGGTACTATGTTGGTACTATTACCTGCTCGCCTTACGTTGATGGTACCAATGTGAAACACTACCACTTTCTCCTTTCCCTTCTCCTTCTCTTCTACTTCCCTCAACATCTGCCACAACCCAATTCCTGGATAACACTCTACTCTGGTTCCTTTCATCCACCCAATGTCCTCACATGTCTAACACTGGAATCTCCCATGACCAGAGCCTCATTTGACCCCTTACCTTCCTGGTCAGTCCTATCTTTTCTGGCAGCTGCAAAAGCTATTCATCCTCCCTTTTCTCCCCCCTGTGACCATGTTCCACCTGTATTTACTTATCCTATCCTCTTCCATTTCCCTTTCCTTTCGGTGGTCACGATCCGACCCCCTGCAGTTAGCTTCATGTGCGGAGCCACACGGCAGGCCTACCTCGAAAATAAGCGAAGGGAGGGGCACGAAGTCCCTGTTGGCGCTAACAATGAACCTTTACGCACTTGCACTAGTAACAAAAGTACAATATAGATTATTTATTTCACGAAGACTTATCTGTAGGAAATAATGTCTGCAATCGAGGCACGTCGAGACTCTGAATGGGGTGTCCGCAATCGAGATTGTCCGCAATAAAGACACAACTGAAAGGAGAAAACCCTAGAATGAACTGGGACTCTTCCCAAATATTTTGTTTTCGCAATCGAGGCTGTTCACATTCAAGACTGCTCGCAATCGCGGCGACGACACCACACGGTATCCCCCTGTCTGTCGTAAGAGGCGACTGAAAGAGGCACCAGGGGCTCTCAACTTGAGAGCGTGGTTTGGCGACCACAGAGCCCTTAGCTGAGTTCTGGGATTGCTGTCACTTACTTGTGCTAGGCTCCTCACTTTCATCTATCGTATCTGCCCTTCCTTGGTCAACTCTTGTTCTTGCCAGACCCCGACTGTATTAGGTACTGAGGACCAGAGGCTCAGGCCCAAGTATTCTTTCATTTTCACGCCCCTCGTGGTATTTGTCTTTCTTTGGCTGATCCTTTCGTTTTTCGAAGTGTCGGAACCATTCTACTTTTAATAATAATGTGATTGGCTTTACGTCCCACTAACTACTTTTAAGGCTGTTGGAGACGCCGAGGTGCCAAAATTTAGTCTCGCAGGAGTTCTTTTAAGTGCCAGTAAGTCAACCGACACGAAGCTGACGTATTTGAGCACCTTCAAATACCACAAGACTGATCCAGGATCGAACCTGCCATGTTGGGGTCAGAGGGCCAGCTCCTCAACAGTCTGAACCATTCATTCCGGACCTTCTATTTTTTCCTTCTGATTAGTGTTAATAGAGGATGGTTGCCTAGTTGTACCACCACCACCACTTGTCGTGGTTGCTAGGTCATTAAAGTACGTCGGTGAAAGGTGTGTAAGTAGGTTTTGTAAACTCCAGATGTAAGAGCCCCTTTATGTACGAATAAATGGTTTTGGATGTAAAGGTTTATATCGTATATGGCCACTTTTCAGACCGGCACAATAATATCTTTCGGTAATTAAGTGATAGAAAATATGACTACATAGGAGTCCATGATCACTACTTATGCTTCATGTTTACCAGGAAGCTGGAGCGTTCAAAATTGGAGTGCAGATAAAAGCTATCCTGAGACTTATCCCCTTCTACAATTATCCAGTGCAGATACTGAAACAGTCCTAGGAGTATCTATACACTTGTTTCTAGCATTAAATTGATTCGCCTTACTCAGCCCTTGTAGTAGATAACAAGAAATAAACATACAGGCCTTACGTCTTCTACGAAGAAAATTTATGACAAGTATCATTTGAACTGATAACTATGCCCATTCTCTACTTACGTCGAAGATTGTGATAGAGCCCGACATCATCCCAAGGTTGCTGTACCGCTGCCTCTAGTAAGCATTCTACTCCGCGCACGATCATTACATCACTAGAGCCACAATCGTTCTTCAAAGATGGTTACATAACGTGTTTGTACTTCGTCGTTGACTTCCCAGAGTTCACAATGGACAGTTGGCTGTTCGCTATCTGTTATGACAGTAGAAACAGAAACAAGGGAAGTAGTAGCGGCGTATTTTAGCCGCCTGACACCAAGTACCACGTATCTCCAAACGAGAGTTACGGTCTTCGCTCGGAGAACAAATCATCCTCCTTTACATTTTGCACCGCAGGTTCTATGTTACCGAGCTCGATAGCTGCAGCTGCTTAACTGTGGCCAATTAGCCAATATTCGGGAGATACTGAGTTCGAACCCCACTGTCGGCAGCCTTGAAAATAGTTTTCCGTGGTTTCCCATTTTCACACCAGGCAAATACTTGGGCTGTATCTTAATTAAGGCCACGGCCGTTTTATTCCCACTCCTAGCCCTTTCCTTTCTGTGTCGTAAAGCCAATTGTAAAAAGTAAATAAAAATAAAATAAATTTCGATGTTGCCTTGGAATACCGTAAGTGTATATCTACAGTTGCGTGTGTGTATAACGGAAAATGGATCAAGTAAAGCATTTTCTCCTGTATTATAATTAAGGACGAATATTTCAGTGTAACGTTGCTTTACTGTTACCAGGAAAATTAGATCGATTTCACCAGTGTAGAATCAATTGAGTGATTGGTAGAAAAAGGTGCTCTCAATTGTTAATACCAAAACATAAGAAAAAGAGAAAGAAAATTATCTTCACGATTTCAGAAGTATAATCTATTCTCATTTACTGGTTCTTTTATTTATCACCGTAATGAAAAGTGCGTTGAATTTACTCACCGTTTATGTCGCTTACTTACGTAATGCGTTAAGATATCCTAGCCAATATCCCCGTGTACTCGGAGCATATAAAACTTGTCTAATAACCTGAGGGGCAGTTTTCAATATTTGTGTTTAATGTGACAATACCGCGGTTGAAGAATCACCTTCTTCCTCACTTAGCTTAACCATGCTAATTGGTAGTGCACGTTCTATAGATGAATAACTGGAAAGTGTTGAAATTATCGTAGAGTTTGTAACATTTGAGACAGACCAGCTAAATTCTTTCACACATTTACAATACTATAGGTGAAGCTGTTTGATAATGTTTTACCGACGCCGTAATCTCTCAGCAAATCTTCATTATTTTCTGCTTAATTGTTCCTGGATACTCTCTTTAATCTCTCCTGAACCGATCGAGAGGCTGCGCAGTTTGGGTTACGTAGCTGACAGCTTGCATTCGGGAGATGGTGGGTACGAACCCCAATATCAGCTGCCAGGGAGATGGTTTCTCAACCGAAGACATTCCAACGGACAGTAAAGAAGAATTACAAGTCCCATTGGATTTAATTGTCGGATGGCTCGTAACACAGATAAAACGGAATTTGTAGTCTTCAGGAGGAGAGCTGGAAAATAGTGACTTTGTTCTATGCTAAGTATAAATCCTGAGCGAGAATGCCTGCAGATGCATTGGGATCACGTTGCAGGTATGTGGAGTACAGTAATCTTCTAAATTCATTTCAGAAAGAAAATCATAGCAACTATACTATAGTTCAATGAAATCAAGCATCTGTTACACCTATCGCTACGGACTTAGTTGTGATTATGATACCAACATCCACATATAGTATGGTCTAGAACCAGTATGAGAACACCTATCTCAACGACAATTAAAGGAACCAGAAAACTGGAAGATTACATTCTGGAGATGGTGGGTTAGAATCCCACCGTCTGAAACTCTGAAGATTGTTTTTCATGGTTTCGCATTTTCATATTAAGCAAATGCTGGAGCTATACCTGTTTAAGGCCATGGCCTCTTTCTTCGCATACTCGCGTCTCCGAAAACCTTCAATATGTTTTTTTTTTGCTAGGGGCTTTACGTCGCACCGACACAGATAGGTCTTATGGCGACGATGGGATAGGAAAGGCCTAGGAGTTGGAAGGAAGCGGCCGTGGCCTTAATTAAGGTACAGCCCCAGCATTTGCCTGGTGTGAAAATGGGGAAACCACGGAAAACCATCTTCAGGGCTACCGTTAGTGGGATTCGAACCTACTATCTCCCGGATGCAAGCTCACAGCCGCGCGCCTCTACGCGCACGGCCAACTCGCCCGGTCTTCAATATGTTAGTGAATCATTAAACCACTAGCAAAAATATATTAATAAAAATCTCTCTTAAGCGAGCACTCAGTGTGCCAATATACACACTATGCCGAAAGGGAAGTGTTTCTAGTACAAGATGTGAGACTAAAATTTCTGCGGGTAAGGAGAGTTATACACGATTGATGCGATGATAAATTGAGAGTGAACACGCCGAGGAATTGATTTAAGTCTCGTGGTTACTACATTTACTATTCACAGATTTCAACACAAATTATGTAGAATTGTTGGATTCCACGAGTGTGTAGATGCTGTGAATAACGGTGTGAGAGATGCCATATTACGGTAAGAAATTCTGAGTGTATTAAATAACCATGAACGCCGTGAGTGTTGTCTTCATTATAAATGAAAACATCTGAAGCATAGCGCCAGCAACAAAGCGCAATCATTAGTTGAATTGTTTCTGCTATATTTATATCAATATATAAAGAGAGATTGTGAGTGACGGATAATCTCAGAGAAACTCAGACATCTCAGAAATTTCTTTCACCATTTGATAGATAAAATCACCGAGCTCGATAGCTGCAGTCGCTTAAGTGCCGCCAGTACCCAGTATTCGGGAGATAGTAGGTTCGAACCTCACTGTCGGCAGCCCTGAAAATGGTTTTCCGTGGTTTTCCATTTTCACACCAGGCAAATGCTGGGGCTGTACCTTAATTAAGACCACTGCAGCTTCCTTCCCTCTCCTAGCCCTTTCCTGTCCCACCGTCGCCGTAAGACCTATCTGTGTCGGTGCGACGTAAAACAACTAGATAGATAAAATCATAACTACGTACCATCCCGAAATATCAAAGCGTTCCCTCAAGAACGGTGTTTTACGGAAAACATGAGAGCAATAATAAATCTCAAAGCTTGTATGTTTCCCTGTCTGTGCTTTTCACGTAAAATCCAATTGACTAATGGAAACCAAATTTGGCAAGCTTTCGTTAACATACAGGCTACTGTCCATCACGTTGACGCGGGCTATATAGCGAAATAAAATATGAAGCAAGGCAGAGTAAAACGTACGCTTGAGACCCTTAACAAATAAAATGGTTAGTCATATTGAACAAAGTAGCTCACCAAGTGTATCTAAAATTTAATTTCCCGGAAAAGAGATTTATATGAATTTCCGTCGCATCTCTAATAGAGTTTTCAAGAAAAACCTGCTTGACGGAGCGTGTTCAAATTTGGAAATCATACAACTGGAACTTCTTTTTAACATATAGGCTAATTACTAATAGAGTGTATGTTAAGGGTGCCCCGCAAGGAAATAAAATGTGAAACAAGTCAGAGGAAAACGTACGCCTGGGCCTCTTAAAAGTGAATAAGCTGCCTAAACAGTTAGTCTATTAAACACTGGAGGGCCGAGCTTAGTCACTCAGACGGTTAAGGCACTGGATTTCTGATCCAAAGTTGGCATGTTCGATCCTGGATCAGTCTGACGATAGTTTAAGGTGCTCATGTACGCCAGCCCCGTGTCGGTAGATTTACTGGCACGTAAATTAACTCCTGCAGGACAAAATTCTGGCACTTCGGCTACTCCGAAAACCGTAAAAGTGTACTTAAGATTCGATTTACCAAGAACAAGTTTATATTAATTTTCTTCCTGACTCTTATAATCTATACAGTAACTCTTTATACTAAAATATGAAGAGAGACAGTGAGTTCGTTTATATGTAACGGGTAATACGAGAAACGACCGGACCAATTTTAAAATGTCGTTGACAATTTGAAAAATATATAATTCTGGGTGACATAGACTATGTATCATCCCGGAATATCAAAGTGTACTCGCGAGAAATGCGATTTACGGAAAACATGGCAACAATAATAAATTTCAAAGTTTAAGTTTGTCTCTCTGCGTTTTATCACGTAGAATTTACTTGACTGACGGAGCTGAATTTTTTTCGCACCGACACAGATAGGTCTTATGGCGACGGTGGGACAGGAATGGACTAGGAAAAAGAAGGAATCGGCTGTGGCCTTAATTAACGTACAGCCCCAGCATTCGCCTGGTGTGAAAATGGGAAATCACGGAAAAACATCTTCAGGGCTACCGACAGTGGGATTCGAAGCTGCTATCTACCGGATGCGAAGTCAGAACTGCGCGCCCCTAACCGCACGGCCACCTTGGCCGGTGAAGCTCAAATTTGGCAACCTTATAGCTGATACCTCTGGTTAACACACAGGCTACTTACTACCACGGTATCTTTTAAGTGGGCTATGTATTGAAAGGAAATGTGAAGCTACTGAGAGGAAACCGTACGCTTGGTGTCCTTAAAACTGAAAACTAAACCGTTAGTCCTATTGAACACTGGAACGCACCAAGTGTTCTTTGAATACTATTTCCCAGACAAAATTTATATGAATGTTCTTCCTATCTCGAATAATCTTCGAGAAAAAAGTTTTGCCGTGTTTCGGCGCATGCTGTATTCTGGGTCTCTTTCTAGGTTTTGTGACTGGCTGTGGGCAAGGGGGCTGCCATTTTAATGAACGTGAATTTACCCCTACTCGATTCTGACTTACAGCAGGCATGGCGGCCTGATATTATAATGAAAACTTCCCAATTAGATTGTGACCGACAATAGGCCTACCAATATATTTAAAATTTGCAAAGCCGGACATCACATGAGGAACGGCATATGGCAACCTCCCCGTAGTGTTTCTCGGTTAAGGCAAAGACCCATGCAAATTGATGATGTCCTACAACATGTGGACTGCTTCTTATAAACTTATGTATTCAATGCAGAATTCCTCAGCGAAACACAGGCACGTCAGATAGTAACCTATACATCCTACCTGTCGAGCGTATCTTAGATGAATTAAGAGAAGGTACCTTGTCGTGGCAATATGGAGCGTCCCCAACACATGAAGTGCTGCCTGTAAAATTCATGAGATCTACTGACGGGGATAAATGAAAGAAGCAGCGTTAGATTTTACTCGGGTAGCCTACAGGAGATATCAGTCTTCAGAGAAGTGCACAAGAATGTATGTAATCCGAGATGAGTTGAAGCAAGATTCGTTATCCGTTGAAGAAGGCTGTAGCATTAGCTTAAATGCAAACGGTGAACACATTTACTGTCTTGGAAGTATCTATAGGGACACATTATTGGATGAAAATGGGGTTATGAACGATGTTCAACTTTAACATCGTCGTCACTGCTTAAGACCAAAAAATTCATTGTCCTGAATTCCTCAATCTATCCTACACTACAATATCATTTTTTTGACATTCAGTTTGAATAATATGACACAGACAGATATAAAATGATTATAATGTGCAACGAACGTAGTTATTATACTTGCAAGTGGATATACCAGATGGCATGGTATACTCTGAAAAGTAATACACAGGGCATGAACTTTGTAAAGCCTTGTGGGTACCGGAATACAACGCATTAACACCTCTTGGAACTTATAATTTACTCTCTACTGCTTCGATGAATTCCTTCTCTAATCACCACCACCATCACCACCACTCTCGTGGAGAGTCGGAAACGTACAGAGCATCTGAAATTAAAGGATGCTGACACTCGGAAATTCACTACCCATAACGACCTATACGACATTAATGAGATCCGTCAAGAGCTATGAGGACGAGAATTTACCTCCTGGCGTTCACTACCCCCGAAAAAGACTGGAATTAAATCTTAACAAAGTGTATACACCACCAAACTCTTGAGTAGGGTATCATATCGGATTTGTCTTATAAACGAGTGAAGAGAGCCTATAAAGATGACTGATAATATTTCTGCGGTGCGGTTCTGAAGAACAACTCTGTCGTTATTGCGACGGAGAGAAAGGAATTTATGGTCATCTCCTGGGATTCTGCGGATGCGGCGAAGTCCTAGGAGCTCATGACACCGTCAGATCAGATCCTTCATCGCTGAAGAACTGAAAAAGAAGGGATTTTATATGATACACTTTAAAGAAAACAGTTTTCAGTGATATATTCCAGATCAGACCATCAAGTTAGAACACTGTGGTGGCTAATCAGAGGAGGTTAATCTACAAACGAAGGAAAAATAGAACCCACTACCTCTTACTACAAATCTACTGCAAACACCACCTTCCGGGTTAAAGGTTGGACGTCCTGGTACCATACTTCGTCAATTTACCGTCACAAGGACGTGCTTTCAATTTCCAAAGTGTACGATTCTCATCTTCCAAGTCTCCATTCATATCAAGAGACAGCACCTCAACGGCACTAAAGTATCACACTAGTCATGAACCAGCTTTTCCTTGTCAATCGTTTACATTATATTTTTTAAGTTTTCCTTAATAATAAAATGTTATATAGATACAATTTGATATGTATTACATTGTTTAATTGGTAGTCTGTAAATACAGGAGGTTGGTTCCTTTAATAAATGAATAGGTTACATAGTGTTTTGGAGATACTGTAAGTATATATCGTCGTTGCGGGGACAAAACCTCCAATGTGATAATATTTCTGGAGATATACTGACCCGCAGCACATACATTATGAAGAGCGAGAATGCCTTGACAATATTCACAACATATTGCACCTTAGATGACAGAACCTTACTGGCCAAAGTTCTAAGCTAAAATATTTCACCGGGCGAGTTGGCCGTGCGTGTAGAGGCGCGCGGCTGTGAGCTTGCATCCGGGAGATAGTAGGTTCGAATCCCACTATCGGCAGCCCTGAAAATGGTTTTCCGTGGTTTCCCATTTTCACACCAGGCAAATGCTGGGGCTGTACCTTAATTAAGGCCACGGCCGCTTCCTTCCAACTCCTAGTCATTTCCTATCCCATCGTCGCCATAAGACCTATCTGTGTCGGTGCGACGTAAAGCCCCTAGCAAAAAAAAAAAAAAAAAAAAAATATTTCACATAGGAGGTTTTGTTCCGGCAGCGACGATATAATCCTACGAAAGGTAGGAATGAATGACCGCAGTTTGTAAAATGCATTTGTTTTAAAATTTAGTAAATTGCTGTCCAAGGGAGGAGCTTGGAGTAGGACGCGATTGTGAGCTTGGTTTCTGTACCGCACGCCGTACTGTGTTTCAGGCAGTATGCGTGCGTCATGTGTATGAAACATTTCGTAGGTGCATCACTTCATTGCGACTTCAAGAGGTTATTATTACTCGTATTCGTCTTTTTCTTGCTAGTGGTTTAACGCCGTACCAACACATTGAAGGTTTTCAGTGACGGGAAAGGCTGGGTTTGTGAAGGTAGAGGCCATAGCCTTACTTAAGGTACAGCCCCTAGCATTTGCCTGTGTGAAAATTGGAAACCACGAAAAAATATTCAGGACTGCAAGCGGTTGGGATTAGAACCCACCGTTTAGCGAATTCAAACTCACAGTTACGCGACTATAAGCGCACGGCTAACTTGCTCGGTCAGAAGATATTCTGCCAACGTAACGTACAAGAAGCACTCACTGCAGCTATACAGTGTTGGCTACTGAATGCATGATTCGAAGCAGTGTATCGATTCATTCAAGTGTCCGAGTGAATCGATTTACAGGAACGGCGAGCTCACGGCACACGATTCAGCTTACTCCCAGCGGACAGTGCTGAGTGGCGCACTCACTGGACGTTGACGGGGACCGAGCTTCCGCTTAAGCGAGACATACAGTGAGCCATAGCACACCGAAAGAATCGTAACGAGCACGACTCAGTGAGACACAAGATACACACGGCTCCTTATCGGCACACTGGACAGTGGACACTGGCGGAGAGCCGGGCTTCCTCTGAAGCAATACATACAGAGCCATGGTACATTGAAAGAATCGTACGCTAAATGGACTCCCGAGTTCAGCTCATTTAAAAATAATACCCACTTGCATTCACTGTCCTCTTCTTACAGGGAGGTTTAAATAATTGATGGATTTATTTTCAGTGTTGGTAGTCAAAATATAATTCTAAAGTAGCTAGTAAGTAGGTAGGCTATTAGGATATACTATTTATTAGTTTAATGAATCTTAGTATTATAACTTAGTTGACATTTGACAATTAATTAAACTCGACTCTAGCCTGCCCTATGACTATGAGTCATGCTCATGACCTCTCAAAAGTACCTGTTTTATATTGGGAAGAACGGCTCAGTATTGTCTCAGTTCGTATGTCACATGGTTGCACAAGACTTCAATAATATGTGGTCAGTAAGTGAGCCGACTGACGCAATAACTTAACCAACAGTATGTTGAATCAGAAAACCAGCGGGCTACTGTACGTCTCGGGTAGCCTATACAAAATATGACGATTTAATCTGCTCATAGAAAAATACAGTACATATTTTCAAAAATGACTTAGCGAGTTGGACGTGCGGTTACTATCACGCAGTTATGCGCTTGCATTCAGGGGATGGTGGGTTCGAATCCCACCGTTGGCAGCCGTTAAGATGGTTTTCCGTAGTTTCCCCATTTACACCAGGAAATCCTGGGACTGTACCTTAATTAAGGCCATGCCTGCCACCTTCCGAATCCAGGACCTTTCCCATCCTGCGTCGCCGGAAACCTTCGATGTATTAGAGTGACTAGCAATTTTTTCTAAGAAAGGAGTTCATAGTATGAAGACCAGATGGCAGCAGCGAACAATGACTGCTGTTGCTGCTGTCTTACAATTACATACTACACAGATGCAGTAGGAGCGGTGACTCTAATGTGCCGTAAATCGGATCACTGTATCGATTCAGTAACGTGAACGGAATCAAATAAATCGATTCAGTAAAATGAATCGAATGTCCCATCACTAGCTATACACATTACATCACTGTGGTTTCAGGACGTATACATGCGTAATGTGCAAGAAATTATTCTGAGCACATCACTGCACTACAGCTTCAGGCAGTGTGCAGGCGTAAGTTGTATGAAAACATTCCACGTAGAAGGAGTGAACAGTATCACATTGGAAAATATTGTAAAGGATGTCAGCGAAGCCTTAAGACGTGTATCATTAAATACTACATGAGTTACAGTCTGGTCCAAATGAATATTCCCAAAATTCCTTGCAGACGTATCTCTTTCCTTCAACATGATCTTCCGTATTTTAATCGACAAATCAATCAATCAATCACTACTGATCTGCATTTATGGCAGTCGCCCAGGTGGCAGATTGCATATTTGTTGTTTTCCTAGCCTTTTCCTAAATGATTTCAAAGAAATTGGAAATTTATTGAACATTCCCTTGGTAAGTTATTCCACTCCCTAACTCCCCTTCCTATAAATGGATATTTGCCCCAGTTTGTCCTCTTGAATTCCAACTTTATCTTCATATTGTGATCTTTCTTACTTTTATAAACGCCACTCAAACTTATTTGTCTACTAATGTCATTCCACGCCATCTCTCCGCTGACAGCTCGGAACATACCACTTAGTCGAGCAGCTCTTCTTCTTTCTCTCAATTTACTATTGGTAACAATCACAATCATTAAAAAAATTATAAAACTTGGATCCCTTCACACAATTCTGCTTACTGGAGAACAACAGTTCGTAAGCTATTCGCACCACGAGGTCATACCAAACTTCTAGCTACCAAACACTGCACTCATTCCTAAGCCGTCAGTTTGGATCTGTGTGTTCAATTTTTGAAGCTAGAAAGACATTACGTCATCCTTCAAATGTTCCTGGTATAAAAAGATCAGAATGAAACCGTTATTAAAACCAATCAAACAAACAAACAAACAAACAAACCCCATGGCGCAAAAGCTCCGAAGGGCCATGGACTATCAAGCGACCACTGCTCAGCCCGAAGGTCTGCAATTTACAAGGTGTGGTGTGGTCAGCACGACGGATCTTCTCCGCCGTTATTCTTGGCTTTCTAGACCGGGGCCACCATCTCACTCTCAGATAGCCCCTCCATTTTAATCACGTAGGCTGAGTGGAACTCTAACCAGCCCTGACCTGGCCGGGAATCGAACCCGGGCCCTCCGGGTAAGAGGCGCGCACGCTATCCCTACACCGCGGGGCCGGTTAACCATTATTAAAATATTAGCAAGATATTTCTAAATTATGAAAAATACATCTCTATTTCGTAACACCAGTTACAAACATAAATCTGTAAGGAGATAAATGGAATACTGTATCTGTATTTTGGACCAAATGAACATCATTAGATTTTAAACTTCATTTTCTTATTTTTGAAATAGATTTTGACGTGATGTATTCAGGGGCCTGTCAATAACCAGCAGAAAATAAATTGTATTTATCTCCCAATAAGCCAGGTCCTGTGAAAACTAGTGCGGTAAACATTCTTCGATTCTTCCTAACATTTGTTCCCGGTAATGAGCCATACGTCTTAACTCTCTAACAGCGTGGTGCCGACATGCGGCTACTTTAATTAAAGTTGACAACTGTAATTCCATCCAACATTTTAGAAGTTAACGTCCTTTAGGTCTCTGGCACTTTGTATTGATGAGCTACCTCCATCGGGATATTTTGTATCATTGTGGCAGGTAGATTAGATACATTGCTTTAGTGACACTTAGTTGTCTATTTATTAACACACATCGTTTTACAATAAATATATTTATTTTTATTATAATATTGTTACTTTAAATGCTTAAGATACCGGGTTGCTGATGAAAATAATATAAGAACAATTTAAAAGACCATATTGTATTAAAAACAAACTAATTTTTCCTTACAGAGCTTCTGCATAAACTATACTAAGTGTCCTTCCATTTGGAGCTAAGATTTATAGATTGTTTGCCTTTCCAACTCTTGAACAACCGACAACATGAAGCGGTTGTCCTTGTTGTTGTTGCATATACCGAAATTCAGACGCACGGCCAACTGCAGAAACGGTATAATCGAAGGGATGATTAGAATTCGAGGGATGAATGCTACCTCGCCTGCAGCATGTCCAGTCATAATATTCGGCATGAGTTTCTTGACTGAGAGCCGTGTTCCGTTGCAGAGGGAAGGAGGATTGATATTCCTGAGAAGCATAATTTGTGCCACAGTCGCTGACTCCAAGATGTTTGAGGGTACTCCAGGTGACTTCAAGTTGTTGCAAAGATCTGTCGTGTAATTGACAGCCCCATTTGTATTACATGTCGTGTGGAGAGACATGTACATTTGTACAACACCGGATAATTCTCGTAAATGTTTTTTGTTGATGACGGTGACAGCTTCATTTCTTGGAGCAAGAATTGCTCTTCGACACAGCCATGCGTGGTCGATGATATGATGTGCCCACCAACGACAAATCTTTCAGATCTCAGCGTGCCATATATTTGGTTGGGCATTACACACAGACAAATCCTTCTAGATATTACGGACTGGACGAAAATGGCTCCCTATGCCATGGACTTAAAATAGCACATTGACTGATATGTGTATTACTATTCCATGTGTATTATTATCTATCTTGCTATTAGTTTTACGTCGCACCGAAACACAGAGGTCTTATGGCGACGATGGGACAGGAAAGGCCTAGGAGTGGGAAGGAAGCGGCCGTGGCCTTAATTAAGGTACAGCCCCAGCATTTTCCTGGTGTGAAAATGGAAAAACACGGAAAACCATCTTCAGGGCTGCCCCGGATGCAAGCTCACAGCTGCGCGACCCTAACTGCATGGCTAACTAGCCCGGTATTATTATCTATCTTATGTACTACACATGTTTCCTCTATATGTACGCATGTCCAACTTTTGACTCGTTTCTCTACGGGGTCGGATATGAATCTTCGTAGGACTGGATACACTTCCTGACGTCAAACTCAACAGAGGAGTTAATAAGATGAAATGAATAAGGTGACAAGATAGTAGGAGTGGATAGGATGAAACTCCTTGCCGGAACATAGCCTGCTCCTGTCGAATGATATAAAGGGCTCTACTCAAGGGTTTATGTCTCCATCCTACGGATGAATCACCATCAAGAGCGTCTTATGCCCTTACTCCATGTGAGCACTGCGGAGAGGTTTGGAATTTAACCCAGGCTTTTGGTACATGGCCTTGTGCCTCTCCTACCCTGTCGGCCAACATTGTGATGTGAAACTGTTTTCGACCAACAGGTCACGAACTGGCTAATAATTGTGTCAGAACATAGAAAATATAACGATCATGGCCACCAGGTGGGCCCTATCACGTTTCCTCTAAATAAAATAATGTTGAGTTAGTTAAAATACACTGACTGACAGAGCAAATGCAACACCAAGAAGGAGTGGTTCGAAAGGGATGAAAGTTGGGGAAAAAACACAGACGGCACGGACGAATAATTGATGTTTATGCAGGTTACACAATGCGCACGGCATCGACTCAGTAGGATGTAGGATCACCGCGAGCGGCGATGCACGCAGAAACACGTCGAGGTACAGAGTCAATAAGAGTGCGGATGGTGTCCTGAGGGATGGTTCTCCATTCTCTGTCAACCATTTGCCACAGTTGGTCGTCCGTACGAGGCTGGGGCAGAGTTTGCAAACGGCGTCCAATGAGATCCCACACGTGTTCGATTGGTGAGAAATCCGGAGAGTACGCTGGCCACGGAAGCATCTGTACACCTCGTAGAGCCTGTTGGGAGATGCGAGCAGTGTGTGGGCGGGCATTATCCTGCTGAAACAGAGCATTGGGCAGCCCCTGAAGGTACGGGAGTGCCACCGGCCGCAGCACATGCTGCACGTAGCGGTGGGCATTTAACGTGCCTTGAATACGCACTAGAGGTGACGTGGAATCATGCGCAATAGCGCCCCAAACCATGATGCCGCGTTGTCTAGCGGTAGGGCGCTCCACAGTTACTGCCGGATTTGACCTTTCTCCACGCCGACGCCACACTCGTCTGCGGTAACTATCACTGACAGAACAGAAGCGTGACTCATCGAAGAACACGACGTTCCGCCATTCCCTCATCCAAGTCGCTCTAGCCCGGCACCATGCCAGGCGTGCACGTCTATGCTGTGGAGTCAATGGTAGTCTTCTGAGCGGACGCCGGGAGTGCAGGCCTCCTTCAACCAATCGACGGGAAATTGTTCTGGTCGATATTGGAACAGCCAGGGTGTCTTGCACATGCTGAAGAATGGCGGTTGACGTGGCGTGCGGGGCTGCCACCGCTTGGCGGCGGATGCGCCGATCCTCGCGTGCTGACGTCACTCGGGCTGCGCCTGGACCCCTCGCACGTGCCACATGTCCCTGCGCCAACCATCTTCGCCACAGGCGCTGCACCGTGGACGCATCCCTATGGGTATCGGCTGCGATTTGACGAAGCGACCAACCTGCCGTTCTCAGTCCGATCACCATACCCCTCGTAAAGTCGTCTGTCTGCTGGAAATGCCTCCGTTGACGGCGGCCTGGCATTCTTAGCTATACACGTGTCCTGTGGCACACGACAACACGTTCTACAATGACTGTCGGCTGAGAAATCACGGTACGAAGTGGGCCATTCGCCAACGCCGTGTCCCATTTATCGTTCGCTACGTGCGCAGCACAGCGGCGCATTTCACATCATGAGCATACCTCAGTGACGTCAGTCTACCCTGCAATTGGCATAAAGTTCTGACCACTCCTTCTTGGTGTTGCATTTGCTCTGTCAGTCAGTGTAAATTACGGTCCACGTTTTATTGCAGGCATAGCGAAATCCTAGTATTCTCTAAAATGTTAAGTGAATTAAATGAATATCGGATAGATACGTAAATAGATAAATAAATAAATAAATAAATAAATAAATAAATAAATAAATAAATAAATAAATAAATAAATAAATAAAATTAAAGGTAATACAACCTGTGACAATAAAGTTCAGGGAATGAAATCAGAACGGTAGATCCGGAAACACTGGCGACACACAACGCTGCTCCTGCGTAGCAGCAAGTTTTGACCACCTGCTCCCAACGTTGTTCAGTTGAGGATCGTGTCTGTGCCGTGTAAGACCTGTTTGACACAGTGCGTGTTTAGTGCGTTGGTTCTGAACTGCGAACAGGAACATGAACGACCAAAAGATCAATGTAGAGTTTTGTTTTAAGCTTGGCAAGACACCGACAGAAACGCATGCAATGCTGGTACGTGTTTATGAAGATCAAGCACTGTCTTTGAAGTGTGTGTACGAATGGTTCGCCCGTTTTCGTGGAGGCCGGGAAAGTGTTTCTGACAACCCCCGTAGCAACTTGAACATCCTCCATAGTCGGCAGATGTCAATCCTCCATACTTCTTCCTATTCGCACTACTCAAACTCACTTTGAAAGGAAAGAGATGTGACGATATTCCTGACATCAAACGGAACGTGACGAGGCTTTTGAACACCATCTCAAAGGAAGCCTTCTTGCAAAGCTTCCAGGACATGTATCGCCAATCTCAGCAGTGCATAGTTATGGGAGGGGACTATTTCGAAGGACAGTAAGCTCACTGTCGTGCGTTGTTCATTTATGTTGATAGTACAGGACTATTCACCGAACTTTATTGTCACAGGTTATATAAATGATTAATGAAAGTAGGTCTTTACCTGTATAAAGATTTATCTAAGAATACGCCTACTTAAAAAATCATATCTCTGGGTGCCGTAGATTTGGATGAGCATCTCACACATACACACGGACAAACACTTCCAGATATTACGGACTAAGTATGGCTCGCCGTGTCGGGGACCGAAATTGGCTTCTTATGCCATGGACTTAAAATGGTTCCTTTACTTTTATTACCTATCTTATGTATGTTGTTTAACGACAGTGAATTTACGCATTTAATTCTGGTGGCAGCACGTAGGATTGTCGTATCCGAACACATGTGTTCCGCCAGTTTTTCGTTCATAATTCACTAACGAATGCAAACATTAAATATCTGGCTTAGAGGTGCACTTGGACCCCCTTTCATCTACCTATATTAAAATTTCAGATCTCTGCGTGCTGTAGATTTGGATACCCAACTATTCGCTGTGAAATTCCCTAACGACTAAAAATAATTCCTATTACACAGCCGTTTAAATTAAGTGCTGTGTAGTGGCAGGTGATTGTGATGGTTGCAGTAGATAAGTGCTCTCTCCCACGGTTGGTGGTCATCCGTGACTAGGGGGGAGGGGATTCTGTTCATTGTCTTTGTCTATTCATATGTAGTATACATATGGTTGTGTAATATGTATTGGGTATGCAACGTATATTTCTGACATTATTGTAACATTTCAGGAATTGGAATAGCTTTGGATTTTTGTAGTATGTTCAAAATTATAGTGATTTAGATTACTATAAACGAATACGCTTTCCCCAGTTATTGGTCATCCGCGACAGAGAGAGAAGTATATTCATTCATTCATTCATTCATTCATTCATTCATTCATTCATTCACTCATTCAAGAAGGTTTTGCAGACATTTGACACATGAGAGTATAGTCCCGAGCACATACCGCAAGATAATACACTTTATCCATGTAAATATTAACCGTAAGAGCTAGATGAAAAACTTTTACAATCAGTTTATAATATGTTACCAAATTTTATTATGTTTTAGAATTAAGATACATTATAAATATGCATTATGGTTTAGCATAATATCAGGTTCTGTAGCCTGAACCACTATTTACAAAATACACCACCTACCTACATACCTATTAATTTGGATCGGTCAAAACTGGCAGGAACTGAATCTGGGCCTCTTAGACTAGAGAAACAAAGTGTAAAAGTCATGCCCCCACAGCAGAGAGACAATAACGTAGAACAGAGGTCAATTAAAACGAATAAGGTTTATTAACATAAGCTTAGCAAGGAAATATTAAAATATGGGCATAGGAACAAAATGGGGAAATACAGGGAGTCGAATACTCACATACATAGTTCGTGAAGACATATCAATCACAAACGAGTCGTTTGACTCATCAAACTGGATCTCATGAAATTTTACACTGTCTCAACAGAGGTATCATGAAAAGTGATACAATTATACGCAATCATTACCAGACAGTGGTAATGAAAATTTGGTCTAAAGTATTTCTTTCATAGAAACCAGACGACATAAAGAGACGAAATTAGCAGTTTTCACGCAAGAAAAATAATATTATCACGGCTCCCCAGATAAAGTTAAGGCTTCTTCATTTATAAAATAAACATGGCTCCCAACAATCTCCATAGAGACTGTATCCCCAAGAATCAAAAACACCAGTGAAGCATTGCTGGCAGAAAAGAAAACAAATATGTAACACAAGGAGGTTAAAAGGAGTTGCCATAGTTACAGAAACAAACAAGCATGAGTCAAATGAAATAAGTAAAATTGAGAGTAAAATCCATAAATAAGCAAATAAATCGGCTGAGCAAGCCGTGAACAAAAGTGAGATGAAATAATAATAATAATGATTTTGCAATACTTTATGAAAATGTGACATCTGCTATAACCCAAGTAAATGTCTTGGAAAGAATCGTCAGCAGAACTGGCTTAAGAATTTCTGCAGAAAAAAAAAATTAACAAATATTTGGGATGCACCAAAATTTCTGAAAACAGATATTGGCCAAATAGAGAGGGTAAAAAATTCAAATATCTAGGGGAAATAATCCAAGAAAATGGTTTAGAAAAATCTGCAGTAGAGGAAAGGGTACATAAAATGGAGAGAGCTTATGGTGTCACCAAAGATATCTACAATAAAAGATGCCTATCCAAAAATGCAAAAAAATAAGGCATTACAACACAGTAGTGAAGCCAGAATGCCTATATGCAAGCGAATGTCTGGCATTAAACTATAATTTAGATAAACTAGAAATACTAGAAAGGCGAATCATGAGGAAAATATTAGGCCCACAAAACACAGCAGAAGGTTGAAAATTACGAAGTAATGCTGAAATATATAAAAAAATAGAAAATATATCAGATGTAATGAGGAAAAGGAGACTTATGTTATTTGGACATTTATATCGAATGCAAGATAGTAGATTAACCAGTAAGATTTTCAGATATTTGTGGGGTAAGAAATCAACGACAAGCTGGGTCAATGAAGTAAGAAAGGATTTAGAAAAAAAATATAACAACAAAAGAAATAAATAATAGAGAAGGCTTTCGGGAAAAAGTATTGAAAATAGAAGGATTCCAAGGTAGGAAAGTAAAAAAGACTGGTTCAAAGTGGTCTGAAGACAGAAAGAAGAAAGTGAACAGATGAAAGCGTACTGGAAGAAATGGAAAGAACAAAGAAGAAGGAACTAAAATTGGCACGTGGTCATCTGGTGGCCCATTCGAAAGAATAATAATAATGATAAAAGCAAATATCCATAAGATACTGAAGAACAACACAGGTCTGATAAGCATACAACCCCTCCCTCCCACACACGCAGAGACCAAATATGGGAAGTAGAATGAAAAAATATTATCAAGATACGTTACGATAAGAATCGCAACAGCATGACAAGAATCGGTTGATGGTTCATGAGCTTGATCTGAGAGCACAGATCAGATATCTGGGTCGCCGCAAATAGTCTAGGCTCACCCAGTCAACACCATAACCAAAAATAACTTACACTCCGCATGACACATTCATATCGTATATGTAGGCGAACATGAATCATACAGCACCAGCGTTAAAACACATTTCAAAACATGAGCTCAAGCCAGACGTCGGAGCTGAAGAGAAATAAAAGGTCTCCAATCAAAAACCACAACCAGACTCATCACACACACGAAACAATTGGATCAGTGCTACCTTTCGCCTAACGTAGGAACGATAACATAAGCAGACATGAAGAAAATGGAAGGACACTGAAATAAATCTGCAGCAAATAAATGAAAGAATAACACACAGAACAGGGATCCCTCAATAAACAAAACCAACATAACTATGGGAAGCCAAGGAAGGATAAATAGGATAATTACCTGGAGATTGGAGAAATAAATCGCATTCATGTTCTTTAACTTTGAACTGAGAGAGCCATACTAGGTAAAGTATGGACCTATTAATATGCCATTTAAATGGGATGAAAATCGTCTCGTAGACTAACGTCTCCATGTTTTTAATCAAGGCCATTATCGTCCCTAGATCAGAGATCATACGAATCAAGGATAAGTTCGAAAGAAATGCCTTGGCGATCCTCCGTTACATGAGGTGCCGTCTGTCCAATCGGGATGAACTACACGTCAAGTTAGGCATAGATACTAACAAGTTACAACTGACTGATCTATGACATCGTAAATAATGCGACATCAGAAAGTAAGATATGAAAGTAATGAAGTGTGGAACAAAAGTAAGACGTTGATAAATAAATAAATAAATAAATAAATAAATAAATAAATAAATAAATAAATAAATAAATAAAATGCATTAATAATTACACTTTTCAGTGCTTATGAATGGGTGGTATTAAGAACAAGTGTAAGAAGAAAACTATACGAACGCTAAAAATCAATGTTCAAACACCTACAATCAAAATGTTTCCTGCATTTATTTTAGTGTAGCTCGGTTACTGTAGGTCTTTTCTTCCAGACTCTACGTTTGGACTGGGCTAAGTCATTGATCTCACCAGCAGCTTGCAGCTTGGTAACATAAACTGGCTTGGTTTGAAACTGGAATGTTGTAGTCTGTTTGTCTTTACTGTAGTTGAAAATACTTATAATAACAGGAGAAATATTTTGAGAAGCCTTACTCAAAGCAATCTCTTTAAATCATGTGAGTTTTGTTTTGTTGTACAGCACATACAATTGCATTTAACTATTTAAAACTATCTAAATTCAAAGTCAAGTAAACTTGCGTAAATGTGATTGACACTGTTTAGGTCTTTATTTATAGATGTGCGTACCACAAAACTATTAAAATCAGAAAGGTTTCTTATTGTCCGATATTTATGTATACAAGCTAGCCCTAGTTCACAGTATCTCGCATAATCGCTGCCCTATTACAATTTGCTTGAACTGTAACGTCCTGTGGGATTAACGTAGAGCTAACATTTAAAAGGAACAATGTTGTGCTTTGTGCTTTGACGTAATTTGAATTAATTTAGTAAGATGACGAGTGGGAAATTTTTCAGGCGAGTGTTGTCTAAATTGTTTGGTTAAACTCCTTTTTCGACGTGTATTTCTATTGCCTCCCCTATATTAAATCACAATGACTGACTTACATTTTCGATGTGTAGAATTTTAAAACCTATGTTAATGTCTGTGAAATGGTGATATCTTAAGGCAAGTGAATCAAATTCACAATAGGACCAGAAGCAAAACAGGAAGATCAATCTTTTATGCGTCACAGTCAGTAGAATTAAGGATAATCTCCGATACAAGGTAAGGGTGGTCGAAAACAACGTGAACCGAGTGTATGAGCGTTACAGAGTTGGCCATACTGATCGGTAATTAAAAAAATTACGTCGACATGTCGCGCCATGGTCATTTTATCACCTGCTAAAGTTAGCCGATCAGATCGCTTCAAGGGTGAATTGAAATGGGCTTGACGAGGCGGAGTTGCTAAATCTGCACTTGGCTTGGTCGCACTTGAGAGCCATGAGCATCAAACACTAACACACCGTGGGTTTCATCCAATACCCCCGTAGCGTGCTCGCTATCCCTTTCAGACCGAGTACGCACAATTGTGCGGGTTCGTATTTTAGTTATCCCTGACCGTATTTGATGCTTTTCGGCGCTACACCGGACTGCAGTGATTGTGCAGGACACGTGGCATGTATTTCAATTGATTTTAGTATGCACTTGACCGCCAGGGCGAAGGAAGAAGAGTTTAAAAAGCACAATTGATCGGCGAGATGGCAGGAAGCAGTAGTGCCGAAAGTAAGTATTTATTTACTGCGTTTATATTAATCTAGAAGCTTTACTGAATACCGGAATGTATTCGATGAAGTGTGTACATTGGTTAGTGAACGTAAATTTTGAAGGTACACCATCGTACGTGATACAACGAGGTTTTGAATTTTGATACGCACAATTGTGTGGGTCCTGTTTTTAGGATGTTAGTTTTTATTTTGTAAAATAAACTATTAATATGTGTATTGAGCAGCATTTTAGTCAGTTCTTGACGTACAAAAAAAAATTCACACCTCCAGTTTTCTTTCAGGTCTGAAAGGGCTATGGGCCGACCCTAACGGCAGGGTGGTCCTTGTTCAAGTCCCACCACTGGACAAGTTATTTCATCTATTGGCGCTCTCATACCGGTCATAAGCCTCGTGTAGGTTTATCAACACCGCCTCGCAAACCCCATCTGAAGTCGCCCGCGGAGCGATCTTATTGGCTAAATTCAGTAGCTGATAAAATTACAACGGCGCGAGAGTTATAGTAATTTTTTCAATTATTTATCAGTATGACCAACTTCTTAACGCTCATATATCCGGTTTACATTGTTTCCGACCACCCTGTATATAAGAAACCTATAACCTGCGTCTGGAAAATTCGGTGAATGGTGTCCTAGTCTGTACACCGTGCTAGTTCGGCCAATGCGTTCGCGCATACGCATTACGAGACATGTCACCAAGTGCCCCCTATTGGTCAACTCGACACAGTTAAACGGAGATGAACGCTGCAACACATCGCACGGAGTCAGTGTGAGGACTCGTGTCATTGCACAATGGAGTGCAAAACGGAGCAACGCGTAAACATGAAGTTTTGATTCCACCGAGGCAAAATCGTAACGGAAACACACTCAATTTTAGTGCAAATTTACCACGCTCAAGCAGTGAGTATAAAGTGCGTTTCTGACTGGTTTAAACGCTTTCGAGATGGAAAGAAAGGTGTTGAGGACGAGGCGCGTTCGGGTCGACCAGCCACAAGCATATCTCCAGACAACATCGAACGAGTGCGACAGATACTTACGAATGATCGGCGACTGTCCTTACGAATGATAGCAGATGAAGTGGGTGTAGGCAAGGACAGTGTAAGGACCATTGTTAACGAACATTCGAAAAACCGGAATATTTGTGCCCGGTTTGTAGCGCATAAGCTGAGAAACGAGCAGAAGCAAACTCAGATGGAAACGTCGGGAGATTTCATTGACGTTTGTAACCAAAAATCCGGAAATGTTGAAAATCATCGTTACAGGAAACGAGTCGTGGTGCTACCAGTATGATCCGGAGACCATGAGACAGTCATTGGCGTGGTGTTCAGCGTCTTCTCCGCCTCCCAAGAAAAGTCGGCGCACAAAGTCCAACATTAAGACAATGCTGATCGCCTTTTTCGACAGCAATGGTGTCATTCATCATGAATTTGCACCCAAGGATACAACTGTCAACGCGGAATTCTACGAGGGAGTTTTGAAACGACTACTGCAACGAATTTGATGGGTTCGGCCTGAACTGTACCAGAGTGGACAGTGGACGACAATGCCCGTCTGCACACAACGATCCGCGTGACCCAGTTTCTCGCTGAACGGCACGTGACTGTCCTTCCACATCCTCCTTATTCTCCGGATTTGGCGCCGGCAGGTTTTTGTTCACCCGTCTTAAATTAGGCCTGAAAGACCACCGGTTCGACAGTGTAGCAGGTATCCAACATCGCGTGACAAGGGTTCTCCGGGAGATTCCAAAAATAAGCGTTTGCTGCCAGATTTCAGCAGCTGTACAGTGGCTGTCAAAAGTGTGTTGTAGCTAACGGAGATTACTTTGAAGGCCAGTAAAGGCGTGTTGTGTATAAATTACGTTGTCTTTATTTCATGAGACCATTCACCGAACTTTTCAGACACAGGTCGCAGTCCAACTCCACACACAATGGACAATGAATTCAACTACCACAACACGCAAAAATAGAAGGAATGAATACAGTGGTACACAGAACTATATTCAAAGCAATGAACACAACGGATTAAAAACGCTAAAGTAAATTGCTAAAGAAAAGGGCTACCCACCATTCACAGTAGATCGATTATTAAGAAAATAACCTACATGTCGCGAATAACCCCAGATGAAACCCATCTGAGAAAAGGATGAGTACATAGTTCTAAAGTTTGTAAACAAAATCACTTTAAGAAAGATAAATTATTCTACAAGACTTAAAATAGCCATCAGAACAATATCATGACGGGTATAAGAACAAGTGTGCGGACTCCTCGAGTTCAAGTGCGCCCCGCCAGGCAGCGCTAGAGCGGGCAAGCTCCACAGCACGGATAAGCTGGTTTTAGGAATGGTGCCAGAGGAAACGTATTACTCCGTAACTGATAAGTATATACATTGGATTTTAAAAAAAATGAGAGATTACAATCAAAATGCCACGGCAGGATACAGTGGAAAAAATCATACATGGAAATAAAATGTTGCGTAAAGCACAGGTAGCTGAAGTGTACATACATCATACATACATCATCATTATAGACTCTTATGCCTTTCAGCGTTCAGTCTGCAAGCCTCTGAGAATTTACTAAACGTCGCCACAATCCTCGATTTGCAACTAGTGTTGTGGCCTCATTTAGTTTTATACCTCTTATCTTTAAATCGTTAGAAACCGAGTCTAACCATTGTCGTCTTGGTCTCCCTCTACTTCTCTTACCCTCCATAACAGAGTCCATTATTCTCCTAGGTAACCTATCCTCCTCCATTCGCCTCACATGATCCCACCACCGAAACCGGTTTATGCGAACAGCTTCATCCATCGAGTTCATTTATAAATTAGCCTTTATCTCCTCATTCCGAGTACCTTCCTGCCATTGTTCCCACCTGTTTGTACCAGCAATCATTCTTGCTACTTTCATGTCTGTTAATTCTAACTTATGAATAAGATATCCTGAGTCCACCCAGCTTTCGCTCCCCTAAAGCAAAGTTGATCTGAAAACAGACCGATGTAAAGATAGTTTCGTCTGGGAGCTGACTTCCTTCTTACAGAATACTGCTGATCGCAACTGCGAGCTCACTGCATTAGCTTTACTACACCTTGATTCAAACTCACTTACTATATTACCATCCTGGGAGAAAACACAACCTAAATACTTGAAATTATCGACCTGTTCTAGCTTTGTATCACCAATATGACATTCAATTCTGTTGAATTTCTTACCTACTGACATCAATTTAGTCTTCGAGAAGCTAATTTTCATACCATACTCATTGCACCTATTTTCAAGTTCCAAGATATTAGACTGCAGGCTTTCGGCACAGTCTGCCATTAAGACCAAGTCGTCAGCATAGGCCAAACTGCTTACTACATTTCCACCTAACTGAATCCCTCCCTGCCATTTTATACCTTTCAGCAGATGATCCATGTAAACTACGAACAGCAAAGGTGAAAGATTACAGCCTTGTCTAACTCCTGTAAGTACCCTGAACCAAGAACTCATTCTACCATCGATTCTCACTGAAGCCCAATTGTCAACTGAAATGCCTTTGATTGATTTTAATAATCTACCTTCTATTCCATAGTCACCCAGTATAGTGAACATCTTTTCCATCGGTACCCTGTCATATGCTTTCTCTAGATCTACGAAACATAAACACAACTGCCTATTCCTCTCGTAGCATTTTTCATTACCTGGCGCATACTGAAAATCTGATCTGTGGTCTGAAACCACACTGGTTTTCATCCAACTTCCTCTCAACGACTGATCGCACCCTCCCTTCCAAGATGCCAGTGAATACTTTGCCTGGTATACTAATCAATGAGATACCTCGTTAGTTGTTGCAATCCTTCCTGTTCCCTTGCTTATAGATAGGTGTAATTACTGCTTTTGTCCAATCTGAAGGTACCTTACCAACACACACCACGCTAATTTTACTACTCTATGAAGCCATTTCATGCCTGCCTTCCAACTATACTTCACCATTTCAGGTCTAATTTCATCTATTCCTGCTGCCTTATGACAATGGAGTTTATTTACTATCCTTTCCACTTCCTCAAGCATTATTTCACCAACATCATTTTCCTCCTCCCCATGAGCTCGGCTGTTTGCAACACCACCATGATGATTTCCTTTTACATTGAGAAGATGTTCAAAATATTCCCTTCCCCTCTCAAGTGATTCCCTGGGATCTATTATGAGTTCACCCGAATTACTCAAAACACTGTTCATTTCCTTTTTCCGTCCCTTCCTAAGATTCTTTATTACTGTCCAGAAAGGTTTCCCTGCTGCTTGACCTAGCCTTTCCAGGTTATTAGCAAAATCTTCCCATGACTTCTTTTGGATTCAACAACTATTTGTTTCGTTCTGTTTCTTTCATCTACGTACAAATCGCTGTCTGCCTCGGCCCTTGTTTGGAGCCATTTCTGATAAGCCTTCTTTTTACGTTTACAGGCTGCTCTCACTTCATCATTCCACCAAGATGTTCGCCTTTTCCCATCTTTACACACAGTTGTTCCTAGGCATTCCCTTGCTGTTTCTACTACAGCATCCCTGTATGCCACCCATTCACTTTCTATATCCTGAACCTGCTTAATGTCTATTGTTCGAAACTTCTCACTAATCATATCCATGTACTTCTGTCTGAATTCCTCGTCCTAGAGATTTTCTACCCTTATTCGTTTGCAGACAGATTTCACTTTCTCGACCTTAGGCCTGGAGATACTTAGTTCACTACAGATCAGATAGTGGTCTGTATCATCGAAAAATCCACGAAAAACTCGTACATTCCTAACAGATTTCCTGAATTCAAAATCTGTTAAGATATAGTCTATTATGGATCTGGTACCCCTATCCTCCCACGTGTAGCGGTGAATGGCCTTATGCTTGAAGAATGTATTCGTAACAGCTAAACCCATACTAGCACAGAAGTCCAGCAAACGCTTCCCATTCCCATTAGCTTCCATATCTTCCCCACATTTACCAATCACCCTTTACAGATAAATAGCACATGACTCCTAGTATATTAAAACGAACCCCTATGAATTATTTAAAGGCAATACTCTGCTTAATAATTCAATTTTTCGGTTACTGGACTTCCGAAGGCTTGCTTGAAGATCTGGCCGATGTTAGAGATTGTAAATCTCGCCGGATCTTCTTCGTTCTGAAGAAAAATCGGCAGTTTAGATAATGATAAACATGTCTGGGGATTATATCTATAACATGTTAAAGAGGGCAGAGGAAAGAGATTATCGCTGACAACGACGGTATCCTTTTGGTGATTTCATTCTCAACAATAAACTCTCTAAAATGAATTATAAATGTGCCTGATTCCATTAGAAGATTTCACCTGGAATTTCTTAAGCATGGTGTCGATTATCATCTTTTCTTTCTTTCCAAGGTGATTCTTATCTCTATAATTAAATGATTGTGTATTTCTATCCTGTTCCTACAGCAAATTAATTCTCGAGTTTGTTCAGATGAGACTGGATATAGCTCGAATTAAATTTCGATTAGCATTTTTAGACACCTTTTGAGAGAATATTGTCTTTTCGACAACAGAAAATACACTAGAATAACCCAAATTTTGATCGGCATTAGACTGACGTTTTATTTCCTTCTTTGATGCTACTCTACCGACTTCAATCTTCTTTCCCTGATGATGTCTAGGCTTCTTTTTTCCGTTGGGATTTTCACGGAACTTAGCGTCATTTGAAAGGTATTTCGGCAAATTGGGGAAAATGTGAGGCACTGCTCCTGGACGTAATTTTCATCTCACACAACTTTTCACCACTCACTATGAAAGTATCTACCGTATTTTACTAAAAGATCATCATAGAAATGAATATAACGAATTTTGCTTTTACGCGTTAACTCAGTATCCTTCCATGGATTAGCTCTGGCACAATATTCAAATTGATTTCTATCATTCAGTGGTAAAAAATAATCGCATATAATCAACTACTCTACCATAGCCTTACTTACAGCCAGGCACAAACGAGTACGGCACGCTGACTTAATAAATTAATCAAGCCTCATAAGATACACTTGAAGTGCACAACACAAAATAAACTGAGTTTAAGAAAATGAAAGTAAAGATAATTCAACTTATTCATTGAAGTATCTCGCACAGTAACAACGTCTCCCGCTCTTTTCTATACCCGGCTTGCCGGAACTACAGGAGCACGTGTTAAATACACTGACTGACAGAGCAAATGCAACACCAAGAAGGAGTGGTCAGAACTTTATGCCAATTGCAGGGTAGACTGACGTCACTGAGGTATGCTCATGATGTGAAATGCGCCGCTGTGCTGCGCACGTAGCGAACGATAAATGGGACACGGCGTTGGCGAATGGCCCACTTCGTACCGTGATTTCTCAGCCGACAGTCATTGTAGAACGTGTTGTCGTGTGCCACAGGACACGTGTATAGCACGGAGGCATTTCCAGCAGACAGACGACTTTACGAGGGGTATGGTGATCGGGCTGAGAAGGGCAGGTTGGTCGCTTCGTCAAATCGCAGCCGATACCCATAGGGATGTGTCCACGGTGCAGCGCCTGTGGCGAAGATGGTTGGCGCAGGGACATGTGGCACGTGCGAGGGGTCCAGGCGCAGCCCGAGTGACGTCAGCACGCGAGGATCGGCGCATCCGCCGCCAAGCGGTGGCAGCCCCGCACGCCACGTCAACCGCCATTCTTCAGCATGTGCAAGACACCCTGGCTGTTCCAATATCGACCAGAACAATTTCCCGTCGATTGGTTGAAGGAGGCCTGCACTCCCGGCGTCCGCTCAGAAGACTACCATTGACTCCACAGCATAGACGTGCACGCCTCGCATGGTGCCGGGCTAGAGCGACTTGGATGAGGGAATGGCGGAACGTCGTGTTCTCCGATGAGTCACGCTTCTGTTCTGTCAGTGATAGTCACCGCAGACGAGTGTGGCGTCGGCGTGGAGAAAGGTCAAATCCGGCAGTAACTGTGGAGCGCCCTACCGCTAGACAACGCGGCATCATGGTTTGGGGCGCTATTACGTATGATTCCACGTCAACTCTAGTGCGTATTCAAGGCACGTTAAATGCCCACCGCTACGTGCAGAATGTGCTGCGGCCGGTGGCACTCCCGTACCTTCAGGGGCTGCCCAATGCTCTGTTTCAGCAGGATAATGCCCGCCCACACACTGCTCGCATCTCCCAACAGGCTCTACGAGGTGTACAGATGCTTCCGTGGCCAGCGTACTCTCCGGATCTCTCACCAATCGAACACGTGTGGGATCTCATTGGACGCCGTTTGCAAACTCTGCCCCAGCCTCGTACGGACGACCAACTGTGGCAAATGGTTGACAGAGAATGGAGAGCCATTCCTCAGGACACCATCCGCACTCTTATTGACTCTGTACTTCGACGTGTTTCTGCGTGCATCGCCGCTCGCATTAGTCCTACATCCTACTGAGTCAATGCCGTGCGCATTGTGTAACCTGCATATCGGTTTGAAATAAACATCAATTATTCATCCGTGCCGTCTCTGTTTTTTCCCCAACTTTCATCCCTTTCGAACCACTCCTCCTTGGTGTTGCATTGTCACTGTCAGTCAGTGTATAATCACTTGCAGTGCTTGCAGCGGCGGGACCACAAACTCCCCAACAATAATGGCTGAGATCTCACACTTGGTCTTATATTCGCCATGACAATTCACTACACTACAAAAGCACATTAGCAAACGCAACCTAACTGAAAAGACCATTTCTCCAATTCAGGAGTATATGAACTTAAATGCGAAGAACCAAAATGAAATGGCACAGTGTAGGCAAAACGAACTTTAGTTTCCACAACAGATACAAAGCAAACAGAAACGTACAATAGTCATTCAGTCGTCGGTGAACACATACCCAATTCCCGCTATTTAAGAAAAACGTGATCCCACAAAACGAAAATGAAACAAATATTGAAATATAAAGGTTGCAATAGAAATACACAATATCTTGAAAGGACCCAACCAAACCAACCTCAACGATAACATATACCTGAAAAATTCACCCCTCTTTCCGTTCTACCATATTAATTCAATTTTAGTTAAAGCACATTTAACATTCCTTTCCAACGTTAGCTTTTTAATTAATCTGCAAACATTTTAAACCGCTCATGAAGACAGGTAGACCACAACCATATTCCACATTTGAAATAAACTTCTTTATAAGAGGAAGCTGCAAGCTACTGGCGAGAACAACAGCCTAGCTCAGTCCTAGTGTAGCGGCTGGAAGAAGCAGACGTGCAATAGTCAGGCTGCACTAAGGTGATTTGAGTAAATATTTTCAAATTCATTAAGTTGTTTGAGCACAATTTTTAGCATTTATACAGTTTTTTCACTTGTACATAATATTACCCATTCATAAACATTGACAAGTTTACGCAACGTAAACCATTTCTTACATACATACGCATGCTATAAAAAGATTTGATAGAAACTGAGGATGTTCTTGTAGAACGAAATATGTAATTCTGTTTTTAAGTATGTTTTTTTACAAGTTTGCTACAATGTTAACATACATTTCTTGTTCGACAATACAGAAGAACTTAAGATTATACCCCATTTTGCAACATACACAAAACTTCATGTTTGAGATTAAGATGGCACTTCTCACAGGATCTCATCATTTCACTCAAGGTGACGATGATGGACAACTTGACCTCGAATCTCCACTGTCACTCAGCAGCTAACAAATGGGAAATGGGAAATCTCATAGTTTAGGTAATATCCCTCCTGAATCACTGAAAGCTGATCCTGAACAGACGGCGACTGAGCTGGGACATCTTCTGAAAGTGATTTGGGATACTGAAGAAATTCCAGAAGATTGAATCCAAAGCATCCTCGTAAAGATTCCCAAGAAAGGGGATATGTCGGACTGCAACGACTGCAGAGGTTTAAGTTTGCTGTCTATCCTTGGTAAAGTCCTGGCAAGGATAATGCTCAACTGGATCAAAAATCAACTGATGAACAGCTGTGATTAGACTAAGATGGCTTCAGGAAACGTAAGGCCATAGTAATCATCAACACCCTAAGAACCACCACAGAAAATGTACTGAGTTACAAGTATTTTTCTACATGGTGTTTATGGATTTCGAGGAGGCGTTCAACTCCATCAAACGAAGATAGATGTGGAAGGCTATGAAGATATTTAGGATCCCAGAAAATACTTTCAAGCTATTGAGGAGCATGAAAGATAGCTATATATGGCAAGATGAGTAACAGGATTTGTAGTCAGACACTTTCAGTGTGAAGACCGGAGTGAAACAAGGTTGCCTCTTTTCTCGTGGCTTGTTCCTAGTGGTGCGTAAGTTTGCTCTGAAGAAAGCAACGTGTATTAACCGAGGGATTGAACAGGGGCAAACGTCTAGTCTTGAGGTAATGGACCATACGGACGATTTATGCCTGCTTACCGAAGACTTCCTAAACATGTCAGAAAACTGAAGTCCTTAAAGTTCATAAAACTGGAAGAGAGATCAATAGGACTCGAGATTAACCACAGAAAAAGCAAGAAAATGCGAGGCAAAAGCTTTCACTGGGTAGATACATTTGAGCAAGTGGATTGGTCCTACTAACTTGGGAGCCTTGTTAGACGTTCAGAACCGCCGTGTCAGTGGGGCAAGTGAAAACTTCGCTCAGCGTTTCGTAATGATTGTGGCATTGTACAAAGAAATATGCAGCGCTATTTACTTACCGGTACTCTCCTATAATATGGCGGAGGGCTTGATTTGTAACACCACGGTCACAATTGGGATAAGTCCAGGATACCCTACTTATAAAGCTGTGATCCACTCGTCCGTGATTGGCTCGGATTCTGTTTAGAGCAACCAAAATTTTCGAGATCAGTTGGAGGATCCTTGGCTATTCTGCCGTTCTACTGTAGGTTCTGCTGGTGAGCATTGATCAGCATCAATTGAACATCATTTGAAACCATGAGAAACAATTGTAACAAGTTAATTATGTTTTAACAAAATCGGTAATAAATAAGGTAAAATACTAGTGTGCACTGAATTAATTTTATCTCTTCAAATCTTTTTGTTCTAAAACACCTAAATCATGTATCTCACATGTTACTATATTCCGTCATACGTCATATTCATCTTTATTCGGATATTTGCGTCATTTTATTCATAATGCAAACTCTTTTATGAAGTATTGCATGCTTAAGCTCTCTTCTGAAAAAGTATGTTTGAAGCCATACATTACGCCCGTATGACCACAGATAAAATTGTATTAGAATATTGACTTATTTGCACACCATTCTTCTTTTAGCACCAGCGCAACGGTCCGGGCCTGCATCTTACCAGGAAACCTGAGCCCGATTCCCTGCCAAGTTAGGGATTTGTACTGAGCTCTTGAATAGGCATGTAGCGCTCGGATATGTCGGCGCCATCTCAGTAGATTCTTCTGCCTCTAAGTATCTAAAGGGCTCCTATTTAGTTGTTGACATGACCACTACACATTGCAATGAGGTCGCGCGATTTCGGAAAAAATACATTAAATACCTAAGGGGCTATTTGAACCGAAAACCACTATTTAAGTTTCTTACCACAAAACAACAACCTGGAAGTCCATTCATTCGGCTTTCATGAACGACCGTGGGTTAGTCCCTCTTGATTCTAGAAAGTATTACTCTCAAGAACCGAGCTTCAAATAGCGCAGGATATCTTCTACGTCACGTGGACTTTTCATTGAATCGGAATGACCTACGTCTATGCTATGGACCGATAACTATTATTGACTGGTGTTTAAATTACGTTTGGTGGCCAAATATGACACCCCAAAGTTAGAGCTTGGTGGAGATGAATGGAAATATCGACCGGTTCGCTAGCATCGTGGCCCCTCGAAAATAATCAAAAGGGCGCGCAATCTCTCTGCTTTAAATTTATGGGTTCACTACGGTACGTTAAAGATTATAGGTTCAGTACCTAGACCTAAGGGTCCACTCAGCCTACGTGAGAACAGAATGGACATTCTGTTTTCTCACTTTTTGCAATGAATAAGACAAATGTATTGCCCATATTTTTGGTAAAATACAGTGTACAGAATGCACTCTGTCTCCTGGTATGGGTTAGAACGAAAGCGTTACTTGCATATTTCTCTCTAATCTCATCCTTGTCTTAACTCCCTGCCTCGTTATACGTGATATATTTTGATAAAACTTAATTTATTTGTTTTCTTTATTCAGCCCACCTGGTGGCCACGATGGTTAACGCGTCAAATCTTTGTGTCCTGACACCGAGGTTAGTCGGTTCGATTTCCGTTGATGGAAAACATTTTCACCATCAGAATGCAAGCTGGAGGGATAGGAGAGGTGATGGTAAATTGACCCTAATCATTAGATTGAATGCTAAAAGCCTGGATTCAATTCTAGACTTCTCTGTCGTGTTCGTATGGAGTGGGCATATGACGCTGGTGATGATTCATCCGTCGGATGGAGATGTTAGACCTTGAGCAGACCCACTCGTGTTATTTGGCAGCAGTAGAGTAGGCTATGTGCCGGCACCTGGTTTCACTCTTAACGTACCTGATTATATAATTAGGCACTACACAAAATATAAGAAGCAACCATCGCACATAACACTGAAGCACATACACTCCCCTCTGAGACCGAAGATGGTGGGCACAAGTAAGTTAATACTTTACTGCATGAACATATGTAACATAATTGAATCGGTTATTAGAAAAAGGAAGAATGTCCAAGCAACCCCGTTTTGAGAAAACTGGAAAAACTGAATAGCATTCATATTATTGGTCCTGGAGTTTTGTGATACATTGCAAAGTTGTAAAGCTATGCAGCAGGAACATTATGGCAGCCAGATAGAGGGCATTTTCACAACTGATTAAAAGTAATTTGAGGTAGAAACCCTTGGACATTCTTCCTTTTTCCAACAATTCAAATTTTTGAAGGTACTAAAAACTATTTTAAGAGAAACACTTGTTTATGTCACCATAACCAATTAGTTTATTGCGTATAAATCCACAACAAATACCAGGAATACTTATTAGCTCGGCACATAACACTCAACATTGCAATTCCTTACATGAAAACATTTTGTTTTAATTGTCCTGATCAATTTCTACATCAGACTGCTCATCACTTCTGGTTGACCACTGAACAATATTATTGTAAAATCCCTGATACTCAGAAGGATGGTACTTGATGATTTTCTGAACATCTTCGATTTTCTTGCGGTTGAGAGGAACTACTTCTTTGTATGCTTTGTCCTCGGGACCTGTCGGTATTTCTAGTCCCTTAAGAAGCCTGAAGGAGCTGACGTTTATTCCATCAATAAACTCCGATGCACATATGTAGCCTGGTAGCTCTGGTTTGTACATTAAATGTTTAAAGCTTGCAAGAGAGAACTTCATTTGGCTATCCAAGGCAGTACAACTTCTCTTGAAATATGATGGCCACCACTGCTTAAATTAGACTATATCTTCATATTCCATGACTTTGGCTTGAAATGCATGAGGCTTCTTTCTACAATTCACTATAATTTCAACATACTGTTCAACTGAATACACCCTCTCTCGTCTTCGTAACACTCTTTTGATGAAAGAAAAATCCCTGTCACAAGGCAAGAAAGGATGACCTCGTATTGGAAAATAATGTTGAATTGTTTGAAATTTTCCAATCATGGTAGGATACATCAAAAATCGAACAACAGTGTTGTTCCTGTTTTGTCCAGCACAGAAATCACTAAAAAGGTAAAGTTCTCTAACTGTGTCAGGAAGTCTACGTAAATCATACAAAAAGGTGCACCCTCGTTTGATCGAGGAGGGAAAGATCTAATATGTTTACCTATCTTGAGAATAACATCTGGTTTTGGAGCATTTCCTCTATTGAGGTGTCGTCCCCTATTATCATTTGGAGACTGACCATTAACAAGTACCGGTAGTGTTGTTAAGCGAACAATAGCTTTATCATTTATAGCATGCAAACTTGAATAAGCTTTCCGGCCCACAGGCAACTTCTCAGAATCCTTCATAGCGTAAAATTTAAATGTACCCTTTTTCACAAATCTTGGTTCTTCTTTTCTACTTCTTCTTCTTCTTGCTACTGTGTATACTCTATCAGTCCCGTAAGGTACAAATCTGTCTCTTTCTTAGTTCTGCCATCATACACTGTAGAGATAATAGTCATTTGCTGCTCCTACGTAATTCTGTCAAAACACGTCTGGGTAACTGCAAGAAACATATAAGAGAAATATATTAGGGAAATATAAGCAAAGTTATTGTACATATAAATTATCTCCATATATCCATAATAAACATTATCACACATAAGGGCAAAAAGCTTTTAAACGATAACCGAGTTTCACAAATACCACCGAGTTATAGATACTGTTGAAATAACGAAACTACACGATACTTGAGGTCCAGTAGATTTTGGCGGTACAATAACACCTTTCGAAGTAATGTAATGCTGGCCCAAGGGCTTGGCTCTCTTGTGTTTCTCTTTGCTATAAGCAGCTGTATTTCTAATGCCTTTTCTTCTTGGTAGCACTTGATTGTCAACAGACTCACTTTCGCTCATTTTAACGCCATTCGTCACTATAATATTTCTGAACTTACTGTTTATCACCAGCAATAAATTGCAAATGGCAGTGAATAATTCATTCAACACCAACAGAATAAGAACACACTCTCCTCGTAAGATTGCGCTCCCGTACAGTGGCGCTGTTCATGGCAGTGAGTGGAACTAAGACGAAAGTCCGGGCAATCTTCCCTTTTCCACTCACCCGAAACTATGATGGCCCACAGATCCCAGCGTTTTACACGGACATTCATCCTTTATCTACCAATCGACGCGTCTATGTATCGCGAGCAAATTGTATATCTCAGCTTAAATTTCAGAAAATTGGACATTCTTCTTTTTCCAATCACCGATTCAATTAGTTGTTAAATTTCAGTTGAAAAACGTTCAGTTACAACAAGGTAAGTGTATTTTATCCTTTGATATAGTTCATGTTACACTAAAACTCATAATGAGAGAATATATCAAAGTACATGCATACATTCATATAATTGTACTATTGATTCAACTTTCAATCTCCGAATAGAAATCCCTGAATGTTATTAGTCTGCATATTGTGCCATTTCACCGTTTTATATTTGCATTAGTAGGAACAAAAATGGCGTTCAAACCATTAAAAGGTCAATGTGAAAGCAACTAACATCGGTACGAGCCGAAATGATAATCCTTTCAACCGGTAGTCACCGAAAGAACCATTCTTAGAAGGCTGTGAGAAAAGAATGACATAAGCGGATTATTTAAACCAATTATTAGAAAAAAGAGACTTCCATTAGAACATTCGACACAATTCAGCACTACGGCAAGTAAGACGGAGTCGAGCAAAGAAATAAGCCAACTTATCTGTTTTTAAGATCAACTATTGACGGAGAATAAAATCCGCGGCAGCCCGCTCAACGTCAACTGCATAGATTGAAATAACTGCGCGAAATTTAAAGACCAGCAAAAAGGAATCATCAAGTCTGGTACAACTAATACGTCACGGCTGGACTTGGAAGTTTTATATTTGTCTGATACTGCACATCGTAGAGAGCAGAGTCCAACCAGCTGTCAAGTGCGTTCCTAAGAAGCACGGAAAAATCGCATTCACTCGGCAAGCGAGAGAGTTCACAAATAGTAGCACAGTTAGAACTGTTATAGCGAAACTAGACGGCCCAGAGCACATTCATTCTGATATCATAGGCAGTACGAAACGAAGATAAATTACAGCATGACAACATTAACTAATACATTGTATTATTCTGTTCTTAACGTACCAGAGACCACTATGATGTTCTAAAAGACCAAGGCAGAGACTACTCCGACTATGGTGGCGCTTTACGAGGTTGATGACCCAGGAGGATTGGAAATCAGCTGAGAAGACGAGATGGACCCGATTACCTAAAGCAGAACCATGGATCGAGGCCTACCATTCCCGATGACCAACAGCGAGATGGCAAACAGGGCCCAATAAGCAAAGTTAAGTCCCCTCTGAGTCGTTTTTCGTAAGTAGAAACCTTTATTTTTTGGTTATGTGTGATATGATTTGTGACATTGTGCGTGCATATATAATATTGAAGTGTAATTACATGGATGTAGGTATTCATCTGAAGTTACTGTTAATCCCATATATAGGCGTAAAATACCAGTGAAAGCCGTTCGCAAATTTATCAATGTGGTGTGAGAGAAAGTAATAGATATTTTTAATCGTTATCAGTGAAGTGTTGGAGTATAATATGAATGTCAATATACATGTATGATGGCTTTATCGGAATAGCAAGCTTGGAGATCGTATTTAGGGAATGTTTACGACGAAGTATTGTAGTACAGCTTAGTATTGTGATACACTTTTCTTTGATACTATGACGGTAAGGATAATGTTTTTTATATGTGTAGGTTATGGCACATATGCAGCGTATTTAATGAGATGAATGCTTGAGATGCATTGATATGGATATTACGTGATATTTTAAGTGATAAATGGTGAATGAAGTGATAATATAAGCGGATGTTAAGTTGTGATGGTGATATTTATTTTTATTTAAAAGGTTGGTCATAGTAGTCTTCTAAGAGATGATAGTACGTGCAAATTATGCATGCTAAGGAATATATTGAAACGTACTGCTTTCAATTGCTGTTTGTATTCCCAGATACACAAAGTAGGTTAGGATACGATCTCAATGCCATCAATACAGAGTTGTTTGAGTATGTAGGATCTTCAGATGAGCCAAGAGGCTAATAACGATAATATTTAGGCCTTCACTGAGTTATTTATGACCATTTTAAAGTACTCTCACACATGGTAACCTAATTCCTGATTTTATGGGAGCAGTTTGACACATCACTGGCAACTTAGTCATTGATATATGGATTTTTAGATGAAGGTAGAGTCTTCTAATATGCCAATTTTTCCACTTATGGTATAATTTGTTAGAAAATTAAATACACTTGGCAATGCTACATTCAGCCAGATACGCACTTAAATTGAATCTTAACCATGTATTAAGATAATAATTAAGTGAATTAACCACATAAGCCATATGATAGAATTAATTTGAAATCAATTACGACTTAGAGTGGACCTGAATTTGCTTATATGGAGATCAGATCTTATGAAACATGAAACATACAAGCGAATTTTTAAACATATGAGTTAACTAAAGTCCTCAGAAGATAGACATTGCTTTCCCTTACGATTTTCTACTATGTATGGACACAGATGTTAAGTTTAGCAAAGTGACATTCGTTTCACCGGTCATATGTGAATTAAAGGTTAAATAATAGAATTTTAAGTAACTTTGAGGAGCAATTCAGCTCAGTGAGAAGAGATTCCAGATCTTAATGGATTATTTATTTGGCTATTTTCACTGCGTTCTACATTCTATTTTAAACTATAATCTGAAATGATGTATATGGTAGGGAGTATAATTTTTCTTTTCCTTTTTTTAACCAATTGGATGCATCTAATTCTTTCAACTCTATTTAATATGTTTCATTTGATTTATATATTTTAATTTTTCAATTGATTTCTGCAAACATTACTTAACTATGACTTAGTATTTCAACAGGCCAGGGTTAATGAATCGATGATTAAGGCCTAGATTTCAACTACTTGTTACGTGTTTTTCCAAACCTATTTTTCTTTATTTCAACGTAATTGCAACTGATGTTTATAGCATTATGAAGCTGTCTACGTTGTACGAGGCATCTTTTAACGATATCTTACATGACATTTACTTGATATTTAGACTGAATAGTCAATAAAAGCTGAGTAGTGAAACTATATAATTCTTTTAATGCCTACTTAGTATAAGAACTAGATGTAAGACTGTAATGACTCATTTTCTGATTGAGATATCGTTAGCAACACGTACGATTCACTTGAAATACCGTATAACCTGGAATTTGCGATTAATTAAGGCGACATGCGAGTATGGTATCCGACTGATAGCGTGTTGGAGACGTCCTTCTGCGTAGGTTGAGATTTACCATAGGCCGTCGGCGTACTTTCTCAAGCGGAACCCACAACCCAGCAACATTAATCAGATAGAATCATTTATCAAGAGCTAGTCTGGATCTCATGTATCCTCACCTGGACGCGGGAACGGTGCAATATTAACTTCCTCAGTCTGATATAGAATAATGTAGCATATTAAAAGATGATTTCTCGTATAACTAATTCACGAAGATAACATTAACCATTTTGACACTATTTGAAGAGCGATAACTTGCGTGAAATCTTAACTACTAGTACTTTTATCGCTCACAAAAAAGTGCCAACGAAACAAGTTCCTTGGCGATTAATTCCTTTAGTGCCAATTAAGAGTATAAATAAAACGACCTTCGCAATGCTTGTTGCCAGTTGGAAATTAATTGTTGCAAGTTCTTTCAATGCACAGATAATTACATGTTACTTATCCAGTGACTAGTCACTTTATGAACCAGGAAACTAAAGTGTAAATACATTCTGTCTAGTAAAAGTGCGAGCGTACCTGTTATTTTTTGCCTCCAGCTACAAGTACTTCGGACGTGTAGTATAAGTGGCTTTACGTCGCACCGACACAGATATTATGGCGACTATGGATAGGGAAGGGCTAGGAGTTGGAAGGATGCGGCCGTGGCCTTAATTAAGGTACAGCCTGGTGTGGAAATGGGAAACCATGGAAAACCATATTCAGGGCTGCCGACAGTGGGATTCGAACCCACTATCTCCCGGATGCAAGCTCACAGCTGCGCGCCCCTAACCGCACGGCCAACTAGCCTGGTTAGAGAAGAATCAAAGTGTAGCAAAGGTAAAAGTGTTGGTTCTCGGTTGATATCAATGGTGTTCATTTCGTAGACGAAACGTTTCTTACGTCACTCTGTTTCAGCGGTCTTTACTGTACGAGAGCGAAAGCTGGGAACTCATTATATCATCGTTATTACTGTGCCAAAATCGCGAATGTGACAATATTATTCCTATCCATTATTTTCCTTAAGACTGTCACGCCTTCCATTTATATAGACGGTTGGTATCAGTCCATCAGAACAATTTTCGTACAGTCCATTTTCCTATGCGCGGGTGTAAAGAAAAATGAATCTTAAAAAACATCAGAATCTAGAAGTGCGTAAATATATCATGCAAACGTACATTCCTACAGTGCGGTACAGTAAGATCTTTGTTTTACAGTATTTCTAAAACGTTCCTATGTTGGATTTAAACACTCCGAAATTATCATTAACCCACCATCTTGATAACACAAGTAGAACGACTAACCGACTGCGACATTAGGTGGGTAAATTCCAAGGAGATAATGGCATCGATCCCCTGTTCCGATACATTCACTCCCTCTATTTTTAAAATACTTCTAAATTTCCTACACTAATGCACAGTTTTGTACAAAATGCAATTTATATATTAAAAGAGTTTACATAAATCAGCTCAGAAAAATTCCTTCGTCCATTCTACTGGACCAATTTGATTCACTTTTGCTTTATTCTATCCGAAATTACTTGCCGATGAATCATGAGACATTGATAGGTCTCTTAAGTTCAGCCAACATTGAGTAATCATATAATCAAATTATTAAATGACCACCCCAGTAATTGCAGGAGTAGGCTTGCCTTAACTCGCAATACATTCTGAACCTAGCTGGTTGCTAAGCGACTAACACTTTCATTAAGGTAATATTCTGATATACGTGATTTTCATCCTGAGTAATGACATTGCATGCAGCCATGTTTGGTTACTACCTGTCAACCAGAGAGTATACACTTCCTCTGATCACGGAAATTTACTATTCCCTGTTAGATACTCTTTGATTCTCTAACTCAGGGCTTCTCAGGGTGCATGCGCCCGTTCACTGCACGTTACAAGACTTCACTAGGTTGACCAGAGTGCAAAAACCCCCACTCCACTTTCCCTACACCTGTCTCAACCGTTCGGCCTGTCTCCGCCTTCTTCACCTTCCCAGCTGATTCTCCCCTCAGTGCGAAATGTTTATGTGCGGTGAGCGGTGACACTGTTGTATGTTTACCGGCGTTGAAACATTCTTCCTTCAGTTTGGTTTGAGCAGACAATTTATCTTCTCTAGCTCTTCTTTTCCTTTATCTGTGCAATTATACCAGTTATGTCTGGAACAAGGGATCGGCTGACAGCAATTCTGAGAGCCTGCTTTAAATTACAGTCAGAAATAGGCCTACTCGCGCGCAATCTAGTTTTCGTACAAGTCAAAACAAGAAAAAGGAACTTTTACATATGCATATGGAACCAAACATAGAAATAATCTTAGCTGCTCTCGATGCAGCTTAGGGAAATCCTCCTTCTAAACATTCTCGTATAATTTGAGCAAAGCCTTTGTGTTGAAAAATATTTCTTTTTAATGATCACATAATTATTGTCCCGCGAATTATTTGGCTTTATCGTTACGACTGAGAAAAAATACGGAAGTACCCAGTTTTTATTGAAATGTCCCTTCGAAAGTCTTTGCTTTTCTTGAAACAGGTTGCTGGATTGTTATGTTGTTGTCTTGCGCTTATCTATTTCACTGATAAACAAGCCGTCTATCACCGAATGCTTCGTCGCTCTCAGCGCACTACACCAGCTGAGCCGAGTCGGACCGATGCACAGTGCACGGAACCTCTGCGCATAAATTTGCACGCGTGCGATTTTGGGCGTTTGAGAGGCCCTGCTCTTACCTTTCCAGCTTCCAAATATATTTAACAGATGGCAGAGCGTTTCTAACAACATGCATGCTGATATTATGAGAAAACAGTCTACGTACAAACACACCCCATCATGACATACGCCTTAGATATTATCTGGGAACATCTGTCAAAGGAAAACCTAGCTATACTAGAAAGAGTGAAGGCCATGTATCTTTAAAAAGTTCTCTACCTGCCAAAACGCTCCTTCGAGACTAACCTATGAGTTCACAAGACAACCGTTCTATATAAAACTGCGATTAAAATTACCATTACCTTCTAAGATACAATACCAAGCTTTACATCATGAACTGCAGGATAAAAAGCCGAAAATATGGATATATTTTTACCAAATAGACAACTTGATGACGTCAGAATGGATGAATTCTGACTAGGAACTGCGGCATACTATAACGTGCTTCTTATTAAATGTACGTAAAACCATTAAAAATGGCGGACAAAAAACACTATGACTACGAAAGGCAAATCACGACAAGTTATCTGACCTATTTATAACGAGTGCTGCTGAGCACCACGAGTCTTCTAGTTTATTGTGAATCACTATATTCCCATGAAATGATGTCGTATATGTCCGACTCGTTGGCTGAACGGTCAGCGTACTGGCATTCGGTTCAGAGGGTCCTGGGTTCGATTCACGGCCGGGCCAGGGATTTTAACCTTAATTGGTTAATTCCATTGGCACGGGGGCTGGGTGTATGTGTTGTCTTCATCATCATTTCATCCTCATCACGACGCGCAGGTCGCCTACAGTCGTCTAATAGAAAGACCTGCACTTGGCGAGCCGAACCCGTCCTGGGATATCCCGGCACTAAAAGCCATATGACATTTCATTTCGTATATTATTACATTTTATATTTCAATTTATACCGGAAATGAAAATGTGGCTTTCATGATAACTGAAAGAGATGATTTATTGTAATATATCCTATCAACAAATAAGTTCCACTCTTTCAGACATTGCGGTTCCAGCTAATTAGATTTTTTCTTACAGTATATGATTATATCCATGAAAATCTGTCAAAAGTATTTAGGATTAAATAATAATATTACGTTTAATTTGGAGGAAACGTTTGTTTAAAATTGTACTGCTAGATTTTTATTTAGTTTCTACTCGATACAATATACTAAATCAATCGATACTGACAATCTGTTGTGAACACTGATTTACCGGTATATTTGATCAAACAGGGTAAGTTTTTCCCCTACTTATTTCTTCACATAAATGTGATGGTGGTTGATGGCCACGTTGTTGGTGATAATGCTCTTTATAATCAAATTCAAATACTGACGTGAACTACCCAGTGTTAATAGAACGTGGGCCACGGATTGATACATAGTTCCTCGCGCGCCAAACAGAAGGTCATAAACAAAGAACTGGCGGCTCCCGTAGCGTTCACGATATTTCTTTCCAGGATAGGTATGAACACTTCATAAATTTTATTTTTCTATTGATCGACTTACGAGGATTTATTTGCTTCATAACGAATTGTTTGATCAAGAATATATCGTCGTTGAAAATACAAAACTTCGAATGTCACAATGTTCTTCCTCTTAAGACTGGTCACGCCTCCTAACCATAACACAAGAACAATTTTCCTGTGCATGTGTACAAGGGAAAATGAAATTTATCGTACGTTACTGTAGGAATGTATGTTGAGCGACGTGTTTACGCACTCCTACCGTATATAACATTTAAGATTCATTTTCCTTTACACCCCCGCATAGGAAAGTGAACACAACGAACATTGTTCTGATGGACTGCATATCGATATGTGGCTAGGAGGCGTGACCAGTCTTAAGGGAAATAATGGGTAAGAAGAGCACTGTGACAAACGAGGTATTGTTTCTTTACCGAAGATATGCCACAGGAGAATCTTTTATGAAAGCAACAATATCAAATTTATTGGAGTCATGTTCATCCAGTGCGTGAACATCTTCAAAACCATCATAACTCTCATTCATCAAGAATTTAGTAAGTTTTACTTTGTGGTGTCCCTGATTAATGACCAGCGAATTGCAGGGACAGTTCCCGAGCACATGATTTGGAGTTTCCGTCTCCTTTCTACATTTACGACAAAGGGATGACAAGTTATTTTCATCGTCATTATCAGGAATTCCTCTTAGACTGGCGTAGTTCACGTTCGGTTTAATGAGAGCTGTTAGTTATGATGTAGGCAATATATTCTCCTCAGGCATTAAGTTACTAGAGATGAACAAAGTTTTAATAAGTGAGGTTATGAACTTTAAAGGATTAATTCAATAAATGCTTTTAAACATTTTAGTCAATTGATGTGATAATGAAAGCTCATACAGGAATGATAACTTATTTTAAATTACATAATCTACTAATCTACACCTTTAGTTTCATTCTATGAATGTTTTGTTACGATGTTTCTAATGTATACATGAGACCGTTTTGGGCAAGTTCACATAAAACCTACGCAGTCAATATCGCAGGATGTCAAGCAGTAGATAATTGTGACAGGCTAACAGCTTGTAAATTATGTATCAAATTTTGGAATACGCCATACCATACCTTTTAATATAGGTCTCTGATTTAATGACCTGTCATTCCATGGTAGAATAATCGACTGGAAACTTTTGTGCTCAGTACTCAGTGGCTGATAAAGTATTGAACCCATAATTCTACCCCTGCTAAATATTGCAACTATAAAAATGCAACTACAAAATAAAACTACAAGCGCAACCAAAATTCTTTATTGCAAGCTCATCTCACCCTCCGCGGCGGGACCAGTCACCATGAGAACTTGCCGTGGGAGTGAGCGAGCCATCCATTCGGACGGTGTCGGAACACTTCGGATGACCTCGTGTAGTTAATAATTAAGCATTGTATGGCATATTAAATGAAGCTAAAATCCACAGGGTAGAAATATCTTTAATTAAGCCTGGAGAAAATTTGGCATCCATACTGGTGGGCTGGCCGCACGTGCCAAGGTCAAGGAATCAGAAAGTGCGTGAAATCACCTACACGAAATTAATTAATTACGCCAGTTAAAAGCACAGGAAAAATCAGTAAACACCACCATCATGACTTGGAAATTAGGTGGAATTTCTGGAGTGAGTTTCAAAGAAATCGGTCCACTGGTTATCAAATGGCATGACTACATCACCATACATCATGACCAGGATAGCGTCATTGGAGAAGCTATAAGTATCCCTTCCACTGGACAGTAGCAACACTCACTTGGTCGGTCGTCGCGAGGGTGGATCCACACCGCGTTATTATCAAGTAGAGATCTTGAACTGTTCCTTCAAATAAAATTGTGGTATGTATTGAGTTAGCTAGCTTGAGATAAAATATTTTACCGAGTGGTAAAGTGGCAAAAGACATTTTCTTAGTTGAATTAGTAATAGAATTCCTTAACTTCTGCAAATGAAAACTGCGAGTGCATAGATATCTTTCATTAAATTATTGTGTGTAATCAGTAGGGGAGTTGTAGACTAACCAACATAAGCTTCAAGTCTCATATCTCGTAGCACCTGGCATAACAAGGGGGTGAGAGCCAGGAAGATTCTCACGGAGAGTCGAGTTTTTGCCGAGGAATGGTGAAATCTTAGATATAGAGTGCATCTAGAATAATTCATTATTTACGTGTTTTATACCAATTGAAGTGTAGAGTCTGTGTCATTATAAATAGCACAATCAAAAGAGAAGTACGCTCTCTGCAAATATGAGTGGTTAATCTCTGAACGAGCTGGCTAAAATGTAGCCAGGAGCCCTATAGCTACGATGCAGTTACCAGGTGTGTCTAATTTCAATAATCATGTTTTGTAGATAGAATTGTAAATGCTTGTCCCATTAAATTACTATGTTACGTGTGTAGAAATGACGTATATCTCCGTTGAGGCGAAATGTATATTAGTTATGTCAGTGCGTGAATCTTAAAACATGCGTTTAAAATTTCTTTAGAAAAATATAATATGCGATGTTTTAAATATTGTACTAAAAACGATGAAATATTTTTCAGGCTGATGAAAGTTACAATATTGATAACGATAAAATAGTCGTGGTGAGCGTGATAAAGTCAAATAATAATAATAATAATAATAATAATAATAATAATAATAATAACAATAATAATAATAATAATAATAATAATAATAATAATAATAATAATCATAATATTCATGTCAGCATAAATTTAGTTAATAAATTATGTGTTCAGCAGTAATGTCAAGCCAAATTTGAGATTTATACCGAAATCCAGTGAACTCTGATAAAATTATCAGTTATTTTTGGAACTTAAATTTTGTGACACCGTGTATTTGTGATACAGAATATCACGGTATGTTATTTTGCTCTTGAGGCCAGAAAAACTTAAAGAAGTTAATTGTGAGATTCTTATAAAGTTGTTGCTCATGGGATTAGTAATATTTCAAATGTTTCGAACAGAATAAGAATGGATTGTAATGGAAATGAAATATTATGAGAATCGTTAGAAAGATGTTAAAGGCAGAACAAGCCTGTATTTTATGAGTGATGTATAATGAACTAGAAGCCGAGGATAAGAGGCTCTGTTTGTCAATGGAGAGGAATTTTGTGACAGGCTGTAGGCTAAGATGTAATATTTCTGAGACAGGCTATGTATGAACGATGTTCTGTGAGCAATTCAGAACAGTTAACTAATTTAATAGCGGCCAGAACCCAAGTGAGCGTGTTGTAACGCATGTTTTAATTACAAGTCGATGTTCCACCTTGGATACTACTTTTATATGAGATCGTAGATCTTGGCAAGTAAGTCCAAGAACCAGTATGGTGCACTTTTGTGATAGACGACCTCACGAACAAAATTTATTCTGACACACGGTCAAGGTGATATTTGATTATTGTAAACTGAATTCTATTCTGAATTTTTACGAGACGAAATTGTTGTTGACTAGAAACATTGCGCGTGAGAAAATTGAATGTTATTATAATGATAGTTTAGCTTGAGTAGATTGATGGAAAGTTGATTCACTGGATAGTTCACGGCAATACATGTTTGGAACGGTGAGACGAAAGGTCATTTAGGGCCTCGCACTTCAGTTATGCTATGGATTTCGTGATTGTGGTGATTACTGTTTTCAGCGATATTGCGTAATATTAGAGGAGAGTTGAATTTATTTTACTTTACCGAACTTCATTGCATGTGTTGAGATTGTATTGAGGAATGGATGAAAGTAGTCGGAGATGCTGTTTAATTTCGATTTCACATTTAATTGTAAGAAATGGACATAGTCATATTTCCAGGTGCGAGTTCACTCTGTGGTGATTTTCATTTCATTGTGTTAAGAGTTTCAACCAGCATTAAATTTAAATACCCGGGATTGTGTTTGAAGTTTCGATTTTGCGTTACAGTATAAATGATGTGTAGATATCCCAACGTTGGCTCAACGATAGATTTAGGATGCTGCGTGGATTATATCAATTTATGGATATGTAGACTACGTAGGCTCAACGATAGGATTAGGGCGTTGTCTGTTTATAGTCAAGTCATAGGTTAGTCATGTTTGCGAATCGACCTGAACGATGGTAGTGTGTGCAGTAGTGAATGCGGATGTGAAGGATGTTAGCAGGTGTTATTCAGGCCATGTTTCGGCATTATTCTTACTAGCCAGAAGGTGCTCCCATAATAGCGTTGCATTAGTAGTGGCATGAATGTGAGGGTTGTCCCACACGGAAACCTAGCTAATAGAGATTGATCATTAGCTGTTCACGTTCGATGAACTTTCGTTTTTTTCTCTTTACTTTCTTCACTTTTAAATTTATTGTTCGGATGTTTGGTATCTTATGATAGTGCCGTGTGTTGATACTTAGTTGGATTTACGCTACGAATGCGGTTTCGATTCGTCAGCTGTTAATATATTTTAGTTTCAATTTTCGTTATTTCACTTTATATTAGGCGAGACGTTGGTCTACCGATTACTTGTAGTTTGGTTTAATGGGACAAGTTTAGGTAGAAAGATTTGTAATGGTAGCCGTAGTTATAGAATATTGGAAAGATTTCTTCCATTTGTTTTGTAGCCTGGACTTGTAATTTAACAAACTTAACGGCATTATTATTTTACGACCTGAAAGTCGGTTTAGTAAGGATATTTTCAAGTGACATCATTTTCCTTTAACTTTAGTGTTTCGCATTTCTTCTAAATGCATAATGAATTAATGTTTTTATGCATTTCGCAGTTTTGTTCCTTCAGGACTACGTAACGTAAGATCCCTTCGGATCAAGTTGTTGTTGGTTCATTCTGAACATATGTTTGGGGTGATGCATGTTTCAGCATCGGGATTAGTCTATAACTTAACGGTATCATGAGATGACAATACATGGTGGAATTTTATTTTTGATTGTGACAATGGTTGTTAACGTGTAATGAACACCATGCTTTCTAGTAATATTTTGCAACCTATCCAAAGCAACTAATAGTCAATTTGGTTCGATTAAGTGTCCATTCGGGGGGATGTTCCAAAATCCGATAGGATACCAAATTGGTGGATAACCTTAATTAAATGTAAATCTGCAATTCTATTTGTTGAAGGTCGTGTGGATTAATTCTCAGTTATCGTTTGGATAAATGTTGCCCGATTTTCAGGTTTTATTCTCGTTCTCTAGTTTTGCTTTCCACGAATTTTATAATACATTTTCATTCTTTGAAACATAATGTTAAACAAGAAGAAGAAGAAGATAACACTCATGTTATGTACGTATACTGTGACTGTGTTAAAACATTATAAATTACTAGCAAGATACCCGTGCTTCGCTACGGTATTATAATGACATTTATAATTGAATGCTTAACGTTTTATACCGGGTGGTACAGCTGCCCCTATTCACGCAGTTTTATGCAACCCGCAGATTATAGTCGAACCTAAAAATATTAACCCTGACTACTCACTACAATGTCTGCTCTTACAACGCTTTCCATAATTCGTTTATTCGTGTCAAGCAAATCAGCATTAATGATAAAATACCGATTGATGGTAAAGAATCGTGAAAATTATGTGTCGCAGAAACGTCCTGTACAGAGAATATTATTGGTGAATGACTAGAAGTAGCAGCAACACAACAGCGCTAAACAGCAACCCGTGATAGCCGAGCTTGCTAAAAGTTAGAGGAGAGTATCGGTGTTCGTTAGTAGGCGGTTCGAGTCCTGTGTACGACGAATATTTTTATTGCGTTGTTGATGTTGGTGAGAGTCGTGTTGTTGACGACAAATCTAAATCATGATCAGTTCTCATATTGCAGGTACTCAGCTATGTTTGTTATTTAAAGAGCTCTTAAAAGAGCTATTTTCAATAAAGTGAGATTGTACCGACAGCGGTGCGATGGGCTTATGCATGGCCATTCGATTAATGAAGCAAATGTTCAAAATGACCACCTGCTTCGTTAATGCACATCTGAGCACGGTGGAGGAGAGACATTCTTGCTTGCTGCAACATATGTGGTGGAATCTGCCTGCAGGCTTCCGTGATGAGCCGCCGTAAATGATTCGGGCTCTCAGGCTCCTGCTCATAGACTCTTTCCTTTAAATAACCCCAGAGGAAAAAGTCGAGTGGAGTAAGGTCAGGTGATCTAGCCGGCCATGTGACCGGACCCCCTCGTCCAATCCATCGTCCAGGATATGTCCTATGCAAGTGGTTCCGTACTGCCAACGACCAGTGTGGGGGAGCTCCATCCTGCTGGAACCACATCCGTAACCGTGTCATAAGGGGCACATCCTCCAATAAGAGTGGGAGGTACTCACGAAGAAACTCTAGATAGCGTCGTCCCGTGAGGTTTCCTTCGAAGAAATATGGTCCAATTATCTTGTCACCTAGTATCCCGCACCACACGTTGACGCCCCATTGTACCTGAAATCGAGCTCCCCTGATCCAGTGAGGATTTTCAACGCTCCAGTAATGGAAGTTGTGACGATTAACAGTTCCGTTGTTGTGAAATCTGGATTCATCACTAAAGAGAATGCCCATTAAGAAATTCGCATCAGCTTCAACTCTTTGTAATATCCATTGCGAAAATTCTATCCGTTTTGGAAAGTCATCTCCGTGAAGTTCCTGGTGCAGCTGTTGATGGAAAGGGTGGAATTTATGGCGGTGCAATATTCGCAGTACAGATACATGACTGATGTTCAGTTCATTTCCTATGGCCCGTGAGCTTGTGTGCGGGTTGTATGCAATTGCATTTTGAACAGCTTCGTCGTTATTTCCAGACGTCACTGGAGCATCCCGAACGGGGGGTAATGTATGAAATGACCCCGTTGCACGCAACCGTCTTTCAACACGTCGAAATGTATCTGCAGTTGGCAGCCTTCGTCCAGGAAATCGTTCTTGATACAAGCGTCTGGCTTTCCGTGCATTTTGCCTTGCTTCTCCATAAAGTAGTACCATATTCACATAATCATCCCGTGAATACATAACGTTTGCTTTCGTGCTAACCGTACAGTACGTGCTCACACGTTGCTGCTAGGATTACGATATGCTGTTTCATGTGTCCTACGTATGAAGTGTAGACCGCTGTTAGTTGGTCTTCGAGTCGAACGTGCGCAGTTGCTTGGTTGAATGGGTGGGTCAGAATGTTGACAACACGTGCACTGCGCTTCATTCCCTGTAGCCGTTTGCCATATGGAAGTCGCATGTTATTATTCCTTTCGTATGTATGCTTTCTTTGTAAAGGTGGCAAATTACTTTTGAGACTTAAGAACGTTAAATATTTATTACGAATGGCCTTACAAGTATAATATAAAAATAAAATTTAAAAGCTCGTAACTAGATTCGAACTCTAAATGCCTGCTAACATACCGTACGCTCGCTGCGATTGGTGCCATGCAGCCACTGCAGGCGACGAAGAATTGGTCTCGTAGCTCTGTACTAATGGAATTACCTAGGCTATCGCTTCGATACAGATCGTTGATGTTAAAAGTTCTGAACTCGAATGTGCAAACACCACAGTGAACTAAAGAATCGCGTCTCTCTTACGCCCAGATAGTTGCAACCATTTTCTACGTGTTACTTGGTTGAATGAGTCCAGCGTTATATTTCAGGTTGTATTCATAATCGGTGCGTATGTGGCGATATTTATGATACCTGTTTATTATAACTTCCGTAGAAGAATATCGGAGACTTCAGAAAGGTCTTCGTAAACGATGCCTAGGCGAATACTAAATGACATTAAAAAATGCATGACTCAAGAATGGTTGGAACCCTTCCTGCTTCAAGTAACCTATCGAGGTATGTCTTCCATACGAAATTCCGCGCAGCTATTTGCAACGTACAAGCGCCATCCTTGTAACTCTGTATTCACGAGAAGAGCGGAAGTTCCCGCTTCGACAAGTTACTGATGAGTTACAGCCTTATGGTCCCGTTTTATGCCTTTTTTGATCGCTCTAACGGTAGTAATTACATGGCGTAAGCTATCACATCTGCTGTACAGCATTTGCGTGCCACAGATTATAAACTACAGTGCAAAACACGTTTCTATCAATTTCGATGTGATGAGACTGTACAAAATGGTGGTGCATTGACATGTCAGTAGTTGGTCTTACCCTATCACGTTTTCTATGATACCACGACCGCCATTTCTATCAAAAGAAAATGGCCTCTTGGACCAATCAGGTGCGCAATTCTCTACCGACAGCTATAGGCGTGTTTATGGTTTGTACAGTATAGTAACATTTCGTAAAAATTAGTAGAGTATTGGACACCGCTCTACATAAAATGGTACAGTGTTTTTGAGATGGACCTCACTTTCTGCCTCTTGTACCATTTTTCCATTGTGCGGAGAAGTCTACATCGGGTTAACTGCACATAACATTGCTGTAAGGTGTTGCGCAAGATGGGACTAAGAGGCATTTACGTCCTAGCTGGTTGCATATATTCGGGCAAAAATAGGGGCAGCTGTACCACCCGGTATATAATCCGCCGAAATTCGTGATCTGATTCGTTTTCTGAGAGAATCCGCCAAAATTCGTGATCTGACTCGTTTTCTGAGAGATTGCGGCAAATTTCCTCCCATTTTTTAACCTTTCTCTCTAACACACGATTTCGTACTTCCCGGGCTAGGTCCAGGTATTCCACCCGGTCAGTTGGGTCCCTAAATCTTTGCCATCTTTTCCTATAAGCATTTTTAATATGGATAAAATCCTTGGCGGTACTGAACCCACGGCCGGACTGCAATCTTAATCATTATCCGGCCAGGACACGTTTCCAGCGAGGTCCGCACATTTTCACGATGGTCCAGAACATTATTATTATTATTATTATTATTATTATTATTATTATTATTATTATTATTATTATTATTATTATTATTATTCATGGTCTGGAACCACAGCAAAATGCAAGACCGCTACTTGGCAGTAAATTACATCTGCTGACAATGTGACCAGCACCATCGTCGCGGGTAGGCAATTGGGCGAGATTTCTGGCGACACGAACGATATACTTCCGTGCATTATTGACCTCATTATAGAGGTGAACAATTGCACGGACAATCTCATTCCTATCGTTTATTTTAAATGTGTTTAAATTTTTATTTATATGCCAGGAGAATCTACTGTAATCTTACTTTATGTTCACCAAAGGAAAATATGGTTCTTGAAAAATAACCCAGTTTATGATCAGAATAAGTGCATTATGAACAGTGAAATCAATTGGTCTCAACTCCTTCTTCACCCCACCGCCTTTAAGTTGATTTACCCCCACCACACCAAAATAGAAGGCGTGTTTGTTTATGTTTAAAGGAGATTCGAAATACCAGTGTTCACGTCTGTTACCTTCAGTTCCGAGATATAAGTATCCGCATAAAAAGAATTCACTTTTTTCACTTCTTTTCACACTCCCCCCACCTTAAGTGAATTTCCCGTTAAAAATACTTGTTTTTGTAGTAGTAAAGGATCTTCTAAATACCAATTATCACGACTCTAACATCTTCAGTTTTTGAGATATGTGTTCTTATAAAAGGAATTCAACTCCTTTTCACCCCCGCCCCCAAGATGATTTCCCCCAAATACGCTTTTTTCTTTGTTTCTAAAGGAAATCCAAATACCAGTTTTTACGTCTGTAACATTTTACGTTTCTGAGACATACTGTAGGTATAGTCTTTATAAAAATTCACCGCAATTTGTCACTCCTGTTTAACCCGCATTAATTGGATTTTCCAATATGTGTTTCTTTATTTTCAAAGGAGATACCAAATACAAATTGTCAGGTCTGTAATATCTTCAGTTTCTGAGATATAAGTATCCTCATCAAAGGCATTCAACTCCTTTTCCATCCTTTTCACGCCTCCTATTGGGATTTTCCGAAAACAAAAAGTGTATTTTTCTTTATTTTTAAAGGGGATTCTATATACGAACTTTTACACCTATACACGTTAGAAGTTTTGATATATATACTTATTTTAAAAATTCAACCCCCTTTTAATCCCCCATTAATTGGATTTTCCAAAAACAAAAAATACGCGTTTCCTAATTTTTAAAGGAGAACCAAAATACCAATTTTCAGGTCTGCAATATCTTCAGTTTCTGAGATATAAGTATCCTCATTAAAGGTATTCAACCCCTTTTCACCCTTTTTACCCATCATATTGGGATTTTCCGAAGACAAAAAATACGTGTTTCCTTATTTTTAAAGAAGATTCTAATTACCAATTTTTACATCTGTAAACTTTAAAAGTTTTTAGATATAGATACACTCATTTTAAAAATTTACCCCCTTTCCACCCCCTTAATTGGATTTTCCAAAAACAAAAAATACGTGTTTCTTTATTTTTAAAGGAGATCCCAAATACCAATTTTCAGGTCTGTAATATCTTCATTTTCTGAGATATAAGTATCCTCATTAAAGGCATTCAACACCTGTTTCACTCTTTTTCACCCCTCCTATTGGGATTTTCCGAAAACAAAAATGTACGTGTTTCCTTAATTTTAAAGAAGATTCTAAATACCAATTTTTACATCTGTAAACTTTTAAAGTTTTAAGATATAGATACACTCATTTTAAAATTTCACCCCCCTTTTCACCCTCTTAGCGACGAAATATCCAAAACTCCTCTCTTAGCGAGCACCTACATGTTAATATGAATGTATCCCCCAAATGTTATTCCTTTATGTCCAGTAGTTTTGGCTCGGCGATGATGAATCAGTCAGTCAGTCAGTCAGTCAGTCAGTCAGTCAGTCAGTCAGTCAGTCAGTCAGTCAGTCAGCCAGTCAGGACAAGTTATTTTATATAGATTAAGTGATTTTCATGGATGACTTTAATAAATATTTTTTTGTCGTGATTTAATTGAAAAAAGTTTTTAGTAAGCACACTTTGCTTTTCCTTTAAAGTACAGTGGTTAGGCTCTCTTCTGAACCCCATCGTTTGGCCAATGTAGTGACAAAAATAAACCCGCTACGACCCCAAGATCCAAGAGTTAGATATTGCTCTACTGAAGCAGCTGTGGCAGACGACCAACGATGGAATGGTAAGTTCAAGGGTTCAGTATTGTTTAACGATATTTTTCCGCTACATCGCAGATACCTGCAAGAATATTCTCAGAACGATTTCCGTGTTAGGAGAGTTGAAAGTGATTCATCTTTATTTATGGTAACCTGTTAATCTCTATGATTATACTTTAACCATGATTTCCATCATCTCAAATCTATGTATTTCCTTACATCGAATTCGTAAAATTAGGAGAGATATGGAGCTTTTGGGATTAAATACAGTACTACTGGACGTCATTATGAGTGAGATTCTGAGTAAAATAGGAGGTACCGTGAACGTGTTCACAATATTAACAGTGACCTAAAACTACGAGCTCTTTGGATCACCGAAAGATTCATGCTCTACGTATACCTAGATCACGGGTTTAAACTTGGCAGATGTAATAGAAGTTTGGAAGGGCGTGGGAAGAGCCATTCCATTCGGCACTCCACACAACACGCGGAAGGGGAAGAATTACTATTATTTATTATTATTAATAATACACAGTTTTTACTCCTATATTTCAATTCCAAACACACCAATTAGTCTAAATCATAAAATCTTTCCATTGTTTTTTGCTAGCGGCTTTACGTCGCACCGACACAGATAGGTCTTATGGTGCCGATGGGACAGGAAAGGTCTAGGATTTGGAAGGAAGGGGCCGTGGCCTTAATGAAGGTACAGCCCCAGCATTTGCCTGGTGTGAAAATGGGAAACCGCGGAAAACCATCTTCAGGGCTGCCGACAATGGGATTCGAACCCGCTATCCCCCTGATGCAAGCTCACAGCCACGCGCCTCTAACCGCATGGCCAACTCGCCCGGTTAAAAAAAAATCCTCACGTTGCGATAATATCTGTTTTTCTTAAATATAAAGTTACTGTAATTAAATGATGAGTAAATAATTAATTGAATTGTAAGTGATGGTCCAGGATAACGCCCCTGTGCTTGCTGATCGCGAGGAACCTTGCCACTGGGCACGTACATCGGTGACATGCCGGCGTACCCCAGCGAGGAGATTCTGAACTCGGTGCCCCCCACTGACAAGGACACCCACAACATGATTCAGTGTCAGTCTTCAGAGCCTGACTATCTGGTGGCAGCTTTCGAAGTGGTCCGCGATTACCAGCCAGGGGAGATCGTTAGAGAACACGTGATTTAAACGAAGGCCACCGAACAGAAAGTTACCTTGGACTATGCCGAGATCTTAGATCAGATTCCTGATCACACTGGAGGGTGGGCCAGGATAAAAGCAGACGGTGTAGGTCACCGGTATCTGGAGCTGAAATTCAAATCTCGAAGATCACGAGGTTTCTCCTTCCGTGTTGAGATCTTTGGAGGAATATTAACAGGACGACGTGAAATTTAGTGATCTAAAATAGTACCTGTTTTATTGTCCGCGTCTGTGGTGTAGTGGTTAGCGTGATTAGCTCCCACTCACGGATGCCCGGGTTCGATTCCCGGCTCTGCCACGAAATTTGAAAAGTGGTACGAGGGCTGTAACGGGGTCCACTCAGCCTCGGGAGGTCAACTGAGTAGAGGTGGATTCGATTCCCACCTCAGCCATCCTGCAAGTGGTTTTCCGTGGTTTCCCACTTCTCCTCCAGACAAATGCCGGGATGGTCCCTAACTTAAAGCCACGGCCGCTTCCTTTCCTCTTCCTTGCCTGTCCCTTCCAATCTTCCCATCCCTTCACAAAGGCCCCTGTTCAGCATAGCAGATGAGGCCGCCTGGGCGAGGTACTGGCCATTCTCCCCTGTTGTATCCCCGGCCCAAAGTCTGAAGCTCCAGGACACTGCCCTTGAGGCGGTAGAGGTGGGATCCCTCGCTGAGTCCGAGGGAAAAACCGACCCTGGAGGGTAAACAGATTACGAGCGGACCTTTTTTATTGCTTCAAGAGTTTCGTATGCGCGGTGTTCTGAAAAGAAATTGTCCCAATATTCAGAGAGAATGTAATATAGAGTATGACAGAATATACTTCTGAACTTACTCGAGATTAGTGTTACCAGCAGTTCATTACCACAAATAAGAAACCTAAAGAGATATAAAGTCAAAATTAATGTTGATAAGTTTAAAGTTATTACTCACGTGCGCTAAGAAGAACCCTAACATATTTGGAACACTTTTGAAAAATCAATAATAGGCTACTGTATTCCTATATGGCGATGCTCCACTCATCCCCTTAAGGCGTTATGAGCAAGTTGAGTCATTACATTGTAACTGATTGTTGTTCTTGAATTGTAGCTTTATTATATTGGAATAGGCCACTAATCTTGCCCAAAATGCCGATCTTTAATTTCCCTTAGCAAATTGTTCGTCTTGTTCTTTTGTTGAAAACTTCTAAACAGGCCGTTCGTAACGGGGAACATATTTGGAATACATGATCGTGTCTCATAATTACAAAAAATATGACCTGAATGCAATAATAAGGTAGAAGTTGGACAGACAATGGCCACTACCTTCCTAGTCCTAGTCTGTTGACATCCTTGCATCGCCGAAAACCTTCGATGTGTTAGTACGACGTTAAACCGCTAGTAAAAAAAATTTAAATACAAAAAAATATCCACACCGACGTCAACCAACAATCTGGTATCTGGAGTACGTATCTTTCACGGGAGTCGCTTTCAGTCCTCTTAAAACTACACCAGGAGCTCCAGGGAGCAGATTTCGGACGTAGGTCAACTTTTGTGAATGCATACTGAGGCAAGTGGCAAGTGATGGGGCGTTCGTTTCGAAGATATTGTTTCCTTAGCTCCAGCTAAGCTAACGAGGGAACGAGGTAAAATTCTTCGTACATTTCATGCTCCTGCTACGAAGATTTCATATCGTTCATGATGAAACATGTTTTTCCTATCCATTATTATCCATACGAATTGTCACGCCTCCCAGCCACATATGGATATGAATTCCATTAGAACAGTGTTCGTTGTGTTCATTTTCCTACGGAGACGTGTAAAGGAAAATGAGCCATAAATGCATTGTACTACAGTAGTGTGAAAATACGTCTTGCAAACGTACATTCCTACAGTGTGGTACGGTAACATTCATTTTCCTTTACACATCTGCATAGGAAAATGAACACAACGAAAAATTGATCTTTTTTATTTTTTGCTAGTTGCATTACGTCGCACCGACACAGGTCTTATGGCGACGATGGGACAGGAAAGGGCTAGGAGTGGGTAGGAAGCGGCAGTGGCCTTAACAAAGATACAGCCCCAGCTTTTAGCTTGGTGTGAAAACGGGAAACCACGGAAAGCCATTTTCAGGGCTGCCGACAGTGGGGTTCGAACCTACTATTTCCCAAAAACTGGATACTGGCTGCACTTAAGCGACTGCAGCTATCGAGCTCGGTAAAAAGAAAAAGATCTAATGGACTTCATATCCACACCTGGCTGGGGGGGGGGGGGGCGTGGCCAGTTTTAAAGGAAATAATGGATAGAAAGAGCATTGTAGGATACGTCCTTTCGTTTCTCCAACGACAATATGTCAAATAGTGTACGTTAAAATATAGTTGCCATGGTTATGACATTGTTTGAAGGGAAAAAAGTAATGGTACTTTCAAAACTGAACTTTTACAGATATTCAAGCATATTTCATGTATATTTAAATGTGTTCATATCTTCTACCAAGAATTCTTGGGTGTCTCGTGTGTTATTTTATTTTATTTTATGAATTTTATTTTATTATTTTATTTTATGTTATTTTATTTTACTGCATTATTATAAGGTGTGTTTAACCCTAAACTGCGGGCCGCCTTTCTGAAGACCGTTTCGTGAAGTGCGATCGTGTTTCTGAGAGACTGTGTCGTTCTTCCGTCGTAGGTTTTTAATTGGACGCCAGATGGCACTAATATAGATACCAGCTGAATGCTCATACTTGTATCTTCATTTCTGAAAGTCTGTGAAAAACAGGCAAAGGTCTGGAGAAGTTTATTTAGCCGTAGAAGTGAAAGTACGTACATATGTTCTTAGAATCAAGATGGCAGCCCCCTTTATTAAAGATTCTGAAATCAAGCGCTTGATTTTCGTAGATCTTAGTGACAATACTGATGGTGACAGTGATTATTGTGTTAATTTCGACGAGGAAATTATTTATGAAATTAGTAAAAGTGACAACAAGGTGCCTCCGAAGTAATAGGAAATCCCGATAACCGGAACGATGTTCAAGTCGGTGCAGGTTATGTTGTTATTGGCAGTACGTCAATATTTGGAGAAAGCAGTAAAGGGATAAGTGTGAACTGTTGATATTTGTGTAAACTCTTATAAGGTATTTGATCACAACATACGAAAGAAGAAATTGACCAAAGAAGCTGCAAGTTCGAAATTCGTGAAAAGAACTCAAAAAATTGCGTTTTATTAACATTCGTAATGAAAAATGGAGAACTGTGGAATAATATGTAAGAACATACCTGTACGTTTTAGAATTTCATTTTCAGGAATAAATTATCTATAAATTATTTTGTTAGAGCAAAATATTTAAACAATTTCTTTTGTTCAAACATGTTATAATTGTATTTTACGATAGTTATAAACTGTAATAATGTGTTCTGTTATCTTCATATAAATCAGTCTTTCAGCTTTCTATTTGTGTATAATATGGATTTATTAGGATTAATATGTGATGACAGCATTATTTTATTTTCATTTGAAAGATAGACCTGCAACAGTTCCAGGGTTAAATATCTCCCAGTTGATAAGTTCAGTAAAACCTGATGTTTACACTTTAGATTTCATGTAGTTTGTATGACATCAGCCCATTTATTAATAAGAATCAGAACTCCCGCAGAGAGCATGCAGTTTATACGTGCTTCACAGGAATATCATTTCTGGAAAGTGAAATTAATCATTTGAACATGTGAACGTAGTTGTTGGTTTTGACGTTTTGCAGCATTGTATGATATTCTATACTTATGTACCTAGTTGGGCAAGTAGAGAGAGAGAGAGAGATTAATGCATGTTAATTAAATCTCAAATGTTTATAATGATGGTATAATTTCAATGTGACATGGGTTAAGATGCGTGGAATGTGTAACTAATTATCTTTCTACATTATGTGTTCACACAGTGAAATGAGCAAATGAGCTACCAGAAATATTAATGAAGTTATGTATAAAGTCTCTGTTACTACGTGCATCAGTCTCTTGCTGTGCTGAAGGATATGATTTCATTTCTGCAACTTGGAGTGAGAAGAAAATATAGCAACCCTTGTCAGACAGACCCTCCGACGAGGGTGGACGGCATCTGCGTGTTATTGTGGTGGAGGATAGTGTTCGATGTGATATGTGAGTTGCAAGAATGTTGGAAACAGTACAAACACCCAGTCCTCAAGCCAAGGAATTAACCATTTAAGATTAAAGTACCCGACCCTATTGGGAGTAGAACTCAGGGCCCTCTCAACGGGAGGCCAGTACTCTGATATTTCTGCCAAGAAGCCGGACTATTGTGCCTTTGCATTGACGTTTCTAATTAATATTATTGGTTTAACGTCCCACTAACTATTTTCTTGTTGCTGGAAATTTAGTTCCACAGGAGTCTCTAAAGTGCCAGTAAATCTACTGACAGAAGTCTGGCGTATTTCAGAACCTTCACATGCCACTGGACTGATTGTGTGAGTCCTGATTGAAGTCACCACCTTGGCCTCAGGAAGGCAGCGCTCAAACCGGCGTGTTCGCATTATCATCCTGTCCTCGTAAGCTTCAAAAACTTGAAAACACAAACAATACTTTTTGACGAAAAGCAGTAGCCTATGAGGACAAAGTATTTTTATAAAATTTGAGGGTAGCTCGCAGATATAGATTATATACGGAGATCAAGAGGAAGATGGCACTGGCCAAACAACCGTTCATCTACAAAAGATGGTTGCTACAAAACAAGCACCTGAACATCAAAGTCAGAAAAAGCTTTGCAAAATCTCTTGTCTGGAGCGTGCTGTTATACGCCTGTGAATTCTGGACATTAACTAAACAAGACAGGAAATGGTTAGAAGCTGTTGAAATGTGGATATGGAGACGAGTGCTGAGAATCAGCTAGATGGAAAAAAATCTAATGAAAGCGTCCCGAATGTCATCAAGGGCAAGAGAGAGCTACTCACCGTGATAAGGAAAAGAACGGCGAAATTCCTCGGGCATACCCTGAGATAATGTATGTTCTAAAACAATGGGTGCTGCGTCAACATTTTCGCAGGAGATCATTGACCTCTAGTTGAGTAGTAAGACTAAGTACAACCTAACACGAGGTCATTGATCTCTAGTTGAGTAGTTTGACTACGTGCGTTCTAAACTAACCCGAGTGGGTTGCTACTAACCTCCAGTGGAATAGCAAGCCTAGGTACGTTCTAAACCGAGTAGGAAGCCTAAGTGCGTTCTATGCGAAATAGCATTATATCCTTGCGTATGTGAGCAAGCCTAACCTCACAGACGCCATTGGAGTGGCCTAAACTCACAGACGCCATCGGAGGGGCCTAATTGATGAGTAGGTAGCCTAGGTACGTTCTAAACCCGGGTAGCAAGTCAATGTATGTTCTACACGGATTAACGTAATATCCTTGCGTACGTGAGCAAGCCTAACCTCGCAGACATCATTGGAGGGGCCTAGTTGATCTGGGGTGCTTTTTGACCCCGAAGCTATTTGAGTAGTAGGCCAACGTACGTTTTAACCCGAGTAGTAAGCCTAGGTACATTTTAACACGAGTAGTAAGCTTAGGCACATTTTAACACGAGTAGTAAGCCTAAGCACGTTCTAAACCCGAGTGGTAAGTCAGTGTACGTTCTAAAGAACTGTTCGCGGAATAACGTCATATCTTTGCGTACGAGTGCAAGCTGGAGTGGCCTAATTTATCTGCGGTGCTTTTTGACCCCCCTCCCCAAGATGAGAATATCACATCATACGAGGGCAATGCTAACCTCACGGGCCACTTTGGAGGGGACGAATCGATGGGGCATCCCTCTCAAATCGGTTAGGTGACCTGCATATGAAGTTAAGACGCCATTATGACGTGTTAAAATAACCTCGCATACAGGCAGACTCCAACCGGTTAACCTATCCTCAGACGGGTTTCCCCTTGGAGGAGCCGAACTAGTGACGTCACTTGTAGGTGTAATCTTGGCCACGAACGGTAACCTATCCTCACAGTAGTGACACATAGTCTTTTCCTGTCGAATAGCATCGAGAGGTCTGCTCAAGGCTTTACGACCCCATCCGACAGCGTTATATGCCCTCACTGCGGAGAGGATTGGAAGGATTTTTCAACAAGCAGGGATCATGTCGGCATGGTTATGCATGTTTAGACTTGTTCGTTATCATGGTTACTCTCTCTTGTAAACTGAAGCCTTTATTGATGCTGTAAGTGAGAATATAATCGATGGGTGTGAGGAGGCAAAGGGAATGCAATAAGTAGAACATTTCACATTTAATAAAATATTTATTGTGTAATTATTTACGAAATTAAACGAACTACAGGGAAATGAGGAGTGATGTAGTTTCTCGTTGCTTTCTTTACCGAACCTGAAGTTGCTATTACATATCAATCTGCCAAGCCCACTTAAATACATGCACCAACCGTATATGAAGAGGGAAGTGTTGTGAATAAACGGAAACACGCAGTCACTGAGACAGAAGAATTATTCAATCGTGAATAACATCTCTAACCTCAGAGAAGAATCGAATCCGGGAACCTCCTCCTGAAATGAAAGCTTCAAAGCTGACTATTCAGCAAAGGAGGAGGAGGCGGAGGAGGAGACGTTTTTGCCTTTATGCCCTTCTGATAGGAAGTGTGCCCTGAGTCCCATTCCCTATCATATGTGTAGCACGAAATTTTTTCGGTTCTGTACACAAAGTTTAAACTCATGGTCATTTACACGGTGAACTTTTCTTTTTAGGATAATACGGTTATCAGTTTCCTGTGTACTTGCAGTAGGAATAATACAAATGTTAAGCAGGTTAGGATGTAACTACTCATAGTGGAAGGACTATAACAAAACAGTAAGTCCGGTAGATCATTCAATGCATTTGATAATTGAAAAATAACCATAGATATACCCAAAACGAATATATTACATTACTGTAGGGTACATTGTGAACAGTCTTTGATCATTGATCATCTTCTTCGTCGACAACATCAACAGAGATTTTGTATATTGCAATCAAATATAGAAATGTTATAGATTTTTGATTACGTTTCACATACATATTCAATATGTGAATGAAAATATAAAATTTAAACATAGTTGATGTAAAGTCATCAATACCATCAGAGATTTAGTATAATGCATTAATATATATTTAATATAGAAATCATTTAAAATTCATTTCTTTTGTATTTTCATACATAAGTGTTTTAAGGAAGTAGAAGGAAGGTAGCATAAAGAGCGCTCAGTACAGAGGTTACTTGTAACATGCTATATCTGGCATAAGAAAGATATATTTCAAAGGGAATGCGCTAAAAATTGTATTCGCTTGACAAACAGTTCTGCTTATAATATCGGTTGCAGTCTGACCACTACTCGTCATAACTACCTAAGTGAGCGCATTAATATTAAAACATCTATCATTTTTAAATATGATCTTTATGCTGAGATTTGTTCAAGGCGAGACAATTTTCGGTGACATAAAGCTGTTAAGCATAACTTTGAATATTCAAATGCATTCAGTGTACTGCTACATTCAAAAGGCGTGATTATCTCACACGTCATGTGAATTCTAAACACATTTGCTCAAGTAATCTACCAATAGAACGGTTAGAGACCCTGTCTAAATGTCGACAGCGTAATATAAAGAAGCGTGATCTAAACGGCACGACGTCATCTCAGCCTACTACAAGGTCTGTTACTAAGCACACACCTCCAGATAAATAGAAGCAAGAAGAGCAGGTGCAAGAGGAGGAAGAGGAATAAGATCAGGAAGAAGTACGCAACGTTTGTTAGCCGTCAGAGCTTTTTCATTCTTTTTTATTTCCTTAGCCTACTACACGTTCTGTCGCTGTACAAACATCTCAGGAAGAAAGATGAGGTAAAAGAAGAAGGTGAAGGTTTCAGCGCTTCTTCACTGAAAAAGCGAGTTAAGTTTTTAACTACAGACAACACTGCAGAAGCATGTAGTATATCAAAACAAGGTCTAGCACTTCCTACACATCATACCTCTGCACGTAGTCACAATGATAACAACAAGACTCTGTTACCCTATGTAGATGTAAGATACTGTAAAGACCCAAACGTACTTACAGATCGTTTGCAATTCTTACGAGCTTATCAAGCTGCTGGTTACATAGAGTATGAACCAGAGAATCTAGAAATAGAGCAAGAATTACGTCGTGGGGTATTATTGTGCAGTCCTATACAATGTATTGTCCCCATCTTTTTTCGGAATTTCAAGTTCAGCTCCAACCGCCTGTGGTTGCACTCCGACGTTACGCACTTATGAATAAAGCAGATATATTAAGCCTTACGCCATCTCCCTAGAACCGTGCCGCCATGTTGTTCTACCGATTGACACCTTGATATAGGGTGTACCTGCAATTGTTTAGAGGTTAACATTTTAGCACATTGAAGGCCGATAACCTTGCCGTTATGGTTCATATAGTTCTGATGAAATCGAGCTTCCAGCACTAAGCCATGTATGCATACGAGACAGAAAATTTCACAATCTGCGCGAAAGGCAAAAGATGTGCGTTCAAGTGTAGTTAGACGTTACATGTACAACGCTATCGAAATATACTGGCTTCCAAACATGTTGCTTTTTGTAGACAGATGAGAATAAATTTACGCAGACACCATGTTTTACTACTGATCAGAATAAATGTACATTAATTGCAATTCATGATAAACGACAGTGGAAAAGTGATAATCTTACAAGTGTGCCTTGGGGATACAAAAACATATAGCTGTTTGCCATGCTGTGATTTCCCTCGTACCACATTTCAAATTATGTAGGCAGGTTCGAACTTAAGAAATTATCATCAGTAGCTGTAAGCTTCTAATAATAAGAAGAATGCTATTACTATTTTTCTGTGACGAAGAGGTGATGGAAATTGAACAGATCCGGAAACGAACCACAATACTGCAGATAGTCACAATGATAATTTTTCTATGGATTCTCATTTTTATAACACAAGGCTGTCGTATTTTACTACATTAAATACTATCGATCTGAGCTTGTACTGAGAAGTTAGCGTCAGAAAGTCGTGGTGTAAACCCTATACCCGGTGTGCGCATCGCTGTTTTAAAAATGATGACGGGAGATGGACTTAGAACAATACGAGTATATATTGAACCCTATCGGTCATTGTTATGGAGGCATGATTTTAGCCTATGGTATCATGTACCTTCAAGACCACCCTGAATAACCTTAGAGATCCTTGTATTTTAATTTATTGCCTGGGAGAAGTTGAGTGGTGCAGTGCTCGTGGGAATGGAACAGCTAAATAATTAGGAAATCTCTGGAATCTCATAAGACAAATTTATGACCCCAAGCCAAGCGCGTTAATTTGGACGCAGGACGCTAAACCCTTTACAAAAGGTGGCGTGTCAACAAAGATTTTGGAGCGAAAAGGAAATTAATTTATATCTTAAAGCACAGAAGAAATGCATTTAATCTGAGAAAAAAAATTGCAACCTCCATAAAATGACCAATTTTTTGATATGCGACTTGGGCATAACTAAAAGTGCATATACGAGATAAGTACTTAGCGCGCTTCTTGCAAGGAGACCGCCGGAGGGAGAATATCGCGGGGAAATACTTAGCTTGGACACGCGAGACGTGTTATAAATATGCAGCGGTGGAGCACTCGAGACCGCACTCTTTGACTGTTTCGTGACTGCGACGGTGTGATACTACTCCAGGAGGACATCGTGAATCAGATCTAACCGGCGAGCTGTTAACATCCAGCACGACCTACCAGGGAATAGAAGTAAGTGAATAATCTGCATAATCTAATTGAATCTTTCCGACTACATGTGTTTGTCTGACTGTCATGGAAATGTACTGCCAATAACTCCACTATCTCACTTGTAATTCGAATACCTTTTAGGGCCAAGTATTAGAAACGAGGTTCGTAATCTTATTATAGCTCAGATGATTTCTGGCCATTTGGAAGAACATTTCTGTTATTGAAAGACTGAATCTAGGCACAATATGTGAAAATGTGAATGATAGGTGTACTTGACGTCGTTCTAAAAGGAGCTTTAAAACGTGTGAATGGGGCGTGAGTGGAGACTGACTGTGTAGCAGAACTCTTGGTAACTTATGTCTCTTTTACAGTTTCCCTTCACGTATACAACGTGAGAAACATCGCAGAGAACGAGAGAGAAGAACAACAAGCTGTGGCAACGGAGCAGCTGTCGAGACAACCGAGCATCGACGCGGGGACTCCAAGAAGGCGGAGCTCACCACAATACCGGAAGAGACTGGACCACCTTCACGGAAGCTGTCGAAGAATCATTCACCAGCCAGCATGGATCCAGCGACCTACATAACTTCGCAGATGGCAATGTCATCTGTCACCATGCGATGAGCTCCTGGGTTCCATAGAGAGCCGCCTCACAATGTCATCGGTACTCCCAGGTCAGACAGATCCAATTAATTATTAGCATGGGCTAGATTAAAACTAAAATTCAAGGTGGCGTCAGCCACGACAGTTATGTAAATAATGGTTTGTATAGGATAGGTATGCACAGACCTCGAACTCTGGACGGTAGTTATGGTTGTATATTTTTATATTTTCACCTTGTATTAGGTTTGTTTCTGTTCGCGGCATATTTTATGCATTGGTCACGTTAGCTAGGCCTTTTTGCCAGACACGGAATTTCAGAAGCAGAGGATTTTTATTTCTTTGGTTATTGTACGTAAGTTTTTCATACTGGAGACAGATTCCTTGACTTGCACAGGTTGGCATGGCTGGAGGTGTTAGACATGGTGCTAGTGCTTCTTATGCACGGTAGAGAGAGCTAATCGCACGCATGAACGTTATATGACTGAGTGCTGTTGAGATGATGAATAATTTTGGTAGTGCTAGGGGATTGAACCCAGGTGTCATGATGAAAAGCCCTATGGAGGCAGAGTGAGTGAGAGTAATATGTATGCCCAAGCCCTATGAAGGCAGATGTGTTATGATGAGATAATTTCAGCACTAAGAGGTTAGATGTGTGTTTATGTAAGGGGGTAAAAAGTCCCTGTAGTTGAACAGCTGTGCGTAGTGTAGGATGGCGGGGAAATATACTCAGTCATGTGATTTGTGCGAGGCAGGGCAGTCGTGTGTGACGTCATTGACGGGAAGATAGTGTCTCTGTCTGCGTGTTTGTTTTGTTTTCAAGTGCTTAGGGGGGAGTCGCCCTCGGCTTGTGACCGTTAAGATAGCTGCCTGTTAGGACCGCAGTTCGTTTGTTTGGTTTATATTTTCTTGTCTACTTAATCTCGCTACATGTTTATTTCGCCACGTATTGTTGGAGCGGGGATATTTATGGGTTTATTGATAAGTGTGTGTACCTTAGTTATGTTGGACTGTGAGCTTTCATCCAGTCCAGGTCTTGTACTGTAAAGCTTTGATTACGGTAGCGCATGGGTTCGAGGTCATGTGACGTAACATTTTTACGCACGGGAGATTGCCTTTTGATTTTTTCTTTTGCCCAGATAGTTCTCGTATCTTCCTATTTCGACTTATTCTGTTGTTCCACCCTTGTTCCAGCCCGGCAGACCGATGGTTTTGTGACGAGGAGGTTCCCAGAGATATCAGATTGGAATATATCAGATATTCAAACTCTTTGTATACTGTATATGATAATGGATTTAAATTTTTGTAATAAATTCATCAAGTTATTTTATGAATGCAGCTTGGTTTCTTGTATTTTGTTCATTTTTATTTTAGATTTATCGTAATTTCCCCTTTTGTTTCCTTTGTATCCCTGAGATTTGCGTGACTGAGTTGCTGTGCGAGGGTACGTGTTCAGGTAAGACTATGTGCACAAGCTCACGATTGTGGGAGTTTTTTCACTACTGTGCTCTGGGTTCGAGACCGGTATTCGCCTGGCCGGAACCACAGGGCCCTGTAGGGCACAATATCTCAGCATGCGATCGATTCTCACATCTCTTTTATCAAGTAAATCAGCTTGCAACAAGTTCATCTTTTCTGAAGGTATGCAGATACACATGTATGTAATAGAATATATTCATATTATAAGTAAATTAATTATAATATTTTTATGATTTTAATTTTTTCAGAAAATCGTCTACTACCACCACACCTCAGTCTCCAGAAAGGGAAGACGAGTCTCCGCAGAAAAGCCCGCAAAAACGCAACTTACAACACCACCGTGATCACCGTCAGCTTCGAAACGCAACCACCATCTACAGTTCTCGAAAAACGCCCAGGATTTATTGGACGACTGGTCGAAGTATGAAGTGTTCCCTACAAAAGAAGAGATTCAGTGGCTGGAAGATTCATCCATTACGATTTTTTTCAACCAAGAAGCTCTTCCGCATATTTCAGCGAATCGCAAACTAAATTTCAAGGGATGTTCGGAACCTTCGAAAAAACCGAAGGGGAAGCAACTCACGACAACGGCACGGCCAGTGAATGCCATCAGCAAACTGTCTGACGGAGATGTTCAAAATGATAGTACGGATGTTCTAAAGGACGGTCGGAGATACTTGATCGAGAATCTGTTACATACGGGGCCATACAGTACCTGATCGACGTCTTCCTGCAATGTTTGCAGGAATGGTGTGGAAACGTCAAGGCGAGAGTAAGGACCACTTCCATCATATCGCTTGAAGAGTTTCAGGCTGCACTTGCAAAATCTTACTTCGTTAGAAGTATCATTCCCTTTGGTAACAGTGAAGAACACTTTAAGATACTTGCTCAGGTGTGCGGACGTGATTCTGCTTATGGGTCCGCAGTTCGCCTTGTAACCGATCACCCCGAAGGGGACAACTTTAGACACATCCATTTCTGACATGTTTGCTTGTTCGACAGAGGACAATGCAGATGTGAGCGGATCAGGGATTTCAGCTTTGCTAAACGTTCAAATGGCAGAAGTCGCTCAGTCCTTGGCTTCCCTTACTTCGACTTACTCGGTGAGATCATGCACCTCAGTTCGTGGTCCATACGGAACTTAGATCTGTTCCGTAGAACATGCCAAGTCCATGAACAGGTTGTCGCTTCGCTTGGACCACAGAGACTTACTCCTGGGCATCAAACCAGCGGAAGAATGAAGTAATTCATGAACCCATATGACGATACATTTCGAGGAGTACCATTGATCAGTGATTTCATAAAGCTGTGTATGTTTTTGTGCCTGAACCTATGTGTTACCTTGTCAAGGATTTTCATATTTAAGGGAAAAATGTAGAACAACCCTATTTGTTGGCAGAGTTCATGATTATTTGAATATGGATGAAAGTGTGTTTTGGATGATTTATTGAATATACAATTTTATAATTTTTTGTCAGAATTCAGCGCTGTTTACGTGATGCACTTTGCTTGCTCAATAAGACTATACCGAGGAAAAACTGGTTAGAGATAGTAAGTCTACCAGGTGATGGTAAGAATTAATATTTTCGTTTCAGTGTGTAACATTTGTATATCATGGGGATCTGATAAGAATGCTTCACATAATTCATTTCCATTAACTAACGCATACAACAAACGAACTTTAATGTTTAATATTCCAAATTTTGAGGATAGTTTCTTGGAAGAAGCAATAAAATTATTTGCCGGTGAACCATTAGTAGTACGAATAGAGTTATAAAATGATAAGTGTATCAATAGGACACCGTATATTGTTTTAATTAATGTGTGTAGATTTACTACAAACACTACTTTTATTCAAAGAAAGGTTCGATATAGATGGCTGTCTGCCACATTTTTGAAAGATATTCACAAGAAGTTATTCTATTTACAATATCGTATATTTTTTTAAGAAGTAAATTATATACTTTACAAAAGAATACCAATTTAATTTAACAATGCCCCGTGGTTACATTTATAATTCCATATCTGATGAATAATACAAGAAAGAAAAAGCTGTATTGTTTTTTATTTTATTATAATAGTTCATTCTTTTCTTACTGACAAACATCACACTTCTATTCCTCTTCCTTTATCTTACAAATCATGTTTTTAATATTTTATGCTAAAACAAAAAATGCATCTAAACATGTATAAAAATAGGATACGAAAGATTATGTTCCTGATATGAAAGACTGAAAATGAAAAAAGGTGAGTGAAAACTCCTCCTCCTCCTCCTCCTCATTCACCCGCGCTCTCCTCCTTCTCACCGCGTCCTCTTCCTCCTCCGCATTCACCCACGCCCTCCTCCTCCACACACGGATCACGTCTGATGCTTCATTCTTTTAACAAATTATGTATGCAAACACAAAAGAAATCGATTATTTAATCATTTCTGTATTAAATGTATATGGATGCATCACACAAAATCAATGATTTTGTTGATGATATAACGTCAATTATTTTTTAATTTTTATTTTCATTCACATATTGAATATGTAACATTAAGTTCTTCTTTAATTTTTGAAATATTGAATATGTATGTAAAACATAATCAAACAATTAAAACATTTCTATATTTAATTGCATTATACAAAAAATATCTGCTGAAGTTGAGAACGTATCATAATAGGGCAAAAGGGCCCCTCTCCCTCCTCCTTCTCCTCACTGTGCTCTCCTCCTACTAGTCCTCACTGCGCCCTCCTCCTCCTCATCCACCACTATCTTGTCCTGCTGTCTAACCATACGTGCGTGAGAAAAACTAAAGAATCATTACCGTATATTAATAATATTATAAATCTCCTTTACTCAATAGTCAGCGTTGAAGCGTTATATGCTCTCACTGTGCAGAGGATTGGAAGGTTCCTTACTTAACCTGCATCGATCACGTCGACATAGTTATGAATGTTTAGACTTGTTCATTATCATAGTTACGAGTGTGAAGAAGTCCCAAACATCTTTTTACGCATTTCTTTCGTGTGATCAGACCAATCAACTGTTTAATTCATCATTACGCCGAGATTTTTAACCGTTTTACTGTAGGGTATAATGTTACCATTCAGTAGGATAGGCGGGATTGCGACATTGTTTTTGCAGCTCAGTAATTTTCGTGATCCAATTATGATTGCCTGAGATTTTTTGCAGTTTAGTATAAGAGAGTTTCGTTGTGTATATACACTGAGTCGTCGGAGGTCATTGTTAATATCTTGTCTTGAAATGTCGATATATTTGAAGATCGTCAGCATGGAGGTGGTGTGTGTTATTTCCTGTCACAGATGGTATGTCATTGATATAAATGCAGAAAATAAGGGGCCCTGAAATACTGCCCTGTGGGGCAACACTTTCATTTTCCATTTAGAGGCCTTTACATTTACTGTTACACGCTGTTGACGGTTACTCAAATAAGAACTAATAACCTTAAGCGCAGCCAGGTCGAAATTTAGCAGTTCCATTTTCTCTATCATAGTCGGAATTTCTATAGTGTCAAAGGCGTTACTGAAGTCAAAAAGAATAAGTATAGTGAACAGTCGTTTGTCCATAGCGTTTCTAATGTCTTCAGTAACCTTCAAAAGTGCTGTCACGGTACTGTGACCCTTCTTAAATCCTGTTTGCAAAGGGTCCAAAAGAGCATTTTTATTTAGGTATTCCAGAACTTGCTCGTATACTAAACTTTCAAAGGCTTTAGAAAGCGCAGGGAGTATGGACATAGGATGAGAGTCAGAGGATGACTGTGGGTCTAAACTCTTAGGTACAGGTATAATATTGCCTCTTTTTAAGACAGGAGGGAAAGTTCCGTTTAGTAAAGAGTAGTTCAGTATGTGCGTCAGTATAGGCAGGACAGCACACATAATGTTATGTATAAAAGTAATAGGGATATCATCTGCACCTGTAGTCTTTGATTTAATCGAGTACAAAGCCTTTTTAACCTGATTATCTGGGACACTATGAAATGTGAATGGTAGATTGGATGTAGGGGAGGGCGGTGAGTCGGTGCAGTTAATTGGGGTAGGTTGAATATTTATTCTACTAAAGTTATCGTTCAGTTCGTCAAGTGGAATGTCAGGAGTTGTCTGTCTCTGTTGATGTTTTCCTATTCCCAGAGCTCTAAGATGGTCCCATGCACGATTAGAATTTAAGTTGTTAGCTAAATTCCGGAAATATATACATTTTTTTATTTCTGATTAACTGCTTTGTGCGATTTCTTAAGATGCGGTAAGATTCGAAGTCTGTCATCTAGGGTTTGTTTATAATGTCAAAATAACGATTCACTCTGGGCCATCATTCTCTTGGCTTCATCATCTAGCCATGGACAAGAAGAGCGAGAAACCTGTATTCAACGTGTGTATGTGTGTTTCTTTGCCGCATTAATCGTATAAAATGTCACTTCTTTATAGCTTATCACATGACCATTATTATAATAACATTATCGTATTTATTCTAAACCAGAATATTGCAACTTTACTGAAAATGTTTATTCTTGCATTCACTTCACTTGTACTCGGAATATATGAAATGCTGCAGTTATGTTGGGATGGGAGTAACAGAGGTAGCCGGGGGGGGGGGGGGTGTCGTCCAAGGAGTCCAGCCATCTAAGGAGTTTTAACGAATGTACTTTTATTTAGCATTTTATATATAATTTATATTAATATTAGCTTCGGGAGTCCGACTCATTGGCTGAATGATCAGTGTTGAGGCCTTCGGTACAGAGGGTCCCGGGTTCGATTCCCGGTCGGGTCGGGGATTTTAATCGCGTCTGATAACTTCTTCTGGCTCTGTGACTGGATGTTTGTCCCAACACTTTCCTCTTCATATTCAGACAACATTACATCCCTCCATATAGGGTTGGCGTCGGGAAGGACATCCGGCCGTAAAACAGGGCCAAATCCACATGTGCTACGCAGTTCGCACCCGCGACCCCACAGATGTGGGAAAAGCAGGAGAAGAAGAAGAGGAAGAAGATTACTATTAGCTCCCGGAATCTGCACGAATCCGCCACTCTTACTCGGATCCAAGGACACCCATTTCCTGGAAGAATGCCCCCCCCCCAAACTGAAATCCTGGCTACGCTACTGGATATAGACCTATGCTTACCGGATATTGTAATAGGAGGTCAATCATGGCTGAGAAATGACACAATTGATGCAGAATTTTTCTCACGGAACTCAGTTTGTATCGTAGAGATAGAATAGGAATGTTAGGAAGAGGAGTATTCATTCTGATGAAAGAAGAATTTTTAAGCTACGAAAATGTTAAGGATGACAAACATGGAATTCTGGTTGTAAGGCTCATTTCTATAGACAATAGGCAACTTGATATTTTTGAGTGTACAGACCGGGAGAGGGTAGTGCTGACGCTGATTCGAAATTATTTGATAATATAATCTGCTATGTGAGAAACGATATGGAAAGGAACGTGATTTTACCAAATGTCAATAGGAAAGGTAATGCGGACGATAGGAAGTATGACCAACAAATGGCAAATAAGTTAATCTGGAAAGGATAACTGAATTCGAAAGTGATGAAACCAACTAAAGGGAAGAATATTCTGGAAGTGGTACTGGTAAAGCCAGATGAGGTCTGGAGAGAAATAGATGGTATTAGTGATCACGAAGATATTTTTGTCTTTGTTAAAAATAAATGTGATAGAGAGGAAGATCTTAAAAGTAGGACTACTAGGCAGTGGCATATAGCTAAAAAAACAGGTATGAGGTAGTCTTTAAAAAGTAACTATGATCGGTGCAAAACGGTAAATAAAAATGTAAACATACTCTGGGGTTAAAAGTCAGGTTGTGAGTTTCAGTGATAGGAAAAGTCCTCTGCGTAGATGGGGGTGAAAATTCCTTTCGGGGATCACTGTCTAGATGTTAATATAAGGAAAGATCTTCGCTGGGATAATCACTTAAATAGGATTGTAAATAAAGGATACAAATCTCTGCACATTGTTATGAGTGTATTTAGGGGTTGTAGTAAGGATGTAATCCGGTCTAGAAAGCCAAGTATAACGGCCGAGAGGATTCGTCGTGATGACCACACGGCACCTCGTAATCTGTAGGCCTTCGGGCTGAGTAGCGGTCGCTTGGTAGGCCAAGGCCCTTCAAGGGCTGTAGTGCCATGGGGTTTGTTTTTAGTAAGTATGTAAAGGAGATGGCATATAAGTCTCTGATAAGACAGCAACTGGAGTATGGTTCCATTCTATGGTACCCTTACCAGGATTGGTTGATTCAAGGAGTGAAAAGAATCCAAAGAATTGTAGCTCGAATTTGTTCTGGGTGACCTCTGACAAAAGAATAGCGTTACAAAAATGTGGAATAGTTTGGGCTGGGAAGAATCGAGAGAAAGGAGACGAGCTTCTCGACTAAGTGGTATGTTCCGATATGTCATTGGAGAGATGGCGTGGAATGATATTTGTAGACGAATAAGTTTGAGTGATGTCTTTAGAAGTAGGAAATATCACAATATGAAGATAAGCTGGAATTCAAGAGGACAAATAGGGACAAGTGTTGGTTTATAGGAAGGGGAGTTAGAGATTGGAATTACTTATCAAGGGACATGTTCAATACATTTCCAAATTCTTCGCAATCATTTTAGAAAAGGAAACAAGAGATAAGGAATCTGCCACCCGGGCGACTGCCCTAAATGCGAATCATTAGTGACTAAATTAAAAAAAATCTTCGTATTCATTTTACATTCATGGAGTTTATGAACGTAGTTATAATGTCCTTCTAGAACATAAAACGATATAGAAGAAATGAATCAGCTTACAAATCCCAGAATATGGTTTAGTTTAGATTATGTCAATAATCTGGATCCGATTGGCCGCGAATGTAGACAAATCGTACTGTAACACGTATGGGGAATAAGACTGTTAAAGTGTAATTCGTGACGTTAATACAATTACACGTTCTTACATCATCCAGTATACCATTACAGCATCTCGCAAACTATTTACCATTTGTGTTTTTATGTTTGCAAGAACCAAAATGATCTTTTTGAATCGCGCATTACAATAGGAATGGTCCAGTTTTTAGACGTATGTAGGAACGTGTATGTAACAGTTTCAAAATTGAAGAAATTAAATTTCTGAAGTTTTACTAGCTTTTAGGAAACGAAAGAAAATGTGCTGAAGCCATATGTTGGCGAAAATAAAATCTTTTTTATCGTTGAATACTGGAGAAGGGCAATCAAATCCTACTCGTTTCAATGACAAATTCATTAACGTGTTTCTTGCCCCAACTTGGCAGGTTCGATTCTGGCTCAGTCCTGTGATATTTGAAGGTAATCAAAAACGTCAGCGTGTTATCGGTCTGTTTATTGGCACGTAAAAGAACTACTATGGGATAAAATTACGACACGTAGGCGTCATCAAAAACCGTAAATAAATTAGTTAGTAGGACGTAAAGACAACAACATAAATGTGTATGCCGAACATACACGTCAAGTGGAAATAATTTCATCCAGGTGCACTTCCTTTTGTCTATCAGTGTTTTTTGAATGAATTCCGTCTGTCGTTGTCCGTTATGATCTGTAGGCCAGAAACAGTTGTGATCTCGGGAAAAGTACAATACTAACATTTCCTGGAGGTTATTAGAAGGTCCACTGTTGAAAGAGAGTTGTCTGTCTGGTGGGGTCAAGGACACACACAGAATCGAAGTCACTACTTTCATTACGGGATATAATAAGTAGACGAGAATATGAAATGTACTTGCTCCACGTAACCCATCACTGAGTGGTTTTTGACACTACTTTTATCTTAATAGTAGAGGTAAGAAAAGTCTAAATTAGTTAGTGTGGTAATTGCAACAAATTACATTCGAACGATAAGAGTATACAATTAATCACCTGATTTCTGTTCCTGGCTTGCCAAGGACCTTCAAATGTCATGCTTGGTAATCTCTACAAATAATCTCAATTAATTACAAAATAAAACATTCTAGAACTGGCTTCTGGCTCAGGTGGATCACGTGAGCGTTTTTTTTTTTTACACTTAATCATGCTCATACGTTAGTTCAAATCTAGACTTTGCATACGATAATCAGTTTACCCACACCTGTGGGGTTGCGGGTGCTAACTGTGTCGTACATGTGGATTTGACCCTCTTTTACGGCTGGATGCCCTTTCTGACGGCAACAATACGTGTAGGGATGAGATCTATACTAATATTATAAAGAGGAAAAATGTGTATATTTGTTTGTAACGGATAGACTGAAAAATTACTGAACCGATTTTAAAAATTACTTCACCCAAAGACAGCTACATTGCCAGTGAGTAACATGGGCTGTATGAAACAATTCGAGGGGAGTGACGGGGGAGATATAAAAATATTAAAAAATAGGGTAATATAGGTGAAATCGAATTTGTCGTACAAGGACGAGACAAAGCTCAATTTAATCCTCTTTACGCAAAGAACAAAATTCGGCAAACCCTACGGGTCCGAAAACCATGTTTTAAGGCCCTAAAACCAACCGTTGTGGAGATATTGAAACCACACTACCCCTGCTCTAGGAATCGGATAAAGAAACGAACGGTCAGCTCCAGGATTGTACATCAGCACTCCTTTGAGCGGGGATGAAAAAGGGAGTGAAGTATGAAAAGAATAGCCCCGGAGATCTCCGCACTACAGCGACCAGCGGTTGCCGACGGGCCTCCGTTTATACGTACTGGCTTAGGTTTCAGCATTTTGCGGGGTCTGTTACCTATAGTTTAAAGTATTTTCTATCAAATCATGGAGTAGTAGGATCACTGATGTTATTAGTGCCGATATTTTAGTCCACTTTTACGATCATTGTAACCATGAAAACAACCTATATACTGTACACAATTGTTAAGATGGCGAGCCCATGACTTGAAAACATTTCTCAGCATTTATACTGAGATTCATTATATGATGTGCGACATGAGTGACAAGCCCTGAGAATTATAATTCTCGATAATTTTAGTAGTTTTTATGCATCGCGTATTTCCTTGATCATTTGTAATAGTTACGAAATGTCGGATCAAACAAATTCATTCAATAATATTTATATTTGTGGCACTATCTAGCGGAAGTATACTTACACTAAACCTCCATCTTTGTGAAGGGAGCAGGTACCGGTATATCTAGGTGGGAATGAAGGAGAAACATGGTAGAAAAAGATCTTAGAGGTCGACGCTAATTAGGAACTAATATTTAGAGGCCCCCTTGAAGAAAAGAAGAAGAAGGTACACTATAATTCCAAACATGACAAATAATTTCTACGTACTTAAGTAAATACACCAGTGATATAAATATCTAATGAAGTCACACTCAGAGAGTATGAGTAACTAAAGCCAGTGTCTGATAACCCGTACGAAGAGCGGGTACTTCTGCTAGTAGTACGTACATATAACTGAGATGCGAAGATTTCGCCGGTGAATAAATGGAATAAAATGTAGGGATTTAAAATCGATATTTAAAAGTGAACATTGTTAAGGATTGAACCGTAAATGTTAAGATAACTATCACCAACGTCGGATTCGTTTACAAGTTGCGTGTGAATTAAAATTTGTGCTAATTAATGTGTTCTAAATAATGATCTAAACTTAATGTGTAAATCGCGGTTCCAACGTGTTCTATATAAAGACCTACAACTTTTTGCTAGATGATGATTCTGGAACTTTGAGTAATAATCAAAATTCGAGATCATTAAAGTTTATGGAAATAAAATCACACCATGAGGCCAGTCCTGGAAAATTTAACTGAGCCGAGTAAGTCAAGTATCGAGGAATCAATTGGATAATTGGACCGTAATGGGTTTTGAGAGAATATAATCAGTCTCGAATGTATGAATATGAAGAACGTAGGCTTGATGTGGTGGGGGAAAAAGGATTACCCCACAACGGATACTAATAAATGATATGCTACGATGATAAAACATTTTTTGGGGTGTCAGAGGGGAGATGGATTCCCGCATCACGAATATATAATTAAGCTGGGATTAAATAAAGGAATAAATAAGCATTCGGGTGACTGACGGACGATATTGTAGGCCCGTTGAACGCAGGTAAATGAAGATTGAATTACGGATGATCTATGAATTGAACTCCATTGTGATAGGCTGCCTGTATGGTTATTCAAAGTGTTACGACCCGAAAGATTAAACCGGCTAATTGTCCGCTGAATGAAAACACGATGGATTCTTAATCATGACAGATTAAATGGATGAAAATGCAATAATAATAATAATAATAATGTTAGGAATAAAACTCTATCTGTTTCATTACTCTAATTTATTTCAGGATGACTTAATAAATGCACATACACATATTTGCACACATAATTCTAACCAATTATGAATGGGCACACTTACTAAATACTGTCTATTTAAAAATTGCTCTTCCTTATGGCGCAGCAGGCGGTCCAGCCCGTTGCTATACCTACGGACCCTTAATCCTTAGTTTCACTTCCCCAAGTCCACTCACCTTATGCGGCAACTGTGTGTAGACCACTGGATCTGAACGCAGGGTTACGGGCCAGTCGACACACGACTGTTCGTTGGTTCGACTCGACAGATAGTCCAGTAATTCACACAGTCACATGCAGCGAATAACTAAACAGTCCGGCCCCACCCCACAAGCCGAATGGGAAATCCCAGGTCGTCTGAGTCACCAGCCCCTTCCTGAAAGTACCGAAATGAGCTACCACGGGGCCGGCAGGTAGCAATAGCTTCTAGTGGCCGTAAATTACTAAAAATAAAATTTCCATGACGGTGATTTCTTAATAATAATATTTCAATGACGGATAATTATTAATAATGATGAGGTTAATAGACACAAATAAATGATAATGAAATTTCAAATTAACAATTACATGATAATTTCTAAATAATCGCAAACAAATAAGAATAATTAGATTTGTGCGAACGTAAATTACACTACCATTACACTGAAATGAAATGGCGTATAGCTTTTAGTGCCGGGAGTGTCCGAGGACATGTTCGGCTCGCCAGGTGCAGGTCTTTCGATTTGACTCCTGTAGGCGACCTGCGCGTAGTGATGAGCATGAAATGATGATGAAGACGACACATACACCCAACCCCGAGCCAGCGAAATAAACCAATGATGGTTAAAACTTCCGACCCTGCCGGGAATCGAACTCGGGACCCCTGTGACCAAAGGCCAGCACGCTAACCATTTAACCATGGAGCCGGACACCATTACACTAATATCACATGACTGTAGATTTATAATCATAACTGAACCGAATATTAATATTAAGGGGACTTGGGACATATTTTTTTCGGTAAATGGATGAAATTGTCGGAATTTGAATTCTGGCATAAATAAATTATATTAACCTTGTTCTACATAATAAAAGTGGTTTTGTGCCGCTGTGACTATTTTTGACGTAGTTACGGCCGTTTTTAAGTGGCTCTGCACGGTCATTTGATTCTCCACCACGCCCCCTTTTCTCTGTATGCTCGGCTATCCGTGTCCCTTCTGTTACCATTAATTCCCTCTTTTCAGTAGCATTGAGATGACACAATTTTTGAATATTGGAATATATACTGCCATCTGTTGGCTATGTTATGAACTACTTCAACCTATAATTTAGTCAACATAAAACTTTATATTTTAGAACATGTTTATAATTATATCCATTCTAGTGACATGTTTGACTTGAAAAATTCTATGTGTTTATAGAAGTAGTATTTTAATATGTTTGAGAGTTGTAACCAAATGCATATATTTAATAAGTTAGTGGACAGCCTGACATCAGCCTATACACGTCCTTGTTTACTATTGGATTTGTTTTGGTCAGTTTTGTGAATTGCAAGCAAGGTTGCAGGAAATTGTTAGTGAATATTATATCAAATCATGAGGAAGTAGATCCATTCAATGTGGGTAAACAAGTGCTTGACATTGCTGCATCATTTGACGGAACATGGCACAAGCGTGGCCATACATCTCTCTATGGCATTGGCATAGTGATTGACATTCTGAGTGGATTAGTTATAGATTACCATGTGTTATCTAAATTTTGTCACATGTGTGTTGTAACTGCTCATGAACTGGGTGAAGATTCTCCAGAACATAATGTATGGCTGGAAGGTCATAAAGCATGTGGGGAAATGCTCCAGGAATTATGAGGGATCATCTGTAGCAGTGAAAGTATTTTGCAGCTGATAATTTATGGATAAGATCGGTGGAAGAATGTGGCATGCGCTACACAACTGTGCTTTTTGATGGGGATGCCAAAACATTTCTCCACCTGTCAAATGATGCAGTATATTGACCAGATGTACAATTGAAAAAAGAAGAGTGCATTAACCATGTTGCAAAAAGGATGGGGACTGATTTGAGGAATTTGGTGAAAGAGTGGAAAGTAAAAGGAACTACACTTGGTGGAAGGGGGCCTGGAAGTTTGAAAGAAGCAACTATTGTGAAGCTCACAAATTATTATAGGCAGGCAATATGTCCAAATATTCCCTCAGTAGATAAGATGAAATCTGCAATATATGCCTCACTATACCATTACTCCTCCACAGATGAAGATCCTAAGCATAAGAAATGCCTCTTATGACCTGAATCATGGTGCTTCTACAACAAGAGTATCGCAACAGGACAAACCCCTCAAAACCCACAAAAAATGTCAGTTTAATTCACAACTGCAATGCTGCTGAAAATTGTGCCTGTATACCAAAGGCTGGCATCAACAGAACTTCTGTCTAGATGTTGTAGAGGGGCTACTCAAAATTCCAATGAAAGTCTTCATGCATGTATATGGAAAAAGTGCCCAAAAGAGACCTTTGTGTCCTCAAAAAGACTTGGAATACCTGTTTCTAATACAGTTTCAGAATACAAGATGTGATGCGGTGCAACACAAGAAATAAAAATGGCTGTAAGGAATTATAAACTTTCACCAGTATCCACCAAACTTGCCACACAGAGATGAAATAAGAAAATTTGACAGTCAGTGGTCAGTCACCCAACAAAAGAAAACAGCCAGGAAAAGACTGAAAATCCTCAAGGTGCACAGGGAGGAAGCCAAGAAGAAGAAAGAGGGTAGAAGGTATAATGCTAGTGAATTTTAAGAGATTTGGAAAGGCCATTATGAAAATTTGTAATGGTTTTAGAACTAAAATTCATTTAACTCAAAACACCATTTTTTGTAACCTGCAGTGTTCCATGCAGGTCAAATCTAAACATATATTTACCAAAGTTGGTGTGTAGCTTCTATGTGACCTAACAAAGAAATTGTAGGATGGATTTTGCATTCTTTTTCAATATACTCATTTTATGAGGCAAAATGTACAGAAAATTAGTGGAAAATTACATGAAATAAAATTTAAAATTTGAAACAGGAGTTAATTGATCAACATAGGGTGAATCAAAAATTCCATCCTAGAGTTTTTTTATGTTATAAGGAAGAATCATTTCACAAGTTTTCAAACTCTCAGGTAAAAATCCATCCCGCAGGGAACTTTTTGAAAGTTGCCTGTTTTGCGAGTGTCATAAACACAAAGTACACCATATCTCATAAACTAATAAGGATATTCAGCTGAAATTAAGATATATTCTTTCCATAGTAGTCCTACATATTCCATAAAAATTTCATTGTGATTGCTCAAAAATTGTGGAAAATAAGAAAATGTGTCCCAAGTTCCCTTAATAATAATAATAATAATAATAATAATAATAATAATAATAATAATAATAATATTTTTTTGCTAGTTGCTTTACGTCGCACCGACACAGATAGGTCTTATGGCGACGATGGGACAGGAAAGGGCTATTAGTGGGAAGGAAGCGGCCGTGGCCTTAATTAAGGTAAGGTGTGAAAATGGGAAACCACGGAAAACTATTTTCAGGTCTGCCGATACTGGGGTTCGAACCTACTATCTGCCGAATACTGGATACTGGCCACACTTAAGCGACTGCAGCTATCGAGCTCGGTCTATAATAATAATAATAATAATAATAATAATAATAATAATAATAATAATATTAATAATAATAAACCGTTCCGTTCACGGTCAAATAGAAATAATTATAATATGCAGATGAGACCACAAAAGAAGGACATTAGATTTGATATTATTGTGCAAAAGCACGCAACATTGCGCGCTTTGTAAGAGAGCAGAGCGTCAGTAGCGAGCTGAAGTTCCCAGCATGAACTATCAAATTTACGAACCCACGCTAACCACTTATCTCATAGCGTCTGATGCTAGAACCTTCATGGGAAATCGCGGGGAATTCAGCTTGGACGTAAACAAAACTCATTGGATATTTTTGCCCACACGAGGAATAGCGAGATTTGGAAATAATAGTTGGAATGAGCATAATTTTCTGTACATTTTGATATGCTACATGACGGTATTAATAATCTCAACGAATTAATGAATAATTATCTCGAGTACCGTGAGAGAATTTCCATCTCCGCGGAGGATCTCGCAGCCGTGGGTAACGCTCGTTCATAAATACAGCACGCGAGGGCGGGAGGAGCATTCTCTGTGAACGTCGCTGACTGAAAGGTGTTCATGTGTGACGGCAGCTCAACGATAAGAAGACAGCCTTTGTTTCCACGCATCACAGTTAGAGATTGCATTATCCTAGTGACATGTAAGTAGCAATCTTGTGAGATGTAAATAGGAACTTTGTACAGCAAACCGATTGAATTGATTTTCTTTGGAAATATTTCTTTGCCATTAACTTCTCCACGCAAAGTTGTATATAACAATCTGGTGCTAACGTGTTCTCAATTAGTGTGACAAGTTAGTGTATGCTCGGAAAGACAGTATTGCTTCAATTATTTCCGATTAATCTCGGTCAATTGTAAGTTCCATTTCTACTGGGAATCGTGTGACTGTTTCATAAAGGATGGTAGATAGCTAAGGGAATGAGTCAGAAGGCAAGAAGGGAACCGAGGGATCGAAATAAGAATACGTAATAACATGGTTTTCCTCGCAGTTCTCTAACATCACGAATTCACCTGATACTGCCAATTCATCACGCTGGGAGCAGTGGTCCGAGCCAAACAACGGAACATCCTTCACCGCAGTGATGCAACTAACGAGGACCCGCTGGCAGCGTACATCACACCCGGTCGAGGCACCGTAAACAACGAGGAGGCGGCGATCAACTCACCAGTACGAGCATACGAGCATCGAGCTGAACAACTCAGATTCTCGTGATGTCACCAGTCACGAACCCCGGACTGCTGCCTTCCATCCACAACATGAGCATGGGTTGCTAAATCTCATGTCCGCGAGGAGAACTGCTGAGGTGTAATCGCAGATGCAGATGCAGGTCAGGCAAATTCTAACTTCTCAGCATGGAGCAGAGATAGAATAGTTTCAACAACTTAAAGATGTAATTTAACGCTTTTAGGTTAACATGTAAATAGTAAATGTGTCCTCGGGCACTTGTACATAGATTTATGCTGAGGATTCACACGGTTAGGATAGTTTAATTTGCATGCTATATTTCACGATTTGCTTTCATTTGTGTCATAACTTGTTGTACATAACGTCTTCAGTCACTGAGAAAAGGGTAGTCGTGATTTCATCAACCAGGAGACTTAAGCAGTCTAAAGTTTTTATAGACAGACCGAGAGTCTTAGGGCATAGCTAGAATGCATAAGGCATGTTTAGATATAAGTGGTTTGTTGTCAGACGTAATACTATAAGATCTTCTATATTTCCTTAATGCACTTGGGGTCTTGCACGAATTCGAGTTTGCCATGAATGCACGTATAAATAAGAGACGAGAAACATGTGTTTTGATAAGCCCAGAAATGAAAGATAACGCCTTAAGTTGCACGATGAACGCAGACATAAGGTGTGAAATGATAATTATATGTGCAGATAAATGCACGAGAACATAAAGGAACAAATGCTCTAGTGGAGCTTGAATTATGAATAAATTAGAGTGCTGTGTTTCTCACTGCATGAATAAGAATACGTGTGGTACTTACACATGAGTTGTATTAATAACAGGGCCTGGTAATTAGTGATCTTGAATGGACTATTATTGTATGAATGGTAGTTCGCCTGTTGGCTTGTTTACCAATTGTCAGCCGCTCGTAAATCACCGCGGTTCAGCATGGCGCTCGATTTGCAGGCAGGCTCACTGGGTCGCAAAAAAGGAAAGGTTTCTGACGTCTCTTGCTAGGAAACACTCTCTACATGTCTGGCTGGAACAATCAAGTCACTGTCTAATGAAGGGATCTTTGACCTGACTCTTACAGGCGTTTTAAAAGTAGAATTTATACACGGCTGCCTGTACCGTTCGTACATGTATTTGGAGATTCATTGCCTGTCTGCGCATTGTAAATAAAGTGTTTTTCAATTTTATCATGGTTAGAGTGGTTGCAGGTCTTTCTGCGAAGTCATGAGTTCGAATCATTTATGTCACGTATTTGCGTTGCATGTTTTAGTTTTAAGTGCGTGTGTGATTACTTCAAGTCCTGCAGCATAATATCAGTAGGGATGAATTTTTATATTCTTTATGTTAGCGAGTTAGATACCTCTTGATTCATTATTGGTGTCATTTTGTTGGAGGTTAGCCTTTGTCTGAGTCAAAAGCATAGGACGGTAACCTGATTGTCGCTGCATCTAAGGAGAAAGATGCAAGGGTTTCCCCACTGCAATTCTGACGACGACCGAAGATTTTGTGTCGTAATATCAGTTTTTACTGAAATAATGTTTGTATAAAATTTGTTTGTTAATTTAAATATGTGCAATCAAACTCTCATTTTGTAGTAAATATTTGTTTCTTAATGCGAAATTTGCAGCTCCCGTAATTTCTTATTTTAGCTTCTGTTAGTTTATAACTTGATCGCACAATTCCTCTTCATTTTTTATTGTTCGCTGACCCACTTTACCCACCTACCCTACTTCGACTGAGCTACGCTGTGCTGAAGAAGAGTATTTACGATTCAGGTAAGCTATGTGCCGAGGTTACTTACAGTTTGGTGAGTAAGTTTATCCTCTACAATGTACCTGGTCGGTTCTCAGCATTTGCTTGATAGCGACCAGGGCATTGTAGGGCCTAGTCCCTTCTGGTTAACGACAGCATTTCTTGGGTAGGTCAAGGCTGATTTATGGGTGAACAGCTCTGGGGGTATCTCATCTTGGGAGACGTGGAGGCGATTACAAATCATTCTTTGCGTTTGCGCCCACGGCTTCTTAATGGTTCAGCGTTCTACTCATATGAGTCAATTGTTCAAGCTGCACTGACACGCGTGTCGCAGTATAAGAGTCGGTGTTCGACTCCAGATGTTTACTGTTCCAACTATCATAATGGAGTTATGGAAGCTGTGTGAATAATGTGTCTACTTCAGGTTTCGATTGGTGTTATAATTGTTCAAATCATACATCCATGCTTTGAATAAAGTTAATAAATTACTTGTTTTTGTTTTTATAAACGAAACGTTTACATTATATTTTTATCGTAGATGATTAGTCACGCCCATCGTAATCAATGATGTCATTTCCTAGTCCTATTGTGGAGCGTTTCTTTTGAGTGTCTAAATGAGCCCTTGCTCCTATTTAAATTTGCATGCTCCGTTCATCCCTGTAGTTTACTTGAGGCCTCATTTGAATACATATTTTATTTTAGGCTTTTAAAGATGAACCGAACACCCTGAGGTAAAAGCTATTCTGGGACTTAGGTGTGAGCGGGTGCAATAAATACGTAGACAGATGTATGTAAGTTGGAGAATTTAAATCATCTGTTTCAGGATTACAGCCAATTACATTGTGAATGTGGAAGTTGTATTCGAACCAAATGAGAGGAAAAAAATCGTCATGGCCAAGAATTATTATTAAATATGGCAGTACATATAACTAGACAAATGAAATTGAGGTCAGTATAGTTCTGGAGATGTAGAAATTTCCTTAAAGACCCAACAAAGATTACACGGATGAAGATTACATTAATAATACGAGTACTTATAGCAAAACCTATTCATTGTATCACAAATGTAATCTGAAGACTTTTTCTTCCAGCCTAATGGAAAAGACTATCGTAAATAGGAAGAAGGTTACTGAAACCGTATTTGTCTTGTACAGCTCATTGACAGCATATGTATCTTTCTACCCTATTAAAATCATTTCAAAAGTGGCGTCATTTGTAGTATGATGGGCAAAAGGGACATTACCGTGACTCGAGCGACGTGTAGCCAGAACGAGACCCGCGAAAGATCGCTTGGAAAACAAAGGAAAAGTGCGGCTGAAGCCAAGCCCTTGTGAGAAAGCCCTCTCAACTTGTAGACATAGTTGGAGATACGACGTGACGCTACGATAGTCTAATACGCCCAGAGGTGTGGCTTAGTTTCTCAGGGATACACACTAACAGAAGGAATTTCCGGGTTTTCATATACGTTCCACGGATGCCAACGTCAAATTTTGGCGCGTAAAATCATATGATGTTTTGATCCAGACATGAGAAAATTATGGGAGGCACGCCAATGAATAGAGCTGATTTTTCTGCGTATCCCAGACTGAAAATATGGAATACTTTATTAAAGGGACGAAATGAGGTCACTAGATGTCCAGCTGTAATGTATTACGAACACATGTGAATGTGGGACGTCTCCCAAGCCAAGAATCGCGCTCAAAGATGGCGTCTCCCCCCCCCCCCAAGCAGACGCTAGTTATGTAATTAATGGCGGAGCCTAATTACATGAGAACTGCCGATCGCAGTCCGATCACACTTCGCTCAAATGAAAGAGAAAGCAGAGGGTTACAATACGCAATCTTTAAATGTCTTTAATTCCAGGGAGGAACGGAGCCGAAAGCCTTAATGAACCGTGAAAAGCCTACACCCTCAGTCTTCCGGCACCGAGATAACATAAGCTGGGCCGGCCTTCGCTGAGGAGAATAGTTCATAGAGGGGAGTTGAGAGAGTACAGTGTGTTACATTGTGTTCCGGTTTTTACAGTCTACCGTCCGCAATCTATTGACCGCTTACAAAGACAAAGTTATTGTGTCCGTCGCGGCCGTGAATTATGAAAATCTTGTGAATTGTAGGTAGGAAGTCGAATAATAGCCAAGCGAGCCTAATTAGGCTGCTAGAACAATTTATGAACGAGTAGCACGAGTCGGCTATGAACAATGCCTGCCTAAATGAGTACGTGGTATTAATAAATTGGTGTTATCCAATCCGCTACTCTGAGTCAGGGTTCTCAAGTCCTATGAGCCACCCGACTCATTCTATGAATGCGCGCCGCTTGTGATTAGAATAACCTGCCTGCATAAGGAAATATCTTGTGGAAATTCTGTGTGTGTATCGCTGTAAACAGAGGAACATGTGGCGAGTTCTGGAGTTGACTCCCCTTTTCGATTACTTTAAGATTGTAGAAGTGAATGAGCCAACCAGGATGACGAAATTTTGCAGACCAGGATCGAAGGACAACACACTTGTCTCCAGCGCCGAGGTGATGGAGCAGTAAACTCCACCATGGATCTCCGGTTGAAGGAAGAAAACGCCACCAGACAGATGAGTGATGTCAATTTACTGTCTTAGCACGAAAAAGTAAAACCGAGGTCGTAGGATGAGATTTTTCTTTTGTAATACCTAAATGTTGTAAATAATGCATGTCGTAATGTGGAAATTTTCTTTGTCATGATAATGTAAATTCAAGAAAGCTAACTCTTCGGACAACCCATTTCTTTCTTAGTGATTATTTTTTCGTGAGGAGTAGTTATTATTAATAATGTATAATATCCTGGCAAGCAAGGGAAACAAGGATAGAAGAGTATTTCGAATTCCCCTAAGGTGGGGTGGAACAGTAGTGTTGATGAACAGAGAATACCATGTCCAAATCTATATAAATAAAATTGTAGGAGGTCCGCTGTCTGTAATTTCTTTTGTTTTGCCAATTTTTCAGATATTTATCCGTTTTAGGTCAACTCGAGACCGAATCGGTGGTTTTTACTTTTCGTGTCTGTTTGTCCGTTTGTCTGTTTGTCTGTTCCACCATCACGTCGAAAGGGCTGGATAGATCTAAACCAAACTTCATATACTCATCCCGGGGAAGGTTTCTATATGCATATCATTTTAAAATCTTTGAATAGGCGGGGGGTTTATAGGAAAACCAGAATGGTTATTCCACCACCACGTCGAAACAGCTAGATAGATCTCAACCAAGCTTCATATTTAAAGTACACTCAACCCGGGAAAGGTTTCGATATATATATCATTTTAAAATCTTTGAATAGACGGGGGGTTTATAGGAAAACCAGAATGGTTTTTCCACCATCACGTCGAAACAGCTGGATAGATCTCAACCAAGCTTCATATTTAAAGTACACTCAACCCGGGAAAGGTTTCGATATACATATCATTTTAAAATCTTTGAATAGACGGGGGGTTTATAGGAAAACCAGAATGGTTTCCCTCCATTTTCTCTTATACTATTGATTTTCTGTAAACTTCGTTTACCGTACATGAAACGTCTCTTCATTATAAACAACTTTCGTTTTGTTCATAATTTACCTTACTCTTCACATGACGGAGAAATTTACTATTTTCTGCTGATACCATGCTCTGCATTGAGTGACCGACAGACCGACAACGAACCTACAGGTTACCATGGCAACGTTTCTGACTGCATGCCAGCAGGGAAGTAACGTAGTGCCATTTTCCTCATCATGCTTTTAAATTCGTGGTTGTTCCTTGGGTAGAAGGGAAGAGAGGTGTCAATCGGCCTGTCTGCGGGATATTGGCGGAATATCGTTGGAGGTTATAACCGCCCTCGAATAGATTAAGTAATAATACCATTAGTCATCTTCTTATTCTTTGTTTACCTAAGAATCACTGGACCTAAATTTCTCCTCTGTTACCGCTTTATTATATCCATAACTCACACTAGCATAATTTATCGAGGGGCATTTGATTTTTCAATACATTCACTTGGCATTTACATATTTGTCGTTATCCGGCTGTCCTCAGTTATAATCCATTTTCTATTACTTTCGACTTTCTTAACTGTATTATTTTTTTCCTTAATTACGCCGTATGTACGCGAGTGCTAGAAACTACTGGATGTTTTTCCACCAAGATTCATATTTAGAATACACCTGTCCTTGATAGGTTTTAGGGCAAATATTGTTTCTAAATCCCTGAACTGACTGGGGGTTTATACGAAACTGAAACAGTGATTTTGCACTTCCACAAAATATACACAACCAAACTTAATGGAAATCTACCTACCTTGGTAGAAATTAATTTCTAAACCTTTTTTCTCATGTGCATCATTTCGGTACGAGGATTAATAAGGGAGACTTAACTCACGAGCGGGTGCGTGTAAAGCGTATTCCTTACAACTTGAAAACTACTGAATACATTCGAACCAAAATTTATATTTAGCATCCACCTGTCCAAAGGTAGGTTTTAAACGTAAATAACATTTCATGTTCCGGAATGGACTGGCGGTTTATAGGGAACCGAAATGGTGATTTTACTCTTCCACAATATATACAGAACAAGATCAACCTGACTGGAAATCGACCAAAGGTGATGGAATTCCACCTCTAAACCTTTTTTTCATGTGCATTTTTTCGTCAGGAGGATGAATAAGGGAGATATCATGAATGGTCACTTTTGCAGGTTAAGTCCAGCGGACATAGCCCAAAAGGTGTTTTACATGGAGCAGATTCCTTATCTATATAAATCAAATCGTAGCGACTGTGTGCCTCTACACTGACTATTTTGGCGAAATTTTCGTACAGCTTTCCGTTTCAGGGGTAATAATGACCATCTCCATAATTTTTGGTTTAGTTTCCTGAAAGTCCTAATTTTTACCCGCCTCGCCCAAAATCCAGATTGCGGCATAATCTGCCAGAAGAAAAAGAAGATAATTGAAATTTGATAAAATTATACGTTTTAGCCTGTAACGAACGGAAAACATCCTAGATCATTAAATTTTTCACTTTTTATCCGCGAAGAATATCGAAATATGCAGGCAATTTTAATGATGGTGCAGACCTTCGGAAATTCCTATCACATAACGGATTGCACAATCTCCGTTCTATTTGGAATGATATACAACCTTGGTGTTTTCACATGCATAATTCATACTTTCAATTACTTATATCAATACAGAATCATCAAACTCTTCACGAAAATTGGCCCACCCAGTAGCCATATGTGAGCCAAATGCTATGTATGTAGCTGTCACATAATTATCCGAAAAGTAATGTAATGTGAGATAATCTTACAAAACCTTTACCCTGTTCCACGTTTCTAACTCAATCTGACTCAAGAATAGATGACATATCATAGGACCAGCCATTTAGGCCACTAAATCCGGCGTGTCTTATGGTATAATCCTTTGTCGATATGACGTACGTTTAGTAGCAGTTAATCTGTAAATGAAGGTCTTCAATATTGTAAACACGCATATACTTTCGTATGTCGATCTATATATATTCACTGATGTCGATTTTAGCGATCGAGAAAGGGTGGGTCTGCTATTGTAATCAGTACTCCCCACACCGACTTTGACTGGCAGTATGAAAGGGTTCCTTCTCCAACTCCTGTGTAACTGTCATTACTAAGGAAGGCCTACAATTGTAATGAATAGTTCACTTTTCGATTTGACTTGCAGAAGGCAAGTGAGCATGCAGTTTTGTTTAAAGCTCCCCTACCCGATTGTGTTTGGCAATAGGCAAGGGTGCCCGCCATTATAAACAAATGTCCTCATCTAAAATGTGACTGGCATTAGGCATAGTGGCCTGCTATTTTGATGGAAACTCACCAACTTGGTATGACTGGCAGTAAGCTGGCTGGCAGTAGAAAAATGGGCCTGGCATTATAATGGTAACTGCACAACTCAATTTCGAGTGATAGTAGGGTAATTGCCTGCCATTATAATAGAAACTCCTCAACTGTAATCTGTCTGGAAGTAGGAAAGCGGGCTGCCATTTTAACGAAAACTCCCCAAATCGATTCTGTCCGCGTAGTAGGCAATGGGGCCTGCAATTATAATGTAAACTTCCCAACTTGATTTTGAATGTCAGTAGGCAAGTGAGCCTGCCGTTATATCACAAATCCGTAACAAACACTTTACATTGGAAACAACGTACGGGGACCTCCCCATGCTCTTTCTCGGATGACGCTAAGAGACATGCAATTTTAAAACAATCTTATTTACTGTATGTACACTATTTACTTCGATATTCGAATACAATGTAGAATACCGTTGCGAAGCACGGGTACATTCGCTAGTGTCCAATATGGCTATCGCATATGCTGGGAGAAGCTGACGTGTCAGTTGGACAATGCATGCTTAGCTGATACGTACAATTAAGGCATGAACATCAAGAAAGAAGAAGTCCCGACTGAGAGAGGTACAGAACTGTGTTATTTAGGTAAATTGTGTGAGGGACAATACGCAGTTTCCCGTGATTCTTGATTATTTGACCAGGATTTGTCTAGAGTGTTTTTTTCGACCGTAACCAGTGTGAAATACGGAGAGGCCGGAGGCTTTAAGGAATGGTCAGAATATAGATTTTTTACGATGAGCAAAGAGAACTAAGAAGGTTCGAGAGAGGAATCATAGGAGTCCTATGCCCCGAGGAATTAAGATACGCGATGTGAGATGTAATGAGAGGGCCGAATGCCCAGATAGCCTACAATGAGATAATTCGTATGTTATGTTGCCCCACACTCGGTGCTCAACGAGAAGAATGAGAGGGTAGAGAATAAGTGAATATTTCTTGGAAATTCTGCGGTAAGATGGAATAAACAAATAAAGTGGGCAAGAAATATGTGTATCCGTGGAAGGAGAACTGGCCGTTGTAACTGTGAAGAGTCAGGAACCCCGCGCAACCATTGAATGGGTGACAGTAGTAGTGCACAATGACCTCCCCTTTCGCTTTCTCTTCCCTAGTGGCAAAGCGGCCTAGCGTGTTATTGAAGTTAAAGGCTCCAGTCTCTGGATTTCACACTGTGTCTTATTTTTCAATGGTTCGGCTAAGAACACTTGTGTAAGTGATAATATCACGATGATTTAGAGGGTAGTTAATAAATAATGATAGATCCCCCAATATCCGGTAGTAGGAGGCCGTGGATAGTCCAGGGATTTGCAGGCATGCACCTCATAGTCGGAAGGCGTCCAGTTCGAGCCCAGGTCATAATGGGCCGCCTTGTACGAGCTTCCATTAAGCTTGCGCCGGGGCAGAAGAAATTGATAACCATGTTTTTCTTTCAGGAATGGCCCCATGATGTGTACATACGATTGTGCTTAGTGTTCAGTGTGTATTCTCTTGAGTTCAAACAGAACCGATGTCCAACGTTGTTCGTCTTGGTGCCAGATTAGGGAGTCCGGGGAGTCGAGCTCAGTGTTGTGTGTTTTTTGGTGTATTATGTAAATATCTTTCTAATATGTCAATTATGTAGCGTAGGGACCGGTTAATTACGTGCTAAGGATAGAATGTATTACGTAAAAGGGACATCTTCTCATATTACACGGTGTGATCGATAAAAGAATAAAATTAACGACAAAGGTACGAAATTAATGAGGGAAAGACAGACGATATTGGTCGCCAGACCTCCAGTATACCTTTGTGCTCAATGAACGCCCTCAGGCGAGTCAATTTGAAGTGTTTACTTTCTTTCTTTTCCCTCCGGTGTGCGGATAATTCATTGTATAGGGTTGTTTTCCTTTACGTCACAGTTCAGAATAAATTAGACTTCGTAACCCCATTAAGTGATTCTTGTCATTTCTAGCAGTGCTAAGCAGTGTCCAGTAGACAGATGAGCCCAGAGATCCTACTTTCATATTATATAAGACTTCATCGTATTTTTCTCTCTCTTCTTTCGATCGTAACCACCCCCTAAGTGCTCGACTGTCCGAGGACAGCACAGAAAGTAGGAGGGGACCGGTTCGAAGCTCGTGTAGGCAATTCGGGCCGCTCTTTACTATAGTCTCATCCGTGGTTGATTACCAGGTTACGCTGAGGCATTATTATGCGCGGGTCGTCCATTCGAAGCCCGTGAGAGTACAAGAACACTCAACAATCAACAAATCAACTAGCTACACTTCCGTTAGGCACGGTATAAGTGCGCGAAGACACACCTCATTCTACTTTTGCAAAGGCCAGTTTGGAAGGTGAGAACAAATAATATACAATAAGGGAAAAACGCCTGGTCTATTGAACCTTTTCTAAGCGAGCCATCTCTTCTTTGACCACAAAGAAAGCAATACCTATATCACAGCCCGAAATTAAGGACGTAAAATCGATCATGCATTGAATTTCAAGTGGTAGAAACATTTTTACGGGCATTTATTTGCTGATGAAAATATTTGATGACATCGAAGAACTTCATGCTAGTATTGATTTCGAAGTAGTTGAAGAATAAACTGTGTATCTCCCGTTGTTAGTTTAAACATTCAAGTTAATTTGTATTCCACGGTTTTTCTGTACGTGTTGTGTTATTTTTATGAAACATATAAAATATATTTAATAATACTACAGAAAGCAAATTTTTGCCTTTGTGATTTCTATTTATCCTATATCTACCTCAGTTTCATTAGCGGATCTCAATAAAACATCGGAATCAGCTCTCTTAAATTATCAACTAAGCTGTATATTTAAAAATGCATGACAGAATCAAGTGACACGTTCCATTGCAACTAATCGATACGGTTAATAATTGATAACGCATAACGGAACCGAGTGCTGCTTTGAGTAAGTTAAGGTATAGTTCAGAAACTATACGTAATAGGGCAAAATACATCCCGCTGTATGTGATAATTTTAAATTATATGGTCTCTTTTGTAACGAGAATTAAATATCAAAGATTAACTTTATGCCTCAATATTTCAGTTCCATCATGATGGCGTTTTTGAAGCCTCCGTGTCTCAGGCGGCAGCGGGTCGGTCTCTAACCACTGGGTTCCTTGGTTCAAATTCCCGTCACTCCATGGCAGATTTGTGCTGGACAAAGCGGAGGCGGGACAGGTTTTTCTCCGGGCATTCCAGTTTTCCCTGTCATTTTTCATTCCAGCAACACTCTCCACTTTCATTTAATTTCATCTGTCAGTCATTAATCATTGCCCCAGAGGAGTGCGACAGGCTTCGGCTGCCGGCACAATTCCTATCCTCGCCGCAAGATGGGGGCTTCATTAATTACATCCCTGACCAGGTCACTGATTGGGAGACAGGTTGTAGGTTTCCATATGATGCGTTTGGTTCCTTTATCCATAATATGGTTCGCTTTTAATCATGCTGTTATTGTGAGAATAAGTTGTACCCAGCTCTGAGAAAGGTCAAGATTGTATTTCTCCATTGAATCACTTTCTTCAATCTATGTAGACCATGATGTCTTCCCGTGGTAAAGTGCTGATTCAGATAGCCCTAGGTGATATGAAATTGGTTGAAACAAGGAAGGCTCTTGCGAAGGGACTGGATGAGATTAAGCAGCGTTAAACGGAAAATGATTCTGCATTTTCGAAGCCTTAATAAGCAGCGTTTTAATGGTTGTAGTACAGTGTTCACGATGCCAGGCTACTAATTAAGAAACTTTACAATTCATTTGTAATGCAATCACTTCTTTCTCTGCTTTGATCCGGGAAATTTGAGTTGCCTGATTACTGAATCTCAAAATTTTACAAGATATTCAAGTTCCTAACTTCAAGTGTTTCACCTACCAGATCCTAATCTTCCAGGCTTTCATCATCGAATATATAATTACGTATCACATCATCTTCTGAAGATATTTCAAGTTGGTTTACGAGCAACATGTACTCTCCGAAATATGATTGTGGTAATGATAGTGAGGACATTTCTGGCGCGGCTGGAAATCTATGCGAAACCCCTGGAAGAACCAGTGCTCCAACTGAATTGTATCCAGTAACAAACAGTACTTCATTTTTCACAGTCAATAGCAGTGGTTCACTGGCCGGCATGCAGGACACAACCCCTGACATATTAATGAGGCCTTCAAAGAAAGATGTAAAACGGCAGATAAATGTTGAAAAGTGGAATAAGAACCTTTAGAATAAAGAAAGAAATGCAGAACAGGCATACGAAATCCATAGCGCAAAGTAAAAAGATACGATCTGAAGGGCCCATGAAGGGAGGATGCGAAGAAAGCTTCAAGCTTCAATGTTAATTAATGTGCAGTAATGAGTGTAGACTGCAACTGTTTTCGGCTTTCTAATAATTTCCAAAAGAAATTTATCGCCAGTTTAATGGAACTAATTATTCCTAGGTAACACTATAATCGAGTTGGAAGCAGCAGACTTCCACGACAATATAATAACGCATTTTATTTCTGCCCTAATGTTGAAGAGATTCTAGATTGTAAAACTAAGTTTTTAAAATCACCCCATATATTAATGATCGGCCAATGCGAACAGTTCTGGAACAACGTAAGAAATTCGCGGAGACTACCTGAACGATATCAAAGAGAAGACATGACAAACACGAAACACTGGATCCAAGTATACATGCAGGTATTCGGCAGCATATTGAAGGTGCTCCTGATATTGAAAACCATACACCCGGATGGTACAACTGAACGCTTCGCTTACAAGTAGGAATGGTGGGTTCGATTCCCCTTCCGCAGGAAATTGTGAAATTTAGAAACTAGACTTTCACCTCTGGAAAGCTAAATGGACCTCAGCATCATTCAGCCTGAAGCAATCATTACCAGTTTAATTTCTGGCTGGGAAGGCAGTCGGACATCGATCTAACCCTCTATACGATTTATTACGTGTTAGTGGAATATTATATCGGTGGATCTCTTTTAAAACCTGAAATCTTGTCAGGTAAAATAAAACATTACTAACTAACTACCGAGCTCGATAGCTGCAGTCGCTTAAGTGCGGCCAGTATCCAGTAATCGGGAGATAGTGGGTTCGAGTCCCACTGTCGGCAGCCCTGAAGATGGTTTTCCGTGGTTTCCCATTTTCACACCAGGCAAATGCCGGGGCTGTACCTTAATTAAGGCCACGGCCAGTTCCTTCCAATTCCTAGGCCTTTCCTATCCCATCGTCGCCATAAGACATATCTGTGTCGGTGCGACGTAAAGCAAATAGCAAAAAAATTTATGTCCAAATGCTCTTCTACCGATCATAATCCTCAAGACTGGTCACGCCTCCCAGCCACATATTTACAGTTTATACAGTAGATCAGAATAATTTTCGTTGTGTTAATTTTCCAAAGCTAATGTGTAAAGGAAAATCGATATTGTTTCATTAAATGTTCCAAACCCTGTATTGAATAACGGTAGAATAGGAAAGTAACCATACTTTTAAGAATTACGAGTAATTACCTTAAATTGATGCAGGTTTTAAGAGAAACCTCGGTACTGAGATTCCATCCAACAGGAGTTCTTTAACTCACTCATGATACATAGTCGTATAATTGAAATACCTTGAATATTCACCAAACTCAGCTGAGATCGAACCTGGTGTATTGCGTTCAGAATGCTTTTGAATAACAGGGTGTGTTGCTAAATGTGGCGCAAGTGAACTCAGTAACGCGGAAACAATTATGTTAAAACTACCGAATAATATATCGTTATTACTTAATGCATCAGTTATAGTGTCAACGCATTGAATTGGAAATACAGACATTTCTTATAACTATACAGGCACGGAGAGAACAAACACGTACCCAGATATTCAGAGTCGCTGTAAAACGGGTAACAATATGGCATAATAATAAAGCTATTTGCTTTACGTCCCACTAACTACTTTTACGGTCTTCGGGGACGCCGAGGTGCCGGAATTTAGTCCCGTAGGAGTTTTTTTACGTGCCAGTAAATCTACCGACACGAGGCTGTCGTATTTGAGCACCTTCAAATACCACCGGACTGAGCCAGGATCGAACCTGCCAAGTTGGGGTTAGAAGGCCAGCGCCTTAACCGTCTGAGCCACTCAGCCCGGCAGTAACGATATTCAACGGGGTCGCCAATTTTTGGATGGAGAAGATGTCCTGAGCAGAAGAGGTAGTACGAGGAGAAGTAGAAGAAGAAGAAGTAAGCACTCGAGGTTGGGAGGAATGTTATAATAATTACCCAGTCATAAATTCTAACTACCTAACCACTTTCCTTCCGGTGGCGGCAGAATTTATTCTAAACCAGTCACATAAGATTTTATTCCGAGAAGATTTTGTGATTTTAACTCAGGCGTAAGATTCTTTATCGGAGTTTTCAAGGGCGATTCCCTTGTTATAACATTATTTTCTTCTTTTCTTTCTTAATCTTTTTACCTTCCAGGGCTGGTTCTTCCCTCGGACTCAGCGAGGGATCCCACCTCTACCGCCTAAAGGGCAGTGACCTCGAGCGTAAGACTTTGGGTCGGGTGGATACAACTGGCGAAGAGGACCAGTATATCTCCCAGGCGGCGTTACCTTCTATGCTCAACAAGGGCTATGTGATGGGATGGGAAGATTGGAAGGGACAGACAAGGAAGAGGGAAGGAAGTGGCCGTGGCCATAAATTAGGTACTATCCTGACATTTGCCTGGGGGAGAAGTGAGAAACCACAGAAAACCACTTCTAGGACATCTGAGGTGAGAATCGAACCCTCTTCTACCTTCCGAGGCTTAGTGGACCCCTTTTCCAGCTCTCATACCACTTTTAAAATTTCGTGGCAGAGCCGGGAATAGAACACGAGCCTCTGGGTGTGGCAGCTAATCACGCTATCCACTACACCACACAGGCGGACTGTTATAGTACTCAACGCTCAAAATATCTACGATCGTTCATGTTTCTGAAGTAGATGTTGAGTTAACTCTCCCATAAGTTCGATACTAAAGTTTGAATGACTGCATTCTAACTAGGCATTTTACTATGTTGATATCACTTTTTATAATTTTAGTCTGCAATCCTATTATTTAAACATAGCTGAAACATCATGAGGTCCAAATACATAATGTTATTTTATTTTTTTGTAACAATATGAAACTAGGCTGCTGCTCCTCAAAGTTTGTACTACTGGAATAATGATAATGATGATAGTAATGAGAAATGAAAATCCACAGGCTGTTTCCAGTCATATGAACGGGTCAGGGATGGAATGAATGAAGCCCCAATCTAGCGACGAGGATAGGAATCATGTCGGCTGCCGAAGTCTGTTGCACTCCTCTGAGTCAATTATTAATGATTGACAGATGAAATGAAACGATATTGGAGACCGTTGCTGGAATGAATGATGACAGGGAAAACCGGAGTACCCGGAGAAAAACCTGTCCCGCCTCCGCTTTGTCCAGCACAAATCTCACATGGAGTGACCGGGATTTGAGCCACGGAACCCAGCGGTGAGAGGCCGTCGCTCTGCCGCCTGAGCCACGAAGGCTAATAATAATAATAATAATAATAATAATAATAATAATAATAATAATAATAATAATAATAATAATAATAATAATAATAATAATAATTCTATCGGGAGGTACACCCCAACGCCTCGCATTTAAATTTAGCGCCTAAAAGAACTCCTCTACTGGTGAAACAGTGAAATTGAAACTATACCTACTTAAAACTTTACTCAGAAGATGTCACCACAGAAATCTGATGTAATTTTGTTATTGTGAAGTTTCCTGAACTGTGTGCATCTCCTTGTTTTGTTAGCTATCCATCAAGTAGTTTGGACTTTCTCTCATAGATGACACTACCAAAAAACTATGATCATGCACCCTGGTGCGAAGTGAAAGAACTTTTGTTTTAAAGAAGTTTTGTATTCATAAGTTCGTTTTTACTGATTGATGTTCATTTATTTTTGGGTTGGCAATAATTATCTTTTCTTACGCCAATTTTGAATCTAGCCAATCCCAAATTTCTGTAATTAATTTTCAACTAATCATAGTCTTCTTCCTCTTCTTCTTCTTCTTCTTCTTCTTCTCCGAGTTTGAGTGTAACTTTGAAAGTACCCAATAAACGTGAGAGGGTGTGGCTAGTTTTATCTGGAATGGTATCGAACCTTCCCCGAGTGTTTATAAACTGCGGATTTTCACGTCTCTTGGCCAGTTGATCGTCATCTGACCTAGTGTGTGTGTCAAAGCAGGAGGCGAGCGGCCTCTTTCATCAGGCAGCAGTATTTCAACAAGGTAATGGCCACATAACATATTTCTTTCTTGCTAACTCTGCAGTTTAACCCAAGGGAAAGGTCCGAAACTTTAACGATGTAATCAACTTTTCTAAAATGTAAATCTTCTTTCGGCTAATGTAAAAACGTTGTAAGAACTTTAACTGTAAATCGGGGATAGAGAGTGATGTAATCTCTCCAGCTCCCCTACATCTTGGTTTGAGGTGCCACGTTTCTGTAACCTTTCGTTTCTGCAATGTATTAAAGTTATTTCCATTCGTGCTACCTCAGTAGTTTGGGAATAACCCCTGTTTCGTTTCAAATTTATTTTTTTTTTTTTTTTGCTATTTGCTTTACGTCGCACCGGCACAAATATGTCTTATGGCGATGATGGGATAGGAAAGGTCTAGGAATGGGAAGGAATTGGCCGTGGCCGTAATTAAGGTACAGCCCCAGAATTTGCCTGGTGTGAAAATGGGAAACCACGGAAAACCATCTTCAGGGCTGCCGACAGTGGGGTTCGAACCCACTATCTCCCGATTACTGGATACTGGCCGCACTTAAGCGACTGCAGCTATCGAGCTCGGTTAAATTTCTTTTGGAGCGCAGTCTTCGACTCCATTCACATTGCACTCGGGCCGTTTATTTAACCTGTTCTTTTCACTAACGCCCTGTAGGTTGCGTACTAGATACCTCTGTGTAATTAGATTTCTATGTGAAAGTAGTGCCTTGTAAGGCCGGAGAGTGTTAGAGCTTCATGCTTTGTTGCCTTGAGTAGGTGTGAAAAACTGAGAGCCTGTTTGTTCTTTTTGAAAGTTTTGTAAGATTAATGAATGCCTCCCGAAGGCTAGATGTTGTACTTTTGGGAGCAAGTGCTCTTTGAATTAGGGGATTTCTGCCCCTCACTAAATAATACCTCTTCCTTTGTGAAATTGTAAAACTAGGGACTTGAAACCCAGAATTTGTAAAAACCACTAATCTTGGACGTTCCTACTCTTGTTTCAATATTGATTTTGTACCTGATATGTTGTTAAGTTTGTTTCGGAAAAGAAATATAACCTTTTGAAGTTTTAAAGTCACTTTTTGACATTGTAGTTAGACCCATTCACCCCAGCACCTTATTTCACCTCTGCGTCCACGGGAAACCCCGGAACAATATTATTAATAATAATAATAATAATAATAATAATAGGAATTTTTTACTATAACCGATAGTAGACCTAACACAAGTGATAAGTGGTGAAGTGATGTCAGGAAGGATCTGAAAGAAATGGACTAAATCGTAAAGATATTATTAACTGAACCAAGTACTGACAACAGATTAATAACTTCAAGAGCATTCATGAATAAGAACAGAACAGCGGGTGGGCAGCGGAAAGAAGACAGGCTGCCAGAGTGAGAATACAACTACACTGGACTGCGAAGAAGGCTTCTAAAATGTGTAATAGTTGCTTATTGTGGTTTCTAATAACCGTAAATATGTATTTAAAATATTTCTGTCTTCTTCTTCTACCATTATGGTACGATCGCATAGTCAAACAGTGTCACGCATGTGAACTTCTCTTTGTTTTACGTCCGGATGTCTTTCCTGACGTCAACCCTATATAGAGGAATGAATTCACTATTGAATATTTATATGGAGGTTTGTAATGTGGTGTGTGTGAACGAACACATACACTCAGTCCTTTAGTCAGAGGAATTAATCAGATGCGATTGAATTCCAAGACCAAGTCGGCAAAAGCGAAATTCTACTGAACGGATCCTACGGTTGAGTTAATTTAATTGTATCGGATGACATTGAGTCCACCACCAGACATCATTAACATGCCAACAACAATGACATCGCGTGCTAGTACTTTTGACCACCTTCAAGTATGGGCTATCTTAACCGGATTGATATTCATGAACTTTGGATCTAGAGTCGGACACATTACCTCTGATTCAACGAGGAAGTTGGTGTCATCAGATTCTCACATGTTTGAACAGACGTCCCCATTGTGTGACTTGAATGTTGTATTTGTTGGCTGGATATTTAGAAGTATATACTGCAATGGGTTAACCATATGGTAGGCAAGAAACGTTTTCTAAGGTTGGTAGCATTAATATAACTGTAGTTAAATCATACAATTTGTAAAGAACAATTCTAATTACATATGGTATATGCATTTTTATTGATTAATGTGAAAGTTATACTCAGGTAATTATATAACATTTCACTTAGTCCACCTTGAGAATTCTTCTATCAATAAGGTTATTTTATAGTTGTTCGAAGTAATATTATCTAAACGATTTAGTTTGTGAATATGTCAGTGGTTTTATACTTACAGTTGACATCAGTTATGCTAACGTACTGTGAACAGCTCTTTTGTCTAAAAATCTGCTTCCACAATGGAATTTTAGAAATCAGAGTGAAAATAGCCGGTAGGTTCAACAGCAAAAAGGGGCTTTTGTGATTTTGATGTGCCAGCTTTGTGGTGGAGCTTGTGGTTGTAGAACTAGTTTCTGTAGCCATCTAGGAGCTCATACATGGTGACCTTGATGCACTCGAAATACATTTTTATTGCACTCATCAACGAGTGAATAACTGTGATGATAATGATGATGATGATGATGACTACGACGAATTTTACTGTTGTGCCCTGTATCGACAGTATTCACAGTACAGAGTCAGACATTTCTTATGAACTCCGTTGTGATATTGCCAAATAAAAAGAGGTAAGGGTTATCATTTATTTTAGGAGAAATGTATTAATCTAGCACTAGCAGACAGACTATGTCACTGGTCTTTATTCACTACGAAGAAAGAAAGAAAGTTAAATTTAATGGAAGGTGCCTTCCGTCCTATCACACATCTGAGTACGTTTACCCAGTGTATATCCAGCGATATCTGGACAGCAAGCACAATGTATTGTTGTCTAACTCGAGGTGCACTTCACTCCAAATATGTTGGTTATGAGTGATGACATCAGTCCCAAACACAGATGAAAAAAAGGGAAACCCAGTAGCTCATTCCAAGAGGCAACTTCCTTCTTATTTATCGTTTCTATTTTTCAACCACAACTCAGTAATGTAAGACACCCATGGTTCATGCATGGAAATAAACAAATACCGCTTACAAGACAATAGATCAACACGTTATTGACTTATCTTGACACCGTCTATATTATTAAAAATTATTGATAGCTTTTCTTCTAGCAAAGACTATACACCCAAAGAGCTAGAAAAAATAATTTTGACAAATGAATTATGATTCTGTCCGCATCTGTGGTGTAGTGGTTAGTGTGATTAGCTGCCACGCCCGGAGGCCCGGGTACGATTCCCGGTTCTGTCACGAAATTTGAAAAGTGGCTCGAGGGCTGTAACGGGGTCCACTCAGCCTTGGGAGGTCAACGGAGTAGAGGTTGGTTCGATTCCCACCTCAGCTGTCCTAGAAGTGGTTTTCTGTGGTTTCTCACTTCTCCTCCAGGCAAATGCCAGGATAGTACCTAACTTATGGCCACGGCCACTTCCTTCCCTCTTCGTTGTCTGTCCCTTCTAATCTTCCCATCCCACCACATGGCCCTTGTTGAAGCTCGCAAGCAGAAACAAGCTCGATGGGGCTTAGAAATGGATGTACAGAAGAGAGAGCCTGTATGTTTGAAGATGGCATCATAGGAAGACATGGGGATTGTCCTGGTCTTTTATGGTTTCATGTTTGTTCTCATTTCTTCTTTCTGCTGCTTTACCTTCCGAGGCTGGCCTGTCATTCTGTTTATCCTGTTATGAGTGAGTGAGTGGCTGCGCGGTTTGGGTGACGTAGCTGTCTGCTCGCTTTCGGGTGATAGTGGGTTCGAATCACACTATAAACAGCTCTAAAATGGTTTTCCGTGGTTTCCCATTTTCACACCAGACAAATACTGGGACTGTACCTTAATTAAGGCCACGGCCTCTTTCTTCCAACTCCTTGCCTGTTCATATCCCACCTTAAGACCTATCTGTGTCGTTGAGACATAAGCAAATCGTAACACTATATATGTAAATTTCTCCGCTATACGGAAAACATAGAATCATGGATATGTTTTGGTGCTTAGAAGACAAGAGAGTGAGTACAGATTCCTTGATGGTTCCCCTTTTAGTAGCCTCTTACGACATGCATCCTTCCCCTCCATCTACAGAGGAGACACAGAGTTCCCATAAATCGAAATAAATAAATAAATAAATAAATAAATAAATAAATAAATAAATAAATAAATAAATAAATAAATAAATAAATAAATAAATAAATAAATAAATAAATAAATAAATAAATAAATAAATAAATAAATAAATAAATAAATATGTTTTCCATCAGCAGCGTTCATCATGTTAATTAATGTTTTCCCGTTAAAAATTATTCGCCATTGCTTTGTTTGCAGCCTCTCTTTATACTGTACGTCTAATAAGTGCAACATGAACATCTTCCAGAAACATGCATTTCCGTCCACCAAAATGGCGTCGTTCAATTCATATGACGTAAACTCGTTGCCTGGTTACGGTCGTGGTTTTTTGTTGACGCTAAATTCCTTATGTTATTTCCAGATAGATCCCTACCCCAAAAACATATCCATGTTTAAAGAATCGTGTTATGCGTTTCCTTCCACGTAACTATTTTCTATACACGACTTGAACCTCAATAAATATTTAGGTAGCCAGATATTTGATGAAAATCATAAACAACAGTGCACTTTGCCTTTTGATTAGGGTTAGAGCAATTTCGCTACTCTCGTCAACACGTTTCACTCTCACACCTAGCGTTGGCATTATACCAGGTGGCCTGCCGGCGTCGCACTTTCTACTTACAAGTTTCCTGCATACACTACTGACAAATGAGATGTCTAATAACTGATTTTCACAGGGATACCACTGCCTGCAGCTAGGTTATGCCAGAATACGAAGAGATAACAACTGGGATGGCCGCTCGCTGTAAGTTCCTGAGCGCTACCCGTCTAATGCGCCCCCGTATGTTAGTAGGCTAAGTGTCGGTTTCAACCGCGTAGTAATAGGCTGATAATTAGTTCAGTTGCTGTTGACATATCGACAATGGCTAGTCTGTTCAGCAATGACGTTTAGGTAGGTATAATTTTGAATCTGTGAAGAATCTGGTCGGAATGGAGCCGAAGCTCGCAGGCGATTTCAGCAGGAGTTTGAAAATAGCCGCTTGCCTTATCAGTGGTGTCTGGTGATATCTCAATCTGGGTATTGCACCAACAAATTCAATGTCGCATTTTATATGATAATCTTAAAGAAATAACAAGAAACTCTATCACCGTTAAGTAACGAACTGCATTCCCATTACAACTGAAATATATCCAGTAATTCGAAGACAGAAAATAAGAGGCAGATTATACAGTGTAACTACAGTTATTCTTACCCCACTTGAATTTAAAATGTGCCCTCCTCTTGTCACTCACCCGTTGATTGAAATCTGGGATCTCCATCACCAAATCTCTTTCAATAATAAGTGTCGCCAAGACTGACTATTTCCTGGGTTATAGAACTCCTTAGAATGTTTTTATTCTTCTCAAAGTATGATTATGATTACCGATGAAATCACAATGTTGGTCATATTGTTGGTGGTGCGGTACGGCGTGCTCTAGTAACGTGGGAAAGGAAAAGAGAGAAATCAGCAATGAAGTCATCTCCGCAGAGTGGTGTAAACTAACGGGAATAGTGGAAATATTTCTGAATAGGGGACTTGCTGGTCTTCTGCAACACCCAAGGACCGATAGTGGCGAGGGTGCTACCTGAGTTGAGGTGAGGTAGAGTAATATCGAATTGCTCTCTAAACCAGATGTATGCGTAAGTTTCTCCCGTTTTAATGGTAAAGAAAACACGTAATTTTCAGGGGAAGTTTACTTTTTGTTTATTAAAAATGTTGGCCATCGGCTTCTACACACTTCACCCATGTTTAAGGTAAGTTATAAATATAATTCCAGAAAAGCTGTTTGTCTTTTGCGGCAAACCATTCGTCGAGCCATTTTCCAACTTCCTCGAAATTGCTGAAGAGCTGCTCTGCAAGCGCGTGCCCCATCGATGCGAAGCGGAGATAGTCAGATGGTGCCTGGTCGGGGTGGTACGGCGGGTGCGGCAGGATGTCCCATCCAAGCGGTTTCAAGGTGTCTTTCACTAATTTTGCTGTGTAAGACGGCGCATTGTCGTGTAACAAAATCACTCTGCCATGTCTTCTGGCCCACTCCGGTCGTCTTTCTATCAATGCGTGATTTAAATTAATCATTTGTTGGCGACAGCGTTGAGTTTGAGTTGCGTCATCATCCAGTAACGCCTGCAATTACTCGTCTTCGCACGCCACAACACAGACGCTAGTGTTTGGCGGACTCAACTTGTGTGTGTTGATAGGTTAATGTCAGACGAACAAACTGACCTATGTTTCAAATTCATACGCTGCGTACTGTTCGCTTACGCCATCTCTTAGGGAAACCGGAAAAGACTTCTGCATACACCTGGTACAGGCTTCGGCTCGTGTCTGCGGAAACTACATTGCCCCGCGCTGTCCGATTGGGAGTTGCCATAGGAAAGCATACTCCCTAAGTTTGATTCGAAGCCGGCAGCGTTTATTGGTCAATTACGAATCGTTAGTACAACCAACGACCAATGATGCTTGATTTTAACATATTTTAGAGTATGTTAAGTTTGTTAAACTGAAGAAATCAGAAGAAAAGGAGACAACTGAGGTGTAAAATCATTGGTATTTCACCGAAGATAATTGCAATTAAGAGCTAATGGTTTGTTCCAGGCACATACCACATATAAGCAGAATTTTGGTGGAGTGGAATGCGAGTACGTGTGTAAATTAATGAGTTATTATACTTCATTTTCTGCATCTTCGTCGTGTTTACAAATGTACCCTGTTAGCAAACATGTGTAGTAAAATGTCTGCCATTCGTTTCACATCCGAAATAAAGCACGGTGTATCGCTCCTTTGTAAACAAGCGATTAGACATCCCATTCATCATTATTGTATGCGGGACACATATATGTAGAAAGCACGGAGCTGGAGGGTCACCTGGTACTACATATATAACAGAGGCATGAGTGACGAAAGCAACAATAACCATTACCCAGTCAGTCCCTGTGATAAGATGTGAAGGCATTGCTTGCCGGCAATGTTGATATACAGCCGTTGCGCTTGCGGAAACTGTTATGTGATAATATTCTTCGAGGAATACTGACCCGCAGCACATATATTACAAAGAACAGGTAATCCTTGACAATATTCGCACAATATTGAACCTTAGGTGACAGAACCTTGCCGACCAATATTCTGAGCTAAAATATTTTACATAATGGTGTTTGCAGGCGCAACAACGATATGCATTTCAGAGGCTGATATACTAATGCATCGGCTGGTTCAGTGAGAAAAATAATGGGAAACTACTTTACTCCTCTATTCCACTTCATTAACAACTAAGGCTCTTTACAACAGCTGGTGTTGTAGCCAATCATAATCTCAGCATACCGACTTACATGGACAATATGATTTTCTAACCTAGTCGAGTTCTCGTTTCTCACAAGATGTAGAGCATATGTATTTGCAAATATCGTATACATGTAATGCAATGCTTATATACAGATATATACAGATGGCAGGTATTTAAAACTGCCATCTTCAGTAACTAACAGCATAGATCTACTAATAAGGAGTAGTGTGAAGAACATAATTGAATTTGCAATGCACCTACGCCGTATTTTACTCACCGTGTCGACTAAGATATCAGCCTATTTTGAGCAGTACGTGCGAAAAATACCTTCAGAATTTCTCTGTCAAGCAGAAATTACATTTTTAGCAGACTCATTGGTGAACACAGTTCTAAGTATGCAACCTTCTTCTCTGACAGATATAAACAATTTCAGATACTGTCCTTAAGCTTTTTAAAACAAGTTTCGTCCGCATGTTGAATAAGCGAGAACTGGTACCTAGAGTGTTTGTAGATATGTGCTGGTCGATTCAATGAACATTATCAATCACCACATTTATGGAAACTGAAATATTTTGTCATACAAAATGATATTTTACAGTAGCTTTTGGACTAACTTAAATAATTGTTATATTATTCTTCAGTTTTATAACTGATCACTACGCTGTGTACTCTTGCATCTCCTGCACCGAGCAACTTATTTTTGTGTAAATCCAACCGTAAGAGTGGTACATCGAGTTTTATTCTGTAGGCTCCTTCTGAAGCACCCGTTCCTGGTGAAAGTTTTGAATAACTTATAGCTAAGATCATACAAGAATATATTTTGATAAATTGAAATACCAAGCGTCATTAAAATACACCCATCCACTTTCCCGTGCTGTAACAAATATTAAACTGAACTCGACAAAGGTTATTAGAATTCATGTCAGAACACAGTATTAGCCGACTAGAATGACTAGAAGGGCTGCAACAAATATAACCGACTAGAATGTCGCGGTTAAAAATACTGCTATCACATGAAATGCGCGATCAAATGAAAAACACGTCAGTTCCTCACTTTTAACGAATAATTGAAACCCCAGCGTTCTCACAGTGCCCAGTTTCAGAGCTAGAAAGATCAGGCCCGAGAAAGCTGTTAACACTCCTCTGCCGTTTTCCGTTAAGTGCTTACACTGCTCATTCCAATCAGTGCCTCAGAGAAGGGATCAAATAGCTGGAATACTATGGTGAACCAGTGTGTTACGTACCAGTGCTTATCAGAACATTTATGAACCAGAGGAATGGCATGCTAAATAAGGAGAATGTTATCCAACTCCCCAGCTACTTCCAACCTCCATTCAGGCATGCTGTTTTACTCGGGACGTAGAAGATAGAAAGCACATATCAACAAACAAAGTTTAATATCATGTTATTGTTGATCACATTTATGAGCTTTCAATATTGTATGCCTTCACTTTTAATTTTCTTCCGATTCTGTGATATTAGGGCATCTAATAGTCAAACTCGTTGGATGAACGGTCAGCGTACTGGGCTTCGGTTCAGAGGGTCCCGGGTTCGATTCCCGACCTGGTCGGGGATTTTAACCTTAATTGGATAATTCCTACGGCACGGGGCTGGATGTATGTGTTGTCTTCATCATCATTTCATCCTCATCACGACGCGCAGGTCGCCTACGGGAGTCAAATAGAAAGACCTGCACCTGGCGAGCCGAACCCGTCCTGGGATATCCCGGCACTAAAAGCTAGGGATGGGCTGCGAACGGAGTCGCGAAGAGTCGAGACTGCTACCTCTGGAACCGACACTCTCGACTCCAGTGTCGACTCCACTTATGCACTAACGCCATCTAACAAGTATTATCGGAACTGCTTGGAATTATAGTTCCACGTTCGTCCCTTGGTAACTCGTGATACGATGAATAGAAGATGATTATTTAGCCAGCAAACATTAAATATTGTTTCGAGATTTTATCATCGTTATTGTTAATGTTGTAGATCTATTTTGACGACGATGATGATAATGATGACGATAATAGTAGTGGTAATAATAATCCGACAGTATACGTTTACATATTCGCCAATATCAACTTCAATCAGTCCAACCCCGCGGTGTAGGGGGCAAAGCGTCCGCCTGTCACCCGGCGGCTTCCGGTTCGATTCTCGGCCAGGTTAGGTTTTTTAATTATAAATGATTAATATCCCTGACCTGAGGCATAAAACAGACAAAAAGAAGCGAGTGTTTAGAGTATAATTTTACAACAAATATTTTACCAAACATTACCACCGCAGTCTAGGGAGGTCCCGGGATCGATTCCGGTCTGGTCAGGGATTTTTACTTGTATCTCAGGTTTCGTGATGATGGTGCGGTAGAGACCGGGTCTAGAAAGCCAAGAATAACGGTCGAGAGGATTCGTCGTGCTGAACACACGTCACCTCGTAATCTACTGGCCTTCGAGCTGGGCAGGGGTCACTTGGTAGGCTAAGGCCTACCAGGGCTGTCGCGAAAACAGGCTTTTGTGTATATTAATAATAATAATAATAATAATAATAATAATAATAATGCAACAAGACTTCACGTGGTCCTTGGATTATAATGAAAACCTACAACCTGTTTTACAGTCAGTGACCGGGTCAGGAATGGAATGAATGAAGCCGCCATCCTGCGGCGAGGATAGAAATTGTACCGGCTGCCGAGGCCTGCTGCACTCCTCTGGGGCAATGAATGACTGACAGATGAAATGAAATGAAGTTGGAGAGTGTTGCTAGAATGAAAGATGACAGGGAAAACCGTAGTACCCGGAGAAAAACAAATTTCACGTGGAGTGACCGGGATTTGAACCACGGAATGCAGCGGTGAGAGGCCAACACGCTGCCGCCTGAGCCACGGCGGCTTTTGGTGGTTTGGTGTATTATTATTATTTAAGCTCCAAAGTGCTGTGAACCCTATTTTACCATAAGATATGTTTGGGTTGTAGTTTGTACAAAATATACAATTTCTCTGATAAAATTCAAAATACATAAACAGCAAAATAGACATGAACTGTTCGAATTATGTTAGTGGATTTACTCATATTAGATTTGTTTCCATCGTTCATGTGCAATTCATAATGATTTACCATCGATATCTGTTTATCAATTTCCTGATCACGACAAATAAAGACGTGAAATTAAATGTCCGTGGTCTACTATGCCGATACTTTCTGACTTGACGCGTTTAATTTTATTTCAACTACACCATTACGCTCGTCGTCTTCGTTAACGATACCGTACTTCACTCTACAATACTCTTAAAAAACCCAATGGGCAAATGAGCAGCAACATGCATGACATTTCATGCTATTTTCCGCGCCTCGACACGCAAGCGGCCCCGCAATGAGAGTCAAGTTCGCTTGGAGTCGTGAGGCTTCATGCGAAGCGACCGTGCGGCCCCGCAGTGCGCATCAGTTAACTTGGAGTCGAGAGGCTTCATGCGAACCGAGACCGGTGTTCGGAGTTGATGGAGTCGACGCTCTCGATTCCGGGCTTCAGTCGCGCCCATCCCTACTAAAAGCCATACGACATTTCATATTTCAGGGCATCTAATGTAAACTCTTGTTTTATCCTTCAAGTGATCGTTCCCTTACGATCTTTTTTCATTTTTATAATTACCTTCACAATTTTCCTTGTACATACGGACAGATAACCACGCGGTGTAAAACCACCTTAAGACAATCGCGAGAAAAACCATCGCCACATAACACTATTAAAGAATACTTCAATGTTACCGATGCTCGGCGTTGATATGGACTAAGAAACAGAAGTCTAAATCATGAATTCTAAAATCATAATGGACACTGAAAACCTGTATAAGACATATACGATCGGAAATTGTATTCTCTATAATTTCTGTTATATGGTATTTTTCAACAGGTCCAATAACATTAAATATTAGGCCTTCCCCTAAACTACCATTTCATCCAGCACGAATGAAATTATTTACAGCCTAGAGTCCTAGACTGTAGTGCCTTATTCCCCGACTTACATGCCGATTTGTATTATTCTGTTCCCCCATGTTCTCGTGACTCGGCGTTGATATGTACTTAGCAACAAAAACAGAAAATTCATTACCGGTACGGTAAATATGAGAAATAAGTGATCGGAAATTTAATTTTATATAAATTTAGTTACGTAATATTTGTCGATAGGACCACTAATAACATAGATATTTGAGAATTCAATTTTATGCCGTCCTCTAAACTATCATTTCACCTAGCGTGAGTACAATTATTTACAGCTTAGATGCAGAGCCTTATTCCCAGACCCTACATACCGATATTCACTAAATTCTCACCTAGCGTGAGTACAATTATTTATACCTTAGATGCAGAGCCTTATTCCCAGACACTACATACCGATATTCACTAAATTCTCACCTAGCGAGAGTACAATTATTTATACCTTAGATGCAGAGCCTTATTCCCAGACACTACATACCGATATTCATTAAATTCTCACCTAGCGTGAGTACAATTATTTATACCTTAGATACATAGCCTTATTCCCAGACTCTACATACCGATATTCATTACATTCTCACCTAGCGTGTGTACAATTATTTACACCTTAGATGCAGAGCCTTATTCGCAGACTTTACATACCGATATTCATCAAATTCTGTTGAGCCATATCCTCTTGATGCGCATACGTACATAAATACATACTTTCAGAGATGACGGAAGTTAGAAAGTGCATTTCCTTGTTACCGTGAATACGACCGATATAAAAATAGAATTTATTTTCAGTCCTGATATATAGAAAAAACTCATTTTAAATAGATTTCACAGTGATTTTTTCTCACGTTATAAATTGCGGAATTAAGTATCGGAAAAGTGTTTCCTTAATGGCATATCACGGTAATCTCAAACGCCATTTATAAAACTAGTGAAATAACAAACGAAAAAATAAATTAATGGATGAGAGAATACATTAAATAAATAAATTAATTAATTAATAAAAATAAAGAAATCAATAGATTTATCAAACTTATAACTGGTACTTTATTTATCAGAATAGGAACCAGGTAAACATATTATCTATAGGCCTAGCTATGTACACGGTATATCATAAAACTACATATCATCGTTGAAGAAACAAAACCTCGTATGTGCCAATGCTTTCCTATCCATTATTGTCCTTAAGACTGGTAACGCCTCCCAGCCATATATGGATACGCAGATCATTAGAACAATTTTCGTTGCGTTCATTTTATTATTATATTAATATCATTGTTATTAATAGAGATTATCATCATTCTGTGTAACTTCACCCACCTCTTTGCCACTGCTCGAAATTTTTGACAACGATGATAATTTTATTCGGACGTGAAATTCTCTGTATTTTTAAAGATTTATCAAATCCGTCCTCTTCAAAGAGATCACTGTGTACGGATAAGTAGCTCATTCTTTCATATTTGCACAGGACACTTTTGTATCCTCGACACTGGTTTTAAAATATGTACGAAGTTAAATATCAGTAGAACCGTGTGGGGTGACCGCGCGTGTTAACGCGCTCTGGCGCTCTGGTTAATGAGCCAAGCTTTGAATTCTGGAGGTGAGTGGGTTCTAATCCCACGGTCGACTGTCCTGAGAATGGTTTTGTATGGTTTCCCATTTTCTCTTCCAGGCAAATGCCGGGATAGTTCCTATTCATAAACAACAGACGATTGTTTCCAACTCTTAACCTAGTTTAATTCAGCATCATTCATTTCGTATGCAACGGCTGCTCAACGAGCTTGTCGTCAGGTAGGGCATCCACCTCAAAACATCCCATATAAATTCATCTCAACTCATTCCCCATTCCGTATCAAGAAACTGGTCTGTGGGCTAGACATACATGCAGTTAAATATCAGTAGAAAATAACAAGTTGATCAGACTAATACGAAATAGGGAAGAAAAATAAAATGAAGAGTGATGTGAGATTGGTGAACAAAGACAGTTCCTATGTAGTGGCATGGAGTAGTTATAAGCTGATGAATGAGAAGTACATTTTCATTAATGTAGCTACTGTGGAATTTGAATTATATCTTAGAGGATTGTTAAAACATTTCTTAAATGCGGCCAATATCCAGTAATCGGGAGATAGTGGGTTCGATCCCCACTGTCGGCAGCCCTGAAAATGGTTTTCCGTGGTTTCCCATTTTCACACCAGGCAAATGCCGGGGCTGTACCTTAATTAAGGCCACGGCCGCTTCCTTCCCACTCCTAGCCCTTTCCAGTCCTATCGTCGCCGTAAGACCTATCTGTGTCGGTGCGACGTAAAGCAACTAGCAAAAAAAAAAACATTTCTGGTTTCTGATTTCCCTCTGGAGAAACGAAGGGACTTCTTTGTAAAACATGAAGATCACCTACAATTTGTCTTATACCACTCAGTATAGTCCCGAAGGACCATTATGTCTATTTTTATTAATTTTTTATTAATACAACTTCCCCCATGAGGAGGCTGCCAAAAGGACAAAGTATGTCGACTACACAGTATTTTGTCTTCTAAGTTACTGATGAGTTTGCTAGTGTGCCAGAGAGAAATAACCACCACAAGGCAGAAATAACCACCACAAGGCTCAGGAGTAAATATGCAATGAATTTGGGATGATGTATGGTTCTTCAAGTGCTATATAGATGATTGCGGAGTGTTGTTACTGAACCTCGTATAGCGGCGATAGCGATGTCGTGAAGTCGTGTCCGGTTGCTACCGAGTGAATCCCAAAGTTGTACAAGAAATTTATGAATTGTGCCTCGATCTCCGATCTTGAGTCATTGGACGGAAATATTGTCTAGGTGATATTTTTTATAGTAGTTTACGGTTGGCTGGTAAATCGACTTCTTTTCGGCGTCCACCTCTTCGATCTGCCCAACGTGCGACTCGAAGCGTATTGTGGGGTATAAGATTAGTCCTTGCTTGCTAGCTGGTTGAAAGGCTATCATGTCAATACGCCTGTTACTCACACCGGTAACTAGGCCCGAAACCTCTTCGTACATCGTGAAACCGTGATCCCTCAGCGAGGTCGCAATCAGGAGTCGTATTGTATGATGGCGGGAACTTCTCATCACCTCCCCGTGAGGACAGGCACCCAGGACATGGGTAAGTGTTTCGTGCTCCCTGTGGCAACGCCGTCAGAGGGTGTTGTCCTGGGACCTTCCCGGCACGGAGCGAACGGCGTACACATTCGCTGTCATCTAGATGGCCTCTCTTCATTCAGCACAGAATAAGCCTCGGTGATCTCTTATCCATTTGTTCCCTGGCGTGTATTCTTGGAAGAGTCCAACATCCTTTCCTTTGTGCGGCAGCTTCGTCTATGACTGAACTTCGCTGTTACAGGTCGTGGGAGAATAACTGAATTATGAATTTAGATGTTTTGTGTTGAGGAAGGTTTGGTTTCTTTACAGATAAATACATATGTTGGTGTTTAAAGGACTTAAGCACCAAGATCGGTAGCTGCAGTCGCGTAAGTGCGGCCAGCATTCAGTATTCGGGAGACCGTGAGTTCGAACCCCACTGTCGACAAACCTGAAGATGGTTTTCCGTGGTTTCCCATTTTCACACCAGGAAAATGCTGGGAGTTCTTCTTCGTGCCGGTAAATCTAGGTTCACGAGACTGTCGAATGCCAGGATTTCATATACCTCTAGGCTGAGCCAGGCAAATGATCGGAGGTTGGTAGTGCATTTCGTTGGTCTGCCTAAGCCGACACCTGTGTTATCTTGCATGTCAGGGATCATATTCGCTACAATTTGTTACTTCCAATTTTAGATTCAGGCCACGCCAATTTTTGAGTTATACACAAGGCAGAGTCTACTAAATACTTTTGTCCCACAGAGCACATTGTACTGTAACTGAGAGATTAATGAATTTAGTCAGCGAACCGCTATTTGAATTCCAATCTTCTCACCGTATCGTTCTTCACACCTCTTTGTCTTTAAGTCTACAGTTCTTGTTTCAAATCAAGATCGGACTCGCTTGGGAATATACTTTATATTTTAATACTACGCCTATAGCGTTCCTTTCCTTCAGATTTGGATATGTTGCACTCAGACTATTCGGGAGTTTCTTTGACAGTGGCCTATGACGTTGATGTTTGGCCTCGTCAAAACAACGAACGATATCGTCATAATCTTTTATTATCTACATATCAAAGCACAATAATTGACTTCCTAAGGTGGGTTTTAAATCTTTGAGATTGCTTTCATGTGTAAATAGAAACTTTCTCCCTTGCATTTACGACTACACTTATTCACGTAAGGAAATGTAACTAACACTCATTTTACCCTCAACAAAACAACAATTCCAGTGGAGAATACTTAATACAAGAGGATGAAGATTCAAATCATTCTGGAATTTCCGCAGTCCAATAGCATATACAAACTCCGCCAATGTCTTATCAGGTGTAGCCAAAGCTATTGCAAGGAACAATAATAAGAGAAATTGCACCGGGGAGCATTAGTAGAGAATCTGCATACATTAAAATGTGATTCATAAGGCTGGACATTAGGGGCCACACGCAAATGCCTTATAGCCAACAAACCTACTGAATTTTTGTTAAGTATCTTTTAATGTTTCTTTCACCATGGGAGGTCTCATGCTTTGATAAATTTCTATTAATTTAGTTTGAAACGCATGTAGTCATTACTTGGAAAGTGAACTACGCAATTCGTGAAGAAAGTTGTTACATCTTCTCGGTATGAGGAAATGGGTGTACAATGTATGTGGTAACGATTATCTGGATTCTTTTCCCTCTGGTGAGAGCCGTTACACACTAATTCCAGCCGGAGTGACCCCGGAGCGGACTGGTGATCTTTACATTCTTTATTTCCATGGTACTTTGGTAAAAATTGCAGTCAGTATGCCTCACCCCTCCCCCGCCTCCCCCAACCACAGAACAAACAAAAGAGAACAAGGAATGAGCGCATGATGTATGTTCCTCGCAACCCCGTGGACACCCACAACAAAAACTATACCGAATTATATTTATAGGTTCATCTTTTCTGAGAAAAGGGTATATGAGAGGAATTTAAACAATACCATGAGCTCAATCTTTTTTGAGCGCCTGTACGATACATACAATATCATTATAGACTGTTATGCCTTTCAGCGTTCAGTCTGCAAGCCTCTGTGAATTTACTAAACGTCGCCACAATCCTCTATTTGCAACTAATGCTGTGGCCTCATTTAGTTCTATACCTCTTATCTTTAAATCGTTAGAAACTGAGTCTAACCATCGTCGTCTTGGTCTCCCTCTACTTCTCTTCCCCTCCAAAACAGAGTCCATTATTCTCCTAGGTAACCTATTTTCCTCCATTCGCCTCACATGACCCCTCCACCCAAGCCGGTTTATGCGTGCAGCTTCATCCATCGAGTTCAATCCTAAATTACCCTTTATCTCCTCATCCGACTACCCTCCTGCCATTGTTCCCACCTGTTTGTACCAGCAATCATTCTCGCTACTTTCATGTCTGTTACTTCTAACTTATGAATAAGATATTCTGAGTCCACCCAGCTTTCGCTTCCGTAAAGCAAAGTTGGTCTGGAAACAGACCGATGTAAAGATAGTTTTGTCTGGGAGCTGACTTCCTTGCTACAGAATACTGCTGATCGCAACTGCGAGCTCACTGCATTAGCTTTACTACACCTTGATACAATCTCTCTCACTATATTACCATCCTGGGAGAACACACAACCTAAATACTTGAAATTATTGACCTGTTCTAGCTTTGTATCACCAATCTGACATTCAATTCTGTAGGTACAATATATATATATATATATAGTGAATAAAAAATTTCTGTCCCGGTAATAGCAGACCGCGATAATAATAATAATAATAATAATAATAATAATAATAATAATAATAATAATAATAATAATAATAATAATAATAAACTCGTATGAAACACCCCGACATCAAGAGAAATGTCACGCAGCAATATATAACGCGTCTCAACAAGGTACTATCATCAAAACTGACAGCTAAACATCTTACCAAAGCAGTCAATACGTACGCCGTACCACTGCTCACATACTCCTTTGGTATCATAAAATGGACCCAAACAGAACTTCAGCAGTTACAAACGAAAACAGCAGTTTCACTCACCCGGTACCATATGCACCATCCTAAATCTGCAACCGAACGTCTTACACTCCCGAGATCAGAAGGTGGTAGGGGCTTCTTATCCATTGTCAATTTACATAGCAATCTGATATCAAGTCTAAGAGAATATTTCCACTCGAGATCTGATACATCGTGTCTTCATCATGCTGTTTGCAGAGCCGATATAAACTATACACCTCTCAATCTGTCGTCGCCAGAAATGCCTGTTTCTACCCCACCCACAAAAGAGATGAATATGGCCATGTGGAAGCAAAAACCTCTTCACGGGAAATACCCCCATGAACTGGATCAACCTCATATCGATAAATCTGCGTCGCACGCTTGGTTGACCTACTCCAGTTTTTTCCCAGAAACAGAAGGATTTGTTCTGGCCATCCAAGATCAAGTAATTGCTACACGGAACTACCGTAGATTTATCATGAAGGATCCAACAGTTGTCTCAGACAACTGCCGCCGCTGTTCCAGAACTACAGAGAGCATACAGCACGTCATCTCTGGTTGCCCACACTTGGCCAACACCGATTATAAGCACCGACATGATCAGGTAGCAAAAATCATTCACCTGAAACTTTCTGTAAAATGTGGATTTCTTCAGTCATCAACTGCATATTGGAAATATACACCTCCACCCATTCTCGAAAACTCTTCATATAAACTACTATGGGACCGAGAAGTCATAACCGATGTCACGCTCAGCAACAACAGGCCAGATATTATTCTAATCGATAAATCAAAAAGATCCGCATCCCTTATAGAAATTGCTTGTCCAAATACCTCCAATCTGCAAACAACAATAGCCACAAAGATATCAAAATACACAGAACTGGCAATAGAAATACAACGCCTGTGGAAACTAGAATCAGTCACCACAGTTCCAATAGTAATATCATGTGCCGGTGTTATTCCAAAATGCTTGCACAGCTCTCTGGCCGCATTAAACCTGCATCATCACACATACGTAGAACTACAGAAAGCCACCCTCCTGAGCACCTGCCACATTGTGAGAAAGTTCCTAGGAACGACTTTTCCTCTGACTCACGCCAAACAGCATGAAGTTCCAGGTCGCAGTTCCAGTAATACTGAAGAACAGATTCCCAAAACGGGGACATAAGAAGTCTGAAGTTGTTTGTATTTACTGTATAAATGTATATGTTGTAATTATTTCTGTTGTAAATATTTGTACATATATGTACCTGTAGTTTCATAATCAAGAGGGTGACTCCTTGCTTAGGCCGAGTCAGCCCATTATGTTACTGGCACAAGCCGAGCCTTCCTAAATTGATACAAATAATAATAATAATAATAATGGCGTACGATCTTCGAAAGGCCTGGTGTGGGTCTTTCGATTTGACGCCGTACGGGGGATCTGGGCATTTGTGAGGATGGATTCTAATGCTGAAGACGGCGCAAGCACCCAGCCCCAGAGCTATAGAAACTACGCAATTTAAGTTTAAATCCCCGACCCGCCCGGGAACCGAACTGCGGGACCCCTTGGACCAAAGGCCGAATTTCTAACCATTTAGGCATGGAGCCGGACAGACCATGACAAAGGCGATTTTGATAATTAAAATGAGAACGAAAACCAGACCTCTAACTCGCATTTTTCATCCAGACTCAAGTGGGGAAAATGATGACATTTCGTTTTAGGCGAGGTTAGCTCTGGATGAAAATTGTGAGTTGGTTGGTTCCTGTCCTCAGTCTGTCTGTTCTGAGAGGCTCTAGTACGGTCTATTTGTATAGCATGCTATTCGTAGTAGATTATCGAAACATTTTTGTGCATCAACACAGTAGCTAGTGTGACATAAAACCAACCTCGTCACTGGACACTATCAGACACTATTTAACATGTTACTGTGAATTAAACAGAGTCGTCTACCATGGTTTGGACATGCACTAAGGGCAGAAGCCGGTACTATCGCGAAGACGGGTTACATGTTAGAAGTAGGAGACCGAAAGGACGAGCAAAACAGCGATGGGCCGATACCCTTCACAAAGATCTGAAGAGCGTCAATCTCCACCCTCACATGGCCAAGGACAGAACTAAAAGGAGACAACAAATCCATGTAACGGACTCCGCCAGCAGGAGGGACAAACCCTGAAGAAAAGAAGAAGAAGATAGTAGCATATTCTGCACATATGGGAAAATAATATAGACCTAATTTAGGACCAATAAATGAAATAACATTTATGATACCAAGCTTAATAATACTTTACAGTTACTTCAACATAATTCTCGTCGAATCAAAACCAAATTATGTTCATGTAACGAGACTGACTGAAATGTGTGTACAGGCATCATAATATCCGTGAAGGCAAACGTGAATGGTAAGGGCTAATAGGCAGAAAATTGACGCAAGGAATCATCATCAGGTTTGAGACCCACGAAAGCCAGCCTGTACATTATAAAGTGCTGTACATTACTATATGATTGTGTGCACAAACGACTACCATTGCATTGATTGACAGTTGTGAATCACCCGATAGTTAGCATAGTGCTGGGTGTAGGTGCTGTGACATGGGTCTGAGCATATTACGCAGTGCTAAAGAAATTATTAACATGTTCTTATTGCTCTTTGGATATTAGACGGTGCAAATTCACATGACACAATGTGGTTATTAATCCGTTAAACACAGTAAGATTTTGGATCAGACCGTAAATGCCTGTTTGTTGAAGCCACTAAGGATCGACGTCAATGTGTAAGACAACCGTACAATCGACTTCGCGAGTTTTAAGTATACAGGAGTATAATATATCGTTCCTGAAAATTACATGGTCGGTGAATCACGATGTTTCTATTATTCAGAGACTAGCTGTTGTGTACCCGTCGTTGACGGGTTAGTTTTAGTAATGGCTGATGCAATGCCATCTAGTGGTGTTGAGTCCTGGTAGAAGAGAGAAACTCAACTAACAACAGTCTGTGTATTATTACTGTGGATGAGTTTCATGGACAGCGCAGGTCTTCACATTTTTCTTCCGGCTCTGAGACATTATGGCATCGAAAGTCAGAGAAATCTGTAATTTTCCCTCCATTCATGATTCCCTTTTCTGTTCGATTAATAGGGGCTAATTGCCACATGAGTTTTCAGCTTATACAAGCAATCAAGGCAACAAACACCGTTATCACCAGATAACTCGTTGAAATGGCAACTGAACAATAGTTGTACTGTATGTCAATGATTCTCACCGTTGATAGACTTCGCAATAAAAATAGAAATGTAATATATATGTTATCAGGGACTGCCTGGCCGAGGCGATAAAGGCGTGCTCGTTTGCCCGGAAGGACGTGGGTTCGAATCCCCGTCAGGAAGACGTAAAATTTAAGAAACGAGATTTCCACTTCTGGAGGTACATATGGCCCTGAGGTTCACTCCACCTACAACAAAAATGAGTAGCAGGTTAATTCCTGGGGGCTAACCACTCTACCCCATCAAGTGCCGAGGTTATGAATAGTGGAAGCCTTTACCTTCCACTCCTCCAAGGGCCTTCATGGCCTGTACGGAGATGACTTTGCTTTGTTTTGCTTTTTTATATATGCTATCGTAGCCCGTACTATAAAAATGAATGAAATATAAATGATCGGAAAATGTAGTTCCTATAGCTTTTGTTATGTACAGGTTTTAGATAGCAGTACTAATTTCAGAGATAATTGGAAGTTTGTGAAAAATACAACAATTAATAACATCTTTGTTATTATTCCTCCTGTGGCAAAAGTGCATAAAACATGAAAGATCAGAAATATTTTCCACAACTTTCATTATGTACAATTTTAAGATACAGTTATTATTAGGAAATGCAGCTAATATTAGGAATTTGCTTTTTCCTGTAGTGGTCCCCTTAATTTTGTTATAGCTATAGTCAGATACATACCCTCATACACACCTCCACTATCCCTAAACTTAATCACTGAGTTCCGAGAAGTTATGTTGAGCGTTATCCTGTGATATTTTCGTAAACAGACAGACCGACAAAAAATTAACTGAACGTATCTGTTCACATAACTCGAGATGAAAACGAAGTTCGGAACAAAATATGAAGTGTAAAGATAACATTCTTTTACATACAGTAGCTTATGGAGAGCATAATTTAAAGAAAGGCTCTTTGATGTTCATCAGCCTAAGCCCGGATTTTTATGCAGTAACAGGTTAGACTGCAAACTAATTTGGTTAGTGAGAAGTGTCGGCCACCCGCTTTTCCGTAATGTAGCAAGAGTAACATAAGTTACAGGGGTTCTGATAGGCCGTACCCCTAATGTTTATGCAATCCCCATAGCACAGTCGTAGTGAAGGTAGACTATACTTGCTACTCGCTTCAGTCAGTTTGCATTCTAAACTAGGCCTATTAATGTAAAAAATTCCGGGCTCTATCATCATCACAATTTAACTTCCTCCACTGACGAATCAAAAGTTTGTCTATTTTGCAAGGGAATGTTGAACGGCAAGAATGGATAGAAAATGCCAGAATATTGCCTTTTGTTCACAATCACGCTTCTTTTGAGGTGAATATAGTCCAACGACGACGTGGGTAGGAGTGTGCAAATTGTACTACATGCAGGAAAGGACGCTAGTCAGCTTATTGTCAAGCAGCCTTTTTCAAGAAATCAATTCATCTTGGACCAGTCAAACAGTTGCAAGACACGGACAGATATTAACATAGCTGTCAAAGTACAGCATTGCTGTCGTTTTTAACTGTGCTCCGTTAACGTTTGTTGGAAGGTTGTCACTCCTACCCGCGTAGGAATTAAATAGTACCAAGTGTTCTTACATTATAAGCGTTTAATTGCAACTCTGTACCAAGTAGACCGATTGATGTGACATTATCGTATTTACTTATCTTGTTTGCTTGCAATGTGCTTCTCATTCGCTCTCTGTCTCTCATGAATTGTGGAGTGATTAATGGTTAATATAATAATAATTTCGTGTGGCTATTTCTAGCCGAGTGCAGCCCTTGTCAGGCAGACCCTCCGATGAGGGTGGGCGGCATCTGCCATGTGTAGGTAACTGCGTGTTACTGTGGTGGAGGATAGTGTTATGTTTGGTGTGTGAGTTGCAGGAATGTTGGGGACAGCACAAACACCCAGCCCCCGGGCCATTGGAATTAACCAATGAAGGTTAAAATCCCCGACCCGGCCGGGAATCGAACCCGGGACCCTCTGAACCGAAGGCCAGTACGCTGACCATTCAGCCAACGAGTCGGACAATGGTTAATGATTAATGATTAATGTGCTGATTAATGGTGACAATTCCCAAAGCTACAGTGAAACTTATTCACATGGAAACAGCTTCGGTTCAAACACGAACCTTGTGATAATAATTCATACCCCGGCAATATTAATACACTCACCATGAACTGTTATAATGGAAATTAAGACCCGTTTAAAAGTAGATAGAACCGTATTTAATAGCAGGATATATTTCATATGCAGTGATACTCTCAATTTAAAACTCCGATAGCGCACTGTAAAATGCTGCGTGTAGTCCACTCTGTTCTAGGGTGTTGAGACCTAGAGTCTGAACCGACAAAAAATTGAAGAGTATTTGTTAAAAAGGTGCTATTTCCACTTCAAAACAAATCAGTATTTCGTCCACATGCATCACAGCAGTTGAATATTATAATGAGCAATCCACAACAGAGAGGGGGGTGTACTCTGCCCGAAGGCAGGTCCGAACCTCCGCAGAGGTATGTCTGAGCCGGAGTTTACGTACGGTAGGGTGGCCAGTTCCTTTCCGCTCCTCCAGTCCCTTACCACCACCAACAGTGCGTGGCAACCCATCCAGATGTTGACCACGCCCAACTTTGGAGATCTCATGGGATCCGGTGTTTCAACACGGTTACGGCCGTAATCCACAACAGAAAGATGTATTTCTTTAAAAGTTGTACCAAACCGGAGGACGGACAAATTCCATGTTCCTTTTATTTTACGTAACTTGTGTTTCTCCCACAACTTTCTTAACATGAAAATAGCACTTTTGAACAAACTCTCCTCAATTAATATGATGGAATGTTTCTACATGTGGCTCCACAGAAGAATATTAAAAGTCCCCTTCGTTCAACACATGAAACGAACAGGTTTTACCACGTGCTCGCAGTAAAGACAAGTACTGGTTGTCACGAAAAGCCTACTTGGAACACGTACTTAGAAAAATTCTTGGTACAGCTGCTTATTTTTAAGAGGGATAAGAAGAAGAAGAATTAAAACACATTGTCTTATTAGTATCAAAGACTGGATTTGTAGACAGACATTGAACAACTATACCGTGTTCCAGAATACCGAGAAGCATTAGCTGTGGTGATCGCCAGCATCTATAAGACTGGACTTGGCATGCAGAGGAAGAAAACACTGTTATGATCACCCAAATATGACTTCGTTGTATAAAACGGATAAATTAGTAATTAGATCATTTGCCGTTGAACAGTCTCTAGTTGCATGCTTTTAAACTTCAAATTTTTCACTCTCTTTATTAACTATGAGAAATTTAAAACGGATACAGAATAAAAATGATGGAACTGTTGATAGGCACCGGAGGTAATATACCTAAAGCAATTCTGTTTCCTTGATGAAGATTTAGAAACCGGAATCCACCGTCCTGGCTATAGCAGACTCTGTTTTAAAACGCTCATTATCAATTATCAGACATCACCTGTATTTCATTACATGACTGTTTGTCTGAAATGCTTAAAAATTCAATAAAGTAGAGGACAGGAAAGCAAACAAATCATCGATACCAGATATGAAACTACTTGCTAGAAACATAGCAATAAAACATAGAAAATTATAAAGTTTCTTATCATGATTATCGTTCTCTGTAGGCCGATCATTTTAATTCGCTAATAAAGATGGATATGCATTGGATATTCTCTCTTTGTGTTAAAATTCATGCGAATCGCTGAGGTAAAACGATTACTGAAACTATTTTTCTTAATTGAGCCATATCTCAAAGTGAACACGTCTGTAACATCTTTCAGACAAATTAAGACTAAAATTGATGTAAGCCAGGAAGAATCTCACAGAATAGGAGAAGGCCCAATTAAAATCAATATTTATACGACTGTCGTAGTAATTTTGGGGCCTATTATATAAACATAGCTGAGTCGGGATCAATTCTGATTCGAGATCAGAAATAGATCCTTTATAAGGTGCTCGTTGTGTTGTATAACGTTGATCTCGGATCTCATGAACCGGATCAACTTTGATCCGTGTTCGTAGAATTTTGCTTGGCAACGTCGTAAACAGCGTGGGGCATTCGAACTAATCAAGAGTATGTTGGTAGTAATGTCACATTATTTAATCTTTTTGTTCTCTTTCATGTAATGTAAATCAGATCTCAAACACATTGACTGAAAAATGGACATGAACATGGAAAAGCATGACAAGGTTGTCAATGAGCGAAGAAATCGAGCACCGAAGTTTACAGCGAACGAAAACGACTTGTTAATTGATTTAGTTGTTACGGAATATAAGAATACCATCTAAAATAAGAATACTGCTGCTATAAGTACGAAAGAACAGGAAAATGCATGGAAAGCACTCGCTTCAGACTTCGATTCGCACGCAAGTGTGTCGCGACGGGATTGGAAATCCTTGCAATATTATGCTACAAGAGTGTTAAACAACGAAGAAAGAAGTTGGCTGCAGATGATATGACAAGCAGGCCTACAGAAATATTGTGTAGGCTATTTACGTATTAATCACTAGTTGAGGTTTCAGAGCCAGTATGTCAACATTCATAAAACAGAAGGAGGTCCATTCGTACAACCTACGGTAGATGGAAACTCGTGGCAACATTGACACCCCAATTTCTTCCACTAGCCCGCGAGTCCGACTGCGATACAAACTTCCAACAAGAAGTTATTTATGGTATGTTAATCTCGAAATTCTTATATGAATAACTAGAAATACGAGATGTTCGTACGCTTGTCACAAGAGTACGGTATTGTAAATTAGTTACTGATACACAGGACTATGTCTGATGTTAAGAAATTTGGTTTTGGTTCCAGTGAATATTGCGATAAGGCCTTTCCCTTAATTAATCGGCCATCAGTAACTCTAATAAAAATTACAAACTACCCCTTGTGACTAATGACAGGTTAACTAAATACAGTGCACATTTACTATGGAAGAACATAATGTCTACTTTTATTATTTAGATATACGTGAATGTAATGTTAAGGATCCTGCACTTACCACGGAAACTGCAGTGAGCGAATCTAAATCTCAATCGGTTGCTTTCGTGGAGGACATACCTGCCAGTGGGGTTTATGACTACATGGTAATGTATCAAATTACGTGACTACCGTTGTTGCAACAAACTTTATGAAGGTGTTAATTCAGATAGATATTACATATTAAATCAAATATAATTTTCACACGCTTAACTGTTCCTTGTTACTATTCCACTAGTTTTTACAGCACGGCTGTTCTTCTTCTTCTTCTCCTGCTTCTCCATCACATTCTTAAATTTCAGTTCTGACACTGATTTTAGGAACAAGTACCAGGCACATATTTCAATCCAGGCTCCAGCAGACGAACTTCACCTCCTGAAAAGAGAAGAGCTGAAGCTTAGGGAAGTTTAAGGGAAGACTTCTACAAGAGAAGAATGGAATTTATAGAGGCAGAATACGCCATAAAATGGAAAATATAAAACTAGATCAGGAAATTGAAAAAAAATAGCTGGCGGCGGGGAAAGCGAGAACAAATGAATATTCTTGCCTGAACACGTTATTCATTTCATTCCTAACAGCATTCCTCCATTCAGCCCAGCTTCCTCGACGACTGGATGTTCCTCGAAAACCCTTCTTCCTGCTAAAATATCTCCTTCTACTTAAGGTTCACAATCTGTGGAATCCAGTGCCATGTTACGTAGAACAAAAGTTGCTACTATAATAGGCGGAACCCATGGTAATTTTACTTGAAGTTTCTCTTTCAAGCAGGGAAATCATCATTTAACAACCCTGAAAGATCTTTAATTTGTGGATCACGATATCTTATGAACTCTGTTATATGCCATCTCTGCAGGTGTCGCTTCATGTAATACTGGAGTGAGGAGGTACACGTAGCATGGTAGGCACTATCTCCGAGAAGAAATCCATTCGGCAATTCATCTACCTCAAACCGAGTATGAACTCTAGAGTATCGAATATATCACTGTCATGTGCAGATCCAGGACACCTTGCTAAAATGTCAAGACAACGCAGATTAGCATCACATATAACTTGTACTTTTAAAGAGAACCATCCATGCCTGTTCCTGAACACTCCAGCGTTGTTATCCGCTAGCGATATGACAGGCACGTGGGTACAGTCTCAGGGGCGTATCGTTAGGGTCTACAGGGCCTGCAATGCAGACGGGCCCGGGCCCTTAAGGGGTCCTGCAGCCTCCTCGAAAAAGTTAAAATACATACATATTTTAATTTTTACGAAATCAAAAATGTTTAACTTACGAGGGTCATCCAAGAAGTAACAATGTTTTACAAAAACAATATCTTAAAACGCCTATTGCCTGTACACAAAATTGTAACATAAGTCGAAATAATTCATTTTTACAATGTTTTGGTAGGGGAATTGCCAGTTGGTTTCATCTAGCAGCAGTTTTATAACGATTGTGTTGAGTATAACACAGTACAGTTGTAAACAATGTTTGCCCTTGCTGTCTCTCGCAACACCGCTACACGATCCTCACGAAAGACTTGTACCAAGTTATTTTAAAATAATTATAGCAATGAAAATTGATACCGAAATTTTAATTAGAAAATGATACTTTCATGATGTGTAGTGTATCTGAGATTGTATTAAACACACATTTTGCTGAACATTTAACTTGTGTCACACATTTATTCGACAACAATGCCAATAAAATATTGGTGTAGTAACAATCAGTCAATCCAGTTTCGAAAGAGCTCTCTTTGTACGAAGTTAATAGTAGATTAGCCTTATTAGTTGTTCGGTTTTATATTTTTCACACTACTTTACCAATATTTGAACAGTTTTTAAAATATAATTTTGTACGTATATTTTTCTGTGCTGTAATTGAGTAAATTATTATGACTGGGTATCGGTTAGAGAGCAGAGTTCTATAGTTGCTGAAAAATGAATCCAATGGACATAAAGAGAAAAATTTTAAGTAGATTTTCCAAAAGCAAAATCAAAAAAATCTTGTTTCTCTACTTTTAAATGAGAATACAAATACCAATTTTCGACTGTAACATCTTCAGTTTTTAAGATATAAGTATCCTCATAAAAAGTATTCAGCCCCCTTTTCACCTTTCTTCACCTCCCTTAAGAGGATTTTCCGAAAACAAAAAAATGCGTGTTTCCTTATTTTTAAAGGAGTTTCCAAATACCAATATTCATGCCTTTAAACTGTTAAAGTTTTGAGATATAGATACACTTATTTTAATAATTCACCCCCTTTTCACCCCCTTAGCGACGGAATATCCAAAAATCCTCCCTTAGTGAGCACCTACATTTTAATATAAATGTATCCTCAACATTTTTTTCTTTATGTCCAGTAGTTTGGCTCGGCGATTATTAACCAGTCAGTCAGTCAGGCCATGTTACTTTATATATATATAAGGTATACAAACGTGGAAAGTTGGTTATTATTGTTTGTTTGTTTGTTTGATTCATTGACTGATTGATTGTTGCGACATCGCCAGAAAACGCCTAAACAGAATTTCTTGAAACTAGGTATGTAAGGTCAGGGATAGCCGGGTTGTGTGTTACGCTATTATATTATTTGAGCGGTAATAACATGAAATGGCATATGGCTTTTAGTGGCGGGAGTGTCCGAGGACAAGTTCGGCTCGCCAGATGCAGGTCTTTTGATTTGACGTCCGGAGGCAACCTGCGCATCGTGATGAGGATGAAATGATGATGAAGACGCCACATACACCCAGCCCCCGTGTCAGCGAAATTAACCAATTATGGTTAAAATTCTTGACCCTGCTGTGAATCGAACCTGGGACCCCTGTGATCAAAGGCCAGCACGCTAACCATTTATCCATGGAGCCGGACATTTGAGCGGTATAGTAACATAACAATAGTAAAAAGGGTCAGAAAAGGAAACGTCAAATTTCGGCATCAATATTTATCTCGAAAACTGTATTGCATAAAACTTGTGTAAAATATAATTTGTGTTTGGTACGTTTTATCGACGAGATGAAATAACAATGATATTCGCGATTATTGCATTTTTCTCGTACTCCCCTCCTAAGCCCAAGGCTGTGAGTTCTTCAATAACCAGACACGGACGGATACTAGAGCTAGTTTTATACAAGAATGTATCACTGTGTCTTTAGTTGCTAAAAGGACTATTGTACTTATAAATTTGTGTTCAAGGAGCTGGAAATGTTGAATATATTATGTTTATTTCTCAATTCTTTCCTATGTATGGGGTGCCTAGTCGAGACGGTAAAGTCCTGCTGGGTTCATCCGAAAGGAATTGGGTTCGACTCCCCGTCAGGAGGTAGACACATTTTGAAGCAACGTTTCTCCTTCTGAAAAACCATACAATGGCCGTAAGATTCAAGCAGCCTATGCCAAGAAGGAATACCAGGTTAATTTCTGGGAACAAAGGTGGCTGGGCATAGAGCTAACTATTCTGCCTCACTTTTTTAATGCTATTTGTGCGTGTAATTTGAATGTAGGAAGTGTAGAGTGTTGAATGTGAGGAAAGGAACGTTAAGGACCACACAAACCCCCAGTCCCCAGGCCAGGGATATTAATCATTTAACCGAGCTCGATAGCTGCAGTCGCTTAAGTGCGGCCAGTATCCAGTATTCGGGAGATAGTAGGTTCGAACCCCACTGTCGGCAGCCCTGAAGATGGTTTTCCGTGGTTTCCCATTTTCACACCAGGCAAATGCTGGGGCTGTACCTTAATTAAGGCCACGGCCGCTTCCTTCCACTTCCTAGCCCTTCCCTGTCCCATCGTCGCCATAAGACCTATCTGAGTCGGTGCGACGTAAAGCAACTAGCAAAAAAAAATTAATCATTTACAATTAAAAAACTCTGACCCAGCCGATAATCGAACCCGGAGTCGCCGAGTAATAGGCGGAAGCGTTGCCCCTATACCGCGGAGCCAGACTCCTGCCTCACTTTGTTTCGAGGTTCTACTCCTCCACGAGTCTTAATGGCTTTTACACATATGGCTTTACTCTGCTTTGGCTTTCCTATCAAAATACTTGCAAATTAATCTGCCTGATATATACATGCTTATTTCCTCCGCATCATCTTTATGATCATCACCATCATTATCGTAATCAAATTTTAACATATGGTTTATTATTTGGCTTCTTTATTTGCATGCCACTTAAAATGTGAGCAGTGATATACGAACAATACACTGTTAATGCGGTTTTATTATTCGCACATTACCTGCTCGTGACATGCAAAACAGGAAGACAATTGCTGATGGCAGTTCGAGTATCTGATACGTAATTCAGGTCTTCCAACGCACCTACCGCTGTGAATGCCCAGTTCGTCATTTTAATCTCCACACCAACGATTGTAATTAACGGCAGGTACGTGACTCTATCTTCCAAAATTAATCCCCACCACGATGGCAGTGTTAATGGATTAAAATCATCACTGAAGAGGGTTATGTAATATATTAATGGCTTATTATGATTATTACATACCAGATTCCTAGCTTGCCAATGAGAAACTCACCTTTAATACCCTTTTTCTTATAAAACCGTTCATTAAAAAGATCGAGGAAGTGATTCTTGATTGATAAAGTTATTATACACTCCAGACAGCTTTCTTTAGAGGTTCTCTCTTGCTTTGACAAGAAATGTCATAAAACTTTCTTAACTCAGATAATGAAATATGTTTAAAATTTCATTACGATAATGATGGCTATGATGATGAGAAAATAAGCGAAGGAGTAATATAATATTAACCCATCAATGAAAATGTGTACCTTGAAGCTTAGAAATGAAAATGACAAAAAAAGTCCGCCTCTGTGGTTTAGTGGTTAGCGTGATTAGCTGCCACCCCCGGAGGCCCGGGTTCGATTCCCGGCTCTGCCACGAAATTTGAAAAGTGGTTCGAGTGCTGGAATGGGGTCCACTCAGCCTCGGGAGGTCAACTGAGTAGAGGTGGGTTCGATTCCCACCTCAGCCATCCTGGAAGTGGTTTTCCGTGGTTTCCCACTTCTCCTCCAGGCGAATGCCGGGATGGTACCTAACTTAAGGTCACGGCCGCTTCCTTCCCTCTTCCTTGCCTATCCCTTCCAATCTTCCCATCCCTCCACAAGGCCCCTGTTCAGCATAGCAGGTGAGGCCGCCTGGGCGAGGTACTGGTCATTCTCCCCAGTTGTATCCCCGACCAAGAGTCTGAAGCTCCAGGACACTGCCCTCGAGGCGGTAGAGGTGGGATCCCTCGCTGAGTCCGAGGGAAAAGCCGAACCTGGAGGGTAAAGAGATGATGATGACAAAAAAAAAGGTGAGGCTAACAGAAGAATTGGTCGGATGCCAATGTAACTTCCTGCGCACGGGTACACACCATCGGCGGGTATGTAAATGATTAGAGTTGCAATTCTCTTTGATAAGTACAACGGCCACCAGAGTACATTTATTTTTACAATTGGTTTCATGTCGCATCGACACAGATAGTTTTTTTTTGCTACTGATTTTACGTCGGACCGATACTTATGGCGAGGATGGGATAGGAAAGGGCTAGGAGTGGAAAGGTAGCGGCCGTAGCCTTAATTAAGGTACAGCCTTAAAACCATCTTCAGGGCTGCCGATAGTGGGATTCGAACCCACTATCTCCCGGATGCAAGGTCACAGCTGCGCCCTCCTAACCGCACGGTCAACTCGCCCGGTGAGATAGGTCTTATGGTGATAATGGGACAGGAAAGGCTATGAGGGGAAAGGAAGCGGCCATGGTCTTCATTAAGGTACAACCCAAGCATTTGCCTCGTGTGAAAATGGAAAACCACGGAAAACGTTATTCAGAGCTGCCGACAGTAGGGTACGAACCCACTATCTCCCGAATGCAAGCTCACAGCTGCGCGCACCTAACCGCACCGCCAACTCACTCAGTACTCTGGTTGAAAGGGAGACGAAGACTTTCATGAGTAGTTCCAATAATGGGAAAATCGCTGATTTCTAGCCCAGGGAAAATGCCTTAAGGAGATGACAGAAATTGAACATTAATGTTATTAATGATTTAAACCCACTAGAGAGGGCTTATGAATAGTCCCTTTTGGACGCTCTCTTTCGTTCTCAATACCTCTTGCTTCCTACTATTAGTTTTTCCTTTCTTTCCTGTGAAAAAGGCTTGCGAGATTTAAAACCTTTGGTAGAGGAGATGACGAATTTACCATTTTACAAAATTTGAGGCGGTCTGGTACATCAGTATTAGAAATCCCAGCAGAAGCTAAGCCTTTTTTTTTACTACATTGAGCCACATGTTTCCGTTTTGGAATTTTTGGCGAGCGCGAAGATCTTATGCGTAAGCCTGTTGTTGTCCATTATCAGATGGTGCCCGTAAAAGTTCAGTCGCCTGCGTCGCATGCTGGTGTTAGCCGTTTCCATTCTGGAGCACTCTTGGCCCATCAATTTTCCGGAGGATTTGTCTTTTGACTTTTTCCAGGTCATCCATGGGGCCTTTCCTGTTCATCAGTAAGGTCTCAGCAGCATACAAGAAGTGGGATCCGACAAAAGTTTTGTAATGGCATATTTTGGCGTTCTTGGAAATGCACTTCTTGTTGTAACGGTTTTGCGACAGTTGGTATGGAAATCCAAAGCCTGTTTCCAGTCAATTGACCGGGTCAGGAATGGAATGAATGAAGCTCCCCATCTAGCGGCGAGGATAGGAATTGTGCCGCTACCGAAGACCGTCGCACGCCTCTGGAGGAATGATTAATGACTGACAGATGAAATGAAATGACATTGGAGTGTGTTGCTTGAACGAAAGGTGATAGGGAAAACTGGAGTACACAGATAAAAACCTGTTCCGCCTCCGCTTTGTCCAGCACAATTTTCACATAGAATGAAGGGGATTTGAACCACGAAACCCAGCGGTGAGAGGCCGCCTGAGCCACGGAGGCTTCACAGCTGGTATGCTGCGTTGAATTTGCCACATATCTCTAAAATGGAGATTCTGTCGCTACCATTGGGGTGGACCCATTCACCAAGATACCGGAATCGACTTACTTTTACAATCTTTCATAGACGGTCGTCAAAGTACTTGGCCTGATATTTGTAGTCATGCCTTCGCTGCTGTCTCGTGTAGGGATTGAACTGCAACTGCATAATCCTTAGATTTATTAGTCAGAATCGCGATGTCATCTGCGAAGGTCAGGCTCCTGATCTCGATCTTCCGTGTTCCGTCTAAAATGGTAACCGGTTTGATTCCGAGATTGTTCAGTGCAAGTTACGAGGTCTTTATCACTTTGTCGGGCACCGAATTGAAGAGAAGAGAAGAGAGGCGATCCCCTTGTTTCACACCAGTTGTGATCGTGAAACTCGTTCTCCTCGAAATTTTACCTTGGATGAAGTATCTGCGGGGTCTGTTCGATGAGGGTGTATGTGATGTAATCCACTCGTCGTTCTCGCAGCATTGAGAAGAGTGTCTGGTGGTCTGTAGAGACATAAGTGCGAATTCAACGAATACCACGATGATGTTCACGCCCGTCAGTTGTTTTAATTGAAGATTAGTTTTCAGGTTCGGTGCAGGACCGTCTTCGCCAAAATCCTCCCTGATATTCACCAGTCGTTTGGCCTCACTGGCTCTCCACACTGTCCTCCAAAATCCTAGACAGTACATTGTAGGCTATTGGCAACAGCGATATTCCTCGGTAGTTGTTGACGTTACTTCGGGCGCCTTTCTTGTGCAGTGGATGTATCAGAGTTATCTTCCAGTCATTCGGTATCTGGTGGATGCCCTACGATCGTAGTTTCACCTGCTTTAAGGGCTTCCGTAATGATGTCGTCTTCCCCTGGGAAGCTAATTGTCGGAAATTCTGGGTAGCATCTCGTATTTTATTTCACCTTCCTAAATGAAGTCCTCCTCATGAAAACCAGATTATGATTTAAATCGTCAATATATTTGTATACATGCATACATATTTCTTAACAGACTGTCCTACATTTCAGAGTTCAGTCCGCAAGCTCATGTGAATGAATTAATCATCTTTATATTCTTCCAGTCATAAGCAGCACAGCGGTAGCTTCTGCCAACACACCTATTAGTTTGAAATCATTAGGACTTCCTTACCAGCTTGGATAACCTACTTGTCCATTCCTTCCACTCTAGCAGCCTGTTCCTATTTCTTTCCTACCTAAGCCTTTCACAGATCTGGGGATATTCCTGGCCACGAAACTACCCCATCATTACGCAGGCAGTTCATTGTAGACCAGGGCCTCTCAAACGCCCAAAATCTCACGCGTGCAGATAGAGGCGCAAGAGCTCCGTGCACTGTGCATCGCTGCCGCTCGGCATGGCTCGGATCAACGCTTCGTCTCTGGGCTACTCGGCTAAGCTCGGCTCAACTCGCCTATACTCGGCTCAAGTCAGCCCGGATTTGGAGCGCTACGGCGCAAGTGGGGCAGAGGGAGACAGGCGGAGCGAGCGAGACAGGCGTGAGGAAAGAGAGAGTAAGCGCTATTGCTCCAAATCGAGGAGTGGGGGGTCTGCACTCTGGTCAACCAAGCCAAGTCGTCTTTTGCACCGTGCACAGTGCATGCACCACGCGCATGCACTCTGAGAGGCCCTGTTGTAGACACTGGCCCTGTTCTGTTGAAAAATGGCACCAAATCCTGCACCATGACAGGTAACACAAGATAACGCAGCGTGTCCGTGAAATACCGTTGTGCCGTCGGATTTCCCTCAGTCACTGCCAGCCATAATTTGAAGACATGCCCGATGGCTCCCCACAAAATGACACCAGGAGTAACACCTCTGTGCCTCTCCAAAACAGTGGAAGAATGGGGCCTCTTTCAAGATCGCCGCCATACTCACAGACGATGGTCATCCGGGTAGTCCAGAACCGTGATTCATCGCTGAACACAATGCGACGCTATTCATCACCAGTCCATGCTTCTCGGTTACGGCACCACTCCAAACCCAATCGTTTTTGTTGTGGTGATAACGACAGCCTACGCATGGGACCGTAATAGCGTAGTTTGGTTGCTGCTAGTCTGCGGGATGACATAGAACGTTGCAGGGAATCAATTACTTTTTCTTGGTTGGCAGGCGCAGATGTGAAGGGGCTACGACGTGCTCAGTCCTCCCTTGTGGTGGTCAGATGTGATCGACCGTAACCTTGACGACGAGTATGCCTGCCCTCACATTTCCATGCAGCCCAACATCGGGCCTCTGTCACATCCGAATGCCTCACAAATGTGGATATTGAACGATTCGACCAGCTGGCCAAAGGTAGGCGCACATTGAGGCCCTTTTCACACTCTGTCACGTGCTAATAACGCTGTCTCACGCGAGTACACGACATCTTCGTGTCCTTCACAGCGATCACTCAACATCTGACGCTATTAACGCCCCTTATATACCCTACCAGGCCTAGTAACAACACTCTACACGAACAACACTAGTGCACTCTGGACCGCGCAAGTTAGCCGTGCGATTAGGTGCTCGCTGCTGTGGGCTTGCACCCGGGAGATAGTGGGTTAGAACCCCACTGCCCGTAGCCCTGAAGATATTCCATTGTCGCTATAAGACCTATCTGTGCCGATACGACGTAAGACCAATTGTAAGAAAGTAAAACAGAAAACAAAAAGGTCAACCAGAGTTTCATCTTACGGTAGAGATAGAAGTCGCAGGGGTCCAAGCGAGTAGGGAGGTTGGGAGATGATGATCATGTTGTTGTCTTGTCAGGAACTCCCTCACAATTTGTGGGGTGTGTGCAGGCATATTATAATTATGCAGTAACCAGTCCCCGTAGTTCCATATATCAGGCCGCTTGGGCCTCACGTCTTCCCTCAGTCATCTCAAAAAGTCTTCGTAAAACTCACCGTTGACAGTCTGACGCGGAAAGGACTCCTTGTTCACAATTCCTTAAGCGTCAAAAAAAAAAAAAGAAAAAGAAAAAGGAGAATGATCAACATTGACACACTTTTTTCGGCCGTGAAGTGGAAGGCGACTTCCTCTGCCTCTTTTTTATTCAGCCTGGAGCAATTTTTTTAATGAAAATTCTCTTCTCCTAAACTTGAGACATTTCGAAATTTACAGAAGCACAATAATGCAGAGTATAAATGAAAGCACCAAAACTCTATCTTACGACTATTTTATTAATGTAGGACGACCCAATCAGTATACACATACACACTCGACAATGAACGATAGCACGAAACACAACATTTCACTAATTATTGTCTATTTACAAAAGTCCTCTGCCCTCACAGCGAGTCTTCGCATGGCAGACTTTACATGGAACGGGCGATCCTCGATAATTTTGAATAACACTTTCACTTCTCTGCACAGCAGTTTCATGTAGTCAGGTTCGCACGCACATCCGTTGGCTGTCACAGCACACGACTCTGAACACTTGGCTCGACTTTAGACAACACTGTACCGATAACTCACAAAATCAACTCACGTAACCGCTCCACACACTGAATACTCATCTTACAACTCGTAACTGACTATGGCCATATCACTCTCCTCGAGGGGAGCTTGCTTTTATGTGCCTGGCGATGATTTTCTAGTGTATTCGGGGTGCGGCCAGAATACTTGTGGTGTAGTTACGCTTTCCCGAAAATTCAGAGAGACACCAGATGAAAGGGACAACAGAAGCATAGGTTATAACGTGCCCGCAGGTCGGCCAGTAGCTCCTATTTTTGACTCAACTCATTCTATCTCGGAATAACCGGTGGGGGTTTCTGCTTAATAGTTGGAACGTACTCCAAGAGGTACCTGGCGTCATAACTTGGAAACGCTGCTTGTTCACGTGTGATATTCAACTTCATGGAAATTATAAGCAGCACCTCGTACTTTTTTTTCAAGAAACGTCGTTTCTATTGAGTTACAGGAGTACGTAAAGCAGCTTCCTGTAATTTGTCCTGTAAACCTGCCTGTAATCCAAGTAAGATACAGGTAATTTCAAAAGTCACTCCGGCCTGAGTTTGGTAATGTTTGTTAGGATCTGTAATCTAAATCATTCTCTTTCTAGTAAGGATAGAAAATATGATCGACTTTTGATCTATCAGTCTTCAAAGAGAGATTGAACATGCGCTCAACCAACTAATGTTTTTCACTGCCCAATATTGACTAAAACTTGAACGATAAAAAATTTGCCGTTCCATAAACTTAACCAAGAATAGAGAAACCTCCGTGATACCTAGTGATGGAGGAAGGATTTAAACAGCTTGATATTTGATCATGGTTTCCCATTTTCACATCGGGCAAATGCTGGGGATAGACCTTAATTAAGGCCATGGCCACTTTCTTTCCACTTCTTGTACTTTACTATCCTATTGTCATCATAAGACCTGACTCTATCGGTGCGACGTAAAGCAACTTGTGTTAAAAAAATAAAAATACTCCATCAAAAGTAAAATAGGGAATTTACTTAATCATATATATATAAAATATTGACCTTAAGTCAAGTAAAGTGGAGTTTGTGTGACCACAGGTTTGAAAAAGTTGAGTCCCATCATTCTATTTCCTCTAAACTCTTTGGTTCAGCTACAGGTTTGTATATCATTTCTACCCTCGCGCAGTTTCCTTGCTATCCACCCACTTCGTTTTCCAGTGACATGAAATCTGCACAACGTTCGGCATTAATGAGATACATGACCTTGATGTTAATCTCGTCAAACCAAGTGGTCAGTCAATTCACACGAATAGCGATAGAATTAAAGTGACAAGAAAACAAGTGTGTTCAATGATAGGAACTAGTTCTTGGTTAATTTGTCTTCCTCCAATCACCTTCGATTTCATCAATCTTTTAATCAGTCGTGTAACTATTGAACTTACCATGCGGTTGTTATTTGTCGTGAAGGATTAAACTGGTATTCTAACTCATTTCAACTCAATAGTTCACGCTCAAAGTCTTCTTGTATCAGGGTAAGACCTGTTGACGTGGAAGGATTCCAATTTCTTCGTCCACTTGTCGTAATCATGGGATCGCTACTGAAATAATGGCGCAATTTCTAAACATACTGCATAGTGATGGCATTTAAGTCTCAAACAGCCAGAAATAATTGATGGAATTATATATTTACCTACCTCTTACATCTACAAAATCTCCTATCGCCCATGTCTTCAAAATGTATAATCCACAGAGATAGTACAGGTTATCTCGTTCAGGGTAGTATCAGAGATTGGGTTGGTTTAGTTCTCTCACCTAATGACCATCGTCTGACTGGGAATAAGGAAGTGAGGATTCATGCCACTAAATCACACAAAATGTCATAAAACTTGAACAATCGAACAATTCCTGTGGTAAAAAATACACCAAAAATAGACAAACCTGTTACTAAAAGGCCTAGTAACTTGTATATAGAGAGGGTATCATAATTACTACAATGTTTAGAACCCTAAGTTTGGTTAGCAGCAGCTCTCAAAAAGTTCCGCTTTGTGCCATTCTCTACAGTTCTACATAAGATTGGCATCGCAGCTCCTCCAGCAGTTGACAAATATATTCCAGTCTAGGCACTCCCCTACAATTTTCTTCCTTCCAAAGAGCTCTGCAGGATGAAGGCTAGTAAACTCTCATATCTGATTTTATGTCCAACCAATGTATTTTTTCTTTCTTTCATAATTATTGACAAGCTCGGAGTTTCTCCAACTATTCCATGAATTACTCACTAGTAACTCTATCTGTCCAAGGATTTTTCAGTATTCATCTACAACACCGTTATTTAAAGGAGTCTACCCTCTTCCTTTCTGCCACCCCCAGAGTCCAGCTCTCACTTCCGTTCAGAAATACGCTCCATACACATGTCTTAACTACTGTGGCGTATCCTGGAACCGAGGCATGTAACCAGTAACCACGCAGTAGCACAATGTATTAAGTAAATACCAATTTACTCACCCTAATTACATGTAGGTGAACTCGACCCTGCAATTCTTTTTGCAGAACTCCTTGGTGATGTCACTGTAGAAGTCCTTACGTGCGTTCATCTCAACAAGAAGATCCTTGTCTATAGACATCATTCCTAGTGCAGAGAGACGACTTTGACTTTGAGAATTGCGGACGAAAGCTTTTATACACTTTAGGGCCGAGAAAGAGCATTCTACATAATTAATGATGTAGCGGGAATAGTTGTAATCAATGTGAACAATTTACAAAGCTCAGGAAGACCGCTATGTAGACCAGTGATGAATAGGAATTTCTGGATCTGAGCCACAGTTGTACCTGTTTCTAAGTGTTCAGAAGTGAACATTGCCCTCAGTTCCGATTTTTTACTAAGACTTCAGTCAGTTTACTGAATTGCTCTTCAGGAAAATCTCCAGAAAAATATCGAAAAATATCAAAATTTCTTACTATCAAGCATTTCAATGAAGGACAGATCTCCTAATGAACGGAAGCTATATTTTAACTGTGCTAGAATTATATCATGAATTTTCATGTAAACACTTCATTACTCATCTTTAACCGAAAATGTTCTTCCTTTCTTCTCTTCCTTGGTATATCAGTTCGCTCTTCTCTTCTGTCCCAGACGTTAGCAAATCCACTGTTTCGCATTATAGATACTTTAGTTTCTAAAGAATTCACTTCTGTGGTGCAAACTGCAATGTCTAGGGTCTTATATTGAAGGATGTTGTAACATCAGTCAATGAAAATATTTCATTAAAAACATTCAGAAGAAAACTGAAGTGAAATTCCATTAATTTCGCAAGAGACCCGCTTGCTTTATTGATTGTATTGTTATTCCAGTTTCAAGGTTCCTCCAAAATACTTTCGTACAGCTCTTGGAGAGGAGCACGATATTCCGTGATGGTCTGTACTAAACGGCTAGAATAGTTCCACCTTGTTGGAGCTAGCTTAGGAAACCTTACCTTTCGGATACTGTCTAGCAGGTTAGTTTTCTATGAATAACTGCTAAAATATGTCTCAAAGCCACTCATAGTTGTGAAGAGTAAACGACATTCTTTCGTGCATGACACGGCCTGAGAGAGGAATAACCCAACATGAAAGTGACCAATGCCATTTGGAGTGAATTACCTCCAGTGCTTGAGTTGTGGCTGACTAGTGAGTTCATTCATTGTGTGTTTTGTTGATTAGTGAGTTCATTGTGTGTGTGTGTGTGTGTGTGTGTGTGTGTGTGTGTGTGCTGTTCCTGTGCTTTCCTCGTGTTCGGTGTTTTATATTGTTTTGTGCATTGTGGTATTAACGATGGATGAGACTAAAACGGATATAATTGTAAATCTGTTTGAAATGCCATACAAATTTGATTGATGAAAATATTCAAATAGTTAAAGCCTTGCATGCAAAGAAAATACGTCCCTGCTTAACTAATTGTTTACTCAGTTTTAAGCTGATATGTTTAGATGTGAAGAGCTTTCTCTTTGTATTTTGCCTGGTTAATTCTGCTGACCAGATCTCTCTTACTTCAGTTATCAGCTGTTATTTTGCTTCCTAAGTAAGAAAACTCTTCAATGTTACTGAGCTGATTCACACGCAGAGCTATATTTATTTTTCTTTGTTACTTATCTCCATTAGTTTTGTTTTGTCTGAACATGTTATATCCATATGTAAAAATACTGCCTATTGCTTGCAGCAAAGTCGTTAATTATTCTTCGCTACAACAATACCGACAAATATCAGGGTTGCTTTTAGTGCTATGTTAAGAATGATGGTGCAATCGGATTGGCAGAGGAAATTTTATTTTCGGAAAAGTGAGGTTACATTGTTGCTTCCGGGAGAGCGATTCAAATTGACGAACTCGTCGTATTTGCAATGTCAGAGCACAAGCCACTGCCGTGCTTCAGGAAAGATAAGGAGAGGAAGGATAGTGGGGTGTATGATGGAGACAGAGGTAATGTCGCGCGCGTGTGCACAAGTTTCCTCAATCGACTCGCACAGGATCGACCTTGTCTCTTACAGGAAATATCCACAGTTCGTTTATAAAACAGCCGTAACTGCACACACAGTACAAGAACACACTGTAATTACGACACACTTGTCAGTCAAGAAATGCATCAGATCGTTTCTGCTCTCGTCTGTTGGTCGCAGTAACGTTCTTTATTATTTAACATGCTCGAAGATGCAATACTGCTGCCCTACGATTGTGTACTCCTTCACTCACAACATTGTAAATGGAATGAAATACTGAACGAAGGAAACAATACGCCCAATGGTTTGATTACTTCGATGCACAGTTCACAACGGTGTAGCAGTAACCTTTGAGCTCTGTTCAGGATGTGTGGCGGGTCGCGTACTACCTCTGTCTCCCATTTCCAACTTTCCCTCCCTTCCTTCCCCTTCACTAACGCACAGCACAGCTGATTGTCTGGTATAGCAAATGCGGCAAGTTTTTCAATTTAAATCAAGTACCCGGAGGTAATAAATTAACCTCATTTTCTAGAAAATGAACATTTACCATAACACGAAAAGCATCCCTGATATTTTTGTCAGTATATTTATGCTTCATCCTGTATACGAAGAAAAGTCGATTTCCTCTTTCCTTGACACAAAATTACTTCACCCATCCTTGCCGAGTTAGTTTCCGCACATCTGGAATAAACATATCTTCACAATCCCTTTAATATAGTACTTCTTGGAAATAAATTAACATTGGTAATCTTTGTGGATGCAGCGAGTATGTTAATAAACAGGTTATATCCATGGAAACGTTCCAGCTAGTAAATAATGCTCTAATTTACCTTGTCAGTCGCGTTACTCATACACACAGAGAGAGAGAGAGCTCAAGCTAAACTAGGAAGTCAAATGAGAAATGTCTGTTCAAAAGGCGCCATTTCCACCCTAAGTAAGTTGTGAAAAAACGCAAGGAATCGTATAATACCAGGCACATGGGGCATATCCATGATCGGGTATGGTGTTACTTTTAAGGAATTACATATTTCTGATCTGGATTGATCATGACGTTCGTTAGTATTGAGCCGTATCCTGCCGGCCCATATGAAATATTTAGAGTATTATTTGACAAAATATATATAAAATTTATTCATACAAGTTACAGTCAGAAAAGTTAAAGCATTGAATCCCAGATAGCTGAGACCGGATGTCTATGGAGAAATCATATCGCTGGACGTTGCTTAACACTACCTTCTGATCGTGAGAATAGGTTGGCGTAACCAAGCGTGGGCAAGATTCGGTACGTGCACTAGATGCTGAATAAGCATTATTTTCAGCCAATAAGAATGTAAGGAATCGGCAACCATGGAGTCGACATCGCGCCAAGTCTCAGTTCCAGGCTGGCAAACGTGCACAGTAGCTCATGTTAATTTCTGCCATACGTTGGTTTTCCACAGATGTAGAAGTGATATAAATTCAGAAATATGATATTATAATTAGAGGAAAAGATTTGCGATTATTTGAGCTGTGTTTCACAAATGTATTGTAATTTATATTGTGTCATCAGACATAGCAAGCTTTCTGATTGGTGGTTGGTTTAGACAACCGGGAACCCCAGAATTGCAACGGCGTTACCGAAGCTTCCTCAGTAACCCAAGCTCGGAAGAGCGTCACTGTGTTAGAATCACTTGGAGACTGAAGAGCGTCACTCTGTTAGAATCACTTGGAGACTGTAGACGTCACTCTGATAGGATTGTTTGGAGAGTGTGGAAGTAATTTTGATCGGACTGCTTAGACAGTACAGGAGTGTTATATCAGAAATAGTATATTATTTCAAACAAGTGTTTCAGTCGTGTAGCTGGAAGATATAATTGTTCCAGAGAAAACTGCAAATTAGATTATTGCACAGTGTAATTTCAACATAAACGGTGATCATTAGCGGCAGTGTAACAAGTGCAGGAGACACGTGTTATTGTATCACACATTCGTGTCGGTCGTGTTCGTGAGGAACTATCGTAGCGTACCGCGTACCGCTATCAAACAGTGTATACCCTTTAAATTGGAGTTATAAGTATTGAGGAATCAGTGTGTTTGGCTGATTTGGTCAATAAGGGTTGATCGGCACGTATTGCATTGAGCGGTGAAGAGATTTTCATCCCAAGGTTTTGTGTTCCAGTGTAAATAACTTTTCAGGAAGAAGATGGCTTCGCATATGGAAGAAGGAAGTGCATCTCCACGTGTTGAAACTGTGATCATCATGGTGTAATTTCTTCATACAGCAGGGATGTAAACTGCTACCATGTATCCCGAGAGTTGCCAGGCTAAGTTAAGACGCATGTATTTATTATGGCATGTTATATGAATTATGATAAGACACTAGGGCAGTTTAGATAGGATTTTTATTAAAGTAAGCCTAACGGCATGTGTTTGATTCAATTTAATGGTGTTGTAAATAAGGATATGAGAATAATGCATGTACTTTTCATCTTCATTCTGATTTACGACTAGATAGTTGGGATAATGAGGGATTTGTTAGGATTAGTTGTTGTTTATTCATGCATGCTTAATTTAGTGTAGGATATTCCGCTTTTTCTTTATGAATATATGCTAGGGGAATTAGATTGACAAATTCATCTGTCCGAAGTAGCTGCATAACAGCGTTGTAAGAATAGGATCTTTAAAACTGAGTTGGAAACTGTTTACCCAATGACTTGCACGGGAATTGAACCGGGTCTCATAGTGTAGAAGGCCAATGTGATTCATAAGTGATATGAGATATAAGAGTGCATGCTGAATTATAGTATAGGCCGATTGTATGCCTGATCTGCGAGAGAATATTGTGCAGTGGAGATGTACCTGCCAATTGTCTTCTGAGTGTATGTTGATATCAGAATTGACGGAATTAATTCCAGACTAATGAGTCTGATGTGTGTTAAATGGTAAAAGCATGCTAGGAAGGAAGGATTACACGTGACTTTCCGTAAAGACGGTGACAGACGTTATCTCATTGCAGGCTGATAATTTGGCTGTGTTTTTATTTGACCGTGCGAGTGAGATGTTATTTCCTTGTGACAGTCTTGGGAGACAGAATCCAAACTTCAGCACAGTGTTGAGTTCAACATTTCCTTTTAGCTTGCAGCCTACCCGGAAATATATGACGGATGACCGCACTGTTGAGAGCTCAAATGCAGCAGCAGGAGGCAATGTTGCCCATTGCTTTCTACAAGATATTGATGGTTATTTATATGTTTTTCCCTTTCAGGATGATGTTGTATATTGTTATATGTTGTTTGAATACCTTGTCTCGTTGTTTTAATGGGGAACAGCCCGAGTGCTAAATTTTATTGATGGTCAATCTAGTTCTGTCTAGATCCTTTGTGGTGAACCGCGATTCACGTAGAATCTGTGTAGCACATAAGACCCTTTCTCATTATCCAATGTAAATAGAAGTGTTTAGTGTTGCTTGATTTGTTGTACATGTAGCGTAGGAAATGCCCCTAGTGTTTTGCATAACTCATATAAGGTCCCATAGCGTCTTAGTTTTTCTTTTCATCGTAACTTTTCTTCTATTGTAACCTTCTTTAACAGTAGTAGTTTGGCGACTCTCAAATTAATTTACTTCATAACCGTATCGTTGTGATGCGTAAGTGTGTAACTCCATGCGAAGCGAATTGAATTGAATTAACTACATATCAGTGTATGCGTACACGTATGATCACATATCTCTTGAACCATGGACTAATAAGAAGATGATCAGTTGGAAAGTATACAAGTATTCATGTTGTGCTTGATACTTTATTTCCATTTTGTTTCATATATAATTGATGTTGTAATGTCCAGTTTTCTTTTATTTTGAATTGTATGATGCCATTTGATATTTTGCTTTCATTTATTTAATTTTCAAGTAGAATGATTTGGGGATATTTATAAATAAATCCATCTTACCCTCTATGATTGTTTCTCATTCGTGTTATACCTCCATTATCCTGTCATTTACTTATATTTTTGAGTAGAACTTCGACTTTTATCCTGACCCAATCGGCAACCAACCCACTTTCTGCCCAACCCTGAGTTAGTCGGATGTTCATACAGGAATGGAGGCATCGTCCTAGAGGGTATTTACCCCTGGGTACGGTACAGTATTAAACTACTTCAATGCACGTGGACTAACAAGAAAAGAAGTGGAAATATCACCTTTTTAACAGGCACTCCTCATGTGTGCAATAACGAGTCGAAAACGAATTAAAAGTTATAAAAACTTCGTTGCAAGTTCAAAACCACGAAAAAGTGAAGAAACACAATGAAACACTCTTACCAAGATCTGATATTACAATTTTAAGTGACTTTTTCTCATAATCTGTCGATTTTGGAGACTCCTGTCTAAATTAACCACGTAATACCCACACTTGCATTTTGGTGCAATCTACTGGTCAGATAAATAAGAGTAGTTTTTATCTCCTTGTTCATTCCTTGTCACAAATTAACCAAATTTTCTATACTAAAGCGTACAGTTTAAAGGTCAAGTTCTGGACGCAAGGATGAATTACAGCAACAGCTAATACAAATCCATGACTTGTGCGAACAAGTCCCAATCATTCTATTTCATGGTACGAAGGTATGTATGACTAGCAGAAGTACCCGTTCTTCGTACGGGTTATCAGAAACTGGCTTTAGTTACTCATACTATCGGTGTGACTGACTTCATTAGATATTTATATCACCGGTGTATTTATTAAGTACGTAGAAATTATTTGTCATGTTTGGAATTATAGTGTATCTTCTTCTTTTCTTCATGGGGCCTCTAAATATTAGTTCCTAATTAGCGTCGACCTCTAAGATATTTTGCTACCATGTTTTTCCTTCAATCCCTCCTAGATATACCTGCTCCCTTCACAAAGCTGCAGGTTTAGTGTAAGTATACTTCCGCTAGATAGTACCACAAATATAAATATTATTGAATGTATTTGTTTGATCCGATATTTCGTAACTATTACAAATGATCAAGGAAATACGCGATGCATAAAAGAAACGACTATAATTATCGAGAACTGTAACTCTCTAGGCTTGTCACTTATGTCGCACATCATATAATGAATCTGAGTATAAATGTTGACAATTAGGTACAGTATATAGGTTGTTTTCATGGTTACGATGATCGTAAAAGTGAACAAAAATATCGGCACTAATAACATCAGTGATCCTACTACTCCATGATTTGATAGAAAATAGTTTAAACTATAGGTAACAGACTCCGCAAAATGCTGAAACCTAAGCCAGTGCGTAAACACGGAGGCCCGTCGGCAACCGCTGGTCGCTGTACCACGGAGATCTCCGGGGCTATTATTTTTATACTTCACTCCCTTTCTATCCCCACCCAAAGGAGTGCTATGAGCGTCTTTCACAGCAGTTTATTTTTTCCAGATAGTAAGTCATATGTGTATCAATTTTGGTTGGCAACTATGCCCAAACGTGTATGCTTAACCTAGCTGCTGTAGAATCCTGAAGCTGACGTTGCCATGGTAACGGACGTTCGTTTCTTTATCCGATTCCTAGGGCAGGGGTAGTGTGGTTCCAATATCTCCATTACGGTTGGTTTTAGGGCCTTAAAACATGCTTTTCGGGCCCGAAGGGTTTACCGAGTTTTGTTCTTAGCGTCAAGGGGCTTAAAATGAGCTTTGTCTCGTCCTCGTACGGCAGATTTGATTTCGCCTATATTAGCCCATTATTTTAATATTTTTATATCACCCCCGTCGCTCCCCCCTCGAACTGTTTTGAAAATAAAATACAGCCCATGTTACTCACTGGCAATGTAGTTTTCTATAGGTGAAGTAATTTTCAAAATCGGTTCAGTAGTTTTTGAGTCTATCCGTTACAAACAAATATACAAATTTTCCTCTTTATATAATAGTATAGAAGTATAGATTACGTCTCTACTCATACGGTTGACGTCAGGAAGGGCATCCAGCCGTAAAACAGGGTCAAATCCACATGTGCGACACACTTCGCACACGCAAACCCACAGGTGTGGGTAAAGCGATAGAAGAAGAATAAGAAACTAATTTTAAAAATTCACCCGCTTTTTTATTGTTTCACCCCCTTAAGTGGATTTTCCAAAAAGAGTGTGTTCATTTTGAAGGGAAATTGCAAGTACCAATTTTAACGTCTGTAACTTCTTCATTTTTGAGATATATGTATCATCATATAAATAATTCAACTCCTTCCTCACTTCTTTTCACCCCCCCCCCCATTAAGTGGATTTTCTGAAAACGTATCTTTCTGTTCTTTCATTTTTAAATGGGATTCCAAATATCAATTTTCATGTCTGTAACATGTTATGTTTCTGTGATTTATTGTAGATAGCCTATTCATCTCAGAGACCCTGAAATCTATGGATTCGAAACTGTTTTTAATTAGTTCCGTATCTCACCTTTGCTCCCACCTAAAAGGGGGCTGGACTTGGACTTTAAAAAATTCTGGAGTGTTACTTTTCAACTCAGCGAATCCGAAAAATTTGAATTCGACACTATTCTCGATTATTATTAAAACTATCCCCGTGACCCCTTCCCTTAAGGGCGCTAGGGATGGCTTACCCCCTACAGTGATCGTCTCCCGATAGTAAGTAATACGTGTACCAAGTTTGGTTGAAATTGCTCCAGTGGTTTAGGAGAAGATGTGTCATTTACACACACACTTCCATTTCTATATACAGTAAGATTTTTATACTCGTACTTCACCCCCTTTCCATCCCCGCCCAGAGGAGTCCTATGAGTGCCTTACACAACAGTATATTTTTTTCCATATATTAAGTCTTGTTTGTACCAATTTTCGTTGGCAGCTATGCCCAAACGTACATACATAATCTCACTGCTCTAGAATCCTGGAGCTGACGTTGCCATGGTTACGGCAGTTCATTTCTTTATCCGATTCCTAGAGCAGGGGTAGTGTGGTGCCAATATCTCCGTAACGGTTGGTTTTAGAGCCTTAAAACATGGTTCTCGGGCCCGTAGGGCCTACCGAGTTTTGTTCTTTGCGTCAAGAGGATTAAATTGAGCTTTGTATCGTCCTTATACGACAAATTCGATATTTTGCCTATATTAGCCTATTATTTTTATATTTCTCCCCCGTGCCCCCCACATCGAATTGTTTTGAAAATAAAATACAGCCCATGTTACTCACTGGCAATATATCTTTCTATAGGTGAAGAATTTTTTAAAATCGGTTCAGTAGTTTTTGAGCCTATTCGTTACAAACAAACAAACACATTTTTCCTCTTTATAATATTAGTATAGATAATGGGATAGCACAAGATTCACACATTCACCAAGTATTGCATTGCAGTTCTTTGTACTGTATGTACACGTCATAACGAGTTACGTGAAAGAAGATATGCTGGCAGAGAACATATGAAGTAGAGCTACAGTTATAATGAGAACATTCATATAACAACAGTAGGGGAATCAGAGATGAAACTCGGTAATTCTGGTTTTCCATAGAAAAACATAACACCAATATTATAAAGTAATCAGGAACTTCCCTTATTTGAAATATCAAGCCTCGCCACTGACAAACACACACAAAAAAAGGAAAGAGTCGAAAAAGATGTTTCTATACAAAATTTTGTTTGTCACTTAATTCTTCCTTTCCATTTCTTACAATGACCTATTCGTCCTATGTTTCTAGTCTTTTACCACCTGTAGTCATCTTTATGTATATATTTATTACGAACAGAAAACGAAGTATTTACAAACTTAGTGTGTTCCAAGAAGCCAGAGCAGAACGATATCTGGGCCATACACATCCATAAGGGGATCCAGCATGTTAAATCCAGTAACTGTCTATTTAAGATGTAATATCTCAACAACCACAAATTCATGTTGAAAGAATGTCTTCCTGAGCAGGCAAACTAGTCTGTGATATCAGATATCAGAAACCAGAAAAGGGTTGTGTCATAACTATGACAAAGGAATAATACAGAATCCTGATTTGTCAACCACTAGCTAGACACGGGATATGAATATACAGACATCAACACATAAACTGGAAAATTCTCCACATCATCCCCAAAGGTTATACTGTCAATAATGAAGAATATACAGAGTGGCCCACGTGCTCTAAAGTTTGCCGAAATTCGGAAAATGTATATTTTTATGATAATTTTCTACCTTGCTTTACTTGTCAATATTTAAATGTAATAGCTCTAGTCGACTCTTACTCGAAGCAATAATGATTTAGAAAAAAATAATGGTTCATATCGGTTAAGGTCTTCCGCTCGCGCAACAGCCGTCAAAAATCTAACAAATTCTCGCGCTCGTAACTCACTCGGGTCAAAGACTTTGACGCTCAGCCCACCTACCGCCGTGCCATTGTTGTGTCAGTCTGCATTTATTCCTCGTGTTTGGTGTGTGTTTCATTCGCTCTTCCAGTTACTATTGTGGCATTTGCATCTACTGTATTTCGATATTTGTTTTGTGTTATGACATTTTTGTGTAACTTTGTGACTTAACGGTGGTATACTATTGCTGTACCTCAGAAACTCATCACAAGACAGGTATTTGATTGCCTTATATTTTCTGCACCTAAAGGTATTACATATGTTACCACTGTACAACTTTACAATACAAAAAATTTTTGGATGAGAACTTGTAAAGTTTATGCTTGGCTGATGATACTCACATGGAAACAAGTTACATGTATATAGGTCTACTTATATTTCTGTACTGTAGGAAGATGAAATGTAATATAGATACATATCCTGAATGCAAGATTAAATAGACTGGATTACAGCCATTGACAATGTAGCCTATCTACAGTTTCTGAGTTATTTTTTCCATTACTCAGAAACTGTAGATAGGCTACAAGCTCTTTCTTCATAATATGGTAGAAGGAGTCTTACGTAATATGTGAAGAAGGTATTGATGAAGCTCATTTTTTCATGCATAGTTAAGGGCACAGAGGTACAAAGGCGACAGGTTAAGTTATGGTAATATAAACATTTCAGGCTACAAGTTAGACTTAATATTGTATAGGTATTTCTACCAATGATTAAAATAACTGATCAATGATTCAATTAGTTGGTTGTGCTTTACTATACATTACTATCTGTGACATTTTAAGGATGCAATTCAACGTTATTCTATGTCACGTAGGTAGTATATTATCAAATAACATATGGGTCCACATATAAATAGGTGAATACTACAAACCTGTCAGTACTGATCAACATAAAATTTACATCGTGCAAATAATATATGCTAATTATTCTAATAAAGTTCCGGTGGATGGCTAAATATTTTGTATACATGATAAGTAAGAGAGTTGGCAGGAATATAACACACCATAACATCCCAGTCGAATGGTGGAAGAGCAATGATATTCGTTGGTAGTTGAAGACAAGCAGTAGAAAAACAAGTAGGGATTATATACTGCAGTATATTATTATATTCCGTGAACAATAATTTCACACTAGATATTGCAAAACTTAATTTTCACAAACCAAAGTAAAAAGTAAAAGTAAAGTAAACTCGTGTCCTCATCCCGAAGTGGTGCAGCTCTTTTCAGGCACACCCCCATTGGAGGTGAGCTGCGTGTACCATTTCAACCACATACCAGCCCTCCTGCCATTCTTAAATCTCTGGCAGTACCGGGAATCGAACCCGGGCCTCCGAGGACGGCAGCTAACAACACTAACCGTTACGCTACGGAGGCGGACAACAAACCAAAGTTAAAATCATACATCAAATGAAGAAATGAAATTTTCCAAAGATCTTCTTGCGTTTCTTTAATTTATCACGGTATATGATTAACTTCCATACTTAAGAGTCTAGGCCAATGTTAGTGTAAAAATTGTTTAAGATTACCTGTAGTTGCTATTTTTATCATTGCTAATAAAATTAACAACCTGAATAATCTGATAAATGTTAACTATATATTCTATCATAGCCCTAAAGTTTCTAGAAACCCCATTGCCTTGTCTTTAACACAACACTCAAACTCATGCCAATGCAAAAAATCTCGATTTAATGCGACTAATGTTTCGAATGTTGTTGTCGTAACCAATAATTTTGGTGATTTATTCTACAGTTTATTTCCAAAATTAATTATTATTAAGTTTTTACTGGAAATAAACAAAATAGACATGGTACCAGGCTGTAGTTCAGTTACTGAGCAGTGTAGCATCGGTAGGAATGAGATATCATTAGTAAGATGATCAGACTTTTGTAGAAGTTAATTCGAAAGTGTATATATGAACCAATAATCTAAACCATTGGTCAGTTTCGGGTGGTCTAATCCATCTTCTACCATCATAGTAATAAAAAAATGATTGTATTTATTCTCAGAAACTATTACTTTTAAATATTCTCTGATAATTTATATTTTTTTCTGATAAGAGTTAATGGGGGAATCAAACTTAAGTCTAATTACAAGCAGTTCAAATCCTTTAATGAAGCTTGAAATTAGTTCAATGATAATGCTTGATATGTAATCTTCGATACATTTACATTGTTTCTTTGGAAGTCAGTTAGGCTTATTCTTGAAACACTCTCTGCTCTCATCTAGAAAGAGTTGTATTCTCTGCAGTACAATCGTTACATGTTGACGATTCTTAAACTTTAAGACTATGTTCCCTATGCTAAAATATGGATATTTCTTTACAAAGGCATAGGTCTAAGTATACCCACATTAATTGTCTGCATGGACAACGTTTTATCTGCTGTGAAATGTCAATGAAAAAAAAAAAAAAACCTTATCCAGTGAACCTCATCTTAGGAAAAACTTTACAGTAGGCCCTTTGTGTCAGCTACAGTATTTCTTCCTTTCCTTTCCTTTCCTTTCCTTTCCTTTCCTTTCCTTTCCTTTCCTTTCCTTTCCTTTCCTTTCCTTTCCTTTCCTTTCCTTTCTTTTCCTTTCCTTTCTGTAAATATTTACATTAAGTTACTAGATATGCAAATCTTGTCTTACTTTACCACGATATTGTAATTACAGAATGCTTATAAATAGGGTGAAAATTAATCTCAATACTATTGGCTTCTTGAGATACTGGATTCATCATTGGATAGCCATGATTAGTTATATATTATTCTGTATACTACTACTACTACTACTACTACTAATAATAATAATAATAATACCAATAAAAGATATATACTTGGCCAGTCTATGTGCAATAACGTGTAACAATGTGTTACATTTTAATCCATTGAGTTACTCTTCATTAAAGATCTGTACGCATTCTAAAACCTGTCACGTCTTAATTCTAATATCATGAATATCAGAGTTACCCTCAAGGAAGGTTATGGAAGGAAATTACCACTTCAAATTCTGTATAATGAAGCCATCTGAGTGTATAAAATATGGATCATTATATAGCCTAGATATCTGATGTAAATTTAGTGATGATGAGGAAGCAGAAGTTTGTCATCAGAATTTGTAGAGGATACTCGTAGATAGAAAAAGCACGTAATCGCTTTAGGCTCCTTATCTACACTCATGACCATAAAAGAACAGAACACCTTGAAAGACTAGAGATAGGAAGTTCATATTCACTGGACATGTTCATTAGTATGTTCTGCATCAACAGTTAACATTTCTGTCACCTAGGTTCAGCATGTGTCCTGTTGACTGGTAGGCACTGGGTCCTCCATGGCCAATGATAAGTTGTTCAGTGCGTGATGGCATCGACGTGCATAAAGCACGAATGGCATCCTGGGGTATAGCTGTCCAAGCTCCATTCGAATGATTCCACACTTCATCGTTGGTGGTTTGCATTGGGTCACAGCAGTGCACCCGTCGTTTCACCACATCCCACACATATATTATTGGTGACAAGTCCGGTGATCAGGCGGGCGAGGGCAACAGTCTGACACCCTGTGACAACAAAAAGGCACTTGTTCGTGCAGAAACATGTGGTCGTACATTCTCCTGCTGAAGTAGGGCGTCTGGGGTGTCGTGCAGAAAGGGTATGGCTACGGGTCCCAGGCTGTCATTCACGTAGGTCAAACTGATCACAGTGCCCTGGACACGCACAAACTGTGATTTGTGATTTACCCAATAGCATCCCAAATCATAACGCCTAGAATTGGCGCTGTATGTCTTGTGCGAACGCAGTCAATGTGATGTCTTTCCCCTTGTCTGCGGCGAACCAAATTTCGACCATCATTTTCAAACAAACAGAACCTGGATTCGTCCGAAAACACATCTGCTGCCATTCCTGTCGTTCCATACACCATTGCAGTCTAGCATGTTTATGCACATTAGTCAAAGGTAGACGGAGAAGTGGACGGCGCGCCGGTAACGCAGACCGTAATAAACGGCGACGGACTGTCACTCGTGATAATGTACGAGTGTTACACTCTTCCACTGTTGCTCCAGAGCCAAGGAGGACGCAGATCTGTCCTGCAATGCCATTCAGATTAGGTGTCGATCTTCTTGGGGGATGGTCTGGGTGGTGCGGCCTGACCCATCTTTCGTGTTCTACGGCCTTCTGTGAACCATTCTGTACACACCCGTTGCACCCCACACGAGCAGCAATTTCCCGGATGGATGCATGTTCTCTAACGCCAATAATGTGCCCTCTTTCTAACGCACTCATTTGACGGTACTGTTCTCCCATACATCTGCGAGGCATCCTGCACGTCTGCTCAAGTCACACTGATCCATTACCTGCGGTTTATAGCTACAACGAGAGCCGCAGGCACATTTTACCAGGCGGTGGTACTGAGCCCAGATATCGATGTGGATCTTGAACCTGAGGGCCGACATGGTTCAAATACTAATCATTTCTTCAGAACATACAAGTGCACATGTTCTGCGAATATGAACTTCCTATCTTTAGTCTTTCAAGGTGTTCTGCTTTTTATGAACATGAGTGTATTTATTTGGATAAAAGGTTTACTGTTTTTCAGTCACTTGTCAATAGTGAGAATGTAAAATTAAAGAAAAATCACATCCATTCAAATGCAATTAATTATGAAACAAATGCCTATTGTAAATAAAATCAATTCTAGAAAAACATAAACCCCCCAATACCACAACTTTAAGGCAGTTGATTTAGCTACAAGTTGTAGCGCGTCAGGAGACAGATATGAAAGAATCCTACTATTCATCTTATCCTTATTCCTTTAATGTCTCTTCTCAACAAACCAGCATCTTTCCCTTTGAAGATTAACTTCTGCTTCTATTAATCATAAATTTTATTACCGTTCACAAAGTGAAGGTTATTAATTTCTTAGCTCCTCTCACCATTTTTTCAGGATTTCTCCTGTATTTCCAATTATGGACATGGCACAATATTGTGTAGGTAGTATTCCAGAACATGTGTACCTTTATATTCACTTTATGTAATTAATGGATAACAAGGGACATCATTTATTTTTGGCCTTCTACTACGTAGCACAACAACTTTCCACCTACTTGATATGCGTTCGTTGTCCCACTCTGCCAGAAAATTAAGATAAGTTTGAGGCCCAGAATCTTGATCACTATTCATAAAGAAAAGCGAACTGAAAACTGTTCCGAGTTAGATGCTTGCTCATCATTGGTGAAGCAAACAAAATCATCTGAAAAATATGGCAGATAATAGCTTCTGTCGACCTGCAACCGATAATTCTCGATGAATGACCGATCTCACAATATTATTAAAGGACAACATGTTCGGAATAGCGCCCCAGGTAGACACCGACTCTACTGCGGAGTGTGTGTCTAAGCACCCGACACGTTTGCAACTCAACTCACTCGGTAAATACTGTATTCCGTCTAACGGAATTTGATTATTAACATCTACTGAAGGATGCAAAATGTTTACATTATTTCACAGGTCAGTCCACTGTACTGTTACCTTAGTTCCATTTACATCTGTGATATTGTACAACTAACTAGCATTCGCGTGAATGTTTCGAAAGATGTTACGAGTACTTAGATAATGAATGGTGCTGATTCAATGGTACATAATAACAAACCACCATGCACGTCATCTTCCACAGTACGCCCTGACTCTCTTTGACATTTCGCATAACCGCGTAACATATGGTATAAACTTTGATAACCCAGTCAGCATAAAGGCTAATCACGTAATAACAGAAGATTATGATACCAACAGAGACGTTGGAAGTCCTTGAAAAGCATGAAGATATTGGAGAATTATCGCTTGATCTTGCAGTGCATGTTCATACATTAGTGAACAAGCTATGGGAATTATATTTGAATGTGAGTTACACAGAAGAAAAACTAGAGCATCAAGATCAAGTGGCATATTAACCCACTAGAAGCCTTGATTTTCCAGAATGACTTCTGGCCAACCAGTGTAACGAACGGCATTCCCAGCCGCCTTGCTTTGCTTTCATGACCTAATCTTATGTCTCTCTTATTAATTCGCTTCTCATCTGGTCTCATGAGACTAACTCCATTCCAGCCATCACTTCAGAATTAAAATTCGTGGACTGGCCAGGAATCGAAACTGTTATCTCTAGGCAAGAGAAAGTCACTCTTCCCACGACACGGTACTGCACCACTAACAGTACTCGCGGCACCGCCATCACTGAAGTCGGGATTCAAAATCGGATTCGAACATATTTGGTAACAATACTGCACAGTCCAATAAAAATTACCTTTGATAAACTTCTCTGCCACGTTTCATCCCTCTCTTCACCTTAACGTGTCATTTCCCGTAGCCAGGAAACATTATATTATGCGATGTATTCCATTTTAAGGGTCTCGGACGAATATTTCTTCTGGCTAGCTCCACATTTCCTTTGAATGCTCCCCACATTCCACTTTAACGAAGTTGAACCTTCACCACTAATGGACATAATAAAGAAAGATTGTCTAATATAATGAGAGCTTTAGAATTTATCGAATACCTCAAGTGAACCTGGAAATAGACTGCTATTATTATTGTCACTACTTAGCGAATAACTCATATGTTAAATGCTGAATGATAATAAAAGTGCATAAATATAAAGAAATTCAAATCCATAACCTATGTAGAGAACACCATTTTCAGCTCGGAATTATTATAATGTTTTATTTTTCCATTTAAATTGTTTGAGTGGTAGTCTACAAATAAGTTGGCTGTCAGCTTCATCTCAGAAACACAGTTACGTAAGTGTGTTATTGAACACAACTGAATCACAATGTTACAGCAAAGAAAGTATTCCTACAAAGATGTTTGAGTCCGTTATTCTGATGAATTCATATCAAAACAAGTATACGTAGGTACGGTCATTCGAAATCGACAATTTTTTCGCTAAATACAGCTGATTTTATATATTTTTATCGTATGTTGTTAAAGATGACAATCGACTATATGTACACGTTCTTGACACACATACACATTAAATAGGTTAATATGGAAGGTTTTCAGACTCCTACAGACGAAAATACAACTGTTGATTGGTTGAACTTCCTGATATTATTATTCTGGATTGGCCACTGAAGCCATGAGCTAGATAGTCAACCTAATACTCGCTCGAACTGCGAATCCTCCGGGTCTCATACGCTCTTTCATTCATTGGGAAACAATTATCTGGCAAATGCATATGGACATCATTGTAGAAAAGTACTGAACGTATACTCCTGCCTTCAGATGACCAACAATTCACCAGTTACGCTGCTTTTATTGGATAAAAAGTGTTTCAAAACACAAAACGGTACGTTTTCTGGAAAACTGCTAGAGTTAGAAAAAATGCCTATTAACTACTTTTTATAAAATAGACTTCTAAGGCATTAAAGGCCTTCATTTTCAACAGGACTAAAAGGTGAGACAGATTATCCACTTTTAAAGGTCCCGGCACAACTTTTCCGACTTGCTATAATTTTTAAAGCTGCCTGAGTACATAGCATTTTTAGGTATATGGCCTATAAAAATTTGAAGGAAATGCTCTTTCTAATGGTGAAAGAACTACTGAAATCTGTTGCGTGGTTTCTTTTTTTTTTTTACAATTTGTTTTACGTCACACCGACACAGATAGGTCTTATGGCGACGATGGGATGGGAAAGGCCTAGGAGTGGGAAGGAAGTGGCCGTGGTCTCAATTAAGGTACAGCCCCAGCATTTGCCTGATGTGAAAATGGGAAACCACGGAAAACCATTTTCAGGGCTGCCGACATTGGGGTTCGGACCCACTATCTCCCGGATGCAAGATCACAGCTGCGCGTCCCTAACCGCACGGCCAACTCGCCCGGTATTGCGTGATTTCTGAGATTAACCTACATACACAACAAACCTCACAAACTTTATCAGTTTAAAACATATCTCAATCACCGGGCGCTGATATTAGTTACACTGGGCCGCGAGGTATTCTCCCGGATTACTTTTACTTTTTAAGCAGTGTTTTACGAATAAATAAAGCGTAGTGGAAATATTCTGGGCAGAGTCATTTTTGTGATTATGTTTAGAATTTTTTTTTTTGCTAGGGGCTTTACGTCGCGCCGACACAGATAGGTCTTATGGCGACGATGGGATAGGAAAGGCCTAGGAGTTGGAAGGGAGCGGCCGTGGCCTTAATTAAGGTTCAGCTCCAGCATTTGCCTGGTGTGAAAATGGGAAACCACGGAAAACCATCTTCAGGGCTGCCGATAGTGGGATTCGAACCTACTATCTCCCGGATGCAAGCTCACAGCCGCGCGCCTCTACGCGCACGGCTAACTCGCCCGGTTGTTTAGAATTGAGAGATCAATGCATTTATATACTGTATATAAATTTACATACAATGCACATAAAAAAAATTGGCGTATGTACTAATATGTGACAATTGTTTCCATGGTGAAGTACTCTGCATAATAATTTTCCCAGTATAATTTTCTTAAAGCTAATATCATCAAAATCAATGTAATAATACAGTGATTATATATTACATTTTGGGAGTCAGAATGGGATAAAATGTCAATAAATATTAACTAATTAGTAAATGATGCTGGCTTGAAGAGACCACGACATGCTAGAAAATGGTATTTAGAGAAAGATTAATAATTTGTGTCAACGTGACACAATGCACTATTCATAGGTTCATTGTAAGATCAGGAAATACTTAATCATCAATAGTTTAGTTAAATTAGTGAGCATTAAAGAAAATGGAAACGTATTTACGTGTAAATTTGCTGCCCTCGTCTTGTAGAAAAAGGCCTTACCGGGCCGCGGTTTCTCGACGGTTGAGAACCGCTGCTTTATAATATTAGTACAGATAAAGAGATTTTTGTTAAAATTTGCTTTTTGTCGCTCCTACACAGACAGGTTATACGGTGACGATGAGATAGGAGAGGGCTAGGAGTGGGAAGGAAGTGGCCGTGGCCTTACTTAAGGTGAAGCCCCAGCATTTTCCTCCTGCGAAAATGAGAAATCACGAAAAACCGTCTTCAGAGCTTCCAACAGCGGGGTTAAAACCCACTATTTCCCGAGTACAAGCCGAAAGCTACATGATTCAAACCACGCAGCCATTCGCTTGGTGTAGAGAATCATTTTAGTCTATAGGATATGATTTCATATTGTACCTCATAACGGGTACCTTTAAATTGGCTTTGGTTCCACTGCTTTCTTCTCCCTCTTCTTCTAATTCTTCTTCTACCGCTTTCCCCATATCTGTGGGGTCGCGGTTGCGAACTATGTCGTACATGTGGATTTAGCCCTGTTTTGCGGCTGGATGCCCTTCCTGACGCCAACCCTGTATGAAGGGTTGTAATCACTATTGCGTGTTTCTGTGGTGGTAGGTAGTGTAGTATGTTGTCTGAATCTGAAGAGGAAAGTGTTGGAACAAACACGAACACCCAGTCCTTGGGTCAGAAGAATTAATCAGACGCTATTAATATACCCGACCCAGCCGGAATCGAACCTGGGACCCTCTGAACCGAAGCCCGCTACGCTGACCATTCAGCCAATGGGTTGGACGGTTACACTGCGTTACTATTTTAAATCTAATATTTACTTTTGACGTGTGACAAAGTAACGGATACGCCTCATTCTCGTATTTGCCGTAGTAATTTTTCTCCTGATTACGAAGGCCTTGCTGAAAACGAACCAATATGCCATATTTGATACTTTGTGATATTGAGGGTGGTTAACCAGATGGCGATCCTCAATCAAAACCAGCCAAAGTGTGACTGAATTTCTGTGAAATGATATCTAAAGATGAGCCATGTCTATGTTGAATGCTTGGTGGACTGTTAATTGAAAACAGAGGAGGGAAAATGGTAAGTATATTCTGAGTATACCTCGAAATATCCAATCCTATATATTAGTCCTCAGAACAGTACAGTAGTAGTCTAGTCTCCGATTGCCATATGTTAATATATATATATATATATATATATATATATATATATATATATATATATATATATAATGATATATAGTAAATGATATCTAGTATAGTAGTAGTCCGGTCAGAGATTTTCGTACTGACTGACTGACTGACTGACTGATTCATCATCGCCGAGCCAAAACTACTGGACATAAAGAAATGACATTTTAAGGATACATTCATATTAACATGTAGGTACTCGCTTAGGAAGGATTTTTGGATATTACGTCGCTAAGGTGGTGAAAAAGGGGGTGAATATTTAAAATGAGGATGTCTATATCTCAAAAACTTAAAAGTTAACAGATGTGAAAATTGGTATTTGGAATCTCCTTTAAAAATAAAGCCCGTATTTTTGTGTTTTCGGAAAATCCCATTAAGGGTGGTGAAAAATGGAGGAAAAGGGGTTAACCACCTTTTATGAGGAGACTTATATCTCAAAAACTGAAGATGTTACAAACATGAAAATTGAAATTTGGAATCTCCTTTGAAAATAAAGAAACACGTATTTTTGTGTTTTTGGATAATCCGATGAATAGGGGGTGAACAGGAGTGAAGAACGGGGTGAATTTTTAAAAAGACTTTATCTGCAAATTACCTCAGACACGTAATATTTTACAGATTTGAAAACTGATATTTGGAATTTCCTGTAAAAATAAAGAAACATAATAGTTTTTGGAAAATCCACTCAAGGGGAACTGAAAAAGTTTAAAATTAGCGTATCTACAGTATATCTCAGAAACTTAACATTTTGCAGACGTGAAGATTGGTATTTTGGTTTTCGGAAAGACCCTTAACGGGGAGAGGGGGTGAAAGGATTGAAGAATTAGTTGAATTATTTGTATGAGAATGTATATATATACACACACACACACACACACACACACACACACACCAAAAAGTCTAAAGATGTTAGAAACGTGAAAACTGGTAGTTGGAATCAGCTTTAAAAATGAGGAAACACGCATTTACGTGGGGGGGGAAATCAACTTGGTAGAGGGGGGATGAAAACGGAGATGCACTCATTTTACGAGGATACATATATCTCAAAAACTGAAGATGTTACAGAAGAGATAATTGGTATTTGTAAGCTCTTTTAAAGAAACGAGTACTGTTGGTTTTTGGAAAATTCACTTGAGTGGGGAGATTAAAAGGAAGAAAAAAATTATAAATATTCTTTCTGGAGAAACTTATATCTCAAAACTGAATGATACAGACCCGGAAATAGGCATTTGGAATCTCCTTTAAAAATAAGGAAACACGCATTTTTGGGTGGGGGAAACCAACTTAACGGGCGCCGGTGGAGTGATAAAGGAGTTGAATTCTTTTCATAAGGATACTTATATCTCGAAAACTGAAGCTGTTACAGACAAGAAAATTTGCATTTGGAATTTTTTTTCAAAGTAAAGAAACACATAATATTTTGTTCTGGAAAATCCACTTAAGGGGATGAATTAATTGAAAGATTATTTGAATACTTTGTATGAGGATACTTAAATCTCAAAAACTGAAGATGTTAACACACGTGAAAAATAGTAACTGGAATCTCCTTTAAAAATAAAGAAACACGCATTTCTTGGGGGGGGGGGGAGGGAATCAACTTGGAGTGGAGTTGGTGAAAAAGGAGTTTAATTCCTTTTTATGAGGATACATATATCTCAAAACTGAAGACGTTACAGTCGTGATAATTGGCATTTGGGAGCTCCTTTATAAACAGAGAAACAAGATTATTTTTGGTTTTCGGGAAAGTCACTTAAGCAGGGGGAGGGTGAAAGGAAGTGAAAAAATTTAATTCTTTTTATGGAGAAACTTATATCTCAAAAACGTAAGGTTGTACACGTGAAAATTTTTACTTGGAATCACCTTAAAAAATAAAGTACACGCAATTTTGAGGTGTGTGTGTGTGTGTGTGTGTGTGTGTGTGTGTGTGTGTGTGTGTGTGTGTGTGTGTGTGTGTGTGTGTGTGTCAACTTAACGGGCTGGGGTGAAAAAGGAGTTGAATTCTTTTAAGAGAATACTGAAGATTTTAGAGGCATGAACATTTATATTTGGAAAGTCTTTCAAAGTAAAGAAACCCGTATTATTTTGTCTATGGAAAATCCACTTAAGGGGGTGAATGAATTGAAAAAATTAGTTGAATTCTTTGTGTAAGGATACTTATATATCAACAAATTAAAAATATTGTCCGGTTCCATGGCTAAATGGTTAGCGTGCTGGCCTTGGTCACAGGGGTCCCGGGTTCCATTCCCGGCAGGGTCGGGAATTTTAACCATCGTTGGTTAATATCCCTGGCACGGAGGCTGGGAGTATGTGTTGTCTTCATCATCATTTCATCCTCATCACGACCCGCAGGTCGCCTACGAGAGTCCTGGGATCCCGTCCTGGGATCTCCCAGTACTAAAAGCCATACGCCATGTCATTTCAGCTAAAAATGTTAAAGACGTGAACATTGGTATTTGGAATCTCATTTAAAAATAAAGAAACACGCACTTTTGGGGAGGGGGAATCAACTTAACGGGTAGGAAGGAGGGTGAAAAATAAGTTGAATTACTTTCATGAGTATAATTATATCTCGAAAACTGAAAATGTTACAGACGTGAAAAGTAGTATTTAGAATATTTTTAAAAATAAAGAAATACACATTTTTTTCGTAAAATCGGCGTAAGGGGTGTGGGGTTGAAAATAAGCAAAGAAAGAGTTGAAATACGTTTATGAGGATACTTTATTTTATAAACTTAGGCTGTTACAGACGTGAAAGTTGGTATTTTGAATTTCCTTTCAAAATAAAGAAAAAAAGTAAATTTTTGTTTTCGGAAAGTCCACTTAAGGCGGGAGAGGGGTGGAAAGAAGTGAGGAAGAAGAAGTTGAATAATTCTTATGTGTATACATTTATCTCAAAAACTGAAGGTGTTACAGAAGTACAGGCATGAAAGCCGGTATTTGAATATCCTTCAAAAAGTAATGAAACATGTATTTTTATTTTTATTCCTTTTGTTTTCCAAAATCCAACTGAGGGGCTGAAAAGAATAGGAAAAGTGGGTGAATTCTTAAAATGAGTACCGGTTTATCTACATTATATGTCATCCGGCTCCATGGCTAAGTTGTTAGCGTGCTGTTCTTTGGTCACAGGGGTCCCGGGTTCGATTCACGGCAGGGTCGGGAATTGTAACTATCATTGGCTGGGTGTATGTGTTGTATCCATCATCATTTCATCCTCATCACGACGAGAAGGTCGCCTACGGGCGCCAAATCAAAAGACCTGCACCTGGCGAGCCGAACCCGTCCTGGAATCTCCCGGCACTAAAAGCCATAGGCCTACGTCATTTCATTTTACATTATATGTCAAAAACTTAACATGCTAGAGAAAAGAAACTTGGTATTTAGAAAGTCCTTTAAAAATACAGGAACCTGTACCTTTTTGTTTTCGGAGAGGGTACTTAACAGGGAGTGAAAAGTAGTGAAAAGTAGTTGAATTGTTTTTTATGAGGATACTCATATCTTAAAAACTGAAAATCTTACAGACGTGAAAACTGATATTTGGAATCTCCTTTAAAAATAAGAAAACATGCATTTTTGTTTTCGGAAAATATACTTAGATGGGGTAGGGGAAGGGCTGATCAAGGAGTTGAATTCTTTTTATGGGGATACTTACGTATAACTCAAAAACTGAATATGTTACACATGTGGGAATAGGTTTTTGGAATCTCCTATAAAAATATAGAAACATACATTTATTTTTTGTCTTGAGAGAAGACTGTTTCTCGCATGTACAGTTCTATGTCGCATGGTCGGCTTAGCCCCAAAAGGTAATACCACAAACATGGTTTACAAAGAATTTCTGGGGTAAATGAAACTCAATTTTTGGGTGAGTTTTTATACTTTAGGAATTTTCAGATAGTCTCTTAGTACAATGCCGAGGAACGATTACTTTGATAAAATTACGAAATCCACGCGAGCGAAGCGTGCAGCAGTTATACTATACATTATGATTCTGTAATTAAACAATATAGAAAAGTTTAGAAAGTGGGCAATATTATGAAGTATTGTATACAATTTCAGTATCTAATTGAAGACCCCCTGAAGTAAAATGATATAGCTACACATGAAACTGTCCATCACCACAGGAAACAGGGGAGATGATTAGACAAGAATCGGATCAGGATATTTAAGGATTTTTTTCATATTTCCTCCATAATGGTGATTGTTGTTCATCAAAGGTAATTATCAATGATTCTAGAGAAACTCAACAAACTTGTACAATCCTATCCGTGAAAATCATTCTTTTACGCTACCTTTTTACGTCTCACTAACACAGAATGATTTTCAGCAACGCTGACGGAGAAAAGGGCTAAATGTGAATGATTGAATGAATGAGTGAGTGAATTAATTAATTAATCAATAAAAATCAATTCAATTACAAGTACGTAGTAAAACAGACCGATTTCGTGAAAGGCAGCACTAAACATTTGATATCTAAGAGAACCATCTCCACGGAGAGAAGAAACCTCCTTCATCTGCGAAGCTTCCGAGGGAAGACTGTCACGAGGACGACGTGTGCTCGTTTGCATTATATATCACTACTGCTTAGTTGGGAACGCTGGTTTATTAATAATGTAAAGTGTACACGAACTAGCCAGACATCCAGCGGTAACATCACTGACAGACAAATTGAACACTGTGGAGATATATATAACGTAGGCTTCTAGAGTAATAGATTTGACATGTACCGAAACAAATATACAGGTGTTCTCCTTAATATTTACCAAGAGAGATATTTCACTGCGGCAGGGCCTTTAATCTAATCTAAGAATCTTGAAGTATTTAACCTGCTCTCCTGAACAGACATGCCAGGATTAAGGAGGACTCAGTCTTGTCAATACACCATAACTACTTTCTGAACACTCGTCCTACCTAATGACATGCCCTGAATATTTTTAAGTTTCCGGGCGATTGATCTTTCATTAGTGACGTTAGAAGTTATATGTTGCGCCACGGCGTTTTATTGTAGACCTGAATTTGGACATTCTGATTGAAACCCAGCTATTAGAATCTACAAATAACGAGCGAGTTGGCCGTGGAATTAGGGTAACGCAGCTGCGAGCTTGAATTCCGGAGATAGTGGGTTTGAACCCCACTGTAGCCAGCCGTGAGGATGATTTTCCGCGGTTTCCCAATTTTTACATCAGGCTGTACCTTAACTAAGGCCACAACCACTTCCTTCCCACTCCCAGCCCTTTCCTGTCCTATCGTCGCCATATGTGTCGGTGAGACGTAAAGCACGTTGTAAAAGAAAAGAAAAACCCAGATCTACCAAATCTCACTCCCAGTTTCGTACATATAGGCCCTACACTCCATAGTCTCATTTAAATCCCCGATCAATCACAATCATCAATCAATCACTACTAGTCTGCTTTCAGGGCAGTCGCCTAGGTGGCAGATGCCTTATCTGATGTTTTCCTTGCCTTTTCATAAATGATTTCATAGAAATTGGTAATTTGTTGAACATCACCCTTGGTAAGTTATTCCAATCACTAACTCCCCTTTCTATAAACGAATATTTGCCCCAATTTTCCCTCTTGGATTCCAACTTTATCTTCATACTAGCTGATGTACCCGCGCTTCGCCACGGAATTCTACACTGTATACAGAATTCTACGTTAGGTGGTGTACACGTTGTGAGCAAGACTGTATTCTATTGCACAGCTCTTAACGTTACCCTACAAACGTGACGGGGAAGTCACCAAACGTCTTTTCTCATATGAAGACTGGGTTAGAGACTTTTCATTGTGATGGGAGTCACAATCAGGTTGGGGAGATTTTATTATAATGGCAGGCACTCACTCTCCAACTGCTTTTTTACACCCTGAGAAAGACTGTCTAAGTGGTTTTCCCAAGTTAAATGAACATAGGTCATTACAATGACGTCAGTAGGAATGGCGCGATTAAAAGCAATATGAAATACTCGATCAAATGAAAAACCGCGCATTTTATCACTTGTAACGAACAGTACTACGCTGCCGATCTAACAGTCCAAAGTTCCAGAGCTGGAATGACCAAGCCGCAGACAGCAGTGATCCGTGAACACTCTTCGTCTGTTTTCGGCGGGGGCGGGGGGGTGGAGGGGCGGTCGAATAGTGGAGAGTCCCAGGGCAAATCTATGTCCTTTTACTAATCTGTTTCCTGGGAGTACCCGATGAGTCGGAAAATCTCATTTACACTGGCAGCAGAAAAATCTATCTGACTTGGAGGCAAAGTTTTCCTCCAAGCCAGAGGAGAAAATCCCTCTTCACTGCTAATTTGGAATAAAATGAATGTAGGATTTAATAAAAGTAAAGCGGAAGACGTTCTTGAGAAAGGGCTCTTTTCAGGGTTGAATTTTGAATTATTTATTGAATTGTGGTGCTATAATTTGGAATATGCCTAAATTGTAATTCTAAACCTGGTCATACGACTATTACTTAGTGAGCCTCTGCCAAATGCGCACACTGCTCATTCAAAACAGCGCTTCAGAGTAGGGATCGAATAGCTGGAATACTATGATGAACTAATGTGTTACGTCCCAGCAGTATCAGACAAAGTATGATACAGAGGAATGGCATGCTAAAGAAAAAAGTTTTCTAACTCCCCAGCTATTTCCCGCCAATATTCAGTCAGGCTGTTTTACACGGTACGCAGCAGTAATCCCATCTATCGGAGTTGAAGGCACCATAAAAGGCAAAGGACATCACAATAAACATTGGTCAATGTAATGATATTGTTGATCAATGTTATACGCTTTCCATATTGTAGGCCTTCACATTTAGTTTTCTTCCGACTCTGAAATACTACTCTTATCATAGTCGGTACGGTAAAACTGAATAAAATATAAATGATCTGAAATTGTATTCTCTATAACTTTTGTTATGTAGTACTTTTCTATAAGACCAATAACAGAGGTACGATATTTAAAAATTAAATTTTAGGTGACTATTCCTAAACTACCATTTCATCCAGGGTTACGACAGCGCGGAATAAGTGTAAGGGAGTGGAGATTTTTTTGCAGTGGGGTGTTGTCTAGGAGGATACTGACTGTAGGGTGCCGTTACAAAAATGTTGCTTATACTATAGCTTATACTACAGTTTCTTCTTCCCCGACTCTATATACTGATTTTCATTAAATTCTGTTCACCCATTTTTTCGTGGCTCTACGTTGATGTGGACTTAGCAACAAAAATCGAAATTCATCAACGTCTGTGTTATCATAGCCGGAACGGTAAAAATGTATAAGACATAAATGGTCGGAAATTTAATTCTTTGTAACTTTAGTTATGTAGTATTTATCGATAGGACCACTAGTAATATAAATATTTGAGAATTGAATTTTAGGCCTTCCCCTAAACTACGATTTCACTCAGCGTGAATAAAATGATTTATAGCCTAGATTGTAGTGGCTCATCCCCCGACTTTACATACCAATGTTCATGAAATTCTCTTCAGCTGTTTTCTCGTGATGCGTGTACAGACAGACAGACAGACAGACAGACAGACAGACAGACAGACAGACAGACAGACAGACAGACAGACAGACAGACAGACAGACAGACAGACAGACAGACAGACAGACAGACAGACAGACAGACAGACAGACAGACATTAAGGAAAAATAAAAAGTGCATTTCCTTGTTTCAGTGGACATGACCGATACAGAAATACCATTCTTTTCAAATTCTGAGCAATGTACAGACAAAACTGTTATTTTATATATATATATAGATTGTGATATTTCCTAATTTTAAAGACACCACTAAAACTTCCAAGCCATCTCTCCACTGACAGCTCGGAACATACCACTTAGTCGAGCAGCTCGTCTTTTTTCTCCCAAGTCTTCCCACCCCAAGCAACATTTTTGTAACGGCAACCTACAGTCAGTATCCTCCTAGACAACACCCCACTGCAAAAAATCTCCTCTCCCTTACACTTATTCCGCGCTGTCGTAACCACATCCCACTCATCCCCAAACACTACAATTCTAAACTTCCCTTAAGAGTTGCTATATTGGCCCCAGTGTACAAAGGAAAGTGATTAACATAAAGCGGAAAATTAATTGCCAATGAGCTTGTCATGCGTTGCTTGTAAGCTCTGCTAATGCATTCTTTACGATTGTATTAGACACCTTTGTGAAATCTCTAATTTGTCTGGTAATAGTTCGGGTTTAGGAAAAGCCATTCCTTTCAAGCTCAACGTATAGGATTCTAGCAAGATATAGCAGATATTTTAGATTCAGAAGGTCACTACTGACCTATGGTTTTTAATAAGGTAGATAATGGAGGCCGACTGACGGAAGTGAGGACACAACACCTCTTGAGGTACTTAAATGATTTCTAAAGCAAATTAAAAGCTTACAAATCGATGTGCATAATTATGCTCGGTTTTCTGAAAGGGTTGTCCTAAACCGCAACATAAATGCGCACGCTACAGTATGATAAATAAGACTGAATTTATTATATTAATCATGTTTATAAAATTTTTACATCGGAGGTTGCAGAGGTAGGCTTAGTCCTACAAGTGGCCACGGCTCTCCCCTGGCTCTAGCCCTCTGCATTCGGGCCCGACCGCCGACTGTCCTGAAAATCGTTTTCCGTGGTTTTCCATTCTCCTGCACTAATGCTGGGACTGTTCTTAGTAGAGGTCACGGCCGCCAGCACCTCTCCTTCACCACTCCAAATCTCCTGGCGTGAGAGAGGGAGATACCCTCTTAGGGGGTAGGTTTTGTAGAGTAATATATTTTAACGCAGTTCATAAGGGCAATTCTACATAAATGTAACTAGATGTAATCCTGGGAAGAAGTTCTTCCTGTGTAAATACCTTTATGACCAACTATCTTCACATAACTGCGCCGAACGTTTCGCCGTGGATAGGAACAGCGGTAACACCTCCGTATACTGTAGTTTGAATTAGGGTTAATAATTTAGAAATTTTGAAAGCAACTTAGAGCAGATTTTAACCGCGGTGAATCAATGTTTCGCTATATCACTTCTTTGTACACCATATTCTTGTTGAGTACCTTTTCACATCCATTAAGAATACTTTGATTTGATCCGGTAAAATTTCGGGCTTTAGAATGTATCTACCAGTGGGCTACAAATAAGGAAATAGATTTGTAGACTTGAGAGTTTTGTGTTATCGTTTTCTGACCTGATCTCTGGTTAACGTGGAGTAGTTTATAGCAAACGATCCATAAGTTTAAACGATTTCTTCCATAAGATTTCATAGTTTTTAGCCTATCGTAATCTGTAATTTGTTCATTACTTCGAAACGTTTCCTTTACTGTTTGTAGGTACATCTCAAAGGGAAAGGTTGCAGTTATTTGTCAGAAAAATATGTTATGGAGATAAATTAATTTTCTTTTCTCTGTCTGGATTGTACGTGACCGCAACGATTCAGAATACCAAATTATGCATTACATAAGGTTGATAAAAAGTACAAGGGTCGGCGTTTCAAATAAGAGATAATCTTGAAGTTCAGAAGCTTAGTGAGGAGTAGAAGTAGAGATGGTGATGGATTTAAGATCATGCTGCTCAGAAGATTGAAGGGGAGGCCTAGTTCCACCGTAGCTTGTAGACGAACTTAGTTATACCATCTGTGACTCTGTAGAGGAAGCCAAGCACTTCCCCATTTAAAAAAATGGATATTGTAATTTTGGCTAAAGTGTGGCAACAATCCTAGTTAACAATCTCAGCCTGGTCTATGCTCACCTCAGACCGGACTGTCGGGTCTAACACGTAAGCTGTGGAGTGATAATGATCAATTTCAGCGTTATCAAGTCTCCTGTTTGAGCAAGTTTCTGAAATATAATGTACTTCCAAAAACGCAATTTTGTTTCAAGTACAGAAGAAGGCCGATGTGTTCCACACTCTGTGATGTCATATGTTCTTTTGGAATTCATCCTTCACGCAGAAGCCTACCTCACTACAACCGTCGTGGCGGCAGTGGTTTGTGTCAATGCTTCTCCCTGGAATTGCTCGGAATGTCACATCACAGGGCATTTTTAAGGTCCTTGACAATTCCGATGACGAAAGGCCATTCCTGTTACTTGCTATTGATTACAGGACAATCGTCGAATACCTCCTCTCAAACTCTTTATTCTTCAGGATGTTTCTTAACTGTCTTTCATGAGTGTTTTTTGAAGAAACGCCAAATCAAGGGAGTGATTTATGTTTCCACAGATTCGAACTTACTTACTTGAGATGAGAATCTCATTGGTGTTAAAATGCTGAATGTAAGTCTCCCAGCCAGCTTTAATTAGTCCAGATCTCGAAACGTCTTAAGACCATAAAACGTACAGTTGGGCCAAACAATTGCAGTACCGTACATGCCACCACTGAATATGAAAATAAAGAAATTGTTACAAGTGACCCTATATCATTGCCGTCCCAATGGGTTCCGGTACTGAAGATGGAAAGACATCGAAATGGATATTCACAGTATTGTAGACCTGAAACTATTAACTCAGAAAATGGTAAACAATTCTTCGAGAAATGAAAATGGGAAGTGTATGCATTGGTAGGATTTGAAGATTATGGAGCTAAACATTAGAACCCTTACATATTTTCTGTAAAGGTAATTATGCCCAAAATATTCTTGATAAAATTTTGTGCTTCAACGAAGAAACAGAGGAAGGTATTCACAATTACTGTACCCGTGCGGAATGGGCCATCTCATCATGATTTTATATGGATTGATAGGATATTGGCATACTGAAATACGTATCGAGAAGCTGATGCTCGCTTGTGAAATAGTGCCACACCTTCAAGAACATTCAGATGGACCTGGAGCCAGGACGATTACATGTACAATAGAAATGGACATTTTCCATTTCGAAAAGCCCGGCTAGTTAAGCTGTCAATCTCAGTAGAAATCACGCGAAATGCTCAGTCCCTTATTTACGAGAGTGGAAAGGGGAGAGAAGTAACAAAGACGCTAATATTGCTACCAGGAAAAGGCGAGATGGCACAATGCCACAGGTTCTGAGAAATAATGAAATAATTTTTCCCTAACTTACGGGCACATATTCGTAAGGATGCTTACGGGGACATTTGAAAGACTCGCTTTACTTTCTGGCCAATGGCAAAATTCTGGTGATTTCTGGACCTTCTCCAGGTGTACCATCTTTGAATCTGTAAATATGAATTCCGGCTATCTATCCGATTAATAATAAATACCATATTCGAATCAGAGAACAAATGTGGGAATTTTAGAAGATCTTCCTCGTGAACATTGACAATAATGTTAATAAATTAGGGTATTAATTTCTAGGAATTGACCGCAGATGGACTGCTATTGGCCAGAGCTACACCATGCCAGTAGCGACGCTAAGAAACCCGCGAAACGTCGAAGACGGAAATCTATTGATATCTTATTAACCTATGATCTATTCATGATAAGATTACGATGTGTAAGATTAAATTATCAGACCGTTCAGTGGTAAAAAGTTGAACATTCAGATCGCCCTCTAAATACCGACTTAAGAACCCCCACTCCCCGCCCTCTCACGGGGTTGACCTCTGATGAACCGGAAGAAGTGGTAAGAATAATATAAGTAAGACGGGCCGGAGCGATTAGACACACAACAAGTGAACAGAGCTGAAGGTGGAACCTCTGCCGCTCAGCGCCAATTTATCCGCGTCGAACTCAAGCTAGTTACAGTACATAACTCGAATACGTTCAGTGCATATTGGTGATATAAACATTGATCAGTTCAGTTTGACTGTTAAGATGATTATTTTAACGTAGAAAGTAATTGAAAATGGTACAATTATCGGCAGATGCCGGTAGCATTTGAAAGAAGGCAATGTGCGTAGCCTTCACTTCTAATATTTCCGACGGTGAGACTTCGCCACATGTGGAGGAAACCGAGTCGGCGTAGCGAACACTAGACGGCCTAGACAACGATTTTCGGGAGTGCCGTATTTGATACTCGCGAAGCCCGCCGGGTCGCATAGTACGATACTTCGTCAATATTATCAATAGTTCCTAGTGCGGACAGGAACGAAGAAAGTGTCAGTGGAGGTGTAGAGGGTCTTAGGCACTTAGGGGTCAGAATATGTACATATTCTTGTATAAAATTTAGTTTAAAATGTCTGTGATGTATCAGTGCATAGGATTAATTGAGTTCTATTTCCTGATGGCCTAAACCATGTCAGAGTTTTTTTTGCTACTTGCTTTACGACGCACCGACACAGATAGGTCTTATGGCGACGATGGGATAGGAAAGGCCTAGGAATTAGAAGGAAGCGGCCGTGGCCTTAATTAAGATTCAGCCCCGGCATTTGCCTGGTGTGAAAATGGGAAACCACGGAAAAAAATCTTCAGGGCTGCCGACAGTAGGGTTCGAACCCACTATCTCCCCCATGTCAGAGTAAGACGAATGGGGGCCTGTAGCTCTTTGTTCGTCCAACGCAAGAAGTCTACACCGTGACGAGTACCATATTTTTTATAATCATGTGCGAATGTTATCGCGATAAATTGGGGAAATAAATAGATTAATAATGGGTACTTAACGTAACAAATAGAGCGCTTCTCGGTTCGGTGATTTAATTAAGATATTAGGTTAAGATATTAGATTAACTGTAAATATGGGTTAAATTATTTAATTAATGCTGGTTGTGATACAAAAATTTAATATGTGTTAAATCATTTAATTATTCCTTGTTTGTTGTATATACATTTACTTTGGAAGTATTAAAATGTTTCTCGTTTGTTTCGGAGAGTGTTACGCTCACCCAGGTATTTGAATTAATTTCTTGACCACTTTGGTCAATCTTATACAGTATTGTAGTGTTAGGAATTAGGCATCGTGTTACATTAAATCCAGAGATATGAAAGTGTCAGTGAATTTAAATGGGTGGTTTACGTACGGAAGGTCGGATAATAATAATAATAATAATAATAATAATAATAATAATAATAATAATAATAATAATAATAATAATAATAATAATAATAATAATAATAATAATAATAATAATAATAATAATAATAATAATAATAATATTAATAATAATAATAATGAAATGGCGAGATTCTGCCAGTAGTTAAAGTGGATTGAATTGTCGTGATTAAAAATACGACATTCAAATGTAAACAATGTTAAGTTTTGAACCTTAAATATATAAAATACTAAAATGACAAGGAATTACTAATGGCATGCTAAAATTTCTGATTGGGTTCCAAATGATTTGTTAATTAAATTAGTGTTAATTAATGAGTCAGAATGATGCCGCCGGTTAAAATTAATGCCAAATAATGGTCTAAAACTATCGTTTAAATCGCGCTTCTAATGAATTATAAATAATGGTCAGAATTATATTGCGCTAATAGTGGTTTTGGACCACCTGATAATTACGTATTTATGAGTGTTAAAATTTTTAGGAATATGAAGTTACACCCCGACGATCATTCGTGGAGACTAACCTCAGACAACAAGTCAAGAGGAAAGAGAGAAATTAGGAATAACATGCAGTTAATGAGTAAATGGATCGTACTACGTCGTCCATAATAAGTCGGTAACTGAGTAATATTACTCTGATGCATGAGGATAGAGAGATGTCCGCAACAGAGATCTGAAGGAGGAAACTACAATAAAATACACTGTGTAGTGAAGCTGCGATTAGATATATAATGAATCTACGAGAAACACAGAGATTGTTAGTGTCCGGGTAATGGAAAATGAAATTATCACCTCGTGAGACGTAAGCAGATTAAGAATGAGTTACGGAGAGTGCAGGGATCGCATCCCGTTATCAAACGTACGAGAAGGATAGTCTGCATGTTAGTTATTTGAAGTATTACGACCGCAGAGACAGAGAGTTTGATAGTCTGCATGAGTCACTGTAAAGTGGAATGATAAATCATGACATATTAAACTAATTTAATAATAATAATAATAATAATAATAATAATAATAATAATAATAATAATTTGAACTTAAATTTGACGAGCTATTACTGGCATGCTCGTGACTCTGGATAGTTAGGCTATGGTCCTTCCGTCCAGTTTTTCCCTTTTTGTTGCGTTACCATTTCTAGGATAGGAATCCGGACTATCTTATGTGTAAATAATCCGCAGGTAACTCATCTAATGGAACGTGAAGGCGACCACAATGCAGGTTGTGCTCGTTCCCTCGTTTCTTCAAATGGTTCCAGGTTTACGTGTCTAAGCACACGGGTCCATTGTTTCAATCCATACGAATCAGGTGTTCAGCCAAATCACGTCTACCTGTACAAGCATACGGGTCGCTGTTCGATCTCATATAATTTTATTCCCACCATCAATGTGGTAAGATGGTGAAAACGCAAATTTTATTTCCTTTTCAGGTTTGTTAAGTGTAATATTTTAAAGTTTGTCATTACCAAATTTTGCCAAATTACTTGAATAAATTGCTTCTTGTTGCAATTCAGAAAGGAAACAGTTACACTATATTTTTACTATAGATAGATAAAATTGAATACAAAACTCAAGAATACAAACCTCCGCTTTACCCTTACACAAAACAAACCAACAACACGCACATTTTCAACTGAGGAAAGGGCACGAAGATCGGAGCGTCTGAAGAAGTACTGGGAGGACCGCAAAGCCCGAACAATCCCTTCAAAGAGACCTGAACGACGGACTGACTAAAGTGATCCTATGTGGTCATAAAAGAAGAAGAAGAAGAAGACATATCCATGGTAATCAATTTCGTCATTTCCTAGTCCTATTGTGGAGCCTTTCAGTTGAGTGTCTACGGATGAGCCCTTCCCCCTATTTAAATTTGAATGCCCCGTTCATCCGTGTCTTTACTTGAGCGCCTTATTTGAATATAGATGTTTGTTGGACATTTACTAAAGAACCGATCAAGCCTGTGACTCATAGGTTGAGCGGGTGCATTACATACGACTACAATTTTCTCCACCATCTAGGATTCATTCTGAAAGAAAAAAAAAAGGATTATTTGCTCTACTTGTGTAACTGTTGTGTCATTCCTAGTTTACATGCTGAATTTTATCTTCGAGAGTTTCTAAAGGTGTAGAAGAGGACAGTACAACCACTGCGTGCTATTTTCCTAAGTAGATTGTCTTAAAAAGAACATGTTCTTGGGTGATTGTATCAGTACTGCCGGCCCCGCGGTGTAGTAGTAGCGTGCCTTCCGCTTACTCAGAGGCTCCGGATTTGATTCCCGGCCATGTCCGGGACTTGGATCTGAGGGCTATTTTGATGTCTACTCAGCCTACGTGATTTCAGTTTACGAGCTATCTGATGGTGAGGTGGCGATCCCGGTCTAGAAAGCCAAGAACGGCCGAGGGGATTCGTCCATACGCCACCTCGTAATCTGTAGGCCTTCGGACTGAACAGCGGTCGCTTGGTAGGCCATCAATCAATCAATTAATCACTACTGATCTGCATTTAGGGCAGTCGCCCATGTGGCAGATGCTCTAACCTTTCCTTAAATGATCGCAAAGAAATTGGAAATTTATTGAACATGTCATTGCTAAGTTATTCCAATCCCTAACTCTCCTTCCTATAAACGAATATTTGCCCCAGTTTGTCCTCTTGAATTCCAGCTTTATCTTCATATTGTGATCTTTCCTACTTTTAAAGACATCACTTAGATATCTTCGTCTACTGATGTCATTCCACGCCATCTCTCTGAGCATTAACTTTAAACGTGTTATTATTGAGTGTACAGTTATATACTAATGATCGATCATTTAAGAAAGAAATAGTTGCATATTAAGAAATTCAGTTACATCGCCAAATAATCGTCGGAGTATATCAGAGCAAACCGTCTGTAAATTAATTACATGAAATAAAGGTATTTAATGTCAACATAATTAATGCTTTGAAACATTATTCTTAAATAATATTTATGTTCATTTTCAATGTTTTAAAAATAAATCTATGTTTTCATACATTCATTACAACACCTGAAACACTGAAATATGATAAGGGCTTGGGTGTAACACTTTCGTTGTGAACCATTGATATGGTTACGAAGTCATGACGACTTGGAGAGGTGGGAAGAGGAGATTTGCAACCTAGACAGCAGGGTCACCGACTAAGAAATCAAAACACGTACATTAAACCATAAAGCGTTAAACATCACATGTAGGGTGATGGAAGAAACACATTTAGGAATTACAAGCTAGTTAACATGGTAAGCAAAGGCGAGGCATTTCAATTCGCGTAATCATTTCTAACCAATAAAGAATCCTTGAACATAAGGCTCTTTATCTGAAGCATCTCTAGCTCATACATCCTGCGGTCTTTATTACTAATATGGAGGATGACGAACACTATATTGCTCAAGATCTCATGTGTACAGCTACGCTTTGAACATCTAGAATCTTGATATACACCACTCAGTCTCCGTATGTGAGGGTCTTTGAACTGATAGCAAAAGAGTTACGTATTCTGATTCAGCTGCAGTTTGGGCTTGCTTAATATCCACATAATATCCAGAACTCAGTAAAACCTAAATAAAAAATAAAAACCTTAGAAATAATAATCATTTTCATTATGCCGGCCCCGTGGTGTAGGGGTAGCTTGCCTGCCGAAGGCCCCGGGTTCGATTTCCGGCCAGGTCAGGGATTTTTACCTGGACTTGAGGGCTGGTTCGAGGTCCACTCAGCCTACGTGTTTAGAATTGAGGAGCTACCTGATGGTGAGATAGTGGCCGAGAGGATTTGTCGTGCTGACCACACGACACCCCGTAATCTGCAGGCCTTCGGGATGAGCAGCGGTCCCTTGGTAGGCCAAGGCCCTTCCGGGATCTAGTGCCGTGGGGTTTATTAACTTTTTCATCGTAATACCTGCTAATATAATACATTTGAAAATGTGTTTGGATATTTGCGGAAATATCTCGCATGAATGACTTTAAAGACCCGGTTTTAGTTTCACACTTTATTACAAAATGATCTGGAAAAACAAATAGGCTGCCCTCGATCTTGTTTTCCGTTAACAGGATCATGCAGGGCAAAGTGAGAGGAGAATGTACACCTGAGAACTTTAAATGGTCCTATTACAAATGCAAAATATCATGTAGATTTTGAATTGAAAATCCTAGAAAAAGTTTTGTAGCATTTTCTTCTGAATCTTAACAGATTTTGACGAAGTAATGCTTTTATATTTCGGCTCATATTTTACCGGAAAAAACCCGAAATAAAGGGCACACTGATGGTTTCGCCAGAACAAGAGAATACGAGATTTAGAATGAGATTCGCTATAAAAATATTCATGTGAAATTTAATCGTGATTCTTAAAGTTTGCCAGGAAACTGATCATGCCATCATGTGCAGATGCGTTAATAAAGTATGAAATTGGATATGTAGCTCCTCTTTAGGGTTGTGTTCAGGAGTTATATCCCCACTGGAGGTGAGATGCAGGGAATAGAACCCCTTGCCCCCTAGGACGACAGCTAATAGCACTAACAGTTACGCTACGGATGCGGACATATTTACCAATAATATCGGATAAATGCAGTTACTTAGTAGAGGGGCTGAATCTTCGTTGACCCGGTAGTGTCACATATACCTTGTGTTGTATATTGTTATAGGACATGTACTTCTACTATATAAGTTACGATATAGATGATGATACTGCGGATAGGACACAATAAGTTTGTATGATGCCTGCTCTAGCTAAGAGCCAGTGTTTAACTGAACAGGTGAAACTGTTATCTTATATTTCCTTCACATCATTGATTTATAACTCTCGTGTGCTAGTGATTAGTTTCTAAACCATTGTGATTCGATTTATTTATTGGTTTAATCATTTAGATTTACTCAAAATGGAAAGTAGCAGGCCTTTGGTGGTTAATCCGTCATGGAAAATGGAAAAGGTCAAAAATGGGAATATGAATACCAGCCCCTGTAAGACACCAATGCGTATTAGTTCGTAGTTCTAGCGTTGTATCTATTTAGATACATACATTGTTGTTACCGGGGAGTTGGCCGAGCGGTTAGGGTCGCGCAGCTGTGAGTTTGCATCCGGGAGATAGTGGGTTCGACGATTTTCCGTGGTTTCCTATTTTTACATCAGGCAAATGCTGGGGATGTACCTTAATTAAGGCAACGACCGCTTCCTCCCTACTCCTAGGTCTTTCCTATCCCATCGCCACTATAAGACCTACCTGCGTCGGTGCGACATAAAGTAAAAATAAATAGATTGATTATTGTTATAGCAGCATATAACCTCCTTGAAATGCAGTTCAAGGCCTCCTTTAAGTAGCTTTCACCCCACCCCCTATTCACGTTAAGGGAGGCTGGGACTGAGGTTATGGTGGAAAAAGTAAAAATTATCGATTTTTCAATTTGTGCATATTATTGTACGCCGGACTCCTGCGGATCATTTGGCGGTTTTTAAAATGTTCCAGCTGAACCAATTTGGTTTCAAATTCCATGAGAATTTCATGGGTTGTTAACAGCTGGATTGTCTTGATATTAAAAGAAGGAATTTTTTATAATGTTGATACTTTAAAAGATAGTATCCTTCAAAGGGGTATTTTTAGCATAATTTGAGAAAAACATAAACACACAAAACACATTTTTCCTCACATTCATGGACTACATATGCAGACTTTCTCTCTGTTAAAATTCTTTCCATACCTTGAAGTGCCTGTACACCAGTTTTCAATGTGATATTTGAAGTAACTGTTCAGCTGGAGCATTTTTTATGCTTACCGATTTTTTAAAATTTTAAATTGTAAGTGTAAATTTCTCAGAAAGTTCTGTTGCTATTTTCCTGAAAATTCGTAAATGGCCTTATTTCACCATTAGGAGACAATAAACCAAATTTCATGCAATTATATCAATAATTACTATTTTTTATAAATTAAGTCCTAACTTCCCTTAAATGGCCGTAATATTGCCTAACTTTAAAGTGTTTCTTAGGTCATGCGCAACTAATCTGTCAACGTATTCTTCACACGTTATTCATTTATGCCCTATGCAGCATGTTTAACATCTTCCCTTTAAATACTGGAAGACTGGACCACACGGGCGAAGCCACGATTAGGAGTCAGTCCCTACTAATATAATACTGTACGTGTGAAAATATGTTTTTGAAAGTTCGTGGAAATATCAAATCTGAATGGCGCAATGCAACTAGATGAAATTTTATACACAATTAGATGATGAGTCAGGATGATTGCTATCTCATTATGACCTAAGGTGGCCATGAAGTGAATGAAAATGAAAAGCGAATGAGAAGAAATTGTGTACCTGTAATTTTGAAGGTTAAAACACTACGTAAACGGTTAATCCTGTTGGCAATGGAGCATATCATGTGGACTTAGAATTCAATTTGCTACAGAAAGGTTCATGAACACTAGCAGAAAAAAATACCCAAACACCATGATATAAGGAATGTAGAATACGGAAATTTTGGCAATATATTAGTCGAGGTAACATTTAATTGATTAAAGGTACAAAACTAAAAAGCAATCGCAAATGTGCCATGCTGGTTGTAATCGCTGTAATCGCCAGACTGTTGAACGTATGCGTGCAAACGTCCATGCATTGTGTCGTACAGGTGCCGGATGTCAGCTTGTGGGATGGAGTTTCATGCCTGTTGCACTTGGTCGGTCAATACAGGGACGGTCAGGTTGTGTATGACGCTGGAGTTTGTCGTCCAATGATGCCCTATACGTGTTCGAATGGGGACAGATCGGGGGATCGGGCAGGCCAAGGCAACATGTCGATACTCTGTAGAGCATGTTGGGTTTCATTAGCGGCATGGGGGCATGCATTATACTCTGGGAAAACACCCCCGGAAATGCTGTTCAAGATAGCAGCACAACAGGTCGAATCACCTGACGGACGTACACATCTGACGTCAGGGTGCGTGGGATTACCACGACAGTGCTCCTGCTGTCATAGGAAATTTCTCCCCAGACCAGAACTCCCGGTGTAGGTCCAGTGTGTCGACGTCGCAGACTGATGGAATGCAGGCGCTCACCTGGCCTCCTCCTAACCAACACATGGCCATCACTGGCACCAAGGCAGACGCGGCTTTCATCGGAAAACACAACGGACCTCTACTCCATCCTCCAATGAGTTCTCGCTTGACACCACTGAAGTCGCAGACGGCGGTGATCTGGAGTAGTGGAATGCACGCTGCAGAGCGTCTGGCTCGGAGCTGTCCTTCAAGTAACCGATTTCGAACATTTCGTTGCGTCATTGTAGTGCCAGCTGCCGCTCGAATTGCTGCTGCAGACGCAGTCCGCTGCGCCTCAGCCGTACGCCGTATACGGCGGTCCTTCCTCTCTGTGGTGCCACGGGGATGACCGGAGCCCGGTCTTCTTGCGAGCGTACCTTTTCGTGACCACTGCTGCCAGCACGCATGCACAGTGGAGACATTCCTGCCAAGTCGTTCTGCAATAGCGCTGAAGGAAAATCCACCTTCACGTAGCCCTATTATACAGCCTCGTTCAACCACAGTGAGCTGTTGATATGGCCTCTCCGTTGTCGTAACGGCATTTATGACCCACTCACAGTCACTCCGTCCAATCTCACAGGTAACTAAAGGTCTCGCATAGTACAGCCAGTATTTATAGCAAACTTGATGTGCGACGTCTTGTGGCCGCTACTAGTGCCACACTAATGCGACTTGCAGGAAATTTGAATCAACGCCATCCTTCAGATGTATAAGCACGCCTACCAAAGTTCGTTAATCTAACACAGCCCCTTCTTGGTGTTTTTTTTCCGCCAGTGTACCACAAATTTTCTACTTGACTAACAATTTTCAGGAAAAAATGCTTTTAAATGTTTTGGCCATGCTTTATGCAATGAAAACCATACAATCGCAGTTTTTTTCGCGCTGAAGGAACATTTCGAGCCGAGGGCGCTCGGACGTCCAGCACAATCGCAAAAATGGCACGTAAATAACATGCACCACTGTAGTAAAATCTCCAAAATCTTCTGAAAATGAATTACACTGTTAAGGACTGTATAAGTGAATCGCATTCAACAGTGTATGTTAGAATATTATTTTACATCAGCAGTGTCACTTTAGGTGGTGTTTAAGAAATCGTACGTTCTTTTCCACCGGCCGATTTTGATCACTTACGTGCAAGTACGTCTGCGAAGCGAGTGCGCTGTGCGAAGAGTGAAGAAAGTTCCCACTACTCCAAAGTGCGGACTTCATAAAATTTCTTTTAGTTTGGTCGACGGACTGCCATATGAAATCCTTTCCGCCAATTACCCTCATATAGACAAGTTTCACATATCGTTCGAATAGTGTGCTGAAACATTGTCCTTGCCTCACGGGTAAGCAAGCTACTATTGCTTGAAATTTATATAAAGATGCAGAGAATTCCATACATTTAAAGCCATGGGTAAATGCTATAATAATATTAATTGTACCGGGCGGTACACCTCCACGCCGCTAATTTAAAATGTGCGCCAATTGAAACTCCTCTGCTGGAGGAAGTCTGTACTTTATCGACGGTATTAATTTTCAAGTTTCTCGGAAGATGTCACTACGTGAAAAGTTTGGAGTTTTTGAACTGTGCCACTTTTGATGTATTTTTGTTTTACCGGTAGTAAGAAGTGTGAACTTTCTCTTCTAGAGGACACTACTGAAAAACTACAATGGTGCACCCTAGTGCGACGTGAAACAACTATTTTTTTTTGGAGAAATTTTTATTTCAAAAGTTTGTTTCTTGTTAAATTTCTTTCTGTTATTGTTTAAGTTGGCTGTATACCCCTCTCTTTCCCCTTGTTTTGTATTTAGCCAATCCCGAATTTCTTTTATTAATTTCTGACCAATCGGATGTATCTTCCCCCAACTTGAATATGCTGCTGTATCCTACCCAATAAAGAGTTTGTGGGAGGGTGTTCTCATTCCCCTAACGCCTCGAACTTTCCGCGAGAGTATATAAACTGCTGATTTTAGGGTCTCCGGGCCACTTCTGTTCCATCTTTTCGTGTGTAAAGTACATAGCAGGGGGCGGAAAGCGCCTCTTTCTTCGGCGGCAGTCAACAACCAGGTAATGGCCGATTAATTACTTCTTTTCTTGCTTGCTCAGCAGTTTAACTCTCGGGGCGGGTCCGAAGTTTTTCCATTATGTAACCTTCCTTAAAATGTAAAGAAACTTGTATCTATTCTATCTTTTAAACTACATATTGGGATAGAGAGTGCTTAACCCTCTCGAGCTCCCACTCATATTGTTTTGAGGTGAACTTATTTTCTCAACCTATTCTTCCTTAACATTATGTAAATTTGTTTCTTTTCTAAAGTCACCTCCGTAGTATGGGATTAGCCCTTGCATCAGTGGCCTAGAGCCAAATTAGGTTTTGAAACAAATACATTAGGAGTGCAGATCGCCTCCTCTCAAATTGTTATTTTAGAGGTCATTGTAATTACCCTTTTTCATTTAATAGACCTCAGTAGGTTGGGTATGTTACCCCTGTGTCTATGTCCTGAGAGGACAACTTGAAGGTGGAGTTTGGTGTGGCCTTTGAGAGGCTTAAAGTTTGAGAGCGTGTGGCTCTTTCTTGAAAATTAAGTGTTGTATGCCTCGAGGAGGCTTTTCTGTGTAATTTGGAGCAAGTGCTCTTGAACATGAATGGGGTTTTCTGCCCCTCTGGTAAAACTTATTTTGGAGTAAAGTTGGGCTAATTGCCCTATAAGTGTGAATTCGGGGCTCGAAGCCCAAATACTGTAAATACTGTAATTGCGCCTTTTGTTGCCTTGCTACTCTGTACCTGCCGTACTTGATATTTCTTACTTTTGAAAAGAAAATATAACCTTGTTAAATTTTAAATTAAGTTTACATTCGTAGCTTGAGACCTGTTCACCACCCCGCACCGTCTTTCACGCATAACTACCACAAAAACACGGTAACATTAATAATAATAATAATAATAATAAAAATTATTATTATTATTATTATTATTGTAAAGGGATGTACACCCGCCCCGTTCATTTAAATGAAGCGCCTTGAGGAATGCCATCTGATATACGAAGGTTGCAACAACTAGTGCAAAATGTTTGGACTTTTCTCTACAGATGTCTCTACCAAAAAGAATTTTTGTTATGCCCTCTACTGTGAAGAGGAACTATTAAAATCCTAAAATATATTTTTTTATTTAAAGGTTTCCTAACTGAGCTGATATTTTCTTTTGTTTTTGGTGCATTGCAGTTTGCTACACTTCTATCTTTCCCCGTCAATTTTGTGTATTTAATTTTCAACCAATAATCGTTTTCTTATATCTATTTAATTATCCAATAAAATTGGGGGTGCGTCGGGCCTTACCCCAGAGTTTCCTGGATCTTTCCTCTCGGGTATAAGAGCTGGCACATTTTTCGAGTTGGTTGTCTTATTCATCGCTCCAGTTTAGTGTGTATGTGGTTATTAAGGAGGCGGGGCCTCGTCCTTCATCAAGCAGTCCAGCAGCTAAAGGTAATAGCAGTCCTATAGAAATGATAGTCTTTGAAGGCTAGCTCGAGGGGAAGGTTTCTAAACTTTACTAATGTAACGGTAATTTTCTAAACTATAACTTTCAAACTATTCAAAAGAACTTAGCCGAAATTCGGGAATAGAGAGTGTGACACCCTCTCGCGTTCCCTATCAACTTGACTTTGAGGTGACTATGACTTTGTCTGTAGCTTTTGTAACTTGAATTTTCTCCATCCAGTCACCTCAGTAGTATAGGCTTAGCCTGTGCTACTTCGGGCCGCGAGCCCAAGTAGGGTTTTAACCATGTAATTGTAAACTTCTAGGAGTGCAAGAGGTGCCTCCACTTAATTTTGACTTTTGGGCCAGTAATTGAATCTGTTGTTTTTCCACAAAGGCCTGGTAGAATGAGTGCTCTATAACCCTGTGTCATTTCTTTTTTTTTTTTTTTTAATATAAAGGTAGACTGTTGAGCACATAAGTTAGTGCCTACTCTTGGAATTGTAGGTTGAGCCTTTGATAAGCCCGAATATTTCTGGAAATATATTCATAAATGTAAAACATATAGAGTCTATAGGCTCTTTCTAGTGTAAATATTGAACGATGCTTTAGGGAAACCGTAACGTTGTAATGTTTAGAGTGTGTTCACTTAAGTAATTTTGTAGAGCATATGGTGCTCTTGAAACATTGGGTATTTTGAATACTCTGTCTCCTTGTGTAGTAAAAGGAATTTGGAGGTTCTTCATCTTTACTGTTTTTTGAAAAGAGCCACAAAGCTCATGAATAATTAGGGGGCTTCAAGCTCAAAGCTTTGTTATTCGATTTTCTAAAAGTTGTTCAATTAGCTTGCAAATAAAATTTGGTACCTGAATTTTGTTAAGTTTTATTTTAGAAAAAAGAAAGAAATGAGAAAGAAATATAATCATAAATTGAATGTTTTAAACCAATCTTCTGGTAGTCCTATCTTTATGCCCGCACCTTCTTTCACCTATGTAAACCACGGAAATCCCGTATCAATTATTATTATTATTATTATTATTATTATTATTATTATTATTATTATTACTATTATTGTTATTAATGTTTACGGTGTTTCCGTGATCTAGAGGGAAATGAGCGGTCAGTCAGACACTGGACAAAAGCACATCAATACAATTTTAAATTTGGAATATATTTGCGAAATTATCTGTTCTTTTGTTTTCACTGATATCTTTTCAGAACAAGAACAGTAAGGCTTTAACAAGAAAATTGTTTGAAAAGGTACCACAATAAATAACAATCAAGCTTTGAAGCATAGTATACTTAATATGTTTTACCTAAGTCATCGTCTTATGAAATCAAAGAGGCTTGAGCCTCTATAGACCTACTTCAAGAGCAAAAACTCAGTTAGAAAAGAATTTTAGAACTTCCAAAACAACTTCATTCATATAATTAACATTACACATGAGAAGGGTCTCGAACCCTGGACTTCACATACAACGTTTGTTTAATGGTCAAGCAGACAATATTTTTTTAAAAAATTTGCCTTATGTCACGCCTCCATAGATATGTTCTATGGCGATGACGGGATAGGTAAGGGCTAGGAGTGGGAAGGAAGCGGCCATGGCCATAATGTACAGCCCCAGCATTTGACTGGTGTGAAAATGGAAAACTACGGAAGACCATTTTCAGGGCTGCCGACAGTAGGGAACGAACCCACTATCTCCCGAATGCAAGCTCACAGCTACGCACCCTTAACTGCACGGCCAACTCACAGTTTGCTACACTTCTATCTTTTCCCGCCAATTTTGTGTATTTAATTTTCAACCAATAATCATTTTCTTACATCTATTTAATTATCCAATAAAAGTTGGGGGTGTGTTAGGCCTTTTATATTACATTCGCTGCCCTTACTCAATAGGTAGCAACACACAATTTGTGAATAGAAAGATCCAGAATAAAAACAGGAGCCGAAGCTCATACTATACGGTCAAGAAATGGAAAAAGTAAAATAAAATCGAAAGGCCGAGAACAAAACGAAAGGAATGCTGAATATCTCAAGCGATCCCGTGACATGAGCACTAGTTGAGAAGAAGGCCAGTGACACAGCCATACTACAAGGTGACTGAGACCAGAAAGAAGTTAAGTGTAAAACACACAATAGAAACTTAGAGTTAAACTTAGTCACGTCTCTAGAAAGTGAAATGAAAAAGGGAAACGAGGGTACACACTCGTACGTGCTTAAATTTACATAATACCCACAAGGGGCTACCTTTTGTCCGTAGACAGCCTAGAAACCTACGTGATACAACTTAACAGAAAACATTAAAATGAAGAAAATCGCAGTTCGCCCTAATTTGTACGTGCTAGAAGGGAACGCTGGTATCTTTCCGTTCCCACACGTAGATAAGTTTGCATTCTAGGTGAGATTGCTGCCGACCATATCGCAGCCGCCCAGCCTCGTCGTCGTCTCCTGGGAGGATAAGCTTACTTACATCCCACATTCAAAGATCAGATAAAGATCGATACATAAGATTCAATCTTTCAGTGTTTATAGGGACCGGCTGGGTGCTGATTGGTTGATAATGACATAAACAGGCAGTATAGTGATTGGTTTATAATGATATAACCAGACAGTAGTGACAACTAAAAAACAAAATACTCTATCCGAGTACGAGCCAACTCAAAATATAGGTAATTCTCAACTAAGTTAATCAAAGTCCATAGGGGGCTCTTGGAAACAAAGTAGGGTCATCTAGTAATGACTGAGTAATTTAAGTAGACACGGTTGAGCTCGGCTTATCTCCGTGAGACTTCACTATATTCAGGCGTTAGAAGGGATACCTACAACCAGAGAGAGGCCATCCTACTGGCGTAATAATAATTGAGCCATGGATTAGTGGTCTCACGGTCAGACTGAAAATGTTGTGAGTTGGTAATAATGGAACCCATGTTTCAGGCGATCGAGAAACTCACTAATTGCTATTCATCTGTTATATGTACCTCGTACTATATGGAATGTGTGGACGGGCTATCAGAAAGCGTTTTGTAACTTTACAATTATATTACATTAATAGCTCTCTGTGAGTATGTGCGTGTGAGTGAGAGTGAAAAAGGGAGTATATGCGTGTACTACATGGATGTAATGGTATTTTCCAGGAATAAAAAATAGAATTAGTTACTCGTATTATATTTTTAATACTAATTTGTCATTAGTGAAATCTATCAGGGATCTTGGTGTGCATTTTGACGTTAAAGTGGAATTCTCTGTAAACATAAACGAAGTAGTTGCACATACTTACAGAGTCTTGGGATTTTCTTAAGAGATGTACGCGTGACTTCACAAATCCCGAGGCAATAAATTTATTATACAAGAAGTCGGCTAGAATATGCATCAATCATTTGGAATCCCAGCTATAAACCAGATGTAAACAAAGTTGAAATGGTGCAAAACAAATTTCGTAGATACCTTACGTACAAAATAACTGACAGTTATCCTAAATTTGAATCTTATGTTGACTTAATGAGTCTGTAGGTCCTTAGCAAACAAACAAGTAATCGCATTCCTTTTATTTATCTATACATTACTTAACAATATTATTGGTAACCCTAACTTGCTCTCTCTCTTCAACTTGTCTGTCCCCAAACCATGTACACATCCAAAACATATTACCTTCTACTGCTCAAGATCAAGAACCCAACAACACAGTAATTCACCAGTGTTACAGTCAATGAAAATATTTAATAAATACAGCAATGAGTACAGACTAGATATATTTGCATTTACATACTCATCCACAGTAAAATAATAATAATAATGTTATTTGTTTTACGTCCCACTAACTACTTGTTAAGGTCTTCGGAGACGCCAAGGTGCTGGAATTTAGTCCCGCAGGAGTTCTCTTACGTGCCAGTAAATCTACCGACACGAGGCTGTCGTATTTGAGCACCTTCAAATACCACACCGGACTGAGCCAAGATCGAACCTGCCAAGTTGGGGTCAGAAGGCCAGCGCCTCAACCGTCTGATCCACTCAGCCCGGCCCCACAGTAAAACAATGCAAGGAAATGCCTTAACTGTTTCCTATTCTAAATTAAAATTCCACTTTGCTGGCTCATATATTTAAATTCATAGCTTTAGTTTAGTTTCTAGTTTCTATTAACCGAGCTCGATAGCTGCAGTCGCTTAAGTGCGGCCAGTATCCAGTATTCGGGAGATAGTGGGTTCGAATCCCACTGTCGGCAGCCCTGAAGATGGTTTTCCGTGGTTTCCCATTTTCACACCAGGCAAATGCTAGGGCCGTACCTTACTTAAGGCCACGGTTGCTTCCATTCCACTCCCATCCGATTCCTGTTTCATCGTCGCTTAAGACCTATCCATGTCGGTGAGACATAGAGCAACTTGTCAAAGAAACGTTTCTAATCATAGCATCTACCTCATCATCATTACCATCTTCGATAACATGACTACCATCATGTTTAAAGCAGTTAGTAAATAATTTTAATTTGTTGAATACCTTGTTACGTTGTGTGCCTATCTTTCTTTCTTAACCTGTTTACCCTCCAGGGTCGGTTTTATCCTCGGACTCAGCGAGGGATCCCACCTCTACCGCCTCAAGGGCAGTGTCCTGGAGCTTCAGACTTCGGGTCAGGGGATACAACTGGGGAGTACCTCGCCCAGGCGGCCTCACCTTCTATGCTGAACAGGGGCCTTGCGGGGGATGGGAAGACTGGAAGGGATAGACAAGAAAGTGGGAAGGAAGCGGCCGTGGCCTTAAGTTAGGTACCATCCCGGCATTTACCTGGAGGAGAAGTGGGAAACCCCAGAAAACCACTTTCAAGATGACTAAGGTGGGAATCGAACCCACCTCTACTCAGTTGACCTCCCGAGGCTGAGTGGACCCCGTTCCAGCCCTCGTACCACTTTTCAAATTTCGTGGCAGAGCCGGGAATCGAATCCGGGCCTCCGGGGATAACAGCTAATAACACTAACCACTACACCACAGAGGCGGACAATTTCATATATTACTATTTTTTATTTTTTTATTTTTGCTAGTGGCTTTACGTCGCACCGGAACAGATAGGCCTTATGGCGACGATTATCACTATTTTACAAGGATGTTCATAGGAGGTAATATATGTTTAAATTGTTATCTGTTGTTATTTAATGTAATAGTATATGTGTCTCACGTCATTAGGTTTATACCTCTCTGAAGCACATTAAATAAATAAATAAAGAAATAAATGATGAAGTAAGTTGAGTATGGCTGTGTTATGGAATGTAAGTACTGAATGTTGAATAATATTAATAATAGGAAAAATATTATTATTATTATTATTATTATTATTATTATTATTATTATTATTATTATTATTATTATTATTATTATTATTATTAAAGATTACATGTATTAATTCCTAGGTGCACTCTGGTATTGGCACGAAGCCTCTTAAATTTGACCTTTAGGTATTACTAAGAGAATTTTACGTGTGGGGAGCTTTCACGGCATAAAAACAACAGAAGAGAAGATTGTGCAAGCGTAAAATGTTTAATTGATGCTCATCCAACAATTTAGGCTTTATGAAACTAGAGTAAAAGTGACCTCAACCATCATGATAAGGACATTTGACCACATATTTTCAGGAAAGAAATATACTAGAACACCAATTCAAAAACTCATAAATCATTAGCAGGCGGCGATTCGCTCCAAAATAATAGAGCATTCCATGTTTTTAGTTTTTCTGGTTTAATGCGGAAGTCACGTCCTTCTCGTTGCCGAATGATAGACGACGAGTAGTAATTAAGCAGGTTCAGGCTGTGTTGTGAGTGAATGTGTTATTAATCGGAAATCCAAAGACTATAAAAACTGTTGAATAGTAACGATAAATAGTCTTATAATGTCTAATAAAACAGTAGAAGAACTCGGTTCACCGTGAATCAGTTGTACGACTAATAACACTGCAGAAGAACATTTCGTTTTTTTAGCGGAGTTACTTGATGATATATCGTCGATTTCTTCAAGCCGACCTGAGTGACTGAGACGTTACACCTCCCGCTTTTTCAGCCAACGTTGTTGGGTTCGTTCCCAGGCCAGTCCGGTGGTGCTGATATACATCAGCCTCGTTTCGGTAGACTGACTGGCACGTAAAAAATCTCCTGCACCTCGGGGTCTCAGAAAACTGAAAAACAGTCAGTTTGAAGTAAAACCTATAGTATTATAATTTATTACCAAGCTGAACCTCTTTATAATATTGCCAGTCGTCTTGTTTACCTGCGAATGTAGCAATATGGCCCAACATTGAGCAAGCATACTTCTTCATGATTATACTACTAGCATTTACCCGGGGGCAGTGTACATTGTTACTGTCCCCACTGATGTACTTGCTATGATTCGAGGTAATGAAATAGTACGCATGAACTCTTTTTTTTTTTGCTAGTTGCTTTACGTCGCACCGACACAGATAGGTCTTATGGCGACGATGGGACAGGGAAGGGCTAGGAGTGGGAAGGAAGCAGCCGTGGCCTTAATTAAGGAATAGCCCCAGCATTTTCCTGGTGTGAAAATGGGAAACCACGGAAAACCATTTTCAGGGCTGCCGACAATGGGGTTCAAACCTACTATCTCCCGAATACTGGATACTGGCCGCACTTAAGCGACTGCAGCTATCGAGCTCGGTACGCATGAACTCTAAGATATATTGTAAGCAAAGCACTGTGACACTAAACACTACCAATTTCATTTACTTGATTGTGCAGAACATTGATCCCCTTTCCTGTATATGAGAACATCTGGAAACTACTAGTGATAAGTGTTTGAGAACAGCGAGTAATCAGGTTGGGCAAGTGGTCTCAGGCTAGGTTTAGACTAGTTTTACACTAGCAGGTTATTGCCACAATTTACTTGCGCGGAGCAACTTGCTGCACCAATTGCAAGTCTAAATGGTGTCGTCCCATTTGCGGTCAGTCTCATTTGCGGTCAGTCCCATTTGCGGTCACTCAGGTAGAATACAAAAATAAACTAGTTTTGATGGGTGAGACATTGTCCCATTTGCGATCACTCTTATCAGTGGGGATATGGAATTCCCTACTGAAGGACTGGTACAGGTAGACAGCCTTTTAAATAACTGGCGACAGCTGCGTGCTAGCATTCGGATGCTGAAACTCATTAAATTAATTATGTTTACTGCTTGAGTACGATGCGTTAATATCGGGACAAGGAGACTAAATAGGACTTATTAGTACCTTTTATTTAGGGTTAGCAGATGGATATGGGTGTAATGAAATGATTTTTGAAATGCAGGACAAAAGCAGGGCGTATTAAACCGTTAAACTTCTTCAAATTCAAAATAAATGTTTTCCTTAACACTCTACTTCCTCGACATTGCGACCCTTTTTTGGGTTGTGTCTTGATTGCGGACAAGGCAAAAACCGTCCAGATTCCGAACAACTAAATATACCCTGTCCAGATTGCGAACAAGAGATTAGTGTTGACGTGGGATACATAAAACAGATACAATTTTCAAAACAGTCTCATATGAAATTTTTGTTCTAGTAGTAGTAACATTAACTGGTACATTGGGATGTTTTAGATAACCCAACAATATTTATAAAAATATTTTTCTTATTGAAAATGTTTAATAATTTAGCTTGGGGTAATCTTATGATTTAGAATATCCTTTTTATTGTATAACATAACTAGAGGGGCATTTGTTTATGGTGGATTAGTGAGAGTTGTATTATTAATAGATTATTATTATTATTATTATTATTATTATTATTATTATTATTATTATCTTTTTTGCTACTAGGTCTTATGGTGACGATGGGATAGGAAAGGCCTAGGAGTTGGAAAGAAGCGGTCGTACCTTAATTAAGGTACAGCCCCAGCATTTGCCTCGTGTGAAAATGGGAAACCACGGAAAATCATCTTCAGGGCTGCTGACAGCCGAACCCTTAAGCTGCCTGTTCATGGAATTCGGACGAAACGCTACTCGGGCACTTCGACACCTCAACACGCGCACAGCTATGAAGATAGGTGTATTTGCTCAAATACGCTCCTTTTGTAGACCATTGGCAGCGTCTGTCTTCGGATCCCATGTAAAAATTCTTTGGTGATACAGTTAGGGTTACCGAGCGAGTTGGCCGTGCGGTTAGAGGCGCTCAGGTGTGAGCTTACATCCGGGAGATAGTGGGTTCGAACCCCAGTGTCAGCAGCCCTGAAGATGGTTTACCGTGATTTCCTAATTAAATACCAGGCAAATGCTGGGGCTGTACCTTAATTAAGGTCACGTCCGCTTCTTTCCCACTTCTAGCCCTGTCCTATCCCATCGTCGCCATAAGACCTATCGCTGTCGGTACGACGTAAAGCAGGTACTAAAAGTAAAATAAGTATTTCTTTCTTTCTTTCTTTCTTTCTTTCTTTCTTTCTTTCTTTCTTTCTTCCTCTCTTTCTTAATCTGTTTACAGTCCAGGGTTGTTTCTTCCCTCGGACTCAGCGAGGGATCCCACCTCTACCGTCTCAAGGGCAGTGTGCTGGAGAGTGAGACTTTAGGTCTGGGGATACGACTGCGGAGGATGACCAGTACCTCGCCTAGGTGGCCTCACCTCTTATGCTGAACAGAGGTTTGTGGGGGGGATGGGAAGATTGCAAGGGATAGGCAAGGAAGAGGGAAGGAGGCGGCCGTGGCCTTAAGTTAGGTAGCATCGCGGCATTTGCCTGGAGGAGAAGTGGGAAACCACGGAAAACCACTTTGAGGGTGGTTGAGGAGGGAATCGAACCCCCGTCTACTCAGTTGACCTCCGGAGGCTGTGTGGACCCCGTTCCAGCCCTCGTACTAATTTTCAAATTTCGTGGCAGACCGGGGATTCGAACTCGGGCCTCCAGGGGTGGCAACTTATCACACTAACCACTACACCACAGAGGCGGACTATGTAGTGTTTATCCGACATAATTTTAAAAAATCAGCCATAGATCGCCCTTGAGAGGTTTCTTTACCTTCTGGCAGAGTAACATGTAACGTCAGGATTACACTCAAGCAACCTAATTAGCATCAAATCAGAATGTCTGCGCATGATAGTTGAGACCGTACTACTACTGTTATTATTATTGTTATTATTTATTTATTTATTTATTTATTTATTTATTTATTTATTTATTTATTTTCCTCAAATTGTAGGTACAATTGAGGGACGGTGAATGGCGAAGGGTCATAGCCCCACATACACGAATGTGCCTCCATCCCCACTTAAAATTACAATATTAAAATATGCAATTATATTCTACATAGTGTGCTTATATACAGTTACCGTATTTCCATAGACATATATTTACATAATATTCACAAGACCTGTTCAACAGTGTGTTATTGTTCTAAAGCATACAGTTGTGAATATTTTGCATCAACAGGGGCTGCTTAACTGAGGCGGTAAAGGCGTGCTCCTTTCATGCGAAAGGACATGGTTCGATTCCCCGTCAGGAAGTCGAAAAATGTAGAGGCGGGATGTTCACTTCTGGAGAGACACACTTTGCTGGGATTTACTCAGCTCACACTAAAAGTGAGAACGAAGTAGATTCTTGGGGGACAACGGCTGCCGGGTATAGAGTTAACAATTTACTCCCGATTGTACGAATAGTAGAAGCCTTTATCTTCCACTACTCCAAGTCCTTCTTGGTCTGAACGGTGATAGATTTGCTTTGCAATATTTTTTATGATGAATGCCCCCCCCCCCCATGCATTTGGCACTTTCCCATTATACATTAAATAACGCATGATAGATTATACAGGAAGGAGATGAATTAGTAATTTAGGACTGCGTATACTGACCCCAATTCTGTTCGCAATCAGGACGACACCCCTTTTTGAAGCAATTGTAGGTCATCTCCAACTTAGCAGTAAAATTACACTTCCTTCTCCCCATTATACAATAAGGGACACTTTTTCTCTTTTTTTTTTTTTTTTTTTTTTTTTTTTTTTTTGCAAGCTGCTTTACGTCGCACCGACACAGATAGGACTTAATGCTACGATGGGATAGGAAAGGCCTAGGAATGGGAAGGAAGCGGCCGTAGCCTTAATTAAGGTACAGCCTCAGCATTTGCCTGGTGTGAAAATGGGAAACCAGCTGCGTGCCCCTAACCGCACGGCGAACTTGCCAGGTGGAAGTGATTTTCTGATTTTAATTGTATTTTTATTTTGATAGAGCTATCCAAGACTCACGATTTGAAACCTTTTTGGGCCTTTTAGCTCTTTAACTTTCGGCACAATTGAGTAAATTGCTGCATGTTATGTTTTTCGTAGCAATTTGTCCGCTAGGAAATGTTTTCAATATTAATAAGTAGTTAGAAGACGTAAAATCAATCACATTATATTCGTGCGAATAGAACTACGGGGAAGGGTTGGGAGAATCCCTGAGTCTAGCCTAATTAGCAGTCTCCTTGCTGCATGGACGTTGGAAAACCCCAACAGGCTGCTTATAACTTTAAAGTGATCGCAAATGGGACACGAACTGGTCTTTCTTCGCATTCCTTTTTTCTTCCGAACTGGAAGTGACCGCAAATGGGACAAATTTTGCTGTGACCGCAAATGGGACTGACCGCAAATGGGACACAACCGTCTAAATTCCCCAGCAAGCTGACTTGCAAGGGTTAGCAATTTCTTGGGCTCGACGCTTGCAGCCAGCCGCGTGCTAGCAGTGTGAAGGACACGTCGTGACCTTCCTCAAGTTACTTGCACGGATAGAATCCGATCCTATTTTGTACAAGTGGTAGGCGCAAGTTGGTAAGTATATGATCACATCTATTTCTCTGTGTATTATAATTTAATTTAGAAAGCATAATTAAATACATGCCAGCACCACACCACTCACTGGTCCAGGAAGGACATTGGTGAATTAATACAAAAAATCGAGAGCTTCGCAGAAATCTGGAACGTTCACAGAAGTTAATTCAAAGACAGAATTAAGACACCCAAAGCTTTCAGTTCCAATGCGGAGAACTTTGAGCACGCGACCGAAGGATATACTGACAAGGAACCTTCACGAGTGCGAGGTCGCAAACGGTCAATGGTATAGAATGCCTACGAAACCCCATATACCATCTACCCCGCAGTATTGGCTGCTAATGGCAAGAGGGGTGGAACTGTAGGTATCAAAAAGTGAACACAGCGTGAGGCTATGAGACACAGTCAAACGGCACATTCGACACGTACATCACAACAGTGCTATACTGCTCGTTGTACTGATATAAACTAGTATAATGGCCACCATAAACAAAGCAAACATTGCCTTATACATACAGCAACAGTTACGGACGTGGGTATTCCGTCAGAAAGGAATGCAAGATATTTCGCAGAGTGAGAAGGAAGTGGCAGATGATATATTAGCGTTTTTGCAAATTGAGTCAGTGGAAAGTATAGTGTCGTATATATTTGACTATGTGGGCAATGCACATCCGGATTGACTGATGACGATACGGGTGAAAGTGATACAGAAATAGATGTCCAAGTTCATCTTTCATGTCGGAGCCACAATTTCCAGCTCCAGCGAGGCGTAGTAAAAAACAACCGTTGTCCAGTAAGCGGATGAAAGACATAATTACGTACATGAAGTACCATCTACAACATAGTAAAAACAATTACTAAAATATTTCGAATAAGTCCGCAGCAATACGATCGTGTGGTGCATAAGGAGAGACCGAGCTCGATAGCTGCAGTCGCTTAATTGCAGCCAGTATCCAGTATTCGGGAGATAGTAGGTTCGAACCCCACTATCGGCAGCCCTGAAAATGGTTTTCCGTGGTTTACCATTTTCACACCAGGCAAATGCTGGGGCTGTACCTTAATTAAGGCCACGGCCGATTCCTTCCCACTCCTAGCCCTATCTTGTCCCATCGTCGCCATAAGACCTATCTGAGTCGGTGCGTCGTAAAGTAACTAGCAAAAAAAAAAAAAAAAAAAAAAAAGCATAAGGAAAGGAGGACAAGACCTCCGTGTTAAAATGATTGTTGTTGGCGCGATTCAAAGACGCTCGAGACAAGTTACACGATGTGCATGATAGTGACCTACTACGTCATGGGCATCAAATTGCGCAGGACATACAGTAGGTTACAGTGACTTCAAGGGATGTAGTAAATGGTTGCACAACTTCCAATGGAGCTACTGCATTGCACGACGCAAAATAATGAGGTTCCAGAAGAAAAAAAACGGCAACTTGTCGATGCAAAGCAAACTGCAAAATCGGCTCAAGCATTTATAGATCGTTTAGTACGGAATTCGTTTTCAACACCGACCGATCGGGATTTGACGAGGAAATACATAGAAAAGGTAGAGGTACCAAGAGAGTTATAGCACGAGCAACGAACATCAATGCCCTAACGCATGCGTACACAATTATGCATACCGTTGGCTTGGATGGCAAATTAATATTATTGATATAATATATTATTTTGTGCATCTGAAAGTGGAGGTTGCTGAATTTTGGTTTTCATTACAGAATATATACTGTATAACCGCAGCTGCTTGTTGAGATTTCAATGTACTCTGCATTGGGTTTTGGGTTGTGATTTTATGAAATTCTTCACCTGTCTTATTTAGGAGACAACGAGAGTTTTGTTAGGGTAGGTCGTCAACAACGCTAATTTTCAAACTATCGCTTAATGTAGCGGCATTTTGACGCGACTTCCCATAAGCCGCTTGACCGAAGCAGCATCATTAGCAGCTGCATTTTCGGACGAGGAAAATTCCGGGTACCGGGCGTTGGAAAAATTTAGGCCAGAGAACAGTAATACCATATGACATAAAATGTGCTCATATTCGACGAATGTACAGTTTCCAAAGCGTAGAAAGCTTAAATATTCGAATTGGAAAGTGAATTAATATTTTCCAGCAGATTTTTACCGAAAAGTTTAGTATCTCTGTCGTTTACCGCGGGTATGATTTGGGCGGGCATGTTTATTGTGAGTTTGATCTCCAGGAGAAAATAGTGCAGAAAACTTGTCAGGTAGCACTTTTTTACTTAGTTCTAAATAATTTCAATAAAAAATCGAGATCTTTTGTAGACAAACAATTTTAAAGCTTTCCCCATTCTTTAACCTCAATTCTTGCATCGGATTAGGTCTATTGTAGGCTCCATACCGTGGTCTTCTGAGTATGCAGTCCCTAATCCAAACCTTCCTAACTCTTCTCTTTTCCCTTCTTCATAAAATTCAAGAGAGCTGCAGCACATCCGATCTGCCTCTATGTCCGTTTTTTGGTTGACCGGCACTGCAAGCATAATTATGTAAACAATATCTGCAAGTTATTGCTGCAAGTTACTTGCTAGTATTCTTGCTTGGCGTGTAAACCCAGCAGCAAGTGACTTGCAACAATTTTCACCTATAACTTGCACAAGTTACTTGCTAGTGTAAACCTATCCTTAGGCGACGGATTTGAATCCTGGTTCCAGAAAATTGATTGGGTTCGCATCCCGTACCTGCCTTTAATAATGGCGTTTGGCCTCCGGAGAGGCCTGGGGCAGATCTTTCGAGCTGATACCGTATAGACGATCTGCGAGTCTGTGAGTATGAGGCCATGCCTAGGATAATTTGTAATGCTTAAGACAACAAACGCACCCAGCCTCCAAGTCATCGGAATTAACTAATAGGGATGTATAGAACTAGCACCAATAGAGCGCACTGCTGTTGTACTGGGTAAGCGCAATGCGCTCCTGTGTACTCATGCCGCTAAATATCCAGGAATTTAAGTTGTTTAAATTGTTATTTTCGTGACTATGCCGAGCTATTGCAGTGTTCTTCTTTGCAAAAATTAGGGAAGCCCATTTTCGTTTCACTAGTTTCCACAAAATAAAGGAATTAGAAGGAAAAATTTCGGTGAGAAGAATCTGACTGAAAATATTACAGTGTGATCCCATTACTTTCAACCCGGTGACTTCACGAAAACTTTGTTGGGTAAGTGCGATTTACGAAGGGAAATAATTCCTATTTTCTACCTATAAACTGATTAGGCATTTCCGTAACAACCACCGAATTTATGCGTTAGTATTTAAAGGTAAAAGTAAACTCGTGTCCTCATCCCGAGGTGATGCATCTCTTTCCAGGCACACCCCCGATTGAGGTGAGCTGCATGTACCATTTCAACCACATACCAGCCCTCCTGCCAGTCTTGAATTTCTTGCAGTACCGGGAATCGAACCCGGACCCCCGTGGACGGCAGCTAATAACACTAACCGTTACGCTAGAAGGCGGACTATTTAAATGTGAGAGAGCAAGATTAAAACCGGGCGCTGTTCCATCGCTTTTTGCGTGGATCACAAGCACAACAAAAACAAGGAAGAGGCCGTGCACCACGATAAGCAGACAATATCGGAATATGCAGAAATCAGCTCCTTTGAAGTACGGGAAGAGATCATGAATTTACCCGAAGAAGTGAATGTAAACTTTGGGACTCCCATTTTCAAAGATATCAGCACTCAAACAAATACTACAGGTAATTTGGTTGCTGAGCAAACAATGCGTAATCCTGATTCCATATTGCTTTATACAGGGTTTGTAGACGTCCAACATTGGAATTTGGTGTTTGCTGTTCTGGGAGAAAACAGGTCAGTTTACAGATATTCCCTCTTGAATCCAAACTTGTTTTTTCTTGACAGTTATGAAGCTACGGACCGACAAATCTGACAAGGAACTAGGCCTTAACTTCGGAATCCATAAAACTACTATTGGGAGAATATATAATGTTTGGATTAATTTCATGTACTTCGAATTTAAAGAGTTGAACATTTGGCTTGATAGAGAAAATGTCCTTGAAAACAGCCACCTTGCTTTTAGACAGAAATACCCCTCGACTATAGTTATAAATGGTCAACTGAGATTATAATAGCAAAACTTGTTCCAAGGGCAAACATTCCATTTTCAGAGGGCTAACTGGCCTCAACCGTTTGGTAGGGGGATGCTGAAAAGTTTATAAATTTTGGCTGTATATTTCTGAACACTGAATAATACCAGTCTTGGGGAAGTGCTCTAATGCGTAGCTTACAGCAGCAATATGCTTACAACATGCCTTGGGGCCTGCTCCAGCAAAACATTCACATTCCCCTCCTATAATGTCTCCAGGTACTCCTAAAATAAGCTTCACATTATAGGTATTATGTTTTGTGTACTCGGATTTCACAGCATTGCATTTTAGAATTTCACTCGATTGAAATTAACCTTTTATAAACAAAACAAACTTTTCACTGAAAAGTCTATATACAGCATAACACAATGATTTGTAGTTGGAAACAGGTGCTCCATCTATTTCCTATTTTCTAAATACGAAATAATCCATTAAATGCAAATTTGTGATAGTGATCTTCACCTTATAGCTGATGGTCAAATCTGAAAAGGAACCGGCCCTGGGAAACTCAAGAATTTCACATGCCTTTGGTGGTGGACAAGGCTGTAACTGCAGTTTCATGTAAGCCATCAACCTTAAACAAATACATGAATCGAAGTCTATAAGCAAGGGGAGCAAGTGCGTATTTAAATCTCTATTTATGATTTAAGTCTAGCGGAGGTATATTTAAATATTTAATCAATGTACAATACTCAAGTCATTGCAATCTTTAGGAAAAAGACTCCTATTCATTATTTGGATAATAAAGCATGTTGGAGTTTTCTAATGACCACTGTACTAATTCTTCCTTCCTCCCGCTAGTTTTAGCGTCTCTGGTCAGTAGCTCATTTAGCAGCTGTTTAATGCTGCAACGCTGAAAATCGACCGTAATATACTAGGGGACATACCTATACAATTAATTAACATATTCTTGGAGTAAAATTAGAGAAGATACAATCGCCTTTAGCTCAGAAAACTCTATCACATTCTATACATTACTCGCAGCTGACTGGGAGAAACATAAGACGATCGCCTTGCGCTTACCCAGTACTACATGAGCCCTATCTGGCGCGAACTTTCTCTGCCTACATCCCTATTAAGGTTAAAATTCCCAACGCTGCCGTGTCCCCCTGGAGTGCTGTGTCTTTAACATCTTTCTAATCGCCAATGGTCTTATAAGACGCTGGAGAGCTGAAGTTTTTCATTGAGAAGCTCTTATTTGCGTGCCTGTAAATTTACCGACAAAGATCTCTCATATTTAATTTCCTTTAAATCCCAACTGCCTATGTCCGGCTTCAATTTTTACCTTGAGTTCTATGGAAAGCCTTTATTTTGTGGTAAGAATTAATTATTCTGTTCCCTTAGTGTTTTAAATAATATTTCACTTCCATATTTTTAATTAATTGCTTAATTTATAGGTTTTATAAGTTCAATAAAATTAATACTTATTTCCTAGTTTTCTTAACCTCTAAGTTCGGAATCATATTCTAACTAATTAAGAAATTATTTGGAGTTGATGTTATCGATTGTAATTTAAGTAGATAAAGAATGAACAATCTGTCTGGCTTCTAAGCGGCCTTTACCACTAACTCAAGAGCTGAAATTTCTAAACAGACGAATCGGAAGGGTGGATCGGCACTTGTAAAGGAATCCTACCATAATTTAAAGGATATCTGACTATCAAATCCTTAAATAGTGGTAGACGTTATTAGCGTTCAAAATATCTAAGCCAGGCAGCCTCAATTCAATGTCCAATAACGTCATAACAGAGTGCCATGCCGCCCGATATTCAGAAGCAGATGATAACTTTACCAGTGCCAGCGCGTTGCATTCGTGATAACTGTTGTTCGTTATCTTTACACTACCATTATCATTTAATATAATATCCGTTTATTTCAAAACTTTTCACCTTGAATAAATGTTATGGTTTCTACACTTATGGGGGTAAAACACATCGATGTATATTTTTTTTGTTTGCTAGGGGCTTTACGTCGCACCGACACAGATAGGTCTTATGGCGACGATGGGATAGGAAAGGGCTAGGAGTTGGAAGGAAACGGCCGTGGCCTTAATTAAGGTACAGCCCCAGCATTTGCCTGGTGTGAAAATGGGAAACCACGGAAAACCATCTTCAGGGCTGCCGATAGTGGGATTCGAACCATCTCCCGGATGTAAGCTCACAGCCGCGCGCCTCTACGCGCACGGCCAACTCGCCCGGTGATCGATGTATAAGGTAGTACAAAAAATTCAAACTATATTGAAGTATTATTCCTGAATTAGAGCAAAAAATGCAAAATAAGTATCATTAAATTTAATCACAATGGAAAGATTTGAAATAAACGCTCGGTATATTGGATGCGTATATAATCAATTGGTATCTGCTACCCCTGGAGGGCCGGGTTCAATTCCAGGCCCTGCCACGAAATTTGGAAAGTGGAACGAGGGCTTGAACGGGGTCCTCTCAGCCTCGGGAAATCAAGTGAGTAGAGGGGGCTCGATTCCCACCTCAGCCATCCTCGAAGTGGTTTTCCGTGGCTTCCCACTTCATCTCCTGGCTATGCCGGGATGGTACCTAACTTAAGACCACGGTCGCTTCATTCCCTCTTCCTTGTGTATCCCTTCCAATCTTCCCATCCCCCACAAGTCCACTCTTCAGCACAGCAGACGAGTTGGCCTGGTCCTTCTCCCCAGTTGTAACCCCGATCCATAGTCTCACGCTCCAGGGTACGGCCCTTGAGGCAGTAGAGTTGGGATCCCTCGCTGAATCTAAGGAAAAACTAACCCTGGAGGTTAAACGGGATAAGAAAGAAAGAAAGAAAGAAAGAAAGAAAGAAAGAAAGAAAGAAAGAAAGAAAGAATGATCCCGTAGTCAATTGGTAGGAAATTTCAAACAATTTAATTATTGTATAACTACTGTTATAACATATCCACCAATTGCAGTCAATAAATATTTTCATAGCTAGAAAATGTACCCGTGCTTCGCTACGGTATTCTACCTTTACGGAGGGATGCCTCAGTTAGGACGATTTTGATGCACCTATCGTCTTAGAAGATTCCTTTTCTCCGGATCCGATCATGCTCGATGTGATAGCCACGGGCACGGATTATTGCCCTACATACCAATTTCCACTGTAAAATAATTCGATAGAGTACAGGAAGAGGAATATTGTTCCATAACTCCTTTCACACTTTCCAAAGATCCATACAATGGCGGGACGTCTAGAAGAAAGCCCTCTTTTCAGGAGACCAAAGGCACAGAAATACATCGGCGAGGCATCCGTGGATTTGATAGGGATGTCACTAAATCAGGGCTGTCCAACGTTCGTTTCTACGTGAGCACATTCACATGATAACTAAGGGTATGCGGGCGCCAGGTACGATTCCACTAATTCGACTATTGTTATCGGTACTACAACGTCTATATAATAATAATAATAATAATAATAATAATAATAATAATAATAATAATAATAATAATAATAATAATAATAAATCTAGAATTAAAAATGGTATGACAATATATTTACTCACATAATTAATGTAAAATCTGGCACTGCATGCTCGCTGCAAGTTGAGGAAAGTCTGGTGTGTAACTGGAACAGGCTGCTCTTAACGCGTCATCCAGGTGTGAGTCTGTCAGGCAGGATCGGTATTTGTTTTTTATTACGTTCTTAGTCGAAAACGCGACTTCACAAAGATAGGTTGAACCAAAAGAAGATTGCATCTTCAGAGCAACACTGCGGTTAATGGGATATTTTTACCACCTACCAGAGCCCAGAAATTGCCACATGTTGCGTAGGAGGATTTCAAAGAAAGGTCTGACTGAAGGCTTAAAATTTCCATTTCTAATACTTCAGGATTATAATTTTCGAATATTTCACACACCCTCCCTCCAAGCTCACAAACGTCAACAGAAGCGAAGGGATTATTGACAAACATGATCACTGGTTCAAGCATTGAAAACTGGCAAAATATGCTACCGAATTCGGTCCCAAGAATTTCAAGATGTTTAGCAAGAGATGAAAAATCACGCTTGCCGCTATTTACTGTATCTGCCATAGATTTCAAATTTGGAAAATGTGAAAGGGAATTGCTATTTAAATGGACAATCCATACCTTAAGTTTCTTTTCAAATGCATTGACAATACTTATCATACCTGAAATATTATGATATTTTTCTTGCAATTCGAGATTTAACTCATTTAATTTTGAGGTGATGTCTGCCAAGAATGCTAATTCGATTAGCCAAGATATATCATCAATTTCGTGATAATATTTCCCAGGAGATGATTTCATAAAGTCTCGTATCTCATCCAACATGCAGCAAAACCGTTCGAGTGTTTTCCCCCTACTAAGCTACCTTACGTCTGCACGAAGGATGACGTCACCATACTCCGAATCTGACATACTTAAAATATTTCTGAACAATCGATGACGAGTAGATCTTATATAATTCACGACATGAGTTACAATTTTCATGACATGATCGAACTTTAAAACGTTTGCGCAAAACGCTTCTTGATGAACAATACAATGATATGAAAGAAATTTTGGAAATGATTCATCCTTAGCGCAAAGAGAAAGAAATCCATTATTTCTAACAGTCATAGACGGTGCCCGATCTGTTGTTATAGCGACAAGCTTTGACAGTGGTAGTTACTCTCTTTGGTGAATTTAACGAAAGCATTAAATATGTCTTCTCCCCTAGTACGTCCATGAAGTGGCAATAGCTTGACAAATTCTTTCCTTACTGTAAAATCATTAAAAACCATTCTAGCAAATACACACAACTCAGCAGTGTCAGACATATCAGCACTTTCATCAAACTGGAGTGAAACATGTTCACACGATTTCAAATCCTGATGTAATTGAGAATCCATATTATTAGAAATTTGTTCAACCCGCCTAGCAACAGTTTGGTGAGACAACTGAAGTCCTTTGATTGAAGATATCAATTCAGATTTATCTTTGTGAGATTCGAACAGAGATTCAGCGGCATTTAGCATAGCTTCTTTCACTACTTCCCCATCACTGAAAGCTTTTTTTTTTCCTTTTAGCTAGGACGTAACAAACTTTGTAAGAAGCTATTGTCACGTTACGCGTTTGCTGAACTGGCTTCTTAAACGCACATTGTTGCAATGCTAATTTAGATTTTAGGTCTTTCACTTTGTGTTTTCTTAGTTCAGAATTAACAGGAAATTCACTGTCAAATTTTTTGTGATTAGTCAAAAAATGTCGCTGTACATTACCTCTTTTATGAACAGACACGCTAGCATTACACAATAAACACCCACACTTTCTTTTTAATAACGCAATACTGGTCCTCGCATTCACTGCTAAAGTTATAATTTCTTTGCCTTTTAGCCATGTTAAGAAGAGTTATGTTTAATGATATATAACTGATTATAAACTGAATGATTTAAAGTTTAAATAGTAATGAAAAAAGCACACGAAACATGTTGAATGTACAACTTAACACAAGGCACTCAAAACGTATTCCATAAGCCCTGCATAAGCTCACAAGTAATATTGAATGTTCGCCTGAAAGCTAAAAACTGGGAACATTCCAATTGCAAGACTTTCATAAATAGTTTGTTCATTGTTTACGGCACAGCTTTGTTGGGATTAAAGTTGCTTTGTGGGCAAATTGGGTGTCCCATTGTCGTCCTGGTGAAACTCTGTCATGGTAGGTAGTTTATGGCATTGCAATCAAGTGAATCATAAGGAAGCGGTTCTGTTCGGCAGAATAAATATGCGGCTATATTTGGCTCCGTAAGTAGAGAGGGCCTTATATCTGGCGCTAGCCCCACCACAATGAGAGGTTTGTGGAGGATTTCCCTTTGTCGCAACTACTTACATGTCGAATAGCTCTCTTTCTGAACCTTTCTTCTATCTCTTCACTAATTGCGGACACGAGTCAGTTAGGCCTACATCACATTTGTGGCTTACTCAGAGCTCTTTGTGTATTTGGAGGTACGGATATAACAAATTTCCTGACTTTGAGGACAGTATTTTAAGAGAAAAGTAAGAATATTTATTGAAATGCAAAAGTATTGTTTTCAAATATTAAGTAAAATTTAATTTGGAAATTAATTGCGAAGGGCACCATAAGAGGGCAGCTCGGGCGCCGCGTTGGACAGGGCTGCACTAAATGATATGACACGGACAGCCGTCTCTGCTTCTTTTCACTCGCAGTAGGTGACTGATAATCAGTCAGTGTGACTTGATGCTTTATCCATGTGGATCCAGACATCTGAAGCATTCTCACCGTACAGCCGACGGATATCTTCGTCGAAATAGGGGTCAATGACATTTTTCTGGAAGTAGGTAGCATTGATCTTAAGATTTTTTGGCACTGAGGAATCTGAGTTCACCCCGGGCATTCCTGCCGCTACCATGAAACCTTTTGGCGTTTTGGGCGATAGTAAATTGCCCGGGGCTTGTTGGTGCTATGAAAATAAACCAAAGCTTTACCCAGGGTAACACCGTTTGCCATATATCCCCTTCTAGGTAGTTTTCGTATACTTTTCTGTCATTAGGGAACCGTTCTTTAACGTGCCTTGCTTTCAAAGCATGTCCACGTGCCTTATGCCCCTTTACCAGGCTCAGATCTTCTTTAGTTAAACGATAGACTGTACCTTTAGATGGGCTTGTGTGGCTGGCAAGGGTTCTTTGAGTTGGTGGATTTTTTCTCAGGACAGCAGCCTTTACCTTCTTAATGATGTCCGGAATCCTGGAGGTCAAACTCTATTCCGCGGCAGTTTTCTTGAAGTAGTTGTTTCTGGCGGACAACCATTCTGATGTAATTTTATCACATTGCCTACAGGGAACTTACTAGTGTTGACATCTTTCATTTTGCAATGTTGTACTATCCTCCACAACGAGAAAGTATCGGAAAGGCCAACAATGTAGCCTTGCCATATATCTGCAATTCGGCAGACTATAAGGCAACAATGGTATGATATGACTGTACACGCCACTTCTCTAAATCACACTGACAAGACAGAACAAAAACATCGACATACAGATGCTTCCAGGAGCGACACATGCACTCAAGGTCGCGTCCTTCATTAACTGGGGCAATACTTCCGTATACGGAGTTCTACGTAAGTTACTGTACACGCAGTGACTAAGATTATATTAAATTGCATGCCTCTTAGCGCTATCCGAGAAACACCACTGGGGGGTCCCCATATGTGGTTACCGATGTAAGGTGCACGTTGGGGAAATTTTGATGATAATGGCAGGCCACATTTCCTATTGCCATTCACACTCAAGTACGCGAGTTTCTACAATAACGGCAGGCTCACTTGCCAACTGCCATTCGCAATAGAGATGGATAGTGTTCATTATAATAACAGGCCTCTTTCCTAATGCCGTCATAATCGAGTTGGAGAGATTTTACTGCAATTGAGATATGCAGCTCTATCTAAGTTATAACGAATCGAGATACGACAATGAGGCATAAGACCAAATTTGAACAGCTCTCCAAATTGAGCAGCGACTGTGTAATCTGCTTTGTGAAATTACTTACCGTTCAGAAGGCAGTTATCACGAAACGAAGTTCTGCAACGTCATTGAAATTGCTTCCATATTACGATATCTTCCGGCGCCTTAAAATAATACATTTGAACAGCCTGGAATTTTCCCTCAAAGGAAAGTGTGTCCAGTGACCAAGCGAAATTATGTACATAACAAAAGTTGTTTCATATGAAGCGACGTTTAAGGTCCACGGATTTTACAGAAAAACAATAGTTGTTGTTGTTGTTGCTGTTGTTGTTATTGAGTCGTCATTCCATAGACTGGTTTGATGCAGCTTCTCACGCCACCCTATCCTGTGCTAACCCTTTCCTTTCTACGTAACTCCTGCATCCTACATCTGCTTGTCAAATTCATACCTATAAGAGCAAATGGAAGAAAATGGTGTGGTTTAGGTATAACCCCCCAGTCTACTCAGTGTTTTTTAAATCATATTCAGATGTAAACCTTCCCCTGGATGAGCGTACTCTATAAATGAACTGTGGTCGAGAACTACCCGTGACGGTGGAACGGTGACACGAAAGCTAAAAACCGTTGATACGGTCCTGAGTTGACCTAAATCGGATAAATATCTGAAAAATTGACAAAACGAACCAAATTACAGACAGAAGACGCCCTACAACATTATTTATATAAGCATGGGCACGTTTATAAGTGCAGAACTTCATTTCGAGATTTACTGCCATCAGACGCTTCTTTTAGTATTTCTCCATGGTTGCTGCTATGACATTTTCTCGTAACCCTATATTTAAGGGTCAGAATGAGTTAGAAATATTACATAGGGTGAAATTTTGCTACACGTTTCACACATTAATTTATTTTTCGAATTTTTTTTTTTTTTTTTTTTTTTTTTTTGCTAGTTGCTTTACGTCGCACCGACACAGATAGGTCTTATGGCGACGATGGGACAAGGAAGGGCTAGGAATGGGAAGGAAGCGGCCGTGGCCTTAATTAAGGTACAGCCCCAGCATTTGCCTGGTGTGAAAATGGGAAACCACGGAAAACCATTTTCAGGGCTGCCGACAGTGGGATTCGAACCTACTATCTCCGGAATACTGGCCGCACTTAAGCGACTGCAGCTATCGAGCTCGGTAGTTTTCGAATACTTATATGGCAGCTGGATATACAATTTGGCTAACATAGGATCACTGCTCACGTCAATGTGCGTACCGAATTTGATGATTGTCCTTCTTCTTCTTCTTAATCTGTTTACCCACCAAGGTTGGTTTTTCCCTCGGACTCAGCGAGGGATCCCACCTCTAGCGCCTCAAGGGCAGCGTCCTGGAGCGAGAGACTCTGGGTCAGGGGAAAGAGCTGGGGAGGATGATCAGTACCTCGCCCATGCGGCCTCACATGTTATACTGAACAGGGGCCTTGTCGGGGGATGGGAAGATTGGAAGGGATAGAGAAGGAAGAGAGAAGGAAACCGCCGTGGCCTAAAGTTAGGTACCATCCCGGCATTTGCCTGGAGGAGAAGTGGGAAACCACGGAAAACCACTTCGAGGATGGCTGAGGATGGGATCGAACACCCCTAGACTCAATTGACATCCCGAGGCAGGGTCGACCCCGTTCCATCCCACATACCACTTTTCGGATTTCGTGGCAGAGCCGGGAATCGAGGCCTCCGGGTGTGGCAGATACCAATTCATTATATACGCATCCAATATACCGAACGTTTATTTCGAATCTTTCCATTGTGATTACATTTAATGATCCTTATTTTGCTTGTTTGTTCTAATACAGAAATAATACTTCAATATAGTTTTCGTGAGGAAGTTTTCGTGGGGTGGCAGCTAATCACACTAACCACTACACCACAGAAGCGGACATTTGATGATTCCATTTTTCAAATAACTGTGCCAAACGATAAGATATACTTGTAAAAAGTGCAAAGTTAATTTAAATTTGAGTAATGTAGCCCTATCTAACGTATAAGGGATCTACCCGTTTTGTGATACGACTTACCGTTTGGCTACCAATTACCCCGAATTGAAGGTCTGCACCGTCATTGAAATTGCCTCCATATTTCGATATGTTCCGGGGTCAAAATGTTATATATTTGAACAGCTTGGAATTTTTCTCAAAGGAAAGAGTGTCCACGTTTCTGAATTAGCACTCGCATACATACGAAATAAGGGAAGAATATTATGAAAGTTATGATAATTTCGTGTGGCTATTTCTAACGGGTGCAGACCTTATATGGCAGACCCTCCTACGCGGGTGGGCGGCATCTGCCATGTGTAGGTAACTGCGTGTTATTCTGGTGTCGCCGGGCTGAGTGGCTCAGACGGTTGAGGCACTGGCCTTCTGACCCCCAACTTGGCCGGTTCGATCCTGGCTCAGTCCGGTGATATTTGAAGCTGCTCAAATACGTCAGCCTCGTGTCGGTAGATTTACTGGCAGGTAAAAAGTACTCATGCGGGACTAAATTCCGGCACCTCGGCGTCTCCGAAGACCGAAAAAGTAGTTAGTGGGACATAAAACAAATAGCATTATTATTGTGGTGTCGCTGGTATTCAGCCAACGAGTCGGACTGGCTGTATCCCTAATATTTTTTTTTGCTAATTGCTTTACTTCGCACCGACACAGATAGGTATTATGGCGACGATGGGAAAAGGAAGGGTTAGGAGTTGAAAGGAAGCGGCCGTGGCCTTAATTAAGGTACAGCCCCAGCATTTGCCTGGTGTGAAAATGGGAAACCACGGAAAACCATCTTCAAGGCTGCCGATAGTGGGGTTCGAACCTACTATCTCCCGAATACTGGATACTGGCCGCACTTAAGCGACTGCAGCTATCGAGCTCGGTATCCCTAATATTTGTACATATTCCTTTGCTTGAAGACGTTTCCTACTCGCTACACGTTTGAGTTTTAACCTGTTCTCTTCTTTTGATCTTTCTCCAATTATCCAGGGTTAGCACTTGATGTGGACTTGGCCCAGTTTAATGGGCGGACGCTCCTCATTCTTCCAACCGTCCGTATAGAGATGTATTCACCAATGTGTGCCTGTGGAGCGGTTCGTAATGTGGAGTTGTATACTGTGAGCTTATTGAGACTAACACAAACACTCCGTCCCCAAGCTAGAGCAATTAATCAGATGCTGATAAAATCTCCGGGAATCAAACCCAGGGCCCTCTAAACCGAACGTGGGCCATGAAGTCAAAGGGTAAGAATTTATTCTAATCTGTCTAGTTCGTCTTCTTCTTCTTAATCTGTTTATCTTCCAGGGTTGGTTTTTCCCTCGGACTCAGCGAGGGATCCCACCTCTACCGCCTCAAGGGCAGTGTCCTGGAGCGTGAGATATTGGGTCGGGGGATTCAACTGGCAAGGATGACCAGTACCTCGCCCAGGTGGCCTCACCTGCTTTGCTGAACAGGGGCCTTGTGGGAAGATGGAACGTTTGGAAGGGATAGACAAGGAAGAGAGAAGGAAGCGGCCGTGGCCTTAAGTTAGGTACCATCCCGGCATTTGCCTAGAGGAGAAGTGGGAAAGCACGGAAAAGCACTTCCAGGGTGGCTGAGGTGGGAATCGAACCCACTTCTACTCATTTGACCGCCCGAGGCTGAGTGGACCCCGTTCCAGCCTTCATACCACTTTTCAAATTTCGTGGCAGAGCCGGGAATCGAATCCGGGCCTCCGGGGGTGGCAGCTAATCACACTAACCACTAAATTGTTAAAATGTTGTGCCAGGTTCATTTCATTTAACAGAGGCGGACCTAAACTGTTTTCTGCTGTTTAAAAATCTAAGCAGTCCTCATCAGCAATGAAAGTAGCCATATCTCCTTTCAGGACTTCTGTAGTAGATTCTAAAATACATTCTACCAGTGCTCCTATCACCCTTCCGTAAACTTTCCTCTCCCCTCTCCTTTCATTTCATTTAACAGATATTTTATCGGATCTCGAATTTAATTCAGGCAATGCACTAAGTCGTTTGTTGATTCACCTGATGCTTCCACGTCCAGTTTGCGAATTCCATAGGGTCACGTAGGATGACGTCTGGGGATATTCACGACGCTTATGGCGGGCAATGTGTCAGTCACCAGAAGCCGCCCCAGGCTGAATCTCAATGTCTTAGTGTAACCCAAGAAATCGACTTGTACTAACCAGCCAGGTTGGCCGAGCGGTCTAAGGCGCCAGACTTAAGTTCTGGTTCCCGAGAGGGAGCGTGGGTTCGAACCCCACACCTGGCACAACATTTGAACAATTTCGTAAAATTTCTAAATATCACGAACTTTCGTTTATCAGATTTGTACTCACCTTCTTAAAGTATCCTGGTGGTGCTGAATTTAATGAATAGGCACAGGTGGGTGGTGCTTGAAGGAGCCAACATGGTTCGGGAGTGTGACGACTACGGAATGGAAAGGATCGTAAGTTGGGAAGCGAAAGTATTCGATTTCCTCTGTGGAAGTCGAGAAATTTAGCAATATGACTGAAGTTCAGGTCTATGTTCCACAATGGCTGCATTAGATGTTGAGAGTGTTAGTGTGTTGAAAATTAAAATGCGGTTTTCGTTTACATAGGCCAACATACACTCCTTCTGACGTAGTTGGCTGAAAAATATCAGTGGAATTTACAGATTTTACAATTTAGTAGTTCGAAATGTATTCATGCATAACGAAGCTTTTAATATGTGAAGCATATATATAACATAACTTATCCTGACTGACTGACTGACTGACTGACTGATTCATCATCGCCGAGCCAAAACTACTGGACATAAAGAAATGAAATTTTGGGGATATATTCACATTACAACGCAGGTGCTCACTAAGGGAGGATATTTGGATAATCGGTCGTTAAGGGAGTGAAAAGGAGGCTGAACTTTTAAAATGAGTGTATCTATATCTCAAAAATTTAAGTGTTTTTTGAAAAATCTTCTTAAGGGGAGTGAAGAAAGATAAAAAGGGGTTGAATATCTTTTATAAGGATATTTATATCTCCAAAATTGAAAATGTTACAGTCATGAAAATTGTTATTTGCAATCTCTTTTAAAAATTAAAGAACACGTATTACTTTTTGTTTTTTGGTAAATTGACTTAAGGGAGTGAACAGAGTGACAAGGGGGACTGAATTTTTAAAATGAGTTTATCTACAGTATATCTCAAAAAACGTGACATGTTACAGAGGTGAAAGTTGGTATTCGGAATCTCCTGAAAAAGGAGGACACGCATAATTTGCTTTCTGAAATTCCACTTAAGTAGGAAATGTTAAAGAGGGTGAAATTTTTTAATGAACATTTATACTGTGTATCTAAAAATATTAACATATTACAGACGTGAAAATTGGTATTCTTAATCTTTGAAAAATGAAGAAACACGTAACTTTTCGGAAAAGCAATGAAGGGGGCTAAAAAGCACTGAAAAAGGGGGTTGGGTTATTATTTATTAGGATACTGGTATATCTAAAACTGAAAAACTGAAGATGTTACAGACATAAAAAATTGTATTTGGAATCTCCTTTAAAAATAAAGAAACGTGTATTTTGTTTCCGGAAAATTGATTTAAGGGGATGACGTGTGAGAAAAAAAGTGAAGAAAGTGTTGAATTCCTTGTATGAGGATACATATATATCACATACTGAAGATGTTACAGACGTGGTACTTGGTATTTGGAATCTCCTGTAAAAGTAAAGGAACGCGCATCATTAATTGTTTTCTGAAAATTCACTTAACGGGAAGTCTTAAAAGGGGGTGAATTTTTAAAATGAGCATGTCTACAGTATAGCTCAAAAACTTAATATATTACAGACGTGAAAAACTGCTATGTTTAATCTTTTAAAAATAAAGTAACATGTATTTTTCTTTTCGGAAAAAACATAAAGGGGGTTGTAGAAATGGACTGAAAAAGTGGCTGAATTCTTGTTATGAGGATACTTATGTCTCAAAAACTGAGAATGTTACAGAGATGAAAATTTGTACTTGGAATCTCCTTCAAAAACAAAGAAACACGTATTTTGTGTTTTCATAAAATCGAATTTAGCGTGGGGGAGGATGTGAATTGAAAAATTAGTTTAATTCTTTTTATGAATATACTTATATCTCAAAAACCAAGGATGTTATGAACGTGAAAATTGGTGTTTGGAATCTCCTTTAAAGAAGCACGTATGGGGGAGGGGGAGCTAAAATCAACTTAAGGGGTGTAAAAGGAGTATTATTTTTATGAGGGTATATATAAATAATTAGTGGACTTAAAACAATACACTCCTGAGGGGTTTTGACTGAGAGGTGAGGAATAACGACAAAAATATGTATTTATATGAAGCCATTTGAATTACGAAGTTAAAATTTCAAATGATATCCTAGGCGTTAAATAAAACAACGTTTGAAACAAATTCAACCCATCAGAAAGTTAAATTTGGATTAAGATCCGAAAAATACAGTTTTTTCATAAAGAATGAACCGATTTCGAAGGCTTATTGCGCCGTAATTAAGCCACGCAGCGGAACGAGTTGCATATCGTTACAAAGGGCGTGGCCTCACATTTCTATTACTAGTCAGTAGAGTGCTCCGCGCCTTCCTCCCCACCCCGCCCCTCCCCCCGACATAATTCAAACTGCACAGCAGTGAGCTCACTCAATTGCCGCTTGAATCTAACAATGGAAACACCTCAGCACAAAGCGTTCTGTGCTTTTGCGTTCGCATGGACCGGGTCTGTGGTCACGGTGCAACGCGAGTTCCGTAGGAGATTTAACGACGACGCGGATAGGCCCTCTCCCAAAAACATCCGACGATGGTTCCAACAGTTCTAGGAAACAGGATGTTTGAGTAACGGAAAAAGCTATCTCGCAATGTTGCGGACCAGCCTCTTACCTTTGCTGCAAACACATTCATGCGACTTCATTTTCCAACAAGATGAAGCCTCGCCCCATTGGAGCTTACCAGTGCGAGTATTTCTGAATGAAAAATGCCTCAGTGGTGGATTTGTCAACAAACTGGTACGGATCCTGTTCTACTCGCTTGGCCTCCCAGATCCCCAGACCTCACTCCTTGCGACTTCTTACTGTGGGGATACGTCAAGGATAAATCTTATGTTCCACCACTACCCACTACACTGGATGATCTTCAAGAGCGGATGACACGTGTTATCAGCTAAGTGGATCGTGATAGGGTGCAACGCATTTGGGAGGAATTGTCCTATCACCTTGGTGTGGTCCGTGCTGCTGGTGGTGGTCATATTGAACACTTGTAGGAATAAACTTGAACATCAGTCAAACACATGTGTCTTAGGTTTAATCTTGTACTCCTGACTGTTGGGAAAATATAGAATGATAAAATCGGTTCATTCTTTATGAAAGACCCTGCATATAGACCTATTCATACCTTCCTCCAAAATAGTTAACGTACGAAGACAAAATTCCAAACAGCGGTATATATTTCAAATATTTTAAAATATTTTTAAACTTTCCACCCCTAAAGTGTTAAATGAGGTTAGCTTCGTAAACGAAACTATTCATACCTACAAAAATGTTTGACGCACAAAGTTGTTAGTTTACGAGAAGGGTCTTCATTTATGTCCTAGGTATAAAATATCGTATACTTCAAAGTATTTCTCTCCTAAGGGGTTTAGATGGTGGTTGATTCTCAAAAATACAATATCCATTCTTCCGAAACAGTTTCAGGCACGAACATAATTTTTTATGAAGGTGGTCTTCCATCTTCCTTCCTTTCTTAATCTGTTTATCTTAGTTAGTTAGGGTTAGTTTCCCTCAGACTCAGCGATGGATTCCACCTGCACCGCTGCAAGGGCAGTGTCCTGGAGCGTGAGACATGGCGTCGCGGGTACAACTGGGGAGAATGACCAGTACCTCGCCCAGGCGGCCTCACCTGCTATGCTGAACAGGCACCTTGCGGGGTTTGGGATGATTGGAAGGGATAGACAAGGAAGAGGGAAGGAAGCGGCCATGGCCTTAAGTTAGGTACCATCCCGGCATTTGCCTGGAAGAGACGTGGGAAAAACACTTCCAGGATGGCAGAGGTGGGAATCGAACCCACCTCTACTCATTTGGCCTCCAGAGGCTGAGTGGACCCCGTCTAGCCCTCGCACCACATATTAAATTTCGTGGCAGAGCCGGGAATCGAACTCGGGCCTCCGGGAGTGGCAGCTAATCACACTAACCACTACACCACAGAGGCGGACGGTCTTCTATCTCCTAGATGTTAATAAATATTTAAACACATTTGCCCCTTAATAAAAGTATTCATTCCTCCATTACTGTTCGATGTACAAAATCAAAATTTCACAGGTTGGTCGCTTTTACATCTTAGATGTTAAATAAGTTAAGGTTTAAAACAAATTCTCCCGTATCGATGAGTGTTAGATCAGAAAATAATAATTCTCCCAAAACCGTTTCACGTACGAACTGAGGGCGTATTTTACAGGCTTAGCTGACAGTGGATTCTCCAAACTGTAAAACTGAATAATAACTTTCAGTTTAAAACCGTAGTGAAGCACGAGTATCTTGCTAGTAAATACATGTTTTTTTACAATTTGCTGTACCTCACACCGACACAGATAGGTCTTATGGCGACGATTGAATAGGAAATGCCTAGGAGTGGGAAGGAAGCGGCCGTGACCTTAATTAAGGTACAGCCCCAGAATTGGCCTGGTGTAGAAATGGGAAACCATGGAAAACCATCATCAGGGCCGCCGACAATGGGGTTCGAACCCACTATCTCCCGAATGCAAGCTCACAACTGCTCGCTCCTAGCCTCATGGCTAGGTCGCCCGATAATTTATAGTGTATGTAGTTACGGAAACTGTGTTATTATCGTGGCCAGGGACACGTAACACCGCGTCCGTTTTCCTCTTCTGGACGAACGCTATGGTCCCGAAATTTATTATTATTATTATTATTATTATTATTATTATTATTATTATTATTATTATTATTATTATTATTATTATTATTATTATTATTATTATTATTATATTTGCCTTTATTTGTAGTGGCGAAGTTAGGACTCATGGTCCTCTCTTACACTTAAGCACACTTCATTAACATTGTACATCTGAGAGCAATATTCATAATCTTATCTTAAAACTACCATTACAAACTATGAAACAAAATAACATAAACTCTATAAATATTCTTAGTCATGTCTTAAAACGTTACAAATTACAAGTTGAATGACACAAAATACCATAAGCACAGTAAACGTACATTCATACACACATTCACTCTACCAGATTCATTCAGCCTGGCGGCACACATCGAGGAGACACTCACGGCAAGACAACCTGAAGGAATTTAAGGATTTTATGGCTCTAATGTTGTGGTGTAGAGAATTCCATATTCTAGCTCCATTTGCAACAAACGAACGGCTAAATGCTGCTGACCTGCTGAGAGGGATAGCAAGTGTACTGTCGGAGCGTGTGTTATGCTGGTGGAAAGAGGGTAGGAAATGGAGTTGTGAAGATAAGTAGTATGGGATATTCTCTTTTAATACTCGAAAGATTAATACTGCCACGTGGAGGTTTCTATATTGTTCAAATTTTAGAAGGGAAAGTTGTCGATAATAAGGTGTAACATGAACATCATAGCGTAAGGAAAATATAAATCTAATACATGAGTTCATAGCACGTTGTAATCGGTTTACTGTAGTTGTTCTCTCGTGACATCAGTTAGTACTACGTCACAGTAGGAAAATATAGGGAGGATAAGAGTATTTATAAGCCTAATTCTCATGTTTAGTGGCAGCATATTTTGATGATATTTTAGTGGGTGAAGGGACGCATACACTTTTCTACAGATATTTGTAATGTGCTCTCCCCAGTTAAGATTCTCGTTTATAATTACACCAGGATTTCTTACCGAGTTGTCGTACGGAATAATTTTACCAGATAAAGTTAGTGGAGGAATGTTTTTGTTTTTTGCCGCACTGATTTGTTTCGTCTGTCCAATAATAATAGCTTTAGATTTTGATGGATTAATTAAAATACAATTTTCATGAGCGTATGCACAGATATTATTTAAGTCAGAGGTCTTGCAACCTATTGCTTGATTGATGTCTGAAATTTTGGAATGATAATAGATCTGTAGATCGTCAGCATACAAGTGGTATTTACAGTGTCTTAGCCGTGTCGATATATCGTTAATATAGATAAAAAAGAGACGTGGTCCAAGTACAGAGCCTTGTGGTACTCCTTAATATGTTTTCGTTCCGTAAGATATGAGAGAAAGAATTCTATAGCTGTCTGTCCAAGGTGAAGCGATTTCAATTTAGCAACCAGTACATCTATACCAGAAATGAAGCTAACTACTTAGTTCCGATCTTAATCTTCGATGTGAGAGCACATTTACCTCTACTCGGTCTGTGTGTATCTCGTATTTTCACCTGATATACTGTACATATTGCTCGTATTTGTCATGCTCATGAGATATGAACGTTTAAAACCAAGAGACGTTGTGAATTAACTGAATTTTGTTATAAGTGACTTGTGTGTTATCAAAATAATTGTTTTGTAACTTTCTTTCTTTTCCGCCTGTGTGGTTTAGTGATTGGTGTGGCCCATATATAACGTATGTGAAGGAGAATAATAAGTAGAAGAATATGTTCTTTGCTACTTTTCAAAACACCTGAGATATTTTAGAAACTGTAACAAAGAGTCAACTAAGGGAAATTTCCTAGCTGAAAGTGAAATATTGGACTGTTTAAAGTACATAGCTTGAAGATAGTTCATTACATGAAGGTAACAGGTAACATCGGGTGGAAATGACCGTGAGCGATTGTTACTGAGGGCAAGGGGCATTGACAGGTGGGATTATTTAATGTCATGGAATTGTATGTTATTTGTGTAGCATCCTCAAGGCGATGTACGAAGAATGAAGTAAAAGAAACTGCAGTAATTACCACAAATTAAGCAGCTCCCTTTCTTCGTGATGCAACTCGTGTGGCAAGTTCCCTTCAGATCACTAATTAATCACTGAGAATCTGTTGTCGTAAACAACGAGAACCTCAACGAAAGCGGCTTGAATAATGAAAGGATATAAGTTAATCCGAAACCACTAATAAGCAGGCAGACATTGCCAGTTGCTGATCGCAGATAACGCTGCCTTGGGTCATCTCGTCGGCTTGAAGATTAGACACACACTGAGAATTTCCAACGCATCTATGGAATCGAGTACCGTTGTTGCCAGTCATTAATAATAATAATTATAATGAATTAATCACAGATCACAGATGACCAGAAACTGGAGAGTGGGTATTCATTTATTAAAAAATAATCATTACTAGTCCATGTGTTTAATTATTTGTAATACAAAATAACTTACTGAAGATATTCCAACGATAAAATTGTCACAAAAGTAATAAGTAAATAAATATATATACACAAGAACCTCGTTTATCCGGATTAAGTGGAACCGGAACTGATCCGGATTATCGAAAATCCGGATAATCCGGAATACACTAAGAAACAAATACAGTACATGTTATATATTAACATAAGTTGTACAGTAGTACCTTTTTCCAATTGTACAAAAAATATCAGAACACGTTTCTTATATTTATGACTATGTTTGCCTTTGCTGGCAGGACCTAGTGTTTACAGTGCACGATGTCTTCTGGTATGGGCTAGAGTAATTTTGTTACTTTCATTGATCTGTACCTGTCTTGTACTTGGCTTTGACAATATGAAAGTGACTGAGGTTTGAGCGATGCAGCCAGTCCCTGCTATGAATGGTGTGAAAATGTTGCTCATGGTGCATGCATTTCAGTGGGCTTGGCAGACTGATATGTAATAGCAATTGCTGGATCGGTGAGGAAAGCAACGGGAAACTACCTCACACCTCATTTCCCTAGTACGCCTCTTCAGTGATGCCAAGGCCATCTATGACAGCTGATGGTGGAGCTGTTGAGGATCCAACCAGCCTTAGGGCTGAAGACTGAACATACATACATGAGTATGTTTTATGCACTAAAATAATGTGTGAGTTTCTTTCTGTTTTACATTTGAAGAGCGTTTTGCGCGCAGCACGATCATGGAGACGTTTTGCTAACAACATTTCTGCCGGTGTGGTTTCACTCAAGAATTCTAAATAGGCTTTCAGTTTGTCCAGCTGCATTGTTGCCTCTCCATTAGTCATTGTTTCTTCTGTTGGAGCGCTGGTTTCATTTTCGAATTCGCCAACAGTGAATTAATGGTGCGTTGCATTCAGAAGTGCGTGGGTTCGAATTCCTCGTCGGCCGTCCTGGGAATGGTTTTCCACTGTTCCCCATTCTCAATTCCAGACGAACGCCGGGACGGTACAATTCATAGACCGTGGCCGAATTACTTCCAATTCCTGTCCTTAACTATCCTTGGCGGAAAAGACATTCAAGAAGAGTCGAGCCGTAAAAGAAATACTGTACGAGTAATTTTTTTTTTCGATCCGGATAAACCGGAGATCAGGATTAACGAGGGCCGGATAAACGAGGTTCTTGTGTACTAGCATGTGCCCGCGGCTTCGCCCGCGTTTATTAATTCAACCATTATGTGTTTACAAACTATTTATTTAAAAGCAAAGTAACGAAGAAGTATTAACACACGTCAGGGGCTGCCGGGCCGAGGCGGTAAAGGCGTGCTCGGTTCGCTCGGAAGGACATGGATTCGAATCCCATTCAGGAAGTCGTAAAATTTAAGAAACGAGATTTCCACTTCCGGAGGTGCATATGGCCCTGAGGTTTACTCAGCCTACACATAAAAAATGAGTACCAGGTTAATTCCTGGGGGCAAAGGCGGCCGGGCGTAGAGCTAACCACTCTACCCCATCACGTGTCGCGGTTAACAATGGTGGAAGCCTTTACCTTCCACCCCTTTAAGGGCCTTCATGGCCTGTACGGAGGTGACTTTGCTTTGCTCTTATTAACACACATCGTTTTTACATACACTGCACGAATATTTTATTTGTAATTGTATTGTTACTTTAAATGGTTCATGGTGTGGGTTACTGTAGTCACGTCCTAGTTCGTGAACCATAGGCAACGGCTGAGTGACCTAGTAAGTGGTCCTGAGAGTCGGGATACCAGTTGCTATGGAATGGGAGTGGGCATCTCGGACATATGCTGATTCATGGCCCTCCTTGTGCTCAGGCGGCTAGGACTGTACAATTCACAGGTGGTCCATCACCCGGTAGAGGAGAGATTCTCACTTGGACTATGTGCAAGTAGGGTAGCATCCTGCTTCATGAAATTACCGAGCTCAGAACATTTTAAGCAAGCCTCGGATCTATGGAAGTAACGGAGTCCCATTCCCATTTGACAGGCGAGGGACTCCTTGGAAACAACTTGGCGAACGAAATGGAATTCGATGGGGAGGTGCATTAATGGTGCTTATGAAAGAAAGAAAGCAGAACTGGCTGAGTCAGCAAAGAGGATGCATCTGGATGTGCTAGGAGTAAGTGATATTCGGGTAAGGGGGGTTAACGAGGAACAGCTAGGAGATTATAAAGTGTACTTGACGGGTGTTAGAAAAGGAAGGGCAGAGGGCTCTTTGTCAAGAATATCATTCCACGCAACATAGTTTATGTTAGGCACGTACATGAGCGAATGATGTGGGTAGATTTGTCAGTTGGAGGAATTAGGACTAGAATTTTCTCCGTGTATTCACTATGTGAGGGTGTAGATGAGGATGAAGTTGACAAGTTTTATGAAGCATTGAGTGACATCGTGGTCAGGGTCAACAGCAAGGATAGAATAGTTCTAATGGGCGATTTCAATGCGAGAGTTGGGAATAGAACTGAAGGATACGAAAGGGCGATTGGTAAATGTGGGGAAGATATGGAAGCTAATGGGAATCGGAAGCGTTTGCTGGACTTCTGTGCTAGTATGAGTTTAGCAGTTACGAATACATTCTTCAAGCATAAGGCTATTCACCGCTACACATGGGAGGCTAGAGGTACCAGATCCAACCGACCTTGAATTCAGGAAATCTGTTAGGAACGTACGAGTTTTCCGGGGATTTTTCGATGATACAGACCACTATCTGATCTGTAGTGAACTAAGTATCTCTAGGCCTAGGGTAGAGAAAGTGAAATATGTCTGAAAACGAATAAGGGTAGAAAACCTCCAGGACGAGAAAATTAGACAAAAGTACATGGATAAGATTAGTGAGAAGTTTCGAACAGTAGACAGTAAGCAGGTTCAGGATATAGAAAGTGAATGGGTGGCATACAGAGATGCTGTAGTAGAAACAGCAAGGGAATGCCTAGGAACAACTGTGTGTAAAGATGGGGAAAAGCTAACATCTTGGTGGAATGATGAAGTGAGAGCACTTGTAAACGTAAAAAGAAGGCTTATCAGAAATGGCTCCAAACAAGGGCCGAGGCAGACAGGAATTTGTACGTAGATTAAAGAAACAGAGCGAAACAAATAGTTATTGAATTCAAAAAGAAGTCATGGCAAGATTTTGGTAATAACCTAGAAAGGCTATGTCAAGCAGCAGGGAAACCTTTCTGGACAGTAATAAAGAATCTTGGGAAGGGAGGGAAAAAGGAAATGAACAGTGTTTTTAGTAATTCAGGTGGACTCATAATAGAACCCAGGTAATCACTGGAGAGGTGGAGGGAATATTTTGAATATCTTCTCAATGTAAAAGGAAATCATCCTGGTGGTGTTGCGAACAGCCAAGCTCATGGGGGGGGGGGAGGAGGAGAATGATGTTGGTGAAATTACGCTTGAGGAAGTGGAAAGGATGGTAAATAAATTCCACTGTCATAAAGCAGCAGGAATAGATGAAATGAGACCTGAAGTATAGTGGGAAGTCAGGGATGAAATGGCTTCACAGAGTAGTAAAATTAGCGTGGAGTGTTGGTAAGGTACCTTAAGATAGGACAAAAGCAGTAATTGCACCTATCTATAAGCAAGGGAACAGGAAGGATTGCAACAACTATCGAGGTATCTCACTGATTAGTATAACTGGGAAAGTATTCACTGGCATCTTGGAAGGGAGGGTGCGATCAGTCGTTGAGAGGAAGTTGGATGAAAACCTGTGTGGTTTCAGACCACAGAGAGGCTGTCAGGATCAGATTTTCAGTATGCGCCAGGTAATTGAAAAATGCTACGAGAGGAATAGGCAATTGTGTTTATGTTTCGTGTGTCTAGAGAAAGCATATGACAGGGTACCGAGGGAAAAGATTTTCGCCATACTGGGGGACTATGGAATTAAAAGTAGGTTATCAAAATCAATCAAAGGCATTCATGTTGACAATTGGGATTCAGTGAGAATTGATGGTAGAATGAGTTCTTGGTTCAGGGTACATACAGGGGTTAGAAAAGGCTGCAATCTTTCACCTCTGCTGTTCGTAGTTTGCATGAATCATCTGTTGAAAGATATAAAATGGCAGGGAGGGATTCAGTTAGGTGGAAATGTAGTAAGCAGTCTGGCCTATGCTGACGACTTGGTCTTAATGGAAGATTGTGCGGAAAGCCTGCAGTCTAATATCTTGGAACTTGATATTATGGTATGATGGTATGAAAATTAGCCTCTCGAAGACTAAATTGATGTCAGTAGGTAAGAAATTCAACAGAACTGAATGTCAGATTGGTGATACAAAGATAGAACAGGTCGATAATTTCAAGTATTTAGGTTGTGTGTTCTCCCAGAATGGTAATATAGTAAGTGAGATTGAATCAAGGTGTAGTAAAGCTAATGCAGTGAGCTCGCAGTTGCGATCAACAGTATTCTCCCAGGAGAAACTATCTTTACATCGGTCTGTTTTCAGACCAACTTTGCTTTACGGGAGTGAAAGCTGGGTGGACTCAGGATATCTTATTCATAAGTTAGAAGTAACAGACATGAAAGTAACAAGAATGAATGCTGGTACAAACAGGTGGGAACAATGGCAGGAGGGTACTCGGAATGAGGCGATAAAGGCTAATTTAGGGATTAACTCGATGGATGAAGCTGTGCGCATAAACCGGCTTCGGTGGTGGGGTCATGTGAGGCGAATGGAGGAGGATAGGTTACCTGGGAGAATATTGGACTCTGTTATGGAGGGTAAGAGAAGTAGACGTAGACCAAGACGACGATGGTTAGACTCGGTTTCTAGCTATTTAAAGATAAGAGGTATAGAACTAAATGAGGCCACAACACTAGTTGCAAATCGAGGATTTTGGCGACGTTTAGTAAATTCACAGAGGCTTGCAGACTGAACGCTGAAAGGCATAATAGTCTATAATGTATGTACGTATGGATGTATGTGTTGTTACTTTCAATTCCTAAGATACCGGCTTGGTGGATGGCACAAACAACACAAAAAACAATAATTAATAACATATTATATAAAACAAACTCACGTTTTCTGATAGAGCTTCCAGATAAACTATATTACCTGTCCTTCCATTTGGAGCTAAGATTTATAACGTGTTTTCCTTCCCAAGTCTTCAACAACCCACGCACAGTTGACCACGGGAGAAACACAGTTTTCGAAGGTCGAGTCCCAGTGCCCTGTTGATGTATGTAGCGAAACTCAAACGAGCGAGGGGAACTGCAGACGTCTATACTTAGCCGGTATATCGGAAGGGATGATTTGTATCCGAGGAATTAATATTACTTCGCCCGTGACATGTCCAGTCATGATCGTGGCTTCAGTAATATTCGGCATCAGTTTCTTGATGGAGAGTCGTATTTTGTTGCAGACGGAATGAGGATTCATATTCCTGGTAAGGATAAGGGGTACCGGTACCACAATCGTCCACTCGAAAATGTTGAACGGTATACCAGGTGACTCCAAGTTGTTTGATGACCTTAGATGTTATGCACCTTTAAAACAACAAGTTGTTCAAAAACTCTGTCGTGTACATGAAATCCTTATCTGTATTACGTGTCGTGTCGATAGACTTGTAAATGTGTAGAACACCGGGTAATTTTCGTAAAAGTTGCTTGTTGATGACGTTGACAGCTTCATTTCTTTCTCGGAGCAAGTATTGCTCTTTGACACAGTCCTGCGTGATGGGTGTCGATTAAAACTAATACGAATAATTAATGAAACAACGTCTTATTTCTATAAAGATTCATCTATGTCTATGTTAGCAAATTTCAGATCTCTGCGTGCCGTAGATCCTGGCATCGTACACACACACTCAAACACGTCCAGATATCACGGACTGAATGTGGCTCCTCGCGTCGGGGACAATATTGGCTTCCTAAGCCATGGAGTTAAAATGGCCCCTTGATTTTTATTATCCTATGGACGTTGCCTAGCGGCAGTAAATCTCTGTATTTAATCCTGGTCACGTCCGGCTACATGGCTAAATGTTTCTGATAATCCGCTTGCATTATATTACCTGAGGCAGAGTGAGTCACGCTTTTGTCACAGGGTTCCCGGGTTCGATTCCCGGAAGGGTAGGGAATTTAAATCATAATTGGTTAATTCTACTGACACGATGGCTGTTTGTACATGTCGCCATCATTATTTCATACCATACCATACCATACCATACCATACCATACCATACCATACCATACCATACCATACCATACCATACCATACCATACCATACCATACCATACCTTTATTTCCTTCTACAACACTATATATTTCTCCATCAGCTATGTAGAGGAAATATAAACAAATAAACATTTAAAAAAAGTCACACTAGTTTTGAGTGACCCTGCACTTTAGCTATACTTTAGCTGTGTCAACGCAGTATCCCTTCCCTTGGATCATTCCCCCCCCTCCCCCCACTTCCAACGGCTCAGTGTAGTACCTCCCCATGGCACAGGTGGGGCTTTGCCAAGTATATTAGGCTGGTTTCAGGAAATGAAGGGTGACTCGCTCTGCCCCAGGTAATATAATGCAAGTGGATTATCAGAAAAGTGTGTGTATGGTGGGGATTTCCTGGCCGGCCGATATGAAGTGTTCGTGGTACAACTCTCATCCATGGAAACTGTCTAATGAAATACTATTTATTTTGGGTTGAAATGTCATTATCTACCTCCAGAGAAGTAGTTTTCCCTACTTCCCTTTTTCTGTGTGACCGGGCGAGTTGGCCGTGCGGTTAGGGGCGCACGGCTGTGAGCTTGCATCCGGGAGATAGTGGGTTCGACCCCCACTGTCGGCAGTCCAGAAGATGGTTTTCCGTGGTTTCCCATTTTCACACCAGGCAAATGCTGGGGCTGCACCTTAATTAAGGTAACGTCCGCTTCCTTCCCATACCTAGACCTTTCCCATCCCATCGTCGCCATAAAACTTATCTGTGTCGGTGCGACGCAAAGCAAATAGCACATTTTCCTGTGTGGATGGGGGCGGTAGAATATGTTCACGGTATCCCCTGCCTATCGTAGATGCTCTCATCTTAGGAGAAAGGGTTGGTATCCACTGGGTCCCTAGCAGAGTCTGGCATTGATTCCTCTAATTTGTGTGAGGCTCTTCACCATATTTCCTATCCGACCTCCCATGGTCAACTCTTGTTTTCCTGCGCCGACAGTATTAATTTTGCAACACCAAGGGAGGCCTTTATTTCCACGCCCTTCGTGGCCTTCCCCTTTTAATTTATTTGATACCAGACTTTCGTACTTCGAAGTGTTGAATGTCTTGCATTTTCCTTTTGATTAGCGTTGTTAAGAGAGGATGGTTTGTCAGTTGTACTTACTCTTAAAACAATCACCACCACGTACAAGGAGATTTATCCTCTCTTAACTGTAATCAGTTGTGGTGACCAACCCTATCTTCTAAGATGAGAACATCTGGGGGCTACCGCCTTTCGCCGTAATCAGGGAAATTAAAATAGTTACGAAATGTGTGAAGATAAAAGTATACTAAGAAATCTACTAACGTTGAGGGCCGTTCCCCCATTTAGTGGGGCCGGTAGAACAACACCCGCGTTATTCCTTGCCTGTCGTAAGAGGCGACAAAAAGGTCCACCAGGGCCTCTGAACTGTGGAACGTGTAATGGCAACCACGGGCCCCTTAGCTGAGTCCCGACATTGCTTCCACTTACGTGTGCCAGGCTCCTCAGTTTCATCTATTCTATCCGACATCCCTTGGTCAACTCCTTCTATTCCGACCCCGACGGTATTAGAGCATTCGAGGCCTACGGAGTTTTTCATTTTCACACTCTTCGTGGTCCTTGTCTTCCTTTGGCCGATACCTCCATTTTTCGCAGTGTCTGATCCCTTCCAGTTTTTTCTCTACGTTGAGTGATATATAGGCTACAGGATGGTTGTCCAGTTGTATTTCCTCTTGAAACAATAATCGTCACCACCACCATCGTTGAGGACGGAAGTCAACAAGTGTTGCTGAAGGACGCTCAGATAGAAAGTGGCACAAGTAAGTGAAGCTATGGGCCACGTAATATCCAGTCCAGGCTCTCAAATTGGGAGCACCTGGGGATATAAACATCAAAACCGCAGAAGAACATGCTTCACATATAGTATTTGCAAAGGGCTGCCAACAGCGGTGCTCCAAATTCCTTACATGGAACTACAGCAAAAACTACATCATTTTTTAAGTCATGTACCAAGATCTATATTCCCATGAAAGTTCCGTTATTGGTACATAAAAGAACACCTGTGGGAAAAAAATTCCGAAACTTCGGTTTTTCTGAAAAGAACTGCAAAAGTATCGGTATTAGTGGAATGGAAGACAAATGCTATTATTATTATTATTATTATTATTATTATTATTATTATTATTATTATTATTATTATTATTATTATTATTATTATTATTATTATTATTTACGGGGATGCCATGGATTACAGAGGTGAAATGCGAATATGGTGGATATGCGAATATCGAAAGATTGATTTCAAACTTTAAAATTGGCAGTTTTATTTCTTTTCTTTACCTTCTCCTTTTTTTCTTTTCAATTCTTAATACGTTCCCAAGTAATTAACAATTAGTTGCAGAACTTTAGATCATAACCTAGAAAAACTTTTTTAAAGAGTTCCAGAATAATCACATAACAAATTTACAGGCTGAGCTTGAAACTCACAATTCCAGTTTATACCTGAGCTTTACTGCTCCTTTGAAACATTATTCAAGGAGACGAACCTCCCAATTTCGTTTACACCACTGGTAAGAGCCTCACTCCTCGACAAATTTACACTTAGGAATCTATTTTCAAATTTTCACATCTTCCAGACCTATCAAAGGCACAACCTACGTTTTACAAAATCAAACAGTATTCAATGTCTAAAACGTTTAACAGTCTGAAAACTTTACAATGAAAACAATGATATAGAGTTTAACAGGGGTATCGCGTACACATTTTACAAGGCCTTCGGTAAAATAAAAGGTTAAATTACTGGCCCAAGAACCAAAATGGAAAGAAGGCGAACTCTTGCACTCCTAGAAATTTACGTTACATGCATAAAACCCCATTTGGGCTTATGGCCCGACGTAAGAGAGGCTAAGCCTTTACTACTGATATGGTAAGATAAAAAGGTTAAATTACAGAAATTAAAAGATAGATTTTAAAGGTTGCAAAATCATAGTCACCTCCAGATCAAGTTGAGAGGGATCACAAAAGGGTACCTCACTCTCTATTCCCTGATTTCGGTTAAGTTCTTTTCGGCTTGTTTGAAATTTATATTTAGAGTTTGAAATTTACACGTTGGAAAATAGGGTTACATTACTAAAGATTTGAATCCCTCCCCTCGAGCTGGAACTGCCATTACCTTGAGCTGGTGGACCTCTCGAAGATGGACGAGGCACCTCCACCTCCTTTACAAACACACACACTAGACTGGAGCGGTGAGTACGACAACCTGGTCCGAAAATGTGCCAGCTTTTATACTCGAGGGGATAGTTCCAAAAAACTCTGGGCTAATGCCCGAGACACCCCCAATTCTTGTTGGATAACCAAATAAATACCAGAAAATTTTGATTCGAAGCAAAATAAATATACAAAATTTTCTATTGGCCAACACTTTAAGCTGGCGGGAAGAGATAGAGGTGTTGTAAACTTTAACAAACCGAAAACAAAGAGTAAACAATTCAGTGGAGTAAACTTTAACACACAAAAATTACTCCACAATTTTAAATACTTCATCTGCACACCAGAGGGCATAACATAAGTTTATAGTTGAAAAATGTCCAAACTTCTTGTGCTAGATGTTGCGAGTTTTATATTTTAGATGGCATTCTCCAAGGCGCTTAATTTAAACCTCTCGTACAATTATTATTATTATTATTATTATTATTATTATTATTATTATTGCGAACAATCGGCTTGTGTGCAAGAACAAAAAGAACAGTAAAATGGTCCTTCAATTGCTATAAAGTTCACTTCCACAGTATAACAATTAGCGCTGTTAGCTGCCACCCTCAGATGTCCGAATTCGATTCCCGGTACTGCTAGGAATTTTAGATTGACATGAGTGCTTACGAGTGGTTAAAAAGATAAATGTAGCTCATTCCAGTACAGGTGGTCTGGACAATTCTACAACACCTGGGGATGAGGACGCGAATTTATATTTTACAGACGTTAATGGGACATTGCCCAAGCCCAAGCTTCTTGTATAGAGAAACGAACATTTCTTTTCACCAGTATATCAGGTCTCTACACCCGAAGTAGACTGATACACACCTTTGTGTGCACTCTCAAGAAACGTGGACACTAAACAAGGCAGAAGTCGCCCCCCTAGAAGCATTCGAAATGACGTGCTTTCGTACGACGATGAAAATCACTTGGAAGGATTGGACTTCTAGTACCAAGCTCCTAGAAATAGTAAACCAGAGGATTTACTTAACAGGCTACAGATAATACATAAGCGACGTATGTCCTGGTGGGGCATGCGAAGCGTCATTCTGAATTGTAACATAAGCTTTCGTAGAAGCAATTTTCGTTTTGCTAGTGGCTTTACGTCGCAAAGACACATATAGGTCTGATGGCGACGATGGGATAGGAAAGGCCTAGGAGTAGGAAGGAAGCGGCCGTGGCCTTAATTAAAGTACAGCCCCAGCAATTGTCTGGTGTGAAAATGGGAAACCACGGGAAAACATCTTCAGGGCTGCCAACATTGGGATTCGAACCCACTATTTCCCGGATGTAAGCTCACAGCCGCGCGCCCCTAACCGCACGGTCAACTCGCCCGGTCTTTCCTAGTAGGAAAGATACAGATTCATGAATCAAATAGTGAATGGCGAAGGAGGAGAGAGCTATGCGGCAATGAAGACGACTGCGAAGGACCACCGAACATGAAGAACTTCAGGGTAAGTGATCATTACTTTTGATAATGCCAGACTCAGTGACTCAGACGGTAGAACACTGACCTGAGCTCAAGCTCCATCCAAGTTCAAGCCTGTGGTATTTGAAGGTGCTCAAATACACTGAAGAAAATGGAAATTGCAACACCCGGAAGGAGTGGTGCTACATTCCTGCAATTGAACATTCAGGACGAGTGTTTGGTTGTGATTTGATGATTGCACTTTCAGATCCCTCTGACCGCACGTTTGGACAACAATCAATACAGGATGTGCTCACCACGAGCTGCAATACATTGATGAATTCGTCGAGGCATGGAGTCAATGAGGCCCTGGATCGCTTCGTGGGGAATTGTGGCCCATGCTTGCTGCACTGCACGGGTCAGTTGTTCCAGAGTTGTGGGTGGCTGAGGACGGTTGGCCAGTTGTCGACCAATCATGTCCCACACATGCTCAATAGGACTGAGTTCCGGGGATCTGGCGGGCCATTCTAAGGTTGTGATGCCGTGGAGAGCTTCTCTGAAGATGCGTGCAGTGTGAACCCGGGCGCTCTCCTGCTGAAACATCCCATTAGCAATGTTCGCCATCATAGCGACAACCACTGAATTGAGTACCCTATCAACGTACTGTCGAGTAGTCATAGTGCCCTCAACAAGCACTAATTGTGATTTCACATTAAAGCCAATAGCTCCCCAGACCATAATGCTTGGTGTTGGCCCTGTGTGCCTCTCGACAATAAGATCTGGGCGGCCTCTCTCCCCGGTACGTCGGCGCACACGATTCCGGCGATCACTGCGGGCAAGACAGAAGCGCGATTCATCACTAAAGACGACCCTATGCCATTCGTCAACCCACGTCGATCTTTCTCGACACCAGGCCAGTCTTACACGTCGCTGTTGTGGGGTCAATGGAACACCTTCTGCAGAGACACGGGCTCGTAAGCCAGCTGCACGCAGGCGATTACCAACTGTTTGTTGTGTAACGTGGGGTGCCACAGATGCTCAAATGTGCGCTGCTGTTGCATGGGATTCCATCCGTGCCATCCGAGTAATGCGGCGATCCTCTTTCACAGTTGTCCGTCGCGCTGGGCCTGTGCCAGGTCTACGAGGGCGGGTACCTTCATTTGACCACTGTTGCCATACGCGTTGTACCGTAGATGCCTGTCGGCCAACACGTGCAGCGACAGTCCTTAGCGAAAATCCAGCTTCACACAGGCCAATTATCCGAGCCCTATCAAACGGCGACAGTTGTTGATAGCGTGCTCTTCTCTGTCGTCGAGGCATGTTTGACGGGGAACACTTCACTGCACAGACTGCAAGTCAACTACGCTACACCAGACTCCGTATACTGGAGTTGATTCCTCCGCGACCAATCGCGTGGGGGGACCTGTAGCAACAATCCAATGGATCTGAAACTTTTATCGTTTACATACCTACATGGCATCGTTACATATCTTGAAAAGCAACACAAACGACCAATGCCTTCATGATGTTGCAATTTCCATTGTCTTAACTGTATTACAGCCTCGCGTTGAAAGATTTAGTGGCACGTGAGAGAACTCCTTCGGGACAAAATTCTGACCCCTCGGTGTCTCCGACTGCCTAAAATTTGTTACTTGGGCGTAAAACCAATAATATAATTATTTACATACGATGATGATGATGGTAATGCAGTTATTAATGATGAGAATGAAAACTGGTTTTGACTCATGCCTCTTTCCTACCGAAATTTGCACAGGTATTGACCGGGGCAATAGTCTTTCTTTGTCATCTAGCAACTTATTAGTTTTATCTGAGAAAAGAACACACGGTAGGCTTTCCGAAAACCTTGGGCGTAGGAGTAGGAGGGGGGTTGGATAATGGGGATATAATCCCCCATGAGGCGCTTATACTCGTTATTGTGTCCGGCTCCATGGATAAATGGTTAGCGTGCTGTCCTTTGGACACATGGGTCCCGGGCTCGATTCCCGGCATGGTCGGGAATTTTAACCATCATTGGTTAATTTCGCTGGCACGGGGGCTAGGTGTATATGTGTCGTCTTCATCATCATTTCATCTCACCATCATCGCGACGCGCAGGTCACCTACGGGATGAACTTGAAACTACCATGTACTGGTTGAAGATGTACAAGGCTGTTGGTGTGGATGATCTACGAGTTGAACTGATAAAGAACTTTCGCCGTAAAACTTTGGAGTGGTTACTAAGCCTAATGAACACGTGTGTCGTCAAGTTAACCATCCCTAAAATGTAGAGGAAATCTCGAGTCATCGCACTACACAAGGCTGAGGAAGAACCAAATGACCCGAAATTTCTTGACCTACACTAATGTTCATAAAAAACAGAACACCTGGAAAGATTAGTGATAGGAAGTTCATATGCACGGGACATGTTCATTAGTTTGTTCTGCAGGAACGATTAGCATTTGTCACCTAGGTTCAGCATGTGTCCGGTAGCCTAGTAGGCACTAGGTCTCCCATGGACACGGATAAATTGTTCCATACGTGATAGCATCGACACGCTTAAGGCGCGAATGGCTTCCTGGGGTATATCCATCCATGCTGCATTTACCTGGTTCCACAGTTCATCTTTGGTGGTTGGCATTGGGTCAAAGCGCCGCATTTGTCTTTTCACCATATCCCACACATTTTCTATTGACGACAAGTCCGGTTATCGGGCGGGCCAGGGCAACAGTCTGAGATCCTGTGCCAACAAGGAGGCATGTGTTCGTGCAGCAACATGAGGCCGAGCATTGTCCTGCTGAAATATGGCGTCTAGGGTGTCGTACAGGGAGGGTATAGCTACGGATCGCAGGATGCCATTCCCGTGGGTCAAACTGGTCCAAGTGCCCTGGACACGCACCAACCGTGATTTGTGGCTGTACCCAATTCCCTCCCACACCGTAAGGCCTTGTATTGGCGCTGTATATCTTGCGCGAATGCAATCAATGTGATGCCTCTTCCCCTGTCTGCGGCGAACCAAAATCGACCATCATTTTCAAACAAACAGAACCTGAAAAACACTATCTGCTGCCATTCCTGTCCCCATTGACGTTGTTCCATACACCATTGAAGTCTAGCCTGTTTATACACATTATTTAAGGTAGGTGGAGATGTGGACGACACGCCGGTAACCCAGACCGTAGTAAACGGCGACGGACTGTCACTTCTGATAGTGTACGATGTGTTACACTGTTCCATTGTTGCGCCTGGTCCGCACGCAATGGTATAGTTACGAAGCTGATCGGCAGTACCTGGAGAGCCAGCCCGCACATCCTGAGGACTTCTGAACTTGTGCTATGTGTGTCAGCCACTGTGGAAAGTGTACTTTTTTGCTAATTGCTTTACGTCGCACCGACACAGATAGGTCTTATGGCGACGATGGGATAGGAAAGGCCCAGGAGTTGGAAGGAAGCGACCGTGGCCTTAATTAAGGTACAGGTGGAATGTATTTACTTTCTTGTGTCCATGGAGAGTATCTTTCCAGCCTGTGAAGCTGCCTGACATCTGCCGGCATTATTGGAACTAGAGGAGACAATGAAGGGGAAGTGACTGGCATCTACTGGTACATTATTTGAACTGAGTAGGAAGTGATTTACTTTCTAATTTAACTGCTAGTGACAAGTCATTTTTGTGGTAGGAGCTCTTGAAACAAAGTAAATACTGTTCGGTTTTTTGAAGTAGCAACTTACAGTGGAATAACGGGTAGAGTTGACAACTTTGATCAATTTAGAGATAGGTACGAGCTCGGTAGACGATCACTAAAATGGTGGCATAGAATTTTCTTCTTTATTATTGACTTATTAATAGTCAATGATTACATACTGTGAAAGATAAAGAGAAGGGAGAACACTTTTCAAGACCAACTGACTTTTCGTCTGAGTCTTGCAAGACAACTCATTGCTAGATTTTCGTCACGAAACAGAAAGGACGTCCTGCAAGTATCCTAGGTAAGAAGAAAAGTGCCTGAGGATATTATTTTGACTTGGTTACTTCATGTAACAAATGGATCGCTTCCCGAGTCAATTCAAAATTTAGGAGGAACGGACGGAGTTAAAATTTGGTACCGTAAATGTTGGGTCAAGTTCAATAATATATTTCCCTTGTTGTACATTCGATATTGATGTTGTATTTTGTGTTTGAACTGACACATAGTTTGCTTTTTTATTTTTTTTATTTTTTAGTCGATCGATGACCAACTGTGTGGAATATTATGGGAAATCCAGCCATGTGCAATGTCAGTGTGTGTTGATTGTTGTTTTAAATTTACGTTTACGAATTTGTAGGGAAGGTCACGAACAAATAATAATAATAATAATAATAATAATAATAATAATAATAATAATAATAATAATAATAATAATAATAATAATAATAATAATAAAAATAATAATTCATAATGTTTAGATTTGCGGTTATTATAAAGGAGATTCAATTGCCAGGATGTAAATTAAATATTCAAATGTCAACAGTGCTAAACCTTAAATTTTTAAATGGATAATATGCAAAATAAGCGGAAATCGTTAATGTCAGACTAGGTCTTCTAATCGGATTTAAATACACGGTGTAAATTAAAGTTTGTGAAATTATGAATGTTAATACCGGTGATAATAAACCGTAAATACTAGTAAATATGTTGTTTAAATTACGTTTCTAATATGTTATAAATAAACGTCAAATAGTTAATGTGCAAGTATTGGCAGGGCCATGTAGGCCTAATAATTACGTATTCATGATTGTCAAATTTAGGCGAGTAGAAAGTCACGCCCTCGCGATTATTTGTGGAAAATGACTTCAGAGATAGATCAAATGTGGAGAGAGACTTTGCAAAGATCGTGCAGTTAGGAGGTAAATATATTGTACTACGTCACTGATGAGATATGTCAGTCGAAAACTCTGTGATTAATAATTGAATAAATTTACATTGAGAAACGAGGAAGGATGGAATTCCGTATGAAAACACTTACTGTATAATGAAGCTGTGTTGAAAGATATTATGACACGAAGAAATGTATGAGAATAGTGATAGACATAGAGAGTATTAGTGTACGAATACGGGCAATGTAAGCAGAGTAAGATTGAATTACGGAGGAGTGCAGGATTCGCACCTGTCATAGTACGTTCGAGATAGATGGACCGCACACGTAGCTATTTGAAAGACTACGGACCCAAAGATTAAAGAAGTCGAAATTCCACATTAATGATCGTATGGTGTGATGATTAAAGATGACATTGATGGTAATCATGATAATCACAATCATAATAATAATTATTGCAGATCTAAAATTTGACCTATGATAAATAGGTTAAGGAGAAATATAACTAATGACTTAAAACCATTAATAATAATATGACGGTGATAAATAGTAGTGGTCAAAAGGAATAATAATAATAATAATAATAATAATAATAATAATAATAATAATAATAATAATAATAATAATACCGGGCGAGTTGGTCGTGCGCGTAGAGGCGCGCGGCTGTGAGCTTGCAACCGGGAGATAGTAGGTTCGAATCCCACTACCGGCAGCCCTGAAGATTGTTTTCCGTGGTTTCCCATTTAACACCAGGCAAATGCTGGGGCTGTACCTTAATTAAGGCCACGGCCGCTTCCTTCCAACTCCTAGGCCTTTCCTATCCCATCGTCGCCATAAGACCTATCTGTGTCTGTGCGACGTAAAGCCCCTAGCAAAATAATAATAATAATAATAATAATAATAATAATAATAATAATAATAATAATAATAATAATAATAATAATAATAATAATAATCGTGATTTTTGAACATTGAATGCCTATAAGTGCAATCGGTATATCGAGACCTTTACAGACCTGAATAAATCATAACCCAAATAACAATAATAATAATATTAATAATAATAATAATAATAATAATAATAATAATAATAATAATAATAATAATAATAATAATAATAATAATAATAATAATAATAATAATATTGGCGTAGGGATGTGGCGAAACCATCGCCCAGTGCAATCAGCCACCCGAGTATTGGTGGGAAAACCATAACTATTCGGGTAAGGAGGAAATGCCTGCCCGCAGCCGGAGAACATCTTGAGGCCCTCCAGGGCTAACAACCTTGGTTGTATGTAGAATGAGCAATTTGCTCCAAGCTAAGCTAAAGCTTCTCAAGCATGATGGTAAAACAAAGACATGAAGTTAATACCCCAGGTGGCAACTTTTCAAAGAAATCCATCGTCGCCGACAAGCGACGCATGCATTCCGTTCGGATTCTGGGGGGGATGCAACATCATGCTAAAGACGAGTCGGAGCGTCTTGGAAATCCTGAACAGTCACGAAAGCTGAAACCCATATCTAAGACTTTTTTGGCAACGTTCAACATAAACAGTTTAATACAAACTGGTAAGATGAAACAGCTGACCAATGCCCTCCACGAAAATAAAATCGCAGTAATGGCTCTGCAAGAAACTCGCTTCACTGACGAAGATACGTTTGAGTCTGAAGGGTATCGGTTCTTCAAGAGCAGATCCCATAAGAGAGTAATGAAAAACACCCCTATCTTCGGTACAGCTTTTGCTGTCAACACCAGAATTCTTAAGTCAGTCTCAATTTTGAAGCTGTTAATGATAGGTTATGCCTACTATCCCTGCGTTGTGCAAATAAAACATATACGCTAGTCAATGCACATGCTCCAACTAATGAACAAAACAAAAAAGACCTGGAAGGCACAGATAGATTCTGGAACATCCTGGATGCCAGATTAGCGAAAATTCCAAAGCACCACGTCAAGATCATATTGGGTGATTTTAATCCACAGGTAGGACGTGAACGGAAACACAGGAAAGTTGTTGGGCTCTACCCAGCACACAAAAGAACCAACAAAAATGGAGAACGCCTCGTTGAACTATGTGATAACCACAACCTCCAACTGATGTCAACAAACTTTCGACACTTACCAAGAAAACAGATGACATGGAGATGCCCAAACAAAACAATAGGAGAATTCCAAATAGACCATGCTGCTATATCTCGAAGATACAGTCCGGAAATCATGAACGTTACCGTAAAAAAGGGAATAAACATAGACTCAGACCACTATGTATCAGTAATCAAGTTTCGGCCAATCCCTCTCAACAGAAATAAGAACGAACCTACCATAATTCGCTTTGACACAAAAAAGCTCAGAGAAAGAGAGAATGAATTCAAAGAACTTGCCCAACCAGTGGAAAAAGACTTCAACAGCACAAGAAAGCAGATGATACAAGCTGCAAAAGGAGTGGCGGAAATCAAGAAGAGGAAGAAGCACACGTGGTGGAACGATAACTGCGAGAAGACCTTAGGGGATCGTCTGAATGCCTGGAAAAAGTATTACACCGCGAAAAAAGAAGAAGATTGGAAGATGTACAAAACACAACAAGCACAAACAGCAAAAATAATACGCGGTGAGAAACGCAAGTATGAAAAGGAACTACTGGACAAGATTGAGCAAGACTTTCATAGAGGTGAGACTCGTGAATACTTCAGAAATTTTAATAAGAAGGTACAAGGATACAAGGCACCTTCCCTTTGCTTTCTAAGGAAAGATAGAACTCTTGCAACATCAAATGAAGAAAACTGCAAAATCTTAGCTAAGTATTTTAACGACCTCCTAAACTGTGAAAAACCAGCCAACCCCATCAAAACAAACAAACCAGTGAGCCAAAACCTGCCATCTTCTCCACCAAATCGCGATGAAATCAAACGCCACATAAAGAGACTGAAAAATAACAAGGCTCCTGGTGAAGACTCCATGATTACAGAACTGTGGAAACATGCCCCGGAAGAAGCAATTGACATCCTACACCAAACCATTGTAGATATATGGGAAAAAGAACAACTACCAGAGGACTGGAAGCTAGCCTTGATCCATCCTTTACACAAGAAAGGAAATATAAGAGATGTGAACAATTACCGTGGAATTTCTCTTCTGCCAGTAGCCTACAAAATCCTGTCACTATCCATCCTTGAAAGACTAGAACAGCAAATTGAGCACAAACTCGGGGAATACCAAGCAGGTTTTTGGAAAGGCCGATCAAGTGCAGAACAAATACTTAACCTAAAAACCATAATAAGATACCATATGCTGAGAGGTCGAACCTATGTATCTACATTTGTAGACTTCAGGAAAGCATACGACTCCATCGACCGTGATGTGTTGCTTAATATCCTTACAGAAATGGGAGTCGATGAGAAACTGCTGGCGATAATAAGGGCAATACTAACTAATACCAAATCCAAAGTAAAATTCCAAGGATGTGTCTCTGAACCCTTTGAGATCAAGATAGGCGTTCGACAGGGAGATGGGCTGTCACCTCTTTTGTTCAACTGCGTACTTGAGAAGGTAATACAGGAGTGGCTAAAGACGTTAAAAGAAAGAAATCTTTACAAACCCGTAAGGATTGGGACAAAGAAAAATGGAGTGGAAATAGATTGCTTAGCGTTCGCTGATGATATAGCCCTTATGGCAGAAAATTTCGAAAGTGCAACAGAACAGATCAATGTGTTGCAGGAAGTAGCAGAACAAACAGGTTTACAAATTTCCTTTCAAAAGACAGAAGTAATGTCAAATATCAAAGATGATACGGCACAACTAAACACCAAATATGGAATGATAAACCGTGTTAGTAAATTTAAATACCTTGGGGAATGGATTAAGCAAAATGGACTTGACAAAGAGGCCATAGCAGCAAGAATCAAGAAAATGAAAGTCACTTTCCAAACCACCCGCAACATTTACAACAAAAAGTGCTTTTCCCTGAACACAAAAATTCGTCACTACAACACTGTCATCAAACCAGTATCACTGTATGCATCTGAATGCCTTATCCTGTCCGAGAAATGTTTGCTTGCGGATTTAGAGAGGAAAGAAAGAAAGATCTTACACACCATACTTGGTCCAAACTACAAAAATGGCATCTACATTAGAAAATCCAGGCAAGAAATATACTCTAAGATAGAGAAGATCACGGACACAATGCGTAAAGGCAGAGTTCGCTTCTACGGTCATATACGACGGATGATCGACTCTCGATGGACGAAACGTATCTTCAGTATATTTGACGCAAAACCAAAAACGGCAATGCCATGGTACGTTAATGTAAAGAAAGATCTTAAAGAACTGGGCCTACAAGCAGAAGATGCACAAGACCGAAATCTTTTCAGAGCAGCCATCAAGACTTTTGGGACTTTCCGGGACGAAAAACGGGCAACTGGTGCTAAATGGACAGAAGAACGTCGTGCTAAACACAGTGAACTAATGAAGACGATGTGGATCAAGCGAAAGACGAACAAATGCCAGAATGTAAAGTGAGGCTTATCGTGGTCCCTAGCTGGCCGATTAGCGAAGTTGAATGAATAATAATAATAATAATAATAATAATAATAATAATAATAATAATAATAATAATAATAATATCCGACCAGAACAGATTAAATTATGCGGATGTCATTAACTTGTGAGCGCTAAATTAAGGTCAACTGGTTATATTTTGGATAACTAATAATTCTAATAACAATAATAATAATTAAACATTAACGACGACATCCCTAAGCTCCAGACTTGGAGAAAAGATAATAATCACATGTCGACCCGTCGTGTGTCAAGTTACCGTAAGACCCGGTTTGTTTATTTTTGCTTGAGGGATGTAAGGTGTAGCCTCTTGTTATGTAAGTGAGGTATTGACCTTCATGGACCATGCGGCCGAGCCTGGTAATAATAAACCTAGTGAGTGAATATTTGTAGTGACGAGTTCAGTCTGGCATGGCATCAGCTGGATCAATTATAAGGTCCGTCCGTGAAATATACTCTACCTAATCATACTAGCGTTACCAAACCCGAGACGACATCGGGAATGTATATATCTGTCGGAGGTACTTATATAATTGGATCGGGTAGCCGGCAATAAACTTGATTTATTCTCGGGCTCTCGAGACAAAAAGGGTCGTACCTGTGGACCAACTAATCATACGAGCGCTGGTTCTATCCCAACAGGATCAGATGGTAGGACCAGTTCCATATGGGGCTTACCCCAAAATTGTGTTTTTCTTACACACTTCACCACTTGCAATGAAGCAAGATTGACGTAATTTAATTTGTTGTCAATCAATGTGATTATAAGTTGTATTCAAATTAAGGGCGCCGAATGGTGCAATAAACTGCTCCTTATTGCATTTAATTTCAAAGGAAACCATTCTCATAATCTTTTTTATTGTAGTTAGCTATGATGCCCATGAAAATTCTAAGTGTCACTTCCTAGTCTTATCTTGGAGCCCTTAAATTCATATTTATAACAGCCTCCCCCATTTTATTTTTGCATGCCCCGTTCATCCCTGTGTTCACTGGTGCCTCTATATTTATGCTGAAATTTTTGATGACGACTTAAAAAAATATGAATCGACACCACTGAGATTAATGCTAGTCTGGGACTCAGAGGGTGAGCTGATGCAGTATCAAAAGAGAAAATAGACATTCTAAAAACATTGTTGAGTTTGCCTTCATGCTGTCTCAGTTCCCCGAGTAAAATATAAAAATGCCCAAATAGTGCTCTAGTTTGTAATACTGGATGTACCCAGAAGTTATGAATTCTTCTAAGCTTTCTTCTGCGCAGCGGAAGGAACAACGGTACCTTTTCGAAATCCACATCTCTACTCTAGAAGACAAGCACTAGTAGGCCTACCGGGACTCAAAGTGTGGTGGGAGAGAATGGCTTTAAAATGGCCTTGCAAGGAGAGTCATAACTCATGGCAACTATTTTTTCTCTCGAACAGGAGACAACACGGAAAATCTAAGATACGCATTTGGAAACGTACGGTATGTACTTGCTTATGGTGCCACTAGATGGTGTATGTAAACAACACTGTGGGTCTAAGCATGCCCCCAAGTTCAGTGTGTGAGTGAGAGCGTCACAAAATGGAAGTCAACAACCAGGAGCAACGATCGTATATTAAAATAGCAGTTCTCCTCGGCAGAAATGCACCCTAATGCCATGCAGAGCTGCGGGAAGCATTAGGTGGGCATGCCATGCCCTATAGAACAGTGGCGATTTGGTTGGAAATGTTCAAACGGGTTAGAGTATTAACTGCCGATTTGCCTCGCCCAGGCAGTCCAGTGTCCATGGACAAAGATGTACGGATAATGGTGATCGATCAGTGTTTACATAAGGACAGGCGCTGGACTCTAGTTTAAGTCAAGAAGCCATTACGTGGACAACGGTTTGCTAACAAAGAGGACATCGTAACAGCATTTTGGGGAGAGGTGTCACACTTTAGCGATACACATGCAGCGAATGGTATTCAGCGCCTGCCCCACCGCTGGCAACGCACAGTAGAAACCTTGGATGATTATTTCGAAGGTCTGTAATCAGTGGAGACTTGTCCTTTGTACGTAGTCTTGTGTATTTGCTGTCTATACCATAATAAAACGATGTTTACCAATGGCCTGTGTTCTGTCACTTTCCTACGAGAATTTCCTGCAGTCAGAATTTGTCTTCAGGCACTATGCAAGTACATGCATAGTGCATAGTACAAATTCATATCTTAGATTTTCTGTGTTGTCTCCTGTTCGCGAGAAAAACAAGTTGCCATGACTTATGACTCGACCCCCGTATATTCCATAACTTACTGCAGGTCAGACATTCGTCATGCTTTATTTACGAGATAACCTGCTTACTTGTTACTGACCTGCTTGGACTTCAACTACGGCTGGGATTAATAGTCAACTCGACTTGGACCAACAGGAGGACACTCTTCACTAAGAGTGAACATTTGTACAGGTGACCTGTGGGACTTCCTTGCTGATACACCAGTTTACAAAGATAATTTCTACCCTGCTCTTACGGGCAGCGGAGTTACAAGATACCATGGCTGTAGCTTAGTGCCTAGGATAGGTACCCGTGGAGATACATCTGAGAGAAAAATCTGGACCTCGTGGTGGTACGTGATGTCAAGAAACGGCACATGAAGTACAGGAAGGTGGCACATGAGGTCTGCTGTCATGGTTTACTGTATGACAGCCAGTAGAAAGATGCAGAAGAAGGTAAACATTGCATGATGACGGAGGAATGAAAGAACTGAACTATTTTCGATTATGTGTATTAGGTAGTAATAGGTTGCGAGTGGAATCGCGAAGAATCGATTCCATCGATTCCAGAATCGATTCCGAGGAGCTAGTAGCACTATGTACGATGCAATTGCAGAAACACGTGCAGAACGAATGTGTTCTGTAACGTGAGGTCGTTTTGTTTTATAACCAGGTCACTCTCCAAGCCATGCCTGATCTCATTATAGAGTACTGGTGTTATATACTTTCGTACGACTGTAATTTGATCACAATATATGATTCTCTGTTTGAAACTAATCAGACTGTCTGGATTACTGACGTAAATAAACAAAACTTGTACGGTAATTGTGACATAATATATTAGGACTACTGAAAATGAAAACCTACAACCTGTTTTCCAGTCATTGACCGGGTCAGGGATGGAATGAGTGATGCAGATATAGGCTATTAGTACGATGGGGTCGCCACTCCCAAAGTGATTTATTAGTGACTGATAGATGCTATGAAATGAGAATGGAGAGTGTTGCTGGAATGAAAGATGACAGGGAAAACCGGAGTACCCGGAGAAAAACCTGTCCCGCCTCCGCTTTGTCCAGCACAAATCTCAGATGGAATGACCGGGATTTGAACCTCGGTATCCAGCGGTGAGAGGCCGCGCGCTTCCGTCTGAGCCACGGAGGCTCTATATTAGGACTACTATTTCATGAAAATACACTTGTCCTAAAGAGACAACAAACATAGCAATTCTGACAGTTTCTCATAATAATATTTAGTAGTAGTACGAAATGTTCTTCTTCTCTTTTCTACCTTTTTTCCCACACGTGTGGGGTCATGGGTGCGAACTGTATAGCACATGTGCATTTGGCCCTGTTTTACGGCCGGATGCCCTTCCTGACTCCAACCATATGTGGAGGGATGTAATCACTATTGAGTGTTTCTGTAGTGGTTGGTAATATGCTGTCTGAATGTGAAGAGGAAAATGTTGGGACAAACACAAACACCCAGTCCCCGGGTCCAAAGCAACTAATCGGAGGCGATTGAAATAACCTATCCGACTGGGAATCGAACCCAGTAACCTCTGAACCGAATGCCTCAATGCTAACCGTTCAGCCAATGAGTCAGACAGCAGCACGAAATGTTCATTGCAAATTAAATGTAACAAACAACAGGTATGCTACGCAACAAGTTGTGTACTAAAAAAATGTGACTTAATTTCACACACTTTATACGTTTATACTCGGTATCTTTGAAAAACACATTCGAAAAATACAGCATAGGCCTAAGCATAAATAACAATGTCGATTGTTACACCCAGTATCGAAATGTGAAATGTGATTCCCAGACAACCAGGATAAATTGGTATTTCATTCTTCTTCTCCTTCTTCTTAATCTGTTTACCCTCCAGGGTCGGTTTCTCCCTCAGACTCAGCGAGGGATCCCACCTCTACCGCCTCAAGGGCAGTGTCCTGGAGCTTCAGACTCTGGGTCGGGGATACAACTGGGGATGATGAGCAGTACCTCGCCCAGGCGGCCTCACCTGCTATGTTGAACAGTGGCCTTGCGGGGGGGGGGGGGATGGGAAGATTGGAAGGGATACAGAAGGAAGAGGGAAGGAAGCGGCCGTGGCCTTAAGTTACAGTAGGTACCAGCCCGGCATTTATCTGGAGGAGAAGTGGGAAACCACGGAAAATCACTTCCAGGATGGCTGAGGTGGAATCGAACCCACCTCTACTCATTTGGCCTCCCGAGGCTGAGTGGACCCCGTGCCAGCCTTCGTACCACTTTTCAAATTTCGTGGCAGAGCCGGGAATCGAACCCGGACCTCCGGGAGTGGTAGCTAATCACACTAACCACTACACCACAGAGGTGGACTATTTCCTTATTGTGTGGCATAAATAATTCATAACAACCAATAAGACATTTCACTGTATACAAAAGAAATAGTATATACTGCATGTTCGAATCTGCCCCACGTATATACGGAAGACTCACTCTAGTGAGTACGCTCATCACACTCTGGTGACGTCATCGGGAACCGATTCCTCGCATGCGACATTGAGTGCGAACCCGGAGTCGTAGGAACCGATTATCGCAATTCCAGGCGTCATTCGCGCACATCACTAGTATTAGGAGACGTCTTTGTTTTTCCTTACACTTAATGGATATATAAACATACGGAAATATAGTTATGACTTGATATTTAGTAGCTTGATTGCATATTCCTGACTATTTTATCGTTTCCAATGGGTATTTCCAGTTTATGTCTTAATTCTGCACAATTAAATATTGTAAGCAGCATCCTTTCCACATGCTGATGTCCAGTCTGAATCAGCAGGACCTACCAGGAACCAGCCAAATACCCAGCCGAACAGTGATTGGCCGGCGGACGTTCTGGAATGCGTGCTTTAAAATTTAAAAAAATGCTGAATTTCCTGGTGAATCATTAGAATTAAAAAGAAAATGTATATGGCCTTCTTTTTGTGTAGAAGACCGAATTTTAAGTAACTTACTTATACTGAGCTTTATTTGATGATAGGACTAACCATTTCCTCATTATCTTGATTTTTAGCGGACAAAATTATACGCAAGTTCAGTAAATGCCTAAATCTTAATGGCCGACGACGGGGTAGATAGCTCAGATGGTAGAGCGGTGGCCTTCTGAGATCAAGTTGGCGGGTTCAATTCCTACTCAGTTCGGTGGAAATTGAAGGTGCTCAAATACGTCAGCCTCGTGTCAGTAGATATATTGGCCCGTTAAGGAATTCCTATGGGACAAAATCCCAGCATCTTGGCGTCTCCGAAACCCGTAAAAGGTAGTTAGTGGGACGTACAACTGCTATTATTATTATTATTATTATTATTATTATTATTATTATTATTATTATTATTATTATTATTATTGGCTGCCGTTAAAAAAATTGATTGAAAAATTAGAATAGGATTGTATCTGAACTTGTATTTAAACTCGACGAATGAAGTTGTACGTGTCAACCGGCTTCGATGGTGTGAACATGTGAGGAGGATAGGCTGGCTATCAGAATAAAGGACTGAACCTTGGGGGTGTAAGAGAAGTAGAGGGAGACCTCTCAATGTGTTTCTTTTACGGTTGGTTTTACAGAAAAATCCCCGGTCTAGAAAGCCAAGAATAACGGCCGAGAGGATTAGTCATGCTGACCACATGTCACTTCGTAATCTGCAGACTTTCAAAGAAAACAATTTTTGTGTTACAATCTACAAAAGGCACAGGTTTTAAACGTTCAAGCTACGATTTACAATTTTTTGGATGGGAATGATAGTATTTACATTTTTTAAAATGTAAACTTCCTGTTATTCATTAAGCAAAAAGTTATGTAATTACGTATTGCAACAATAAATTTTGTAGTGTTGTAGTGTTGTGTGACTTTCCCTTTTCACTGAATTTATGTAAACAATATTAAAAATTGAACAGGCGTCCGGTGATTATAGCTAGCCTCTAAACGGCGAGAGCGAGTTTCATCACGAGAGAGGACATAGTTAGTTACTATCGAAGATTAAAGTACAACAATATGAATTTTAATTTTATTCCCGGTAAGCATGATTGAATTGTTGGTGAGTTTATCGGATAATTTGAACCCAAACAACCACAAGCCACAGCTTATCCACCTGAACTCCATATTATATTAGAACTGTTTCTAAAGCACCTCTTAAAGTGTAATAGTAAAAATTGTAATTATTGCATTGTAAAACTATTTGAGGATATAGGCCTAGCCACAACGTCACTGTGGTTGAATACTACACGCTGCGCTCATCGCCTGGCAGTCCGCCCACTTACAGTGCTGGGTGCCCGCGGAGCAGACTCCTCAGCGTCTCCTCTGCTCTAGCCCATACCAGAAGACTTTGTACTTCACTGTAAACACTAAGTCTCGCCAGCTAAAGCATACAGAATATTCTTATTGTAATCTGATTTAATTGCGTTCTGTGTACAATAAATGCATTATATGAAAAAAACCTACAACTTGTTTTCCAGTCATTGACCGGGTCAGGGATGTAATGAATGAAAGATATATAGGCTGTTATTACAATGGGGTCGCCACTCCCAAGGTGATTTATTAATGAGTGATAAATGCTATGAAATGACAATGGAGAATGTTGCTGGAATGAATGATGACAGGGAAAACCGGAGTAGCCGGAGAAAACCCCGTCCCGCCTCCGCGTTGTCCAGCACAAATCTCACATGGAGTGACCGGGATTTGAACTACGGTATCCAGCGGTGAGAGGCCGACGCGCTGCCGTCTGAGCCACGGAGGCTACAAATGCATTATAAATTGTCGTAAAATATTTAACCATCCACCTGTTAACCGGATGCCCATTTAACGACAGGTACAACGGCTGGTATATACAGAGTATCATATATTAATTTGCATAAATTTGATTTCACTTCCCTTTTAATTAGAGGTTACTTACTATATATTGCCAAAACTTTCAATAAAAGTAAAGTAAGAAAAATGTTATTTAGTACTAAAAATAAGCTTAAAACTTTAGTTTAGATTAACTTTTACAAGTTCCTTTACATCGCAGATAGGTTTTATGGTGACGATGGGAAAGGATCGGGCTAGGAGTGGGAAGGAAGCGGTTGTGGCTTTAATTAAGGTTCATCCCCAGCATTTCACTGGTGTGAAAATGGTAAGCCACGGAAAATCATTTTCAGGGCTGCCGACAGTGGGGTTCGATCCCACTATCTCCCGTATACTTAAGCGAATGCGGCTATCGAGCTCGGTAGATAAATTTAAATGGTACCGGAATAATATTAAATCTATAAATATCTCATTCGTAGATTATGACGCTCATAAATTGCAATCTACATAAATCACTAAAAAAAAGGAAAAGATACTTTGAAAATATGCATTCGAGCTTGAGCACAAAATACAGCATGAAGATTAACATAAACATGACAGAAGTAATGGTGTGTGACTACCAGCTAGTGGACATCAATATCAAACTTAAGAGCATTCTAATAAAACAATAAAACAAGCAAAATCTTTTTCATTCCTAGTACAAAAAATGACTGCAGACATACAAAGGTCCACTCATATAAAGAGCCGTAACGCCCAGGGCGACGTAACATTCAACAAGAAAAGGACCATTCTAACCACTAAAAGCCTATCCAAAAAAGTAGACGTAAGATTTATAACATCGTCAGGAATGTTGTTCTTTATGGTTTGGAAACATGGCTTGTTGGCGAAGATGAAAGAGAAGATTTTCGAGGTGTGACGTTAGAGACGAATGGAAGGAATGGTGGCAAATGACTGATGAAAATGATGTGCTTACTAGAGTTGGATAAATTGGAAGAAGCTATTGAAACGAAGAGATCAGGTTATAACACCCTTGTAAAGGTACAACGCTTTTATGAGCACTGTTTTGGAAAATAATTGGAGGGAAATACGGATAGCAGTTCATTATTCCATTCATTGAAATGCTATGTGGAAACGAAATGACTAACAGAAAAGTGGAGAAGGAGAAAAGCTGTCCACTAATCTTTGGATTGAAGAACCAAGAAGAAGACTACATAGTGAACATTTCACGGGATACTGATCTATTTCATTAATCAAAGTGAGTCTCTTGCCGAACATTGTAGAGACACTGGCAGTCCTCATTGTTGTTGTCTCACTAGGACCTGTTATTTCAATATAACAAGCCCGTACTATAAACATTTCATTAAGGGCTCTGGGCTGCCAAGACGAGTGCCTGCAGATACTGTAGTGCCACGCGGAGAACGTAACGACATTCTCAGCCGCGCATTACTCGGCTTCGTGACCGGGTTGTGAATCACAGAAGTAAATTGAACGAGTACTATTCCTTAAACGCTAAAATCACAATTTATGTCTTCCTGCAATACTAACATACTTGAGGACCTTGTACTTGTTCACGGATCCGTTCTCTTTGGAATACGACCTAGTCACATACCTGGACTCGTTCCTAATAAGAACTCAAACGCCGTTACATAAGTCAGATCACATTTAATTTTCACTGACATGTTGAAAGTGATTTTTTAATATTTATTATGAATGCAGATGTAACTAATTGCTTGGAGCTTTTGACGTGAGAGGCTCAATGAATGTAGGCTGGAACTGTCCACGGCAAGCAGTAAATAAGAATCAATTATTGGATCAGGTCTAAGTAATGACAGATTTTAAAAAATGTATGTTTGAATACACACTGTAAATTGATGTTATTTTGACATTGGTAATTGTAGTTTAGTGGATGTGATTGAAATTATTAGCCGTTTTATTGATACATCCCGGGACATTAAAGAAGACGTAAGTTGTTCTTAATGGTGACTGTTGAACAACAGACATCACCCTTCCAAATACTTTTGTTATTCTTAAAATTTTCTCCGGTTAAATGGAGTCGGGTTTCCCTTTTAGTAGGCCTATATCTTGTCTTGAATCCTGTTAGAATCAGCATTGGAATGTTCTAATGCTTCATAACTCTTATCATTTTTGTTTTCTTGTTTTGTTTTGTCCTTCAATTCGATCCACTCAACTCGATGAACCACCTACAGCTCTGGGCTTCTTTCATTGTAACTAAACCATCTGAGTCGACTTTCTTTAAATTTTTCTAAAATCGATATCACGCTCAGAGATTGGCGTAAAACGTTACTTCGGATTTTGTCCAGTCTGATGACTCCACGATTCCATCGTAGCATCCTCATTTCAGCAACATTAAGATTCTGTTGATCATCCTTCAACATTCAGAGCTACATAGCATGGCTCGGGGAACCATCGTTTTTGTATACTTCGACTTTTAGATGAAGTGGCACATTTTTATAACATGGATATATATATATTTGGCATGGGGATCTACTTGGAATTAGCGTGGACATAAATCCGACAACGTGGTAACCATTATTCGTCAACTATCGATGTTAAGCCTTCGTCACGTTCTTCCTCAGGTTAATTTACAGTATTGACGTGTGCCAGAACTCGATCTTCTACGTGCAGTAGGTGCTCCAAACGAGTTTACAACATCTTTGACTGGCGTTTCGTGTAGTTCGCAGCAAAGCGCCCTTTACATATGATAACGTCACCGAAGCAAACAGCATTTTTGACATGCATAGTAAATATAATTTATGGATGGGGAGTCATTCTAAAATGTGTTATTTATCGTGAATAAATGTGTGACGGAGGTGTAACCGCAGTAATGTAAGGTAAAGGTCAGTCAATGTTACCTAGCAACCGTCTTAAAGCTGGTTGCCATCTTAAATTAGTAGCCGTTGATAGATGGCCATGACCGGTAGACATAAATATATACAGACCTATATATATATAAAATGCTTAATTCTGTGTCATTCACAGCGATATTGAGAAAACAAGAAGGTTCCAACAGCTGAAATTTATACCGGTTATAGATTTCTATATCTTCTTTAGAAAAAATCTAGCAGTTTCCCGCTGGCTCCGCCCGCAATGTACAATGTATGGTTTTGTTCGTTACTATCCTCACGGATGTATTTGCACAGTTCCGACTTAATGAAATAAAGCACATGATCTGCTGCGGTAATAGAGTGTAATATTGTGTCCAGAAAACACTTGAAAATACATTACACAAAGAAATTGAATTAAACGTTCCTCGGAACAACACTACGCGCCGAATTATTAAAAAGTCCTTCAAAGATCTTCGTCATGGAGACAATGTAAGTAGTTATTACCTCAAAAGAAAGCGCTTGATCCACTGAGCGTTTTTAGACCAAAACGAACTGCGTACCTCAATTAGAACGAAAGATATGATTGGTTCAATGAGAAAAAAATGTTGAAGAATGAGACGTCAAATTTAATGTGCACTCATAACTTTGCTCAGAATGAACCAATTTGAATAGTTTAGAGCTGAAATGAAAGAACCTGATCCACTGAGTGTTCTTAGGCCAAAACGAACTCCGTACCTCAATTAGATCCAAAGATATGATTGCTTCAAGGATACAAAACATTGAAAAAATTGAAATAATTTGAGGAAGGTGGAAGTTAAGTGATTCATAGTAGGCCTACCTGATGACAAATTTGTGCATGAATACCTTTAAGTTAAAAAAATATGAAGGAAATCGACCGGATAGAATGGCCGTACTGATTGACTTTAGTTTTCATCAACTTTTTTAATATATAGATTACAATGAACCTCTCACGACAACGACGTTTGTACTTTTTTTTAAAGAAACATTGGTTCCTGTCCTGTCTCATCGCCATGATGACGTGAGTGCACAACTATATCTCTCCGCAGTGCCCATATGGAGTGGGGGCATCTCTCATATACACCGGGCGGTACAGCTGCTCCGATCATATGCAACTAGCTAGGATTGAAATGTCTCTTAGGTTTATCTTGCGCAACATCTTACAGAAATTTTACTTGCAGTTAGCCTGAGACAGACTTTCCCTTACAATGCGAAAACGGCACAAGAGGCAGTAAGTGAGGCGCTTCTCAAAAACACTGTACCAATTTATGTAGAGCGGAGTCCAATATTCCAGTCATTTTTACGAAATATCACTGTACTGTACAAACCATAGCCACTCCTTTAGCTTTCGGTAGATATTTCAGCATCTGATAAGTTCAAGGGGCCATTTTCTTTTGATAGAAAAGGGTGATCACGGTATCATATAAAACATAGTTTTAGGACCAATTACAGACATGTCAATTCACGGCCATTTTGTATAGTCTCATCATATCGAAATGGGTAAAAACGTGTTTTTCACAGTATTTTATAATCTATGGCGCGCAAATGCTATGTAGCAGATATGATAGCTAACGCCATGTAATTACTACCTTTACAGCGTTCAATAAAGTCATAAAACAGGATCATAAGGCTGCATATGTAATTTTGCGAAGCGAGAACTTTCGCTCTCCTTGAGAATACAGAGTTGTAAGAGCCGGACGTTCACGCAGAGAGTAGTTGCACGGAATTAAACATGTTAGATGTACCTGGGTCCGCCTCCGTGGTGTAGTGGTTAGCGTGATTAGCTGCCACCCCCGGAGGCCCGGGTTCGATTCCCGGCTCTGCCGCGAAATTTGAAAAGTGGTACGAGGGCTGGAACGGGGTCCACTCAGCCTCGGGAGGTCAACTGAGTAGAGGTGGGTTCGATTCCCACCTCAGCCATCCTGGAAGTGGTTTTTCGTGGTTTCCCACTTCTCCTCTAGGCGAATGCCGGGATGGTACCTAACTTAAGGCCACGGCCGCTTCCTTCCCTCTTCCTTGCCTATCCCTTCCAATCTTCCCATCCCTCCACAAGGACCCTGTTCAGCATAGCAGGTGAGGCCGCCCGGGCGATGTACTGGTCATACTCCCCAGTTGTATCCCCCGACCGAGAGTCTGAAGCTCCAGGACACTGACCTTGAGGCGGTAGAGGTGGGATCCCTCGCTAAGTCCGAGGGAAAACCGAAACTGGAGGGTAAACAGATGATGATGATGATGATGATGATGATGATGAGATGTACCTGGACAAGCTACTTGGAGCAATGAGGGTTCGAAACGTTATTGAGCCATGTCTTCTTCATTTACATTTCGTACTCTTCTAGGCATCCTTTACGAAGAATTGACTTTTCTGAAATCTCAGATATTCTTCTAAGGACGTTATAATAAACCGATATAATAATTATCGCCACGTAAGCACCGAATACGGACAAATTCATTGTGCTCTTTTTTCGATAGTGGCTTTACGTCGCACCGACACAGATAGGTCTTATGGCGACAATGGGATAGGAAAGGCCTAGGAGTTGGAAGGAAGCGGCCGTGGTCTTAATTAAGGTACAGACCCAACATTTGCCTGGTGTGAAAATGGGAAACCACGGAAAACCATCTTCAGAGCTGCAGACAGTGGAATTGTAACCCACTATCTCCCGGATGCAAGCTCACAGCCCCGCACTCTTAACCGCACGACCAAATCGCCCGATTAAATTCATTGTGAATACCACCTGAAACATTATGCTGGACTCATTTAACCAAGTAATAGGTACATACGCTACGCGTAGGGAATGGTTGTAACTTTCTGGGCTTCAGAGAGACATGATTCTTTAGCAAACTGTAGTGTTTGCAGCAAGGTAAACATGTCCACACAATCGAGTTCGTCGCCTGGAGTGGCTGCATGGTACTAAACTCAGGAACAATGTGATTTTCTCGACGGATTGAGAGTTCGAATCTAGCCACGAGTTTTTAATTTTTATACTCTTAAAGGCATTCGTAATGAAGGTTTAAATTATTAAGGTTTAATTTCCTTAAGTCTCAAAAGTAATTTTTCACCTTTAAAAAGAAAGCATACGTAAGAAAAGTAATAATAACATCCCGCTTTCATATAGCAAAAGGCTACAACTAATGAAGCGCACTGCGCTTATTGTCAGCATCATGACACAACCATTCAACCAAGTAACCGCGCAGGGTCGACTCGAAGAACGACTGGACTTCATACGCAGGGAACATGAAACAGCACATTGTATTTACAGCAAAGTGCAGGCAGGTTCTACCACAAACGTTGCAGAAAACAAGAATCATTCACCTCTACCGTGCTCAGGTATGCATTAACGAAGGAGGTGGTCATTTTGAACATTAACTTCGTTAATCGAATAGCTATGCACAAGCTCATTGTACCTTTGTCGGAAATACCTTATTTTACAGCAAATAACTTAGCTCTTTTAAAAGCTACTTATAAATGAACATAACAGAGTTACTGCGACATAAGAACTGATTGTGATTTAGATTTGCCTTCAACAACGCGACTCACCCGAGCATTTAACAACGGAATAAAATATAACATCCTATATCAGGCTCGAACCTCCGACTACGCCACACAGCTTTCCTTCTCTAACTTCAAGCACGCTTGGCTACCACGTTATATCAACGCTACTACGCGTTATTCAGCTATCATATTCTCTGTATATGAAGTTTTTGTGATACAGAATTCAGACATCGCTGTGAGTAGCCGAGGTCAATGTTTTTGGGTTAGGGTATAATCTCTGGGTTGCATAAAACTGACTAAATAGAGGCAGCTGTACCACTTGGTGTATATCATCATCATCATCTGTTTACCCTCCAGGTTCGGTTTTTCCCTCGGACTCAGCGAGGGATCCCACCTCTACCGCCTCAAGGGCAGTGTCCTGGAGCTTCAGACTCTTGGTCGGGTGATACAACTGGGGAGAATGACCAGCACCTCGCCCAGGCGGCCTCACCTGCTATGCTGAACAGGGGCCTTGTGGAGGGATGGGAAGATCGGATGGGATAGGCAAGGAAGAGGGAAGGAAGCGGACGTGGCCTTAAGTTAGGTACCATCCCGGCATTCGCCTGGAGGAGAAGTGGAAAACTACGGAAAACCACTTCGAGGATGGCTGAGGTGGGAATCGAACCCACCTCTACTTAGTTGACCTCCCGAGGTTGAGTGGACCCCGTTCCAGCCCTCGTACCACTTTTCATATTTCGTGGCAGAGCCGGGAATCGAATCCGGACCTCCGGAGGTGGCAGCTAATCACGCTAACCACTACACCACAGAGGCGGGCGGGCGGTCTTTCTTTCTTTCTTTCTTTCTTTCTTTCTTTCTTTCTTTCTTTCTTTCTTTCTCTGTTATGGAGGGTAAGAGAAATAGAGGGAGTCCAAGACGACGATGGTTAGACCCAATTTCTAACGATTTAAAGATGCGAGTTTTTGAAGTAAATGAGGCCACAGCACTAGTTGCAAATAGAGGATTGTGGCGACGTTTAGTAAATTCACAGAGGCTTGCGGACTGAACGCTGAAAGGCATAATGGTCTATAGTGATGTATGAATGTTTCTTTCTTTCTTTCTTTCTTTCTTTCTTTATCTGTTTACCGTCCAGGGTTGGTTTTTCCCTCCGACCCAGCGAGGGATCCCACCCTCTACCAACTCAAGGGCAGTGTCCTGGAGAGTGAACCGTTTGGTCGGGGATATAACTGGTAAGGAGGACCAGTGCCTCGGCCGGGTGACCTTAGCTGCTATGCTGAACCGGGGCTTTGTTTCTCATAATACGTATCTTTCGAATATTTATGCTAAATCAGCGATCATTTAGTAGATCATGATAGGTGAGGCCATACTGTGAGAGGGCATGGGGATGTTGTGTACTGGATCAGCTGTCATATTGTTGACATAGATCATGATGCTACATATTTATTTCGATGTATCGGAACTCTCTATCTCTCGTGTGGGTGGAGTGAAAGGATGCATTATCTGTATGTCGTAAGACCCTATTAAAAGGGGAAAAACCAAACGTATCCATGAAAGTATGCTTTTCCGTATGGCGGAGAAATTTACATATGTATCCTTTCTTTTTATGAGAGGGTATTCCTATTGCAAGTCGCCACTTTATCGAGCCGTTATTTTTCTTTTTCTTTTTGCTATTTGCTTTACGTCGCACCGACACAGATATGTCTTATGGCGACGATGGGATAGGAAAGGCCTGGGAAGTGGAAGGAAGCGACCGTGGCCTTAATTAAGGTACAACCCCGGCATTAACCTGGTGTGAAAATGGGAAACCACGGAAAACCATCTTCAGGGCTGCCGACAGTGGGGCTCGAACCCACTATCTCCCGATTACTGGATACTGGCCGCACATTTTTCATATTTGCGACTCCTTTATCGTTATTAACATCATCTGGAATTACTGCTACAGTATACTGGAAGGGTATTTTTCTTATCGCCCTTTCACTCAAGATTTGTAGTCCTTCACAACTCTGCCCACTCATGGCGAAATTTTGGTGTAGATTATTTTATTTACGTTTTTAATCCCATTTCCTTCCCGCATATCCTGCCAGATGTCTACATTCTTTTGAAGAAATATCGCTGCAGAGGAAAAGAAAGGGACACATACCCTCAAAGAATGAAAGTTTCGGACAACGAATGTGTGAAATAATTTTCTGCGCATCACAAAATATGTACCTTCCGGACCGGACAAGAACATTTTTTTTCTTTTTTGCTATTTGTTTTACGTTGCACCGACACAGATAGGTCTTATGGCGACGATAGAATGGGAAAGGCCTAAGAATAGGAATAAGCGGTCGTGGCCTTAATTAAGGTACAGCCCCAGCATTTGCCTGGTGTGAAAATGGGAAACCACGGAAAACCGGACAAGAACAGATGGCCAAGGAAGGTATGGAGCCTACCCAAGTAAGATAGCTATAATCTTGTATTCATCGTATCACAACTCATCTGAAGAAAAATAATTTATAATGAGTGTGCATGGGATTATTCGCAGAAAAGATCCACTATAAAAATAGCTTCAAAAAATGTTTTTTGTAACCACACTGCATTATGTTTCCAGACAACTGACAAAGACGTTTCAGTGCGTTCGACAACTGACACACTTTATTAGGTTTTATATGATCCCAAAATTTCGCGTGTGAATACTGAAATATTTTGGTACCAGATACAAACCACTGAAGTTTATCATATTGTCCTGTCATGATAGCTTATTTGTTTTTTCTCAGAGGTGAGCAATTTCATGTTTGAGGAATCATGTTTCATAACGCTACTCGTGTCCTTTTATTAATTAAGCACTCATTATGGCTATTCCAGGTCTGATTTCCGACGCTGTGGATTATCAATCCCTCCAAGAAATAGCTGAGTTTGAATCCTGTTGTAAATTCCTGGCAACCTTGCGAATCTACTTGTAAATAATTACAGTCACCCGTGTTATTAATGTACCCAGGCAGAGTATCACAAAAGAAATCACACAGTACGTTGGGCTTAGAAATTAAAATACTTCAAGTCTCCAGAGCCAGCTGCATGGTGAAGGGGTAGCGTGCTTGCCTGTTACCCGGAGGCCCCGGTTTCGATTCCCGGCCAGGTCAAGGATTTTTACCTGGATTTGAGGGCTGGTTCGTGGTCCACTCAGACTACAATTGAGGAGCTATCTGACGGTGAGATAGCGGCCCCGGTCTAGAAAACCAAGTATAACGACCGACAAGATTCGTCGTGCTGACCACACGACACCTCGTAATCTGCAGGACATCGGGCTGATCAGTGGTCGCTTGTTAGGCGAAGGCCCTTCATGGCTGTTGTGCTACGAGGTTTGGGGTGAAGTCTCCAGAATGAAGCAACAACAACCAACTACTACACTATTTCTTCCAAAATGTATCTAGGGAAAGCGAGGAATCACGTAGTCCCAGGGAGTTTCTGGACTTCTCATTTTTCGTTATTTCATCACACCGGAGGCTAGTTGGATCTTCAAAAGGCTCCTAACCAGACAGTTAGTTGAAGTGTACTAGAGCAGGTATGTTCAACTCTGAACGAGCTACCTTCGGAGCCAACCAATTCCGCGCTTTGGAGGGGTGGGAGAGCTCAGTGAGGAATGGAGGGGAGTTACTAACGCCATGTCTACCGAAGCTCAGTGGCGATCCAGGTCTTTCTCCCACCAAGCCACATTCAAGCGCATTCATTACGTAAGCTTTCATTCAACATATTAGCTTGCTTTCACAGTCATCGGTACAAAAATATAAATAGAAAAGATTATTCCTTTATAAAAGAATATTTTGAAAATTAAATACAGTAAATTGTGTTACTATATTTTGAAATAAATATGACAAGTGTCTCAAAAGCTTGTTTTGAAAATATCTATATACATAAAATAAGAGTTTTGTTTGTACATTGCTCAGAGTTTGAAAATAATGGTATTTCTGTATCGGTCACGTCCACAGTAACAAGGAAATGCAATTTTTACTTTTCCGTAATGTCTGTCTGTCTGCATGTATGTATGTATGTATGTATGTATGTATGTATGTATGTATGTATGTATGTATGTATGTATGTATGTATGTATGTATGTACACGCTTCACTAGAAAACGGCAGAAGAGAATTTGATGAAAATCGGTATGCAAAGTCGGGGAATAAGTCGCTATAATCTAGGCCATACATAATTTTATTCACGCTGAGTGAAATGGTAGTTTAGGTGAAGGCCTAAAGTTTAATTTTCAAATATTTATGTTATTATTGGTCTATGTTAATGAAAATCGGTATGCAATGTAATAAGTCGCTATAATCTAGGCCATAAATAATTTTATTCACGCTGAGTGAAATGGTAGTTTAGGAGAAGGCCCAAAATTTAATTCTCACACTTTTTTTGTTATTAGTGGTCGTACCGATAAATACGACATAACTAAAGTTACATAGCAATAAATTTCCGATTATTTATGTCTTATGCATTGTTACCGTACCGGCTAAGATCACAGAGATATTCAAGGTTTTAGATTTTTATTACTGAGTCCGTACCACCGCCGAGTCACGAGAAAATGGGTACACAGGATTTAATGAAAATCGGTATGTAAAGTCGAAGAATAAGGAACTACAGTCTACGCTATAAATAATTTTATAAGACGCCCTAATATCACAGAGTCGAAAGAAAACTAAATGTGAAGGCCTACAATATAGAATGCTCATAAAACTGATCAAAAATAACGTTACATTGACCATTGTTTGTTGTGATGTGGTTTGTGTCTTCTGTTGCCACTCATCTGTGATAGATAGGATTACTGCTGCGTACCGAGTATTTTTAAAATTTTGCTTTACATTGCACCGACACAGATAGGTCTTACGGCGACGATGGGATAGTGAAGGGCTAGGAGTGTGAAGGATACGGCCTTGGCCTTACTTAAGGTACATAACAGCCTGGTGTGAAAATAGGAAACCACGAAACACCATCTTCAGGACTGCTGACAATGGGATTCGAATCTATTATCTCCCGGATCCAAGCTCACAGCTGCGCGCCCCTAACTACACGGCCAACTCGCCCGGGCGTACCGAGTGTAACAGCATGCCTGAATATTGGAGGGAAGTAACTCTGGAGTTGGATAACTTTCTTCTTTAGTGTGCCATTCCTCTGATACATACATTTCCTGATACTACTGGTACGTAACACACTGGTTCATCCTGGTCATTCCAGCTGTAAAACTCTGGACTCTTACATCGGCACCGTAGTACTGTTCGTTAAAAGTGACGAAATGTTAGGTTTTTCATTTGATCGAGTAGTTTATATGATAACATTGCTTTTAATCGCTACATTCCTACTAACGTTTTTGTAATGATCTATGTTGACTTCAGTTAGGAATGCCACACAAAGTCGATCTTTCTGAGAAACCCGTAGCGAAGCACGGGTACATCAGCTAGTATATATATATATATATAATAAGAGTTTTGTCTGTACATCACTCATAATTTAAAAAGGAGTAGCAAGGAAATGCACTTTTTAATTTTCCGTAATGTCCGCCTGTCTATCTGTCTATCTGTCGGTATGTATGTACACGCATCACGAGAAAACGGCTGAAGAGAATTTAATGAAAATCGGTATATAGTGTCCGGAAACAGTGTAACGGTTCAAATCCCGTTACAAGATGATATCTGTATTTTTATTATTGTATGATTTTATCTGTATTTTATTATTATTATTATTATTATTATTATTATTATTATTATTATTATTATTATTATTATTATTATGTCAGTATTATTATTATGTTATCTGTGATATTGTACTATTATTGTAATTATCCGTTTTATTCAATTTTGCAATTGCCTGTTGCTTGCAAGATTGCACTTAGATGTATACATATATACGTATGTGTAGTATAACACTCAATACCTGTACAGTGAGAATTGTTGTATATATCAGAGATTGGAAGTGACGTTGTTATATTGCGACACCAGTGGCGATTCTGCCAAGTCATCGCCGCGCCTTGGCTATGTCATCGTTTTTATTTAGAATATGCGCGCACGGTGTCATCGCCGCGGGGCTATTTCACCACTGGATGTAATATCTGTCGCGTAGGTGGGAGTATGTCATTGTTATTTCTGGAGATTACGTAGCTGTGTCAGCCAACGTCTATAAAAGGTAGCTCCATGTTGTAGCGTCAGTCATTACTTATACGGATGCAGTACAGTGAAGTAGTCTACTAGATCAAGAGGCCTTAGTTGGCCAGTGAACGAGAGATGGTGAAGACTCAGTGAGCCATTATTGGTCATTGAGAGAGTGAGACCAAATGGTTGGTCCGTCACTTAGTGGAAGACGCGGACGCAAGGCTTACCATGGAGTCAGAGAGGGCAACCCTGGACCTGCCAAGAGGTCATACCATATTGACTTACAAAGAAGTCAGATGATATGGAGAAGAAGCAGTCTCAAGGATGTATCACCACGTTAGGCGTGACACATCTACAGTAAACACCAGAGCAATGGATTACGTCGTAATTACACTCAAAGTGTTGAAGGTACAGTCAAGTGAATCAGTGAGGGAAATATTTCGTATAAATTGTTAAATGTCCGGTCAAGAAGAATTCAAATTCATGCCTAGTTTCTTTCAGTTGCAATGTCATAATTTCATATTCTCATCTGTTTTATCGCAACAAGACTCACTATTTTTTTGATATATTATTTAAAGAATATATATTGTTCTATCAAACGAATTCAGAGTTTCATTTCATTGACAGTGAAATATCTTAACCTCAAAATTAATGGGGAAACCGAACGCCAATCTCCTTTTCCCAGAACTTATATGGTATGTTGTCAAAAGTAAGCTTATTACCCCACACCCTAGAGATAGTCAAGAATCTCATTCTATTATTGCTGTACTGAGTGACAGCTGGCGCCCTTCAAATAACGTATGTGTAAGTAAGCAGGTAACTAGTAAGTGTGAGTACAAGGTTCGACGAGTGTGTATTTTATTTAATTAATGTTAATTTTCACATTTTCCATTATAAATGCAGATAATCAGATTTTCAATTAAATTCAGATTTATATGTTTCCAAAAGTTAGTCAGACAGTTAGGAAGTTCTCATTTTGGCCCCGCAACGTGGTGCACGAAGAAATTCAGAATTTGGTCTGAATGACAGCATATCATAGGTTCATTTGGGAAGAGTATACGCATTTAAGCCAACGGAAATTATTACCGGTAAATGTCAAGAGTGTAATTTTGTGATATATATTTGTATTTTGGGGATATGTCAAGGGATTTGAAGAGGGAAATTAATTTGAGATCGCGTACTATCACTAGTGAACCAAAGATGGACAAGGAAGACAATAACAAGTCATGTGAGGACGAGGTCATTGCTTCGGCGGACATCCAAGGTGAAGTTCAGAGTAGGGAGCAGGTGAATACGATGGAAGGTTCTGGGATAATTCAGGAAAGTGCAGAAATTGAGAAGCACACTGAAACCCAAAAGGAAATCGTGGGGGGAATGAACCAAGATTTTCTAAATTTGCTGATGGCCAAATTTACCGAGATCAGTAATGAAAGTCAGAAACGAATGGAGGAAAATAAAAAAGAGATGAAAGAATTTTTTAGTTGTAGTGAAAATAGTCAGAAACGTATGGAGGAAAAGATTGATAGTAGTAATGAAAATAGTAAGAAAGAGATAAGTAATAAAATGGAACAAATAATTAGTAGTAACGAAAATAGTAAGGAAGAGATGAAGAAATTAATTAGTAATAATAATGAAAATTGTAATAAACAGATTAACTCTCTAAGTAGTAAAATGGAAGAATTAATTGGTAGTAATGAAGAGAATTTTAATGGGATTAATGATAAAATAGATGGGTTAAGTGAATCACTAAATTCTAAAATAGATACTAAGATAGTAGAGGTAACTAGTCAAATATCTAAGTTAGAAAATAAGTTAAACAAAGAGTGTGTTGACCGTAGAGAAGGTGAAATGAAGTTGAATCGGAGCAGTCTTCATATTCAGACCGAGCAAGTCAAAGAAATATGTACAGAGGACAGTAACAAGATCGTACCGGTAATTATTAAGTTGTCAGAAATTTCTAGTAATCGGGAAGAAATTCATGAGGTAGTCGAGACGAGATTGGACAAGATTTGCAATGCTGTTGGGGAAGAGATGGGGGAACAGATTAGTAGAAATGAACAAATTGAAAGTAAACTTGTGGAGGTCACTGAACTACGGAACGAACAGGAAACGCTATCACAGCAGGTGAGAAAGAGAGAGGAAGAATTGCAGGAAGACGTGAGAATAGTGGAAGAGAATGCTGAGAGAGCAGCGGAAGAAGAAGAAGAAGACGTTGAGAACTGCCAGGGAGTAATTCGGCAGGAATTTGAATTTGCAGGTGAGATGACGGGAGAAATGATAGTGGCGAGTGGTTTGTTCAGTAGGGATCGTGATTTAACCAAGTTTTCTGGAAAACAGTTTAATACTATAGAGTTTGTGAAAATAGTTGAGAAAAGATTTGCTAGTAAGTTGAGGAATAATAATACTGAATGGGAATATGTGTTGGAGATTTTGTCTAATGTTTTTATCGGTGAAAGTAAAATATGTTTTCGAGTATACTGGGATAATATGTCTAATTCAGCGGAGTTTAAAGTGTTCATTGATAGGCTTTGGGAAGAATGTGTGCAAGGGCGCGCGCGTGAGAGAGAATGCATGATATCTGGTAAAAGTAGTATAGTAGAGAGAAGGGGAAAAATGTTAGCCGTGTATCAGAGAAGAGGGGGTGATCATGATCCGCAGAGGATTAATAGTTGTGTTGATGGTGATAGGGGTCAGAGGAGTAACCAGAGAGAATTGGAAGATGGGAGGAGTATGGATTTGAGTTATGAGAGAGAAGGTCAGAAGAGTAATCCGAGAGAATCGGAAGATGGGAGGCGTACGGGTTTGAGTTATCAGAGAGACTATGATAGTCTCAATATGAATGTTATCAAGGTGTCGTTATCAAGCCAGAGTATTTCAGATTCACAGGGAATCGGGTAAGTTAAGTGGACAGGCTGAAGGTAGAAGTTGAACAGGGATGTAGTATAAGTAGTTGTCTAGTGAAAGTAGATTTAAGAGTACAGTGTGATTGTGACCTAAGTAATGTTAAGTGAAATATTTAAGTAGTGCCGTAGTCGTAGATAATGAAGTAATTAATGGTAATAGTAAGTTAAACGTAAGAAGTGTTCTGGTAAGTGATGTAAGTACTTATAATGCCGAGAATGTGATGTAAGTAGTGAGGTAGTAACTCCGATGATGGAAATTGTGATATGAAGAAGGTAAGTGAAGGTACTATCAGATCTTATAACAGCCGTTGGGTGAGTCAAAGTGAGTAAATAAAATGATAGTGGTACCAATCATAATTGAAGATAATTGTAAGTCTCATACATGCCTTGTTGTACCAGAGCTTGTGTATTCAGTTATTTTAGGGGCTGACTTGGTTGCAAATCATGGAAGTAGAGTAGACTTTAATTTAGGTAGTGTGTGTTTGTTCTGGGAGTAATCTAGCAAAGAAGTACGTGTTAATTATGATGGTCTGAGGTAAGTGTGTTGGTGACGTGTGTTCTTTGAAATATATGAGAGGTAAGTGAAGTTGTTCCTAGTGAGAGGAAATGTTTTGTTGGGTGTGTTACGTGCCTGTACGACCAGGATCTGAGGGATCGTCGGTATGAGGCAGTGACGTGAGGTAATTTGAGTGAATTACAGGAGTAATTGTGGTCGATGTTAGGTAAGCATCGAGATGTATTTAGTGGTAAGTGAGGAAGAACACGTATATGAACATAAATTTGTAGTAAATGACCATTGATCTTCTGTGGGAGGTAAGTACCCCATTCAACTTAAAAATGCTAGTGACGTTTAAGAACAAATAAACATTATGCTGGATTACGGAATAATTGAACCATCTTGTAGCCATAGTATCGATTCTTTAATTATTGTTGCCAAGGAGGATGTGATCTATTGAGAGATGTAAGTTAATAAGGGCAAAATTGATTCAGTTTGAGTGACAGAGTGCTACTCAGAGTTCCATTTCATCATCTGCAGAGGCGGGAAATATGTTGAAGTTATTATTTTGTATCAGGGGTATTTCACAATTGTGAACCGTATCGGGAAGTGTGCATATTCTTTAAAAGATCAGGAAGGGGATATTGTCGGTATTTGTAGTATTATATATGTAAAGAAGTATTTCACGTGAGATTTGTTGAAATAAGAGTAAGATGATTAAATTTTTGTAAGAAACTGGCAAAATAAAATTAACATACATGAATTAGCGTGTGAACCAAGTGTCGTATTGGTGCATTGGAAGAATAAGTGCTACATTGTCATGTTCTGTGTGACAAAACTGAGAACAGGACATTGGACAGTTATCTGCGATAACCATATGCGAGAAAAGTTCTCATATAAGTGATATTTCACAAAAAGTTTTGATATGTAAAAAAAAAAAGAAGAATGTAGTGTAATTATTTAAAATTATTTGAATGTGTTAAATTGAGTGCTGTACTCTTGTGATTTGTATGAGAGAAAGAGAGAGAATGGGACACTGGACAGTTATCTACGATGGCAATGTGCGAGAAGAATTCTCATATTTGTGATATTTTATAAAATGTATGGATGCTGAAAAAGAAAATTATTGTTGTATACTCATTTAAAGTGTTTTCTGTGTCAGTGTTATATATATAATATTGTTCATAAATCAATCGATTCTTTGTTCTTCGATTTATTTATGAGGGAGGCGAATTGTAACGGTTCAAATCCCGTTACAAGATGATATCTGTATTTTTATTATTGTATGATTTTATCTGTATTTTATTATTATTATTATTATTATTATTATTATTATTATTATGTCAGTATTATTATTATGTTATCTGTGATATTGTACTATTATTGTAATTATCCGTTTTATTCAATTTTGCAATTGCCTGTTGCTTGCAAGATTGCACTTAGATGTATACATATATACGTATGTGTAGTATAACACTCAATACCTGTACAGTGAGAATTGTTGTATATATCAGAGATTGGAAGTGACGTTGTTATATTGCGACACCAGTGGCGATTCTGCCAAGTCATCGCCGCGCCTTGGCTATGTCATCGTTTTTATTTAGAATATGCGCGCACGGTGTCATCGCCGCGGGGCTATTTCACCACTGGATGTAATATCTGTCGCGTAGGTGGGAGTATGTCATTGTTATTTCTGGAGATTACGTAGCTGTGTCAGCCAACGTCTATAAAAGGTAGCTCCATGTTGTAGCGTCAGTCATTACTTATACGGATGCAGTACAGTGAAGTAGTCTACTAGATCAAGAGGCCTTAGTTGGCCAGTGAACGAGAGATGGTGAAGACTCAGTGAGCCATTATTGGTCATTGAGAGAGTGAGACCAAATGGTTGGTCCGTCACTTAGTGGAAGACGCGGACGCAAGGCTTACCATGGAGTCAGAGAGGGCAACCCTGGACCTGCCAAGAGGTCATACCATATTGACTTACAAAGAAGTCAGATGATATGGAGAAGAAGCAGTCTCAAGGATGTATCACCACGTTAGGCGTGACACATCTACAGTAAACACCAGAGCAATGGATTACGTCGTAATTACACTCAAAGTGTTGAAGGTACAGTCAAGTGAATCAGTGAGGGAAATATTTCGTATAAATTGTTAAATGTCCGGTCAAGAAGAATTCAAATTCATGCCTAGTTTCTTTCAGTTGCAATGTCATAATTTCATATTCTCATCTGTTTTATCGCAACAAGACTCACTATTTTTTTGATATATTATTTAAAGAATATATATTGTTCTATCAAACGAATTCAGAGTTTCATTTCATTGACAGTGAAATATCTTAACCTCAAAATTAATGGGGAAACCGAACGCCAATCTCCTTTTCCCAGAACTTATATGGTATGTTGTCAAAAGTAAGCTTATTACCCCACACCCTAGAGATAGTCAAGAATCTCATTCTATTATTGCTGTACTGAGTGACAGCTGGCGCCCTTCAAATAACGTATGTGTAAGTAAGCAGGTAACTAGTAAGTGTGAGTACAAGGTTCGACGAGTGTGTATTTTATTTAATTAATGTTAATTTTCACATTTTCCATTATAAATGCAGATAATCAGATTTTCAATTAAATTCAGATTTATATGTTTCCAAAAGTTAGTCAGACAGTTAGGAAGTTCTCATTTTGGCGCCCAAATTGTAACGGTTCAAATCCCGTTACAAGATGATATCTGTATTTTTATTATTGTATGATTTTATCTGTATTTTTTTATTATTATTATTATTATTATTATTATTATTATTATTATTATTATTATTATGTCAGTATTATTATTATGTTATCTGTGATATTGTACTATTATTGTAATTATCCGTTTTATTCAATTTTGCAATTGCCTGTTGCTTGCAAGATTGCACTTAGATGTATACATATATACGTATGTGTAGTATAACACTCAATACCTGTACAGTGAGAATTGTTGTATATATCAGAGGTTGGAAGTGACGTTGTTATATTGCGACACCAGTGGCGATTCTGCCAAGTCATCGCCGCGCCTTGGCTATGTCATCGTTTTTATTTAGAATATGCGCGCACGGTGTCATCGCCGCGGGGCTATTTCACCACTGGATGTAATATCTGTCACGTAGGTGGGAGTATGTCATTGTTATTTCTGGAGATTACGTAGCTGTGTCAGCCAACGTCTATAAAAGGTAGCTCCATGTTGTAGCGTCAGTCATTACTTATACGGATGCAGTACAGTGAAGTAGTCTACTAGATCAAGAGGCCTTAGTTGGCCAGTGAACGAGAGATGGTGAAGACTCAGTGAGCCATTATTGGTCATTGAGAGAGTGAGACCAAATGGTTGGTCCGTCACTTAGTGGAAGACGCGGACGCAAGGCTTACCATGGAGTCAGAGAGGGCAACCCTGGACCTGCCAAGAGGTCATACCATATTGACTTACAAAGAAGTCAGATGATATGGAGAAGAAGCAGTCTCAAGGATGTATCACCACGTTAGGCGTGACACATCTACAGTAAACACCAGAGCAATGGATTACGTCGTAATTACACTCAAAGTGTTGAAGGTACAGTCAAGTGAATCAGTGAGGGAAATATTTCGTATAAATTGTTAAATGTCCGGTCAAGAAGAATTCAAATTCATGCCTAGTTTCTTTCAGTTGCAATGTCATAATTTCATATTCTCATCTGTTTTATCGCAACAAGACTCACTATTTTTTTGATATATTATTTAAAGAATATATATTGTTCTATCAAACGAATTCAGAGTTTCATTTCATTGACAGTGAAATATCTTAACCTCAAAATTAATTATTATTATTATTATTATTATTATTATTATTATTATTATTATTATTATTATTATTATTATTATTATTATTATTATTATTATTATTCTTCTTCTTATTATTATTATTATTATTATGTCAGTATTATTATTATGTTATCTGTGATATTGTACTATTATTGTAATTATCCGTTTTATTCAATTTTGCAATTGCCTGTTGCTTGCAAGATTGCACTTAGATGTATACACATATATACGTATGTGTAGTATAACACTCAATACCTGTACAGTGAGAATTGTTGTATATATCAGAGATGGGATGTGACGTTGGTACCTTGTGCAAGATATGGCGATTCTGCCAAGTCATCGCCAGGCCATGGCTACGTCATCGTATTTATTTAGAATATGCGCGCACGGTGTCATCGCCGCGGGGCTATTTCACCACTGTGCGTAATATCTGTCGCGTAGGTGGGAGTATGTCATTGTTATTTCTGGAGATTACGTAGCTGTGTCAACCAAAGTCTATATAAGGTGGGTGCACATTGTAGCGTCAGTCATTACTTATACGGATGCAGTACAGTGAAGTAGTCTACTAGATCAAGAGGCCTTAAGTGGTCAGCCAACCAGTGTGAACGAGAGATGGTGAAGACTCAGTGAGCCATTATTGGTCATTGAGAGAGTGAGACCAAATGGTTGGTCCGTCACTTAGTGGAAGACGCGGACGCAAGGCTTACCAAGGAGTCAGAGAGGGCAACCCTGGACCTACCAAGAGGTCATACCATATTGACTTACAAAGAAGTCAGATGATATGGAGAAGAAGCAGTCTCAAGGATGTATCACCACGTTAGGCGTGACACATCTACAGCAGGTCGCTACAATCTAGGTTATAAATAATTTTATTCTCGCTGAGAGAAATGGTACTGTAGTTTAGGGGAATGCCTAAAATTTAATTCTCATATATTTATGTTATTTGTGGTCCTATCTTAAATGAAAATCGGTATGCAAAGTCGGCAAATAAGTCGCTACAATCTATGTTATAAATAATCTTATTCACGCGGAAGAAATAGTAGTTATGGGGAAAGCCTAAATTTAATTCTCAAATTGTTGTGTTATTAGTGGTCCTATCTTAATGAAAATCGGTATGAAAAGTTGGGAAAGAAGTCGCTACAATCTAGGCCGTAAATAATTTTATTCACACTAAGTAGAATGGTAGTTTAGGAGAAGGCCTAAAATTTAATTCTCAAATATTTATTTTTAGTGGTCCTATCGACAAATACTACATTACTAAAGTTATATAGTATTAAATTTCCGATCATTTATGTCCTATACATTTTCACCGTACCGGCTATGATAACAGATATATTCATGAATTTGGATTTTTGTTGCTATGTCCAAATCAGCGCCAAGTCACGAGAAAATGGGTAAGCAGAATTTAATGAAAATCGTTTTGTAAAGTTGGGGAATAAGAAACTACAGTCTACGCTATAAATTATTTCTTAAGACGCCCTAATATCACGGAGTCGAAAGAAAACAAAATGTGAAGACCTACAATACAGAAAGCTCGTAATATTGAACAACAATAACATTACATTGGCCATTGTTTGTTGTGATGTGCTTTGTGTCTTCTGTTGCCAGTCATGTCCGATGGATGGAATTACTGCTGTATACCTATTTTTTAAAAAAATTTTCTTTAGGTCCCACTGACACAGATAGGTATTATGGCGACGATGGGATAGGGAAGGCCTGGGCGTGGAAAGGAAGCGGTCCTGGCGTTAATTACGGTACAGCCCCAGCATTTGCCTGGTCTGAAAATGGGAGACCACGCAAAACCATCTTCAGGACTGTCGACAGTGGTTTTCGAACCCACTACCTCCCGGATGCAAACTCACAGCTGCGCGCCCCTAACCGCACGGACAACTCGCCCGGTCACACCGAGTATAACAGCCTGCCTGAATATTGGCGGGAAGTAGCTGGGGAGTCGGATAACTTTCTTTTTAGGCATGACATTCCTCTGGTTCATAAATTTTCTGATACTACTGGTACGTAACAAACTGGTTCATCATAGCATTCGAGCTAATCACTCCCTACCCTGAGGCACTGTTTGGAATGAGCAGTGTGTATATTTCACGGAGCAATGGCAGAGGAGTGTTCACGGCTGTCTGCGGCCTGGTCATTCCAGCACTGGAACTTTGGACTGTTAGATTGGCATCGTAGTACTGTTCGTTAAAAGTGAGAAAATGTGCGGTTTTTCATTTGAGCGAGTATTTTATGTGATACCTTTGCTTTTAATCCCTGCATTCCTATTGACGTTTTTGTAATGGCCTAAGTTAACTGTAGTTAGGAAAACCACAAAGACAGTCTTTCTGAGAATCCCGTAGCGAAGCACGGGTACATCAGCTAGTGTAGTAATTAAAATGTCCGCCTTTGTGGTGTAGTAGTTTGCGTGATTAGCTGCTACCCCCGGAAGCCCGGGTTCGATTCCCGGCTCTGTCACGAAATTTGAAAAGAGGTACGAGTGCTGCAACGAGTTTCACTCAGCCTCGGGAGATCAACAGAGTAGAGGCGGGTTCGATTCCCACCTCAGCCATCGTCGAAGCGGTTTTCCGAGGTTTCTCACTTTTCCTCCAGGCAAATGCCGGGATGGTACCTAACTTAAGGCCACGGCCACTTCCTTCCCTCTTCCTTGTCTATCCCTTCCAAACTTCCCATCCGCCCACAAGGCCCCTGTTCAGCATAGCAGGTGAGGCCGCCTGGGCGAGGCACTGGTCCTGCTCCTCAGTTGTATTCCACGACCCGATGTCTGCCGCTCCAGGACACTGCACTTGAGGCGGTAGAGGTGGGATCCCTCGCTGAGTCCGAGAGATAAACCAGCCCTGGAGGGTTAACAGATTAAGAAAGAAAGAAGTAATAATAATAATAATAATAATAATAATAATAATAATAATAATAATAATAATAATAATAATAATAATAGTAATAATAATGTTACTTGGTTTACGTGTCGCTAACAACTTTTACGGTATTCGGAGGCGCCGACATGCTGGAATTTGGTCCTACAGGAGATCTTTTACGTGCCAGCAAATCTACCGACACGAGACTGGCGTATTTGAGCACCTTCAAATACCGCCGGACTGAGCCAGGATCGAACCTGCCAAGTTGGGGTCAGAATGCCAGCGCCTCAACCGTCTGAGCCCCTCAGCCCGGATTTTTGTAAACGTAATCAAAATAAATTTATTCGTGAAAATGTGAATAAGGTAAATTTTTCATTTGTCTATAAATAATTGTCTTGCCTTGTTATACTCTATAATTTGTATCCTGTTAGTTCCGTATGATTCATTCTACTAAGACTGCTGTTATCTGAATCGAATTCGTATCGTTGCGTTTATTGTATGTTGCTCCACTTTCCCTCAGTAGCTAGTCGTCAATGAGCTATAAGGGACACTACCTCTACGGATACATTTTTGTGCACATGTCGTAGCCTGCTATTACTCACAAAACCATACATTCCTTGGCAGATTCAATATACAGTGTTATTCAGCTAAGTTGTCCACTTATAATAACTTGTACCGAGCTCGATAGCTGCAGTTACTTAAGTGCGGCGAGTATCCAGTATTCGGGAGATTGTAGGTTCGAATCCCACTGTCGTTAGCCCTGAAAATGGTTTTCCGTGGTTTTCCATTTTCACACCAGGCAAATGCTGGGGCTGTACCATAATTAAGGCCACGGCCACTTCCTTCCCACTCCCAGCCCTTCCCTGTTCCATCGTCGCCATGAGACCTATCTGTGTCGGCGCGACGTAAAGCAACTAGCAACAAAAAAACAAAACAAAAACTTGTAAACCGTTCAGTATGTCGGGCTGAGTGGCTCAGACAGTTTTGCGGGCAGATTTTCTGCTTGACGTCAATCATGTATGGATTTCGTTTTTCCTGGTGTTCGCACTAACCCAGGTAGGTTTTCGGCGACGATGGAATAGGAAAGCGCTAAGGTGGGGAAGGCAACGGCCGTGGCCTTAATTAACGTGAAAACGAAAATGGCAAACCACGAAAAACCATCTTCAGGGCTACCAATGGTCGGGTTCAAAACTACTATCTCCCGAACGAAAGCCAACAGCTATGTGGCCCACACCGCGCATCTAGCTCGTTCGGTCCTGTGTGGTTTAATGTTACATCAGGATGATAATGTTGTTCCATATAACCCGTCACATACTCGTTTACCTTTAACTGTTACCTACGGCGATATTAAAGGTATTAACACATACATTTTATCATAGTGTATCTATGGCCTCAGTATAGGGAGTGCCTAGTTTCTAGAAGAAGGTGAAGGAATTATGTATGTCAACAGTTAGCTCATGTTTCATACAGTACGTAGCGCGAATCGAACAGGGCAGTATCCAGCTGAGAAATGAAGCATGTTTGAATACATTCCATTTTCTCGAGAAGCACTTGTCCGATTTTCAAAATAACCACGGCGATAAATTTGTAACGTTTGTAAGTTTAAGTCTAGGTGCAGAAAACAGTGTAGTTCCATTTATAAAAATAAAGTTAGTACCAATATTTCAGAAGATACTGACAGCATGGAGAGGCACTGTAAATGCGAATATGTGCCCCTTGGTACCACTATTAAAAGTGAAAACAGAATGTCAATATCTCTAACGGTTCAAGAGCTACTTGAGGTGAACAACTTAGCTGAATAACCTTGTGTAAAGAGCGCAAAGAAAACTGGGACACCGGTGGAAGCTATATTTTGTTGTAGTCTGACGTAATGGACATATTTAAAATACTTCATCACTCAGAGACGGATAACGGTACCTCGTATATACTCTATAACAAAGATGTAAAAAACGTTAGCTTGTAAAAATGATTACGTACAACTTTCTCAATATTCCAATAACCTGAATCTTTAGCATATACATCTGTTTTACACCTTATGAATTTGAATATTGTAGAATAAAAAAAGCAGGAGATCGTAATGAAGAGAAACGAAGACAGGGATAGATCACTAATACTGCTATTAAGTAGCGGTTATTGTGCATCTTCAACTTGACAAGGACTTGAACAAATTTCACCGAACTATCATAAAGCATGACTGTACAGTCATTGCCATTTAGCAAATTATATCTTAGTTTCTTTTGCAGTCTTTGAAGTACTGGGAGGCCACTTCTTCAACCGGACACTTAATCCCAACAAAACGGGGATATTTGTTTTCCTCATGTTATATAGGATGATGATATAAGAAAGACGAAATTTTGCTGACCAACGTTTGGTGCTATCAAAACGTAGTTCCTATTTAGCAATTCGATTTGTAATATCATATCATTGAAATGGCGTATGGCCATTAGTGCCGGGAGTGTCTGAGGACAAGTTCGGCTTGCCAGATGCAGGTCTTTTGATTTGACTCCTGTAGGCGACCTGCGCATCGTGACGAGGATGAAATTATGATGAAGGCGACATATACACTCAGCCCCCGAGCCAACTGAATGAACCAATTATGGTTAAAATTCCCGACCCTGCCGGGAATCGAACCCGGGACTTCTGTGACCAAAGGCCAGCACGCTAACCATTTAGCCATGGAGTCGGACATCATATCCTTGCGTGTATTTCACGCAGCGGTGAAGAGAAGAGTGCTGTGGAACAGTATTACGGATCAATGATATCAAGGGAAATATCAGAAATTAGATCAAATAAACAAGATATTAGTAAATGTTAATAGAGCTGTCAAATTGCATGGTCATTTGTGGAGCCCACTTTTTATCTGAAGAAATAAGTATTCTAGGGCACATAATCAAGATAACTGCTAACTTGAAGGTAGTGAGATTCCTCAGTTAGCCTACCGATATCAAATTCATATTATACATGAAGGTTATTTGAATAAATGGAGTGGAATAACTTGAAGACAGCTTGGAACGCGCAAAATATTCGCAAGTTGATCTGCAAGTGCGGGAATGTTAATTTAATAAGAGTATTAAAACGAGTAACATATGTATGAAAATGACACTTGATGGTCACCTGAAGAAATATGAAAATATTTTTGCTGAATTTTGAAGGTTGAGATTGTTTATAACAGTCCAGACAATTCATGTAAGAAGAAGGGAATAACGAGCTGTATGAAGGATTCTCAGTGCATGCGTTGTGGAAAGGATATGGTCGAGTTCATTGAATACTGACTAGTAAAAATACAGGGTCCGCCTGTGTGGTGTAGTGGTTAGTGTGATTAGCTGCCACCCCCGGAGGCCCGGGTTCGATTCCCGGTTCTGCCACGAAATTTGAAAAGTGGTACGAGGGTTGGAACGGGTTCCACTCGGCCTCGGGAGGTCAACTGAGTAGAGGTGGGTTCGATTCCCACCTTAGCAATCCTGGAAGTGGTTTTCCGTGGTTTCCCACTTCACCAGGAAAATGCCGGGATGGTACCTAACATAAGGCCACGGCCGCTTCCTTCCCTATTCTTTGTCTATCCCTTCACCGAGCTCGATAGCTACAGTCGCTTAAGTGCGGCCGGTATCCAGTATTCGGGAGATAGTAGGTTCGAACCCCACTCTCGGCAGCCCTGAAAATGGTTTTCCGTGGTTTCCCATTTTCACACCAGGCAAATGCTGGGGCTGTACCTTAATTAAGGCCACGGCCGCTTCCTTCCCACTCCTAGCCCTTCCCCGTCCCATAGTCGCCATAAGACCTATCTGTGTCGGTGCGACGTAAAACAGCTAGCAAATGTCTATCCCTTCCAATCTTCCCATCCCCTCGCAAGGCCTCTGTTCAGCATAGCAGGTGAGGCCGCCTGGGCGAGGTAGTGGTCATCCTCCCCAGTTGTATCCCCCAACCCAGAGTCTGAAGCTCCAGGACACTGCCCTTGAGGCGGTAGAGGTGGGATCCCTCGCTGAGTCCGAGGGAAAAACCGACCCTGGATTAAGAAGAAGAAGAAGAAAATTACAGGGTCTATTGGGATTGCTGAAGAAAGAGACTGGCATATAACAAACCACCCAAAAACAATCTCCAGGGCTGCCGACGGTGGGATTCGAACCCACTACCTCTCGATCGCAAGCTCACAGCTGCATCCCCCTAAACGCACGGCCAACTCGGTCGGTTCTGATTAATTCTTCTGGATCGGGGACTGGATGTCCTAACACTCTCCTTTGCATGTTCAGACAACTCACCACACTACCAACCAACCAGCACAAAAACATGCAATGGTGATTACATCCCTCCACATAGGGTTGGCATCTGGGATGGCATCTGGCCGTAAAACAGGGCAAAATAAAAATGGACCTCCACAGTTCACAACTGCGACCCCACATTTGCTAGAAAAGCGGTGGCAGAAAGAGAAGAAGATCGTGGCAATGAAATGAAACGGCGTATGGCCATTATTGCCAGGAGTGTCCGAGGACATGTTCGGCTCGCCAGATGCAGGTCTTTTGATTTAAAGCCCGGAGGTGAACTGCGCGTCACGATGAGGATGAAATTATGATGAATACTACACATACACTCAGCCCCTGTGCCAGAGAATTTAACCGATGGTGGTTAAAATTCCCGATCCTGCCGGAAATCGAACCCGGGAGTCCTGTGACCAAAGGCCAGCACGCTAACCATTTAGCCATAGAGCCGGATATCGTGGCATTTTTCCAGCAGTTCAGTTTTCCCTACAGCCATTAGTGGTTGAAAAACGTTTACCGTATACAGTTGTTCATCTAGCTATCTGACTTACATTTCTCTGCAATAACCTCTATCTTTGAGAGCAACGCTACTTAACAAACGTCTATACATATTTCAGTGTCCAATCATCACTTCGTTAAAGGTATATGAATGACAGATTATTTGAATAAAAGGGTGAACTGCGCACTGGAACCTCTTCACAGTATTAAATACAGTTCGGAAGCTGCGTGTTTCAGTAGTCTATATGACAATCATTAAAACACTTGATTCTTATAAAGTACCATTCTTTTTTTTGTTTTGTTTTGTTTACCGAGCTTGATAGCTGCAGTCGCTTAAGTGCGGCCAGTGTCCAGTTTTAGGGAGATAGTGGGTTCGAACCCCACTGTCGACAGCCCTGAAGATGCTTTTCCGTGATTTCCCATTTTCACACCAGGCACTTCGTTGGTACAAGTTCGGAACAGCTGAGAAAATGTATCATGTCCGACCATTTTCGCTTATTTTTGAACCATGACGTCCGCCTTCTTCCGCGTCGTCTTCTACCTCGGACTTCACGTTTAACTGTGATCTGTACCTTAATTAAGGCCACGGCCGCTTCCTAACCACTCCTAGCCCTTTCCTGTCGTATCATCGCCATAAGACTCATCCGTGTCGGTGCGACGTAAAGCAACTTGCAAAAAAAAAAAAAAAAAAAAAAGGTACCATTTTTGTAAGGTATCCGCAATTGGTAACTCCCGAGATAAATGAAAATTATAACCATTAGAAGCAGACATGACTGATGAGTTTATTCAACTCTTCATCATTCAGAATCAGTGGCTGCACTTCCTAGAGTAATGACAGTATTACGTGCGGGGGGTGGGGGCGAAGCATGTGAATGGCAGTCTGTCAATAAGCATGTGTTGGACATTGATTGATGTTTTCCTAATTCCCTCATGGACCGATTTGGGATGCTGGGGATGCACCATCCGCTCCGTGCCTTGTTTGTGTTCACCAAGTCCATTGTCTGCGTGTCGTGATATTAGCAGCATCCAAATCGCCTTTTACTGCTCAGCTCCTTGGCACTCTCGATACAATCGTTCATGTTAGGTAGAAACACGTTCTGAAACGTCGACCAGCGCTGCAAAGAAATTTGATTTTATAAAAATATACTCTCTCTAAACGACATTCGAGTAAACATGTTACAAGCTGGTTTGTGAACAGGACAGATTTTGTATTCTAGGGAAGTACTATCAAATTATTGACGTAGACTAACAATGAGACATTGAAATGCTGTAAGTTACTAACACTCCGAGGTTTCGTACGACGTTCATGAAAACAGACAAACTCCGATTAAAATCATAACTTCATTTATGGCATTTTAATAACACCATTACCAACTTAACTGATACAGTCGACTAGTTGGCAGTCCTCTGGTCCCAAGATTCTGGGTTCAGTGCCGGCTGAAGTCCGTGCTATTTATGGTTGTTTTATTGAGAACACCCCACATCGTAGGGCTCCAATATCTTAAAAATCTATTTTTTTATTCTACTTCATATGCCTTGTCTTTTGTAGATGTTGGCGGTCGTCTTGTTCCCCAGCACTTCGTTGGTACTAGTTCGGAACAGCTGAGAAAATTTATCATGTCTGGCCATTTTCGCGTAGGCCCTGTTTTTGTAACCATGAAGTCCGCCTTCTTCCGTGTCGTCTTCTACCTTGGACTTTCACGTTTAACGATGAGCTGAAGGATACGGTAGTACCTGTTGTTCCACAATGATGAAAAATGAAAACCTACAACCTGTTTTCCAGTCATTGACCGGGTTAGGGATGTAATGAATGAATCATATATAGGCTATTAATACGATGGGGTCGCCACTCCCAAAGTGAGTTATTAATGAGTGCTATATGCTATGAAATGAGTATGGAGAGTGTTGCTGGAATGAAAGATGACAGGGAAAACCGGAGTATCCGGAGAAAAACCTGTCCCGCCTCCGCTTTGTCCAGCACAATTCTCACATGTAGTGACCGGGATTTGAACCACGGTATCCAGCGGTGAGAGGCCGATGCGCTGCCGTCTGAGCCACGGAGGCTTCGTTCCACATTATATGTTCAAATTACCTCAATTTCTTCTTTTCGTTGTTTCCATTCTCTATTCCTTTATTCATTCCGCGTAGCACACTCTTCATATTCAGACAACACACCACACTACCACCCACCACAGAAACACGCAATAGTGATTACATCCCTCCACAGGTGTGACAAAAAGCGGTAGAAGAAGAAGAACCAGAATTATTTCTGCATAGCACAACTTTATTTGAGATTTGATATATCCATGCTATTCGGAGAGTACAAACGTAACACCATACCTTTGTGCCATTTTTTTCGTCCAGTTTTCTTTTCGATAAGTGTCCGTGCTTCTACTAAATAATCAATATTCTCACCCTACAGTGTCTGTTAACATCGTAATCGTTAAAACGGATATAAACCTGCAACCTGAGCTAAGTATTAAGTTGATGTAGAGACGATATTGTTATGAAAATGTTCACAAAGGTCATTTATCATGTTCTCTCTCAAAATACAAATCAGTTTACTTCAAACGTTTAAATCTTGAATTTGGAAATCCTCGCTCAGAAACCTGTTTTGCACGTGGTGAGTTCTTATTAAAATTAAATCCTACCCTGATTTAGAAAAAAAAAAAAAATCATGACGGACTACAGGATCCATAAGCTAGGGCAACAAGGGAAAAATATAGATGGAATAATGTTTAGACTGCCAACAAAATCAATCTCTCCCCAAATTACACATCGGCTAAATATTCTAGAGTAGAAAACTGTGGCTCTACAACTGTACAAGATTGAAGGTGAAAACAACAAGAGTAACATATTTCGCACTACACATGGTTGGAGTGTCAAAATGGTCGTGGATCGAATGAAATCTCATCTTCACTGAACCACTACATAACCGAACTGGAAAGTAATTTCAGGAAGGATAATAAACCGTTTTCTACGGCCCTTTTCTGATTCATGTGCCTCACAGAACACAAATTCTACAGTCTTGTCCATCCTCATGAAGATCATAGAAAAGTCTACTGTTTTCAAGAAGATCCTCCTTAATTTCCTATCCGCAGTCACAGTTACCTAACTTCAGACCGCATCTTCGGAAATATTGAGAAAGAGTACCGAAGAGTACACACGATCACTTTACCTTCAGAATATAATGCGATATTAGGGAAACGTGGTATGTGCCTAATTCTTGGTAGAGACTGGCAAATAATTTATTTTAAATCTGTTTCAGGAATTGTTGAAGAAGCAGCTTCCACTCAAAATGAATGACGTCCGTGTGCAGCAATATAAGAAAGGGCAGGTATCCGGAAAACAACATTAGTTCATGTTCTGAACAAAAAATCATAAGCTTTTTAGCCGAGAATAAGTAATGTAAAAACCATTGATACAGCTGTAAAACTTACGTTCATGAATCACGCTAGTAAAAAAAGCCACTGTTATCATAAAATTACTGAAGGACTCCCTATGTGATTTACAAGGATCTTTAACATTTTATGAAGACGTGTGTAGGGATTGCCAGAAGAATGGTAAAGAATGGTAAAGAGTCTGCGTGTCTTCATGAAGAAGCTTCATATTAGATGATATTATTGTGTTTATCAGTGAAGTCCTATTCTTGTTATGACCTTATTGTTGACACTATTGTTGGACAGATATTCAATGAGTCGGTTGAACTAAGGCATATAAATACCTGAGCTTCATTATTACACTGTTTAGTTCACAATATGGTCTAAACGTCAATCGATGGTACGTTTCATCTTGAAAATGTTGATGAAGTAGAGTAGTCTAGGAAATTATGAGACAAGTGCATAGATATTGACATTTGTGGAAATTTGTTATTTTGACGGTTAATTTAGAGACAGTCCTATTTAGTTATTAAAATATCCACAATCCATTCCATTTATATATCTACTTTTCTCTAAACTAATATTCGCTGAGAAAATACTCTGTTTCCTTTGTGAATTAATTAAAAAATTATCCGTCCTGTCCTGAAAATTATTTTCATTTTTGTAGATGTTGTGTTTTATGAACCCCTATCCTCAATTAATATTATTATTATTATTAACACAGTGAATTATTTGAATAATTTAGAAAATGAATAGATTCACCGGTTATTATTTTAATCTTAGATTAACCAGTTACGAATGACGAATTCCCATAGACACAACTTATATCATCGTTTACGAGCCATTTTCACGTAAGTACAAAATTCTATACACGAGAAGGAAATAAACACATACAATTGTAAAATTGCTCCAGAATTGGTCTCCTATAATGAAGTAGATTAACTCATTTGTAACTAACGGAAGAAACAAAATTTCTGTGCCTATTTGTCCATGTTAGTTACGCGATATTGATTTGACTGTATGTATTGGATTATAAATGTAAATTTCAGAATATTTTGAAGAAGAAGATTCCATTGAAAATGACTGAAGTCCGTATGCAGCAATATAAGAAGGGGCAGGTATCGGTGAAAACAACACACGCGGACTCCAGGATTCAAGATGAAGGAAGCTCTTAAGTCAAGAATAAGTAATGGGAAGACCATTGATACAGCTGCGAAACTTTAGTTCATAAATCACGCCAGTAAAAATAAAAGAGTGTGGTGTTGTTTCTTAAATGTTGATATACTCAGGGGAATAATCTTCCCACTAAGAATATCACCGGGCAAGTTGCCGTGCGGTTAGGGACGCGCAGATGTGTGCTTGCATCCGGGAGATAGTGGGTTCGAATCCCACTGTCGGCAGCCCTGAAGATGGTTTTCCGTGTTTTCCCATTTCACACCAGACTCTACCTTAATGAAGGCCACGGCCACTCCTTGCCCTTTCCTATCCCATCGTCTGTGTCAGTGCGACGTAAAATAAATTAAACAGAGGAATATCTGACCGAGAACAACCGCCGCATTGTGTTCACTGACCGACTGAATTCGAACTAAGGCAAAACCAATTTATGCGTGCCACTAGTTCGAGCCCATCGCCCCCCGAATGCAAGCTCACAGCTACGTGACCGGAACCACTTACCCAACTCCTTCAGGAAATTAAATTATGCTTTTGAATGTTGTTCTAAGTTCCTTCCCCACAGATTTTTCATAAAATACTATACATCAAAATATATGAGGTTACGTAATATTTTCACTGGTGCATGCTCTGTGCTGAAAATTTGTTTGGTTTCTCTGTTTAACTCTGAGTGTAGGAGGGTTTCTTAACGAGCAGGGTTCACCGTTACCTTAAAACATACCTGAAAATAATAATAATAATAATAATAATAATAATAATAATAATAATAATAATAATAATAATAATAATAATGGCGTGTAACCTCTGGAGAGGTATGGTATACTTGACGTCCACGGCGAGCTGCGCATCTGCGAGGGTGGGGACCTACCTAGAATGAAATCTAATGTTGAAGATGGGACAAACACCCAGTTCTCCAGAGAAAGAGAGAGGGAGAGAGAGGGAATAACCATTCGGTGTTTGTTGTGAAGGACTCCATACACACAACTAAAATACCTCCTGCATAAAGTGAAGACGTTTATAACCTGGAGATGGGAAATGCACAAGAAGCTAGTATGATTTAAGTTTTGAAGGTGAAAGAACATTGGGAGGAGATTTGTAATCTAGGGATAATAGATAATTTAAAATAGAAGGAATTGGATGAACATCTGTGTATGGAATGACGTCCGTGGTGGGGTCATGTGAGATAAAATACTCATTAAGTTATCTGAGAGAAAAATGGTTTTGATCATAGATCATAGGATAAGTAGGTAAATTACTGAGAAATTGTTAAATGATGTCCATTCAGAGTACAAATCAGAAGACTGCAATGTTACCTCGAATACCAAACCACAACTGCTCTACACAAATCAAGGTGCAATACACAATGCTGATTCAGGATTTTCTCCTTGATTCACTGATAATCGCCAGCCTCTTCGTATTTCGCTAATTGTGTGCAAGGCAGATTCCACTGCGACATCAAGTCGCTACGTAACTTTTGTCTTGTGCTTATTTGAATGCTCGACGAATAATTAATAATCGAATAATGCCAGAGCTCGATCATAAAAGTTGAGGACGGCTACTGCAAGCTGAGAGAGTTTCATGCCTCTTCGTCAGCTTCTCTTGGCAAAGGGCATCAGACAATGAGAAAGAATAAGACAGAAGTACCGTCGTTCAAGATTAGTGATATTTCTTGACTGAATGGCTAGTGTAGTGGCCATCTGCTCAGAGTACCCGGGTTTCGATTCGATTGGATTTTCGCTGTGTATGGTTAATTTCTTTGGCTCATGAGGCTAGGAATCTGTGTTATTATGCGACCGCTTTTATATTTAGAAACTAACCCCATGGCACTACAGCCCTGAAGGGCCTTGACGTACCAAGCGACCGCTGCTCAGCCCGAAGGCCTGCAGATTACGAGGTGTCGTGTGGTCAGAGCGACGGATTCTCTCGGCCGTTATTCTTGGCTTTCTAGACCGGGGCTTTTATATTTAACACATCATACTACCAAGAATCAGTGAATACTTCCCTCCCGTAAGGTGAGGCAACTGTCTTGTAAATCTAGAGTTAATCAATACATAGTGATGACCTGAAGTAATTTTTTTTTTTTTTTTTGCTAGGGGCTTTACGTCGCACCGACACAGATAGGTCTTATGGCGACGATGGGATGGGAAAGGCCTAGGAGTTGGAAGGAAGCGGCCGTGGCCTTAATTAAGGTACAGCCCCAGCATTTGCCTGGTGTGAAAATGGGAAACCACGGAAAACCATCTTCAGGGCTGCCGATAGTAGGATTCGAACCTACTATCTCCCTGAAGTAATTGGGAAAATACAAGTGAGAAGAATGAATATCTATTGACGAAAAATGATAAGAAATGTTGCCACATTAAGTATGTGCTTATTTAAAGGTGCCAACGGCCGTAGCCGTGTTGAAACACCGGGTCCCGTGAGATCTCCGAAGTTAAGCAACATTGGGCGTGGTCAGGAGTTGGGTGGGTTGCCACGCGCTGTTGGTGGGGGTAAGGGAATGGAGGAGCGGAAATGAACTGGCCACCCTACCGCACGTAAACTCCTGCTCAGGAACACCTCTGCGGAGGTTCGGACCTGCCTTCGGGCAGAATAACCCTTACCTACCCTTATTTTAAGGTAGGTAGTTTCGTTAAGCCGGTCTAGAAAGCCAAGAATAACGGCCGAAAGGATTCGTCGTGCTGGCCACACGACACGCCGTAATCTCCAGGCCTTCGGGCTAAGCAGCGGTCGCTTGGTAGGCCAAGGCCCTTCAGGGCTGTAGTGCCATGGTGTTAGATTAGGTTAGGTTAGTTCCGTTAAGGGCTAAATAATAATAAAAATAACCGTAGTAATAACAATAATGTTAGTACTTTTACGATCCACTAACTACATTTACAGTATTTAGAAACACCTAGACGCCAGAAATGTTTCACGCAGGAGTTTTTTACGTTTCGGTATATCTATCAAACCGACGCTGGCGTATTCGACGAACTTCAAAAACCACCGAATTAATCTGTGATCGAATCTGCTAACTTTGGCTAAGAGGGTCATGATTATTCCGCCTGATTCACTCAGCCCTGCAGGACATTATAGTCATGTCTCTTTGGGACATGGATTACGTACAATTTCACTGATTCGTAACACTTAGATGAATTCGTTCTTATGATATTACAATGATGATGGTGATGATGATTATTACTACTTTAAGGGACAAACATTTTGGGCATAGGTCTTACTTATTTCGAGTAAAAGTTATGCACACAAGTATATTACAAGGGAAACGTCCAGGAAGAATAATTACGTTGCCAAATAAGACTAGTTACCTGTACATATGACAGAGGACGTCAAGGTACGTGATATAGCTACAAAAAATTAACTGATAAACGCAAAAAAGAACCATGACAGTTTTAAGAAGCAGAACAGTTAATAGCAGGCAGATATAGCTAAGAGGGAGAATAACAAGATTAATGTTTTTCTTTCAATTGTCTTTACGTCGCACCGTCACAGATAGGACTTACGGCGACAATGGGATAGAAAATAGCTAGGAGTGGGAGGGAAGCGGTCATGGCCTTAATTAAGGTACAGCCAAAGTACTTGCCTGGTGTGAACATAAGAAAGTTCGGAAAACTATCTTTAGCACTGGCGACAGTGGGGTTCGAACTCACTATCTCCCGAATGCAAGCTCACAGCTGAACGCCCTAACCGCATAGCTAACTTGCTCGGTAATTAATATTTTTCTAATGATTTTAGGGTGCTTTAAAGTACCTTCCTTCAATTTCCGCCCCCACCACCAAATCTAACCCAGTCCTCAAGTAATATCCATGCGCAATACAGTACTACTATTTTGCACGAGATAACGTAAGGTATTTAACAGATTTACCCCAAACAACTCTACGAAACTAACTAACCAATAAGTCACTTAAGTAGAATAGCTGTAAAACGTGATATACCTAAACTTTTCCTTCTAGTAATAATAATAATAATCAACAACATTTGAAATTCAGGATTTTTCAATCGTAATATAACCTGCGCTTCGCCCCACTACAATGGTAGCTTTATCAGTTGGAATGACACATCACTCGAATAATAATAATAATAATAATAATAATAATAATAATAATAATAATAATAATAATAATAATAATAATAATAATAATAATAATAATATAATTGTATGGCCTGAGCTACCGTGTGCAAGCATTTTAATTTGACGCCATTTGGCTGCTTTCTCGTCAATTTGGACGTTCCGTTTTACTTTAGGCCTACTAGGTAGCAGAGTAAACCAAATCTCTGAGTCTTAATTAATTTTGTCGGATAAAGACCAAATGTGTTACTACATATCCTTTACATAAAATCAGCTTCATGGTCCGTATCGCACTTCAAGAGATTCACAATTAAGTATTTATTATTTTCCACCTAGTCGATACAATGATTGCTTAAGGCAATTTAATGGTTCAAGTGTGCTTATGTTAATTTTAAGGATTGTTGCCAATCTTATGTTAATTTTAAGGATTGTTGTCAATCTTACGTTAATTTTAAGGATTGTTGTCAATGTTATGTTAATTTTAAGGATTGTTGCCAATCTTATGTTAATTTTAAGGATTGTTGTCAATCTTATGTTAATTTTAAGGATTGTTGCCAATCTTATGTTAATTTTAAGGATTGTTGCCAATCTTATGTTAATTTTAAGGATTGTTGTCAATCTTATGTTAATTTTAAGGATTGTTGTCAATCTTACGTTAATTTTAAGGATTGTTGTCAATCTTATGTTAATTTTAAGGATTGTTGCCAATCTTATGTGAATTTTAAGGATTGTTGTCAATCTTATGTTAATTCTAAGCATTGTTGTCAATCTTATGTTAATTTTAAGGATTGTTGCCAATCTTATGTGAATTTTAAGGATTGTTGTCAATCTTATGTTAATTTTAAGGACACTTCCTCTAAAGCATTACTTTGTCAATTTATATATTTTTCATCTAAACAGTATTATGTGGCTGAAGATGTTGATAATATACAAAACTTGTACCACTTTTAACCATTAAACTGCCTTAAGCAATCATTGTATCGACTAGGTGGAAAATAATAAATACTTAATTGTGAATCTACATATCCTTTACATGCCGACATCGTACAACATGGAGTGTCGAATGGATTTCTTCCGCCCTTCAAAATTCCGACTAACTCTGCCGGGTTTGAACCGCTATCTTGGGATCCGGAGCCCGACACTCTACCACTGATCCACAGAATGAGGTATAATAGTAATGATAATAATTCAAAACTGCCTTGTAGTTTTACGTGATTGTTGATATTTTCATTGCCACGGGAACTGTACTGTTTGCTTGGAAACCGAACCACAAGAATGTGAACTCTCATTTTTAAAAATCCCATTACCACTGAGCAGGATTCGATCCACGACCACCTTAGTGGAATATTTATTGACGATGTCGCTTGGCTGTCGTGCCTCTGTAATAATATTAATACATTAATAACAGCAATAATTCATGTGTGGTGGCAACTAATTAACTAATTTCTTATTTTACGAAAATACTCCATTATTGGGGAGCCTCCGTGGCTCAGACGGCAGCGCGTCGGCCTCTCACCGCTGGATACCGTGGTTCAAATCCCGGTCACTCCATGTGAGATTTGTGCTGCACAAAGCGGAGGCGGGTCAGGTTTTTCTCCGGGTACCTCCGGGTACTCCGGTTTTCCCTGTCATCATTCATTCCAGCAACATTCTCCATTCTCATTTCATAGCATACATCAGTCATTAATAAATCACTTTGGGAGTGGCGACCCCATTGTATTAATAGCCTATATCTGCTTCATTCATTCCATCCCTGACCTGGTCAATGACTGAAAAACAGGTTGTAGGTTTTCACTCCATTACTGGAAATCTAATTCAAACGTTTTAAAGTGTGTGATATACTTCGTTATGTCAGAGATAGAATATACAACCTGAAAACTACGGAGAATTTCGCACTAATTCGGACCAGGTACTGTACCGCACAATAAATTAGTAAATCGCCCTCATTCTCGACTTTGTTCAAATTCATCACATTTCACGTTACTGCCACGCGCTTTAATAGGAAAAATATTTTAACATGTCGCATTAAACGCGTGAATAGAGCCATGTTACGTCTCATGAATTCCTGAAGGAAACATGCAATCCAATGCGTGCGAAGAACGGGTCCAAATGATAATTGAATATAATAATACTTGCACAATGTCAATAAAGCCCGCCTGCTGGCCATGGTCGTAATGACGTTGAAAACTAAATGGTCTGACACAGTGGTTAGCCGGTTTGAGTCCCGTTGGTCGAACTAATGTTCATCAGAATGTTGGCCGGCAGGGTAGGGGAGGTGATGGTATACAATTCCTCATCACTAGATTGCGTGCCAAAATCCGGGATTGAATTCCAAACCTCTCCGCAGTGCTCATATGGAGTGAGAGCATATGACGGCGTTGATGGTGATCCGTCCGTCGGAAGAACGCGTTAGGCCTTGAGCAGACCCCTTGGTGCTATTCGACAGGAGTAGGCTAAGTACTGGCACCGAGTTTCCCTTCCTGCTATCATATATCACATCGTCCATTTCATCTCATTAACTCCTCTGATGAGGCGGATGTCAAGAAGGGTACCCGGTCATAAAATGTTGCCACGACAGATTCATCTCACCTCATACCTGACCCCGTAGAGGAACGAGACAAGGGTTCGACAAGCAACATACATAATATCAACAAAAAGGGCACGAGGGAAGTCAATACATAGTGGAGAAAGAAATGTAATTGTGTGAGTTACTTAACTTCCGTATAAGTAGCTCAGTTAGAAGGGCAGCAAAGTACTGTGACGTAAAATACAGTGTCTTTTTCGTAAAGACAGTACAGCGTAGTAGGAAGGAATGTGGTTCATGTTAAGACGGTGGCTCATTATCGACACACGGAAAGAAGAAGAAACGACCTGCAGTGGGAAATGTTTTGTAGACGATTTTGATCATCGTGCAGTGAAAAGAATTTTGAAGAATTTTATGTTTGACAGAAAGTAGTGCCTACATGTAGGAAGATTCCTCAGAAAATAACTTATGCGATCCTGGAAGGAGGATAGAAATAGACAAGGAAAATATTGTGCATTAGGTATGTGCCTACCTAAGTTCACGATGTCAACACTGAAACTGTTCAATATCACGTTATTAGAAATTTCGGTAAGCCTAGTAAACAGGGGCGTATTCTCCTTGCATGCAAGGCATTCATTGCATGCGTTATGATAGGGTGAAGAACTGTCTCATGTACGATTTGGGGTTGTTTCAAGTCTATTATTGACCATTTCATATCTCAGAAGTTCAAAATTTCCGCGCAACTGCACTAGTTTTGTTGCTTGACTACGTGTGGTGCTGGTGTAGTCTCGACATCTAGAAAGAGAAAGCAAATGGAGAGGTTAAGGACGTAACGCATTCAATCTTTGAATTGCATTCGTGGCAGACATAGTTCTCAAACCCTTCGAATCATGGCGCTGCAATTGAAATTTGGTCACTATCCATATGCTATCCCTCTGTTAACAACTTGGAGAAAGTCGGCATGTCCAAGCTTACAGCGAGCGGGAACCTAGCGAGAACCCAACGTGACGAAAGTGACCACTGTCACTTGGATTATTTACTTCCAGTGTTTGAGTACTGGCTGAGAAGGGAGTTCATTCATTGTGTGTTTTGTTGATTATTGAATTTATTAATTGTGTGTTGTTTCTGTGCTATTTCTCGTGTTAGATGTTTTATGTATTAACGATGGATGAGTCTAGAACTACATGCCTCTGTGGTGTAGTGGTTAGTGTGATTACCTGCCACCGCCGGAGGCCCGGGTGGTTCGATTCCCGGCTCTACCATGAAATTTGAAAAGTGGTACGAGGACTGGAACGGGGTCTACTCAGCCTCGGGAGGTCAATTGAGTTCCATTCCCATCTCAGCTACCCTTAAAGTAGTTTTCCGTGTTTTCCCACTCCACTTCCAGGCAAATGCCGGGATGGAACGTAACTTAAGGCCACAGCCGTTTCCTTCCCCTCACAACGCCCTTGTTCAGTATACCAGCTGAGGCCGCCTGGGAGAGGTACTGCTCCTCCTTCCCAGTTGTATCCCCGACTAAATGGCTCACGCTCCAGGGCACTTCCCTTAAGGCAGTAGAGGTGGGATTCTTCGCTGAGTCCGAGGGAAAAGCGAACCCTAGATGGTAAACGGATTAAGAAAAGGAGAAAGAATATCTGAAAAACCTTTTACAACCCGTTCATTTGATGAAAATTTAACAGAAAACAAGAGATATGTTCGCACGTTCAATCCAGAAACTTAGAGTCAAACTGCTTGGCTCTCAGGTACGTTCATGATGTTGAAAGATTGCTTGGTTCCTATAATGTGAGTTCGGATGCATTGGTGAGACTTGCGAATGAGTGTCTGGATAACTTTGACTGCCGTGAAAAATTAGTTGCGGAGACTTTCGATGAAGCGGCGGTGCTTGCAGGTCAGCTGAATGGTGTGCAAGCTAAAGTAAATGAAGTGGTTCCTGAGGCTGTATTCACCCACTGCTACGCGCACAATTCTTTCTCAAGCCGTGTCATGCGCGAAAGAATGTCGTATGTTCTCGATGAGTGCGACATTTTTTAGCAGTTCTTCTAAGAGAACTAACCTGCTGGACAGAGACCTCAAGAAAAACTCGAACAAGGTGGAACTATTCCAGCCGATTAGTACAGACCATCGAGGAATATCGTGCTCTCCAAGAGCGTTACAAAAGTATTTTGAAGGAACCTGGGAACTGGGATAACATTGCAATCAATGAGGCAAGCGGGTTTCTTGTGAAGTTAACGGAATTTCAGTTCAATTTTCTTCTGAATATTTTTAATGAAATGTTTTCATTGACTGATGTCACATACATCCTTCATTCTAAGACCCTAGACGTTGCATTTTACACCAGCGAAGTGAATTCATTAGAAACTAAAGTGTCAATAATACGAAACAATGGATTTGCTAAATGTCTGGGACAGAAGATAAATTTGATCCACTAAGGAAAAGAAGAAAAGAAGAAACTTGATTTTCGGTTAAAGATGAGTATAGGAGGGTTTACCTGGAAATACATAATATTATTCTAGTACAGTTAAAATATAGCTTCAGTTCATTAGGAGATTTGTTCTTCATTGAAATGCTTGAGTGTAAGAAATTTTTAATTTTTTGGCGATTTTCTGAAAGAGCAATTCAGTAAATTGATTGGAGTGTATGGGAAATATTTTGATATAGGCCTCTAGTACCACTTAAATCCGAACTGAGGGCAATGTTGGCTTTTTTTGCTAGGGGCTTTACGTCGCACCGACACAGATAGGTCTTATGGCGACGATGGGATAGGAAAGGCCTAGGAGTTGGAAGGAAGCGGCCGTGGCCTTAATTAAGGTACAGCCCCAGCATTTGCCTGGTGTGAAAATGGGAAACCACGGAAAACCATCTTCAGGGCTGCCGATAGTGGGATTCGAACCTACTATCTCCCGGATGCAAGCTCACAGCCGCGCGCCTCTACGTGCACGGCCAACTCGCCCGGTAATGTTCGCTTTTGAACACTTCAAAGATAAGACTGTGGCTCAAATCCAGACCAGTGGTCTCCACGGCGGTCTTCTCAAACTTTATAAGTCAGAGTCTTCTCTCTGCATTAGGTACGATGTCTACAGATCTTCTTGAAATGAAACCAAGTGAAGACTTCTTCAGTGACGTCAAAAAGGAATTCTTCAAAGAGAATCGCAGGGTCGAGTTCACCTATATGTAATTAGGGCGAGTAGAATTGGAAATTATTTACGGTACTGCATTGTGCTACTGCATCGTTACTAGTTGGATGCCTCGGTGGTGAATCCAGGATACGCCACTGCTACTGGCCCCAGAATTACGCATAAAGAGAGCGAGAAGCTCTGAATACCGCGTGACCTTGGTATTACCCTGTCTACAGTGCAAGGGAGCTAGCGATATGACGCTAAACTTAAAAGGTTGACCGTGTCAGGAGGCGTGGTTAATTTACAGGATTTCAATTTAGGAACTGTACACTGCCATCACTTCCCTGCCTATTTCCTGGATACCAACCCCTAGATTTCGCGGGCTTACTAATATTAATAATAGTGATAATTCGTCACAAGCCCAGAATAACTATATAAAATGGACCAGTGAACTCCGCATAATTTGCAGTAATTAACGATGTAAAAATAAGATTTATTTCTCGACTTATGCTTAATGACCCCACTTGAGACAGCAACACAGTCACGAAGTCCAGATGGCCCTTAGGGGTTTAATACAGCAGAGCGGGGAGTCCCCACTACCCACTCCCAGCACGGATAAAAATTCAAAGAACGCATTCATAATTACCATGAACCCTACGATCCGATCTGAATGAAAATAGCTCAGTAGATAGAGGGTGTAAAGAGCTACAAATTGAGTATCCTTTCGACTATGGAAGATGACTATTAGTGGAGCGAATATGTCAAAGTAGAAGGAGCGTTCCCTCTCACTTGCGAAATTCACTAGTCGACTATATAAAGGCGCTTCCACCCTGCACATTTCATCTTATTCTATATCATTCCTCGCGAGCTGCACGTCACAGTGAAAGATGAAATGTTTCTTTCTAGAATGATTGTGTGATAGGTGTGTGTGTTACTTTAATCAAATAGGGTGATTAGTTCTGCTCTTGTGATAGAGTGAATACAAGATATTATTATGATATTCTATACAGGCAAAATATATGATTTTCATTTAGATACCGGGTCAAGCTATATATAACAGTCAGTGTGCACTAGAACAGTGAGTACGGAGAGTTAAAGATCAGGGTTCACCCCGTGTGAAGTTATCAGATTCTATAGACGCTACTAAATAAATATAGTCATATTAGCCACGAATGAGCAATTGAAGAATGATGCTCAATTTGGAGGATAAGTAAATTCTCAAGTGTCGCTATCTGTAATGAGCGGGACACGAGTGGCGATCTTCAGGGACATTAATCGCTACTTGTTGTAGTCTATCTGAAACCTATGAGTGGTCACTACTATTGTTGGATTTATCTTGAAGTCAGATAAACAGTACTTCAAACAACTTGACTCACATCTGTGTTCACATGTATGTGAGTGCCCCTTGAACCCAGATCATTCAGCTACCAAATCGTGCCTATGTGCTAGTGGTTTTCCTGAATGGAAAAACAGCTTGGGGTTTCAACGGGTTGGAGGTAGTAGTTTCCAGTACATCATGGAGTCAACATGGAACCAGATGAACCCAAGGCCTTCTGCCTGCGAGATGACGGTCATGGATAACGAAATCAATATGGGCATCGCCAGATGACAGCAGATTGCACAACGAAATGATGAGTACATTACAATGATATCTTAGCATGAAGAATTGTCAAAGGTCGCATTAATATGATCATTTAACTTCGTAGATACAATTCAACAGTATGCATTTTGATTTCATGCATAGTGTGTAGGTAGGGAGATGTGCGATTCTGAAGGCTACAGTTTTTCTACGAGGTCTATTTTTCTTGTCTTCTGGGTAATTAGTGGTTAATCACCAAATTTATCCTTGGGAATATGCATGAATGAGCGATTACTGTCCTATAACTTGTTATGCGTGAAGTACTCGTAGATGGGGTGGATTTGAATAATTCGGCTGACTACTATGTACTTCCATTTTTAAATCAGCTGTCAGGATCTTCTGAAGTTCCCAATATTAAATTGTTCAGGTGCTCCACAAATTAAAATCTAGCATGGTTATCGACATCTTCCCTTAGTTTAAGGATGCTGATAAGTGAAGAAGGCAAACGACGACTCGGGGTGCGAACTAATGATGTAGAAAGATACGCGAGTGTGTGAAATGTTATACTGTAATTCCCTGTCGGTAAAGGTCATCTTAAAATATTCTAGAAGTTATTTGAATAATGTGGACATTAAGTACATGTGTTTGAAATTGAGGGCGATAGGGAAAATACGTGAAGATATACAGGACATGAGAAATAATGATATTAATGTAAATCAGAAATGAAATTCACTGAGGCATTGGAAGAAGGTGAATGATAGGTGAATAATGCCCATGGAGGGTAGTATGCCTGGAAAATATGTGGTAGATGAATGGATTATTAATCATTTATTCCGAATGGAATTGTGTATCTCCGCTCAGCTATTTTTAGCCGGGGCACGTTTCCTTAGGTGCCTCAGAGAAGAGCGGTGAGGGCGAGATGAAGCTCCAGACCTCTAACTTGTTTGTTTCTTAAGGGCTTTGTCCCCAAGCATGCTGTGCTTCTGACCTGCAGAGGTAGTCTCGCCCATTTTAAAACACAGTATTTACATATTCGTTTGCGTAGAATTGGTCTTTACTATCGGAAAGCTTTGTGTTTGATAAACCGGTAGTAGATTCACTCCTTCATTTAGGGTATTTAAATAATGTCGTAGTTATGGGATTTTAGATAGCACCTCGAAGTCAAGGAGCCCTGGTTCGATACCCGGCTAGTATCGAAGTCTGGTATCGATCCCATAAGACCTATGTGGGATCACAGATTTTGGAAGCACTGGAGTTTATTTATTGTCTTGTTTACGGGGATAATGCTTCACCATATTATGCATTTTATTGTTTGTGCTTTGTGTAATTGTATGATGATTCATTTTGGCGTTACAGGCTTACCAGCTTTGTAATGACCGCATTGTAAATAGTAGTAACAAGTTTGTTACACCGGAGAGACACGTATATTCAGTAGCGTGGTAGTGTGTAATGTGATATTAATAGGAACCATTAATGATAGCTGACGGTGGGAGTTTCATGACTAGGAATTTGTTGATGTCATAAGGAATGTATTGATCCTATTTAAGAAAAGAAAACATTTGAGATGCCACCGTCTTCATGTAATTTATGTGTTCTTTCACAATATAGTGGATATACAAATGATATCATTATTAAAGTGAAAGGGAAAAGTGCCTAACATGTGGCATATATGCAGTGTTGAGTAGTTGGAGTAGTTGGAAATGTTAAAGTGCAATTCAAGAGAGTATTTTTTTTGCTAGTTGTTTTACGTCGCACCGACACAGATAGGTCTTACGGAGACGATGGGACAGGAAAGGGCTAGGAGTGGGAAGGAAGCGGCCGTGGGGTTAATTAAGGTACAGCCCCAGCATTTGCCTGGTGTGAAAATGGGAAACCACGGAAAACCATTTTCAGGGCTGCCGACAGTGGGGTTCGAACCTACTATCTCCCGAATAATGGATACTGGCCGCACTTAAGCGACTGCAGCTATCGAGCTCGGTCAAGAGAGTATAACAAACCCGTAGGTATATTAAATTGCATTACCCATGCGATAAGTTAAGTGTAGTAGATCTTCAAAATTGCCCGGCAGGCAAATTATTTGGCATCTCATGTGTGTAAATGAGTTTTCCCTAATAACTCTCAGCAAATAAAATTATGTTTGAATTTGGTAGAAATCCATTCTTATCATTTCTTAGATTAATGTATTCCTCTTACTATCGTGCCCTAATTTCAAGATATTTATGTTACATGCCCACTTTATTTTTACCGGACAGAACCATGACGCTTATGCTGTCGAGCGTAGCCGTTTTCTCTGAATGAAAGTAGGAAGGATGGGACTTCAATGCCCGGGTTTGATTCTCCGTAGATCTTCAATAAGATCTCCATCCGTGATATATTTGTGAAGCAGGATTTATACTTAGTACTCTGTCGATGCTCGGGACAGGTACAATACGTATTTAAATGTTTAAATTTACTAATCTTAGATTAATAAGGTGCTATATTAAAGTACTGAGTGATTTAAATATCTGAAATAAAATCTCCTAATTAACAGAAATTTTAATTATGTTTCTTCCAAGTGAAATTGTCAGCGTTCCTATAATTGTACAGCCATTCTAGAGCATAAATCACTAATATTAGTCAACGAATAGAGAAATGCCGAGTTTAATAATGAACTTGCATCTGTTCCGCAAAGAGCCCACACAGGTCTGTCACTATTAAAGTTTGTAGCTTAAAGTGTAGTATCTATTAACCGTGCCACCACTTATTGTCAGACGCAGATAGTATTAACCCTTAAGCGGCTCACGTACTACCAATCGTGATAAAGTTAAATTCCTCCACTCAGATTCTAAGTGCTTAAGCCTACAGACCTGAAACTTTGCTACTTTGTAGAATAAACATGTGGCTTCTCATTAATTTTTTGAGATATTCTTTGGATTATTATAATATAACTTCTAAGATTATTATAATAGTATACATTTTGTCTTCAGTCGTCAAAATTTAGCGAAAAGTTTAGGAATAGTTATTTTAATGCGGCGTAATTTAGATACAGAGTATTCAGAAATACTACAGCTAAATTAACTTCAGGCGTATACCTTTTAAGGTATTTTAACTAAGCGTACCTAAAATCACAAAAATTGCAAATTCTGTGAAAAATAATTTCCGAATAAAAATTAAGTCTCCCTTTACTTTATCTTCCAATTTAGTTTTTCTTATTTCTGTGGTTCTTGCACCAGGAACCATATAGATGATGCTAGAATCCGCAGTCGGTAGTCTTCGTTCAGAAAATCGTTTTCGCTAAGAGAGACTTGCTTCTCATATTCACATACAGATCATCTGAATAGCTGCGGGTTGTCTGTACGAGAACTATGAATCGAATGTGTAAGCAGGTTTGTTTGGTTTCGTACACCACTGAAGGTTAAAACATGCCCCCTCTTAAGCCCAGATAGTTGTAACTAGAAGACAGTATGTGGGCCTGCCTGTTACTTGATAGAAGGAGTTCAGCATTATGCTGACAATGGCATACCGTAAAAAATTCGTTCTTCTTCAGTTCATGTTTATGTGGCGAGAATTATAATGTCTACTTAATTTTTTGTAACTTTGATATAAGGTCATCTGAGACTTCAGAAAAAAAAAGTCTTCATAAAGGATGCCTACCCGAGTATAAAATGAAAACTGAGGTAATGCATGATCTAAGTAGGGTTTGAACCCTCACTGCACTGAGGAGTTATAATTACATGCGGTTACTTGAGGCGTGCAGGTTCGGGCACTATACATCGAAACCACTAGAGAGATCCGTATTGAAATCACCCATTGTCTTAAACGTTTGCTACTTTGCAAGGAACACATTGAACATTTCGAAAAATCTCTTCTCAAGCTCATCTGAAAAGATTCCTGTAGAAGCTGGTGCACATTACCATCCAAGGATAAGGGAATAATATTATTTTCCCACTGTAAGAAAGGAAAGAGAGTTATGTCATGCGGACAATGTACAGAAGCAGAAGCTCCCTGCATGGAGCTTTAATACACGCCGTTGCAGATGTGACGAGTACGAAACCTTTCCTCATGTATTAGGGTTCTGTCGCAAGCGATAGCTGATGACAAACCTCCGTAAACAAGAACTGTGAAGACGTAGGATGCCTTTCCACAGATGGATCCACAAGATGAGCTGGTATTGTTGTCATGGACGGGGTGAAATGTACGGGTATGGTGATTGACCCCACTATAAGATTCGAGGAAAATAAAAGCAGCCTCGATTACCGTTTGACGAGAAAAATGCCAAATATGAAACATCCACTGGGGATCTCGGGAAGAAGTATGGTATTACAAAATGAGACGGCATTGGGCTTATGATTGGCGCTTGAGAGACAATTCCTAAGGAGACCCTGAAAATAATTGGCAGTCATACAAATTTTAGTGAAAAATGGAAGGGTATGTATAGGTACTTTAAGGCAGAAACAGGTTCCAAGAAGGACATTCCAGGAATAATTAATGAACAAGGAGAGTGTATATGTGAGGATTCAAAAGGCAGAAGTATTCAGTCAGCAGTATGTAAAGATTGTTGGTTACAAGGAAAATGTCCAGATAGAGGAGGTGACTAATGCTAAAGAAGTATTAAAATTTACATATGATAACAATGATATTTACAATAAGAAACAAAAGTTGAAAACTAGAAAAGCGGCTGGAATTAATAAGATTTCTGGGGATATACTAAAGACAATGGTTTGGGATATAGTACCATATCTGATATACTTATTTGATTATTGTTTGGTTGAACGAGCTATACCAAATGAATGTAGAGTTGCTATAGTAGCCCCTGTGTATAAAGGAAAGGGTGATAGACATAAAGCTGAACATTACAGGCCAGTAAGTTTGACATGCGTTGCATGTAAGCTTTGGGAAGGCATTCTTTCTGAGTACATTAGACATGTTTGCGAAATTAATAACTGGTTCGATAGAAGGCAGTTCGGTTTTAGGAAAGGTTATTCCACTGAAACTCAACTTGCAGGATTCCAGCAAGGTATAGCATATATTTTGGATTCTGGAGGTCAATTGGACTGTATCGCGATTGACCTGTCTAAAGCATTTGATAGGGTGGATCATGGGAGACTACTGGCAAAAATGAGTGCAATTGGACTAGACAAAAGGGTGACTGAATTGGTTGCTATATTTCTAGAAAATAGATCTCAGAGAATTAGAGTAGGCCAAAGCTTTATCTGACCCTGTAATTATTAAGAGGGGAATTCCTCAAGGCAGTATTATGTATTATTCGACATTTGTGTTTTCTTATATATATATATATTGTGCCCTTTTGAAGGCAGACGTTGCGGTATTCTTCTTGCTTGATTAATGCGCCGGCTGCTCCTGTAAATAAAGACATCAAATAATACCTACCGCTCACATAGACTCTTATCTTCTTGGGTGTGGTTACGTCCTTCTTCTTCCCTCGGGGTTGTCGGGCCACACATGATCGGGATGGAGGGAGTGAAAGACGGAGGGTCAACTAACTACCAAATAACGGTACCCACAAGACTGAATTAAACTGAAATAAGCAAAATAATTTATTAACAAATCGGCAAAAATAAGTAAATAAAAACAAAATTTATAAATGACGTGAAGTTAAAATAAAATGAAATACAATTATTGGAAATAAAACAAAAATCAAACACCTGCCTTAGTGAACCTGACTTAAGGTCGACAAAAATTAAATAAATGATCATCACCATCGAACTAGTATCTTCAATGTCCATGATACAACAACAACAGACCAGAGATTAACCAAGATTCAGCATTACTGAATAACACCTCTTGAATTACATTTAAACCGCCATTTCAATCAAACTGGACTTGCATAAATTATTAATTAATTACACTGACTTCATTTATGGGTATCCCAAGTTTTATTTGATTCCAAGTACCTATTAATTTGACAACTACCCAACTGTAAAACCACAATTATGTAAAATAAACATGGATAGCAACAAAGAAATTCCATGAACACGGTATCTCATTATTTGTATAACTTTGCCATCACATAACTAACTGGTGGCTGAACAAAGAAAATGTACCAAACCAAACATTGATTATGAACACACAGTTATTTTGTCAATTTACTCATTATTAGCTGTGATAGTCTGGACTCTTAAAATAAATAAATTAGGCCAAGTGCCTCAGTTTTAATTTTATCAAATGAACTCGACCCTTTTACAACATTAATTTTAGCTTGCTTGCCGCTATCTGTATTTAAATTGAGAATAACCAAAATTGCATGATATCATTGTTGATGGAGGCAGATTCCATCTTATTTACTCAGTTTGCGGCATTTATCACATAACTTCTTTTTAAAGGTCGGTTCATTTCCCTAATTGTAGTGGGGTAGAAAAGCTTAGTGATTACGATGCCTTTGAGCATAAATATTTAAATTTTGATTCTGACTAATGAATACTCCGTGGTCTTACTAAACTATCACTTGAAATTAGTATTTACAAAATATACACGGCATTGGAGAAGCAACTGTGCTCCAAAAGAAATAAATTGAAAGATGATCTAACTACACTTATATTATTAAAATCATGTAACCACAAACAAAATTCACGTGCCTTCAGTCTCACTAATTTTAAAAAACATGGTGACAAAAATATCCCAAAAAGAAAAGAAGAAACAGGGAAGAAAATCTCAAAATAAAAGTGATCACCGCCTATCATCAGTTACATGAAACACGCGAAATCAAAAATGCAGAACATCGCTATTGAACTGAGATTCAAGTAACAACTGAGGTGGATTTGGCGGCAATCTCCTGACAACAGACGTAAACGTCTGGGCATGATATTTCCTAACTTTAAGGAATAATGACTAAGAAAATTACACATCATCATGATCGCAAATGACTTTCAAAATTACACATTACTGGCTCGCTCTGTTGCATGTCTCAACTCGGCCTCTGATTTGCATATTTCCGAGTATTACGTCGTCCCTGGAAAATATTCGAATATGTAAGCCTTCCGCCTACAATTATCACATATGTCGTCGTATATTTAACTATATTAGTTAAAGTGATTATCTTTCAATTCTCATATTCACCTCATTACTCTCAACGTAGCATTTACTTGTCAACGTAGCCTCGCCCATTTCCACACGGGCTAATAGTTTATTAATTCATTGGGTCGTTCACATATTCATAAATACAACACCGTTATACGACATGGTCCTCTAGCCTCTATTCTCCATTTCTTTAATTATTATCATAAGGGACATTACTACCTCTTTGTTCACAAACTTTGATCTTTCATATCACATTCACATGCTGCTATGAATTATCAGAGCTGACCGGCAATGTTTCCCTCTTTAGTTATGACGGTAACAACAAGATTGCCTGTCAAATACACGACTACTGAAAACACGATTTCGCGTACTTCCAAGAAAATAAAATCGCCTATTAAACGCTACACCACCAAAAATAAGGATATGAAATCCGAAGAAAACGGTCATCTAAATGTGATCACACAAATGAATAAATAAAACTGGATGTGCCGTAATCGAGTCTAGTTAAATTAAAAATAACTCGACAACATCCACGAGAATCAAAATATCACTATAACACTTATTATTATTACTATTATTACATTAAAATCAGAAATTACACTGGGCATGAAATACCTACTGAAAAATAGGATTCATATTACGTAAAAAACAAACGAACTCATGTTAAAATGGTTCAGATAAATATGCGAGAAAAAACTCCGGAGAAAATACGACTGTTTTCTGATTATTATTATTATTATTATTATTATTATTATTATTATTATTATTATTATTATTATTATGTTGACACCATGACATGTACATCCCGAGTCGTCATATGTAATTGCCCTGGTCTCTCTCCTAACCCTTACTGCAAATGACGGCTAAAAAGAACATAACTACACCATCTAGTACGTGAAATTTTTATATACATGAATACATGAATTTACTGACCTAAAATTGACCACAAATTGTTCATGTCGTCCTCAATTACATATTACAAAATTATAACATGCTCATTACCTTAGTGCTGGAAGGCAGGCTGGATCCTCCTTAGCCCCCATTACATGGATCTACTCCATCTTCCACATCTTGTTGAGAATATTTAACACTTCGTGCACACGATCGGGATCCATGTTTAATATTTGCGTAGCACACGTAAGATTTATCGCAACACACGCACTCTTAACAATTATAGTAAAAATATAAATTACACAGCATACGAATTAACACCCGTTGAGTTGTTGATCTTAGTCAGGAACAAAACTACCTGGCCTGGTGTCCTTCACGACGTGTCTCCCAAGCTCGCCCCTTACAGTTTGTTTATACAAGGGATTTACCAGTCATTCACCTCACTCGGACGTAGAAACTGGACGTGCAGTCCTTGCACGTTATATACCAATAGTAAACAAGTCTCTCCATGTAATTAGTACAACTAATTGCTCGTTCCCAATGTCTCCAATGAAACAGTAATTTTCATAGACTGCGGAAATTTGATTGCAATGCTCCCATGTAGTCACAGAGAAATTTTATGAAAATATAGTCCTCCAGGAAATAATAATTTCTCCACCCAAATACTAGTGCGTAAGTTACGTGTGAGCTAAGGAAATGTTGTACAACCACATGTTCTGAAAGGTCCCATTGTACATCTGCGTTCTCCGCCATGCTCACCCCGTTAAGTGTTCATTTAGGAAGTATTTATAAAAATAAACATAATCGTCATTTCTACTGTAATTAGTGTTTGAATGTTTCCTATGACCTGATGTCATTATAAAAGTTCTCCCCAACTGTTCATTGTTTGATCAAAGACTTTACTCACTCAAAACGATGGCCGTCACTTAGCGCTGCACCTTCTGAAGAGTCGCCTGTATACACTGAAATTTCAACTAAGACTGGAGTATCGGCACACAGTCGCTGCCGGTTTTGTAAATTCACAAACCCCCGCCTCAAAGTAGTCCCACTGGAGGGGATGTGGCGTAGTGATATTGCACCTTGGATCACTTTTCCACTTGTCCGTAGGTTAAATGTTCAGAAAACGCACTCCAGATATTCCAAAATTTGGTTTGATTCATACGTTGCACTGCGCTATCAGAAATGATCGTAGATTATTTTATGAATTGAAATGCGTCATAGGACCTATTTACACTCGCAGCACGGCACTTTCTCGCCATGACACTTAGCTTCTCGGGCGAAACCACTCTTCCACACATTGATGAAAACTTATTAATTATGGAATTGCTAATCACGTATTCGCGTAAATAATTCCTCAAATATTATTTGCAGATCAGGACACAGTATTTCTCTACTTCTTCCGACACCAAATCACGAAATACTGGATAATTATTCCCGCTGGTGTAGGGCAGTTTAATTTCGGAATTTCTGATTGGCTAGAATTTTGCCGCCGAATATTGGCGTGGGCAAGACCATTTTTGCCAAGGGGTTGCAGGCATTATTTCTGTCTCTGTCACTCGAACTTGGAGTGGTGCATTCCAATGTGTCCTCTCCCGTGAGAATATTTTTGTAGAAAGTTTCGCACAAGCGGTGTCATAAACTATATCAGAGGAAGCTCTTAGCCAAACCTATTTCCTGTACGTGACTTTAAGTGGTTTCAGGGGATGTATTTCAGCCAGTGTAGTCCCTGCGTAGTGCTTTGTGAAACTGCCAGCTCTTCCCTGCTTTCTGCAGTATTCACATATATGAATTTCAATAATTTAATTAATGCGTCCATAATGTCAATGAGCTTATGGGTGCAATATATATATAACTGATTTGAGTAAAGGAGTGGAATCAGAGGTAAGGCTTTTTGCGGATGGTGTTATTCTCTATAGAGTAATAAATAAGTTACAAGATTGTGAGCAACTGCAATATGACCTCGATAATTTGTTGAGATGGACAGTTAAAAGTCAGGTTGTGAGTTTCAAAAATAGGAAAAGTTCTCTGAGTTTTAATTACTGCGTTGATGGTGTGAAAGTTCTTTATGGGGATCACTGTAAGTACCTAGGTGTTAATATCAGGAAAGATCTTCATTGGGGTAATCACATATATGGGATTGTAAATAGAGGGTACAGATCTCTGCACATGGTTATGAGTGAGTTTAGGGGTTGTAGTAAGGATATAAAGGAGAGGGCTTATAAGTCTCTCGTAAGACCCCAACTAGAGTGTGGTTCCAGTGTATGGGACCCTCACCAGGAATACTTGATTCAAGAACTGGAAAAATCCAAAGAAAAGCAGCTGGATTTGTTCTGACAAAAGAGTAGCGTTACAAAAATGTTGCAAAGTTTGGGCTGGGAAGACTTGGGAGAAAGGAGACGAGCTGCTCGTCTAAGTGGTATGTTCCGAGCTGTCAGGGGAGAGATGGCGTGGAAGGACATCAGTAGACGAATAAGTTTGAGTGGCGTCTTTAGAAGTAGGAAAGATCACAATATGAAGATAAAGTTGGAATTCAAGAGGACAAATTCGAGCAAATATTCATTTATAGGAAGGGGAGTTAGGGATTGGAATAACTTACCAAGGGAGATGTTCAATAAATTTCCAAATTCTTTGAAATCATTTAAGAAAATACTAAGTAAACAACAGATAGGGAATCCGCCACTTGCGCGACGGTCCTAAATGCAGATCAGTGGTGACTGATTGTGAACTTTCAAAGAATAAACAAAATCTCGGACACAATTATCCAGACCATAGCGGACTCTGTGTTGAGAAATTCATTGCCGATTGTCAGTTATCAGCTGTACACTTTAAAAGAGGTCCGCCTCTGTGGTGTAGTGGTTAATGTGATTAGCTGCCACCCCTTGGAGGCCCGGGTTCGATTCCCGGCTCTGCCACGAAATTTGAAAAGTGGTACGAGGGCTGGAAAATGGTCCTCTCAGCCTAGGGAGGTCAATCGGGTAGAAATCGGTTCGATTCCCGCCTCAGTCATCCTGGAAGTCATTTTCCGTGGTTCCCCCTTCTCCTCCATGCTAATGCCGAAATGGTACGTAACTGAAGGCCATGGCCCTTCCTTACCTTTTCCTTGTCTATCCCTTCCAATCTTCCCATCCCCCGCAAGGCCCCTGTTAAGCTTAGCATGTGAGGCTGCCTGGGCGAGGTACTGATCATCCTCGCCAGTTTCTTCCCCCGACTCAGAGTCTGAAGCTCCAGGACACTGCCCTTGAGGCGGTGGAGGTGGGATCCCTCGCTGAGTCCAAGGGAAAAACCGACCTTGGAGGTTGAACTGATAAAGAAGAAGAAGAAATTTGAAGGAGAGAATTTTAATCTGGAGTTTTAACTCATACCCCGCTTACAACCAAACGAGATAAGGGAAATATAGTCCATATGAATTGGATTAGAGGCCGATCTAACGATTTCCTAATAGGGGAGGCTGTCGGGTGGATTCTATCTCCACTACGTGACTGAAATTTTCATTTTAGAAATGAACTTGTTCGTTAAAGCCTTGAGGCCAAGTTTTTAAACTGTATTGAAGTCCCCAACGGTAGTAATTACATAGCGTAAGCTGTCACGTTTGGAGTATACCATTAGCGTGCCATAGTTTATACTTTAATTTGATAAAATGAACTTTTTATAATCAATCCTGATGTGTCAAGACTGTACAGAATCCTCTCACGTTTCTTCCTTACCGACATTATTTTAGTCTTGTTGCACCTCTTGTCAAACTTCGAGCTTTCAGCACAGTCAGCCGTTAAAGTCTGTAATTGGCCAGAATCTATCGCGGGTTGTTTTAGTCTGTACAGTAACAACAACACTTCATAAAACTGATTAGAGACATGGAGTAATACCTGTATACAGTGAAAGGTTACAGTGTTTTTCCTAGTGAGTATTGTATGGTGTTTGCATTGTATGGGACAGCCTATATCAGGATCTGAATACATAGCTCGATATGAAGATAGTTTTGTCCGAAAATAAATAAATAAATAAATAAATAAATAAATAAATAAATAAATAAATAAATAAATAAATAAATAAATAAAGATAGATAGAAAGAAACAAACAAAGAAAGAAATAATCTGCAACTAGGGCTGTTGGCAGATTCCCTATCAGTTGTTTCTGTTTTTCTTAATCTGCTTACCCTCCAAGGTTGGCTTTTCCCATAGACTCAGCGAGGGATCCCACCTCTACCGCCTCAAGGGCAGTGTCCTGGATCATCAGACATTGGGTCGGGGATACAACTGGGGAGGATGACCAGTACTCGCCCAGGCGGCCTCACCTGCTATGCTGAACAGGGGCCTTGGTGGGGGATAGGCAAGGAAGAGGGAAGGAAGCGGCCGTGGCCTTAAGTTAGGTACCTTAAGGGGGAAACCACGGGAAACCACCTCCAAGATGGTTGAGGTGGGAATCGAATCCACCTCTACTCAGTTGACCTTCCGAAGCTGAGTGGACCCCGTTCCAGCCCTCGTACCACTTTTCAAATTTTGTGGCAGAGCCGGGAATCGAACCTGGGCCCCCGGGGATGGCAGCTAATCACACTAACCAGTACACCACGGAGGCGGACCCTATCAGTTGTTTACTTAATCTTTTCTAAAATATTTTGAAAGAACTTGGAAAATTTTCGGACATTTCCCTTTGTAAATGATTGCAGTCCCTTACTGCTCGTCGTATAAGCCTACATAAATATTTGCCCCAATTTGTTCACTTGAATTGCAACTTTATTATCATATTATGACCTTTCTTTTTAAAAGCTCCACTCAAACTTATTCGTCTACTAATGTCATTCCACGCCAAATCTCCACTGACAGTTCGGAACATATCACTTAGTCGAGCATCTCGTCTCCTTTCTCCACGTCTTTCCAGCCTGAATTTGCAACATTTTCGTAACATTACTCCCTTGTCGGAAATCACCCAGAAAAAATATCGTGTTGCTTTCCTTTGGATCTTTTCTAGTCCTTGTATCAAGTAATCCTAGTGTGGGTTACACACTGGAACCATACGCTAGTTGAGGTCTTACCAGAGACTCATATTGCCCTCTCCTTTACATCCTTACTACAACCCATAAATACCCTCATAACTATGGGCAGAAATCTGTACCCTTTGTTTACAATCCCATGTATGTGATTACCACAATGACGATCTTTCCTTGTAATAACTTCTAGGTACTTACAGTGATCCCCATTACGAACTCTTCCTCCATCAACACGGTAAACAAAAATGAGAGCACTTTTCCCCTTGTGCACTTCTTTCTTACAGAATACCGTTCGTCGCAGCTATGAGCTCACTGCACTAACGTTGCTACGTCTTGACTTCATTTCACGTATTATACTACTATCCTAAAGCCTCCGTGGCTCACGCGGCAGCGCCGGTCTCTCACCGCTGGGTCCCGTGGTTCAAATTCCGGTCACTCTATGTGAGATTTGTGCTCGATAAAGCGGAGGCGGGACAGCTTTTCTTTCCGGGTACTCCAGTTTTCCCTTTCATATTTATTTCTAGCGACACTCTCCAATATAATTTGATTTCATATGTCAGTCATTAATCATTGCCCCAAAGGAGTGCGACAGGCTTCGGCAGCCGGCACAATTTCTATCCTCGCCGCTAGATGGGGGATTCATTCATTCCATTCCTGACACGGTCGAATGACTGGAAACAGGCTGTGGATTTTCACCATCATACTACTCTCCTGGGAGAATATACACCATAAGTATCTGTTTTGGAGTGTAAGCGGCCACATGCGCGTACCGTACGTTCGCCGCAAAAGACTGGAGCAGCTCGAGTGGCTTTTAGAAATGAGCCACCTGTTCCAGATTTAAATTCCTGCCTGAAATTCAGTCCTCTTACGTTTATTCTTAACTTACATTACTTCAGTCTTGTTAATGGTAATGTTTATATCACACTTGTTTCTCCTCTTGTAAGAATCCAAAGTTTGTAGGCTTTCGTAACAGTCAGCGATTAAGAAAAAGTCGTCGTTATAGACCAAGCTGCTGACTACATTTCACCGAACTGAATCCCTCCCTACTATTTTTACCTATAAATAAATGGTCTATACAAACTATGAACAATAACGATTGTAGATTGTAGCCTTAACCCCGATAACTACTTTGAAGCAAGACGTCATTCTTGTTTCTCATTCAACTATAATATTTTCGTTGCAGTGTGTTATGCACCTAGTCATCTACACCACATTGGGACTGCTATAACAATTCTGGAGGTGTGTATCTCCATTTCTACACTGGCAGTGGTAAGTCTGGTGCGATTCTTTCCGTCCATTTCAGGTACACATTAGGATGGTGACAAATATCATTTTTCAAAACTCAATTTCTGTCTTCGCACAGAGAACGCCTGACAGCGTAGTTTGAACTGTCAGAGTTGTGGGATTTGGTTCAAAGGATCCTGGGTTCGATTCCTGGTCGGGTGTGTATTTTAACCATGACTGCTTGTGATCGTCATAATAAACATGTATTCCTTTTCACATAACGTACCCTAGTAACAATCAGCAGAGGAACATTGGCGAAGACATCTCTCCATATAGGACTGGTGTCAAGGAAGGTATCCGACCACAAAACTGGGCTTAATTCACAGGAAGTAACAAGGAATAAGCCAGGAAGGAAAAAAGAAGAAGAGAACAATGAACACGATTTTCAAAGATGTTTCATAGGTTTTCTCATAGACATCCGACTTCAGAGTCCATGCCAGTTCTTAAAAAATAGTGAGCAGCGTAAATCAATGTTGACACTGAAACTCGAAACTTTCAGTAATTTATGTTTAATAATTTTCATTTACTTATTTGATGCAAAAGAAAGAAAGAAAGAAAGAAAGAAAGAAAGAAAGAAAGAAAGAAAGAAAGAAAGAAAGGAAAAAGAAATTAAGGCTGGAAGGAAGTAGATAGAAAGGATGCTTTTTTGCTAGTTGTTTTACGTCGCACCGACACAGATAGGTCTTACGGCGACGATGGGACAGGAAAGGGCTAGGAGTGGGAAGGAAGCGGTCGTGGCCTTAATTAAGGTACAGCCCCAGCATTTGCCTGGTGTGAAAATGGGAAACCACGGAAAACCATCTTCAGGGCTGCCGATAGTGGGATTCGAACCTACTGATGGAAAGGATGAAACTTCAGAATACTACATGAATGATCGTTACAGTAATATTATAACTTCGATTATGAATTTTTAATTTATTCATTTTATACCGCTTTTTCCACACTCTAGTCACAGATGCGAACTGTGTTGCACATGTGCATTAGGCTCTATTTTGCGGCAGGATTCCCTTCCTGGCGCCAACCCTATGAGGAGGAATGTATTCATAACTGTGTGTTTCTGTAGTGGTTCGCAGTGTGGAGAGTTTCATGAATATGAAGAGGAGTTAAATACTATCCAAGGTGATTCGACAACAGTCTTGGCTTGTGTAGCGTGCTGTGAAGGTGAAGGGCCATCTCAGCCTTTAATATCTGCATGTAACGAGGTAATGAGAATCAGCACTGATTTCCAAAATGGACATTTGGTCAATGTAATATTAAATGGGTCGGTTAGTTCCAAAACTCAACATGTCCATGTTAAAGTGAACTGAGGAAAAAAGAAACCATTATCAGTATTAATATCGGGATTAAACCTATGAGAATGTGTATTATAATAAGGCAATTGTTACGATTGAAATAACAACAATGACAATAATGTAGGATTTCACTATTGTTAAATAATAATGAAAGTTTGTTGGATATGTTGAGTTTTGGAACGTACAACAATGGACACAATGTGGTTTGGAATGGATTCTGAGGGAAGTTGCAGACTTAATACAACTAAACATTCTAATTTTCACGTTGAGTTCAAAACATTTCTTACTTCATGACAATGCTGTATTTAACAATGGAAGAAACTAGAAAATTTGCATCTTTAATGATTACTTCAACATTAAGAGTACGGTAAATTAATCTCGTCTTATTGGAGAACACCTTCAAATAGCATCGCTGTCAATCTGTAACTTTTGGTAAAACACCATGCCGTATTGATTCACTAAGTATTTGGTTTATGTTCTTGCCTCTTCTGCAAACACCTTTCGGCTCTCCCAGGTTTACGTTGCTTCGGCTTGAACGGTTGCTATAGTTTTGTTACTTTTTATGATGAATCTTTTCGTGGGAGAAAATTAGAAATGCCATTTATCAGGTGGTTTTAAAACTTCACGGACTGCTTTTTCCAGTTAAAAATTATCCGGACGGATTACAGTTCAAAATTACTGAAAAAATATCTCTATAATACCCTGGCTTTAGAATTATTTCCCGTCTTCATATTTCTTTTTCATTGCAACCAAATACTCTGTCTGGTGGTATAAGCAAATGTCTGGTACCGGAAAAACTACTAGTACTGTTTATATGTGGTCTGGAGTCTCACTTTCAAACCACAAAATTTATAAACGAATTGAGTGAATAAAAGGAGATGGTGGAAATGAAATGTGAAAGAGATGCACATAAATGATTTGGTTATAAAAAAAATAGAACTGATGTGAAATGTAAGGATAGAAGTTTGTAAGAAGTAGTAATAAACTTAAGACAATAGTTTGAAGAAGTAGACAGAGACAGTGTGGAAAAAAACTACGAAAAGGAAGAGTGAACAGAGAATGAGATATGAGGGATGGACTGTTTTTATGCGTGTAGTGTAAAGTCTATGTATAATATATTGTTGAGGGGATGGGTAGTGGCTTAGGTAGTAAAAGGTAAGGTTTAGGTAAATAGGAAAAAGGAATGAGTATTAAGGAGAGGTGGATGGACGTAATTTGGAAGGTATGTACATAAAAGTTTGAAACAGCAAAGAGTACAGATTTGGTGATGGAGGAAAGGAGAGTGAAATTGCTGAAAGAGCTCTGTAATAAGGAGAAGAGAACGAAGTGCAGTGGCGGTTTGTGACAACATTTTTAGGGGGTTCACGACTACATTTTTGTTCATGTCCCAAATCAGCAAAAAAAAGAAGCATAGGTACATAAATCACTTCACTAAAAGTTCCTTGTACGTTTCCTTTTTCACAAACAGTATGGTAGAACCCCTGTAACCGAGGATAAATTTTATACTAGACTAATCATTTAGTGTAGAACAAAGTAAATTTCATAATAACTTTATACACTGCGAAAATTGAAGGATGCGAGTACTATTCTTGGTTTTTAAATAGCATGAAGTTCACTTGGGTGTTAGTGTAGAACAAAACCAAACCCCATGGTCTGCCAAGCGACCGCTGGTCAGCCCGGTGGCCTGCAGATTATGAGGTGTCGTGTGGTCAGCACGACGAATACCCTTGGCCGTTATTCTTGGCTTTCTAGACCGGGGCCGCCATCTCACGGTCAGATAGCTCCTCAATTGTAATCACGTAGGCTGACTGGATCTCCAACCAGCACTCAAATCCAGATAAAAATTCCTTAAATGGCCGGGAATGGAACCCGGGGCATCAGGGTAAGAGGCAGGCGCGCTACTCCTACACCACGGGACCGGCTGTGTTAGTGTAGAACGAAAGTAAAATTCATAATAACTTTACTGCACTGCGAGCACTGAAGGGTGCGAGCACTATTCTTGGTTTTTAAATAGCACAATGTTCACCTAAATATGACGAGAAGCATAGAAATAATGTGTACCGCATTTACCGGTCGAATTTTTATCAAATAATTGTTTCCGAACTGACCCCAATAGTCTCCACACTATCTCGGTTAGTCAGGGTTGTTCTGTATCACATGTTAATTTTTCTCGTCTTGGAAATTATAGACAACACTAGCATAGGAAATTCAATACTTGCGTTTGTTTGCATGAGAATTTTCATGTTTAGTTATTTTTGCACTCAAATGAGCAAGGTCTGTGCCCCCAGCTGAATTACATACACTTCCTTCTTTGTTGAACAATAACCAGGGCAAATAAAAAAGCGCATTCCTATATCTACATCCACAGAGCCACTTGCGTATTTTGTACACTTCTCTATTAAACTTACGCCTATACTCGCGTTTGTCAGTGTTTGTAACTTTTTCGATAATCACATCTGGTCTGTCCGGTCCAAACCATTTAATTTCTAACTTATCCTGAGATTAATATTTCGCTGGTTAAAATTACCTTAACTGAATTCATTTCCTCTTACACAAAGAATGCCATGGTTACAAACCATATAAACAGAAAAGCAAAACATAACACTCAAATAAATTTCACGTGAAAAGATTTTCCATTCACAAGGTAAAGCAAACTTCTTCCCGCGATTGCGAACACCTCTTCACAACGAGTTAGAAAATGCCTATTCGGAATTACTAGCGAAATCTGCCGGTAATTTAATGCAATAGTAGCTCCTGGGCGGCTGTGGCTAACCGTAATGGGGGAGGTGGCAGACCCTTGTGGTCAATTGTAATACTGCCTCTGGTTTGGGGGTGGCTCTAGATGGCAAGGCACGTACCTTACCGTGCTCCTCGCTAATGGGAATATCAGTGCATGCTTTGGACATGCGTATACTCTCTAGCACAATAGCGCATTATCCAGTGTGCTCGCTGCACTGTCAATCAGAACGAACAACTGTCGGTGTAACGGAGCTTCGATATAAGTCGAATGCTTTCGATCGAGTGTCGAAATCAGGTGGGAAGAAAGGAAAGTTTTAAATTATCCATGAATGAGTAAAGATGTATTAAAACTGGGTGTTTACCTCCTCATGTGCTCCTGAGAGCCCACCGCCACTGATAAAATGATTAAGTGTGTAGTATATGTCGATGTATTATATACTAATTAATGTTATTTGCTTTACGTCCCACTAACTACTCTTTTACGGTCTTCGGAGACGCCGAAGTGCCGGAATTTTGTCCCGCAGGATTTCTTTTACGTGCCAATAAATCTACCGACACGAGGCTGACGTATCTGAGCACCTTCAAATACCACCGGACTGAGCCAGGATCGAACTTGCCAAGTTGGGGTCAGAAGGCCAGCGCCTCAACCGTCTGAGCCACTCAGCCCGGCTTATTATATATTGTTACGTGTGTGTATATGTATAAATGGAAATTTTATGAATGTTAGATAAGTATGAGGGCGGTTAAGAGGGGCTAAGTATAAGGAGGGTCTGGAAATGTACCTGCAACGTAAGTGAGAAAGGAACTGTTGAACGAGTAGTTAGGGGAAAAAAAGGGAAAGAGCGAGATGGTGGGGTTGTGTGACGTAGAGCTGAGAGAGGGAAATAATAATAATTTTATTTGCTTTACGTCCCACTAAATACTTTTTCGTTCTTCGGAGACGCCGAGGTGCCGGGATTTAGTCCCACGAGAGTTCTTTTACGTGCCAGTAAACCAACCACACGAGGCTGACGTATTTGAGCACCTTCAAATACTACCGGAGTGAGCCAGGATCGGGGTCAGAAGGCCAGCGCCTTAACCGTCTGAGCCACTCAGCCCGGCGCTGACCTACCTCAGGCTAAAGGATGAATCAGTCCGACTGCACTTGTAGAGTATAGCAAGGTAGAAAATAGTAGGGCCTATTAGGTTAGAGGGAGTAAGATGTCAACGAGACACAGAATGAAGAGCCGAGTTATGGTATCCGCCTCGGCAGGAGAATGCAGATGTGGCAGGCTACATGTAGAGCTGGCAATCCGCTCACATCTGGGCTGTTACATAAAGGATGGGTGAGGTAGTATTGACATCTTAAGGAGTCTATGAGGGCTTGGTTTCCGGCCTTATGAGACATGGCTGGTCGCAGCATCCCCGGGAATGGTGGTCGCAGTTCATCACAAGGGGGTGATGTCACGACCAGACAGATTTAGTATAGAGCTAGTATAGATTTAGTTGTAGTTAAGTAGTTAATTTAGTCAGGTACTAAGAAAATGTACAGGTAGCGTGTTTCATGTGGAGCTGGCTATCCGCCCATGTGTGAGCTGCTACATAGAGGATTTTGTCGTCTAACCTAGTCAGCGTTCGGTGACAGACGTATTGTGTGGAGGTGTCAGGAGAGCCGGCGTGAAATGTGAACGGTGGCCAGTAAAGTAATTCGAGAGGTAAGAGGAAGATGATTGGCGTGGATCAATACCGGGTGGCTATTGGAAGATGGCAGATGAAAGGGAAGAAGGAGATAGCTAGAAATAAAGGAAGTATAATGGAAACAAGAATGATGGACGAGATGATATTGGCGGCAGTGGTGATTATGATATTACTAGTTATAGGAGGAGTAGAGGTAAACCCCGGCCCGACTTCTAGTGGCAACATGAACTGGGAAGACGTGGAGATCATTAGAAAAGTGGTGAAAGAAGTGGTGGAAGAAGTATGCCCGTTTGAGCAGATTGAGAATATGATGAAAGAGCAAATGAAAGAACTTGAGCATATATGGAGGTGGATACAGGGAAAAACAGACGAGATAATGAGTAGAGTAGAAACCAACGAGAGAGAAATCATATCACTCAAGTCAAAAATAAGGGAGATGGAAGGAGAGGTGGTGAAGTTGCGAGCGGAAATTGAAGACTGTAACCGAGAACGGAGGAAGAAATGCCTATTCATATATGGAGTACCGGAAGACAAAGCAGAAGATAAAGTACTGACAACATACAAAGTTGTGGAAGTCATCCAGAAAATGATGAGAATTAATTTTAGCGAAGTCGATATTGATGATGTAGAAAGGATAGGTAAAAAACGGGGTGATAGACCGATCAAACTGAAGCTATTCTCCACCTTGATGGCGGAAGTAGTGATAAGAAGTGCAGATAACATACGGAGCACAAAAATTTGGATTAAAGAAGACATTGGTAGAGAAGGGGTAAAGAACATAAACACTCTGAAGAAACATTTGGCCAGGGCTAAATTACAGGGGTTAAGAGCTCATATTAAGGGTCAAAAATTAGTAGTGACCAACGGTATTTGGACTAGAACGTGGAATGCGAAGAAATTACGAGAAATGGAAGATGACAGGAATGACGAAGTAGTAGTGGGAAAGAGAGTGGAGGAAAGACAAGCTAGAGGCTGTAAAGTGGGGGATGAAGGACATGGAGGCAAAGAAAGAAACAAGGATAATAAGGTAAAGGAACCAAGCTCGCAGCATGAAGGAAGTAACTTGATAGATTTGTTAACCATAGCGAACAGAGAGGTAATGGCAGAGATGAGGAATGTGATAAGGAAGGAAACCAGGGAGACCTGGGCATTAACGAAGGAGTCCAGGACGGAGGCCAGTGGGAGAGAAGATAGAATAATACAGGGAGAGATTGTGGGAGTAGAAACAAAGGACGTAAGAAGAGTAAGCAAACGAAGTGAAAACACGACTGGGAAGAAAGAAGAAAAAGCAAGAGGTGCCCTAGTGAGAGGGAGAAGTCTGAGCCTCAGAGAGTTATGGGGCAAAAAGAACAGAGTAGACGAAGGTATTGTGACAAGAAGCAAAAAGTTAATGTGTAGTGAGAAGTAAATGGCTATATACAGGATAATAGTGGAGTGTGTGCGTGTTATTCATAACTATGTTAAGAGTGAGTAAACGACGGGTGGGATAGAAGAGAAGTTTCCAGGTGGTCAAGTGTGTAGTGAATGAGGAAGAGGGTGTGATAAATTTGTCAGATGATAAGGAGAAAGATAATATCTGGTGACGGTTGGTTTATGAGCTGGGGTCCTAGTTATCCCAGTTATAAGTGAGTGAACATGGCTTCATTTAAGGTGGTGAGTTGCATGGGTTCTAAAGTTAACAAATATAGTGAATTAATAGAGGTTGAAAAGTGATCAACAAGAAAGAAATGTAAAGTGTAATAACTGCACATCGGCACTGCAGTGGAGACAACACGTAGTCAGTTTAGCAATATAAGTAGAATATAAGAAAGGTCAGTGTCTAAGAGAGAATGTGCTGAGTGCGAACCCGGCTGGAAGTGGAACAGTCAGTGGTCTAGTGCAGACTCAGCCCGACACAGCACTGTACTCTGCTCAGTTATATGTTGCCAGTTTTAGTTTCACATTGCCAATAATGCCATACAGTCTATAGATGGAATTACCCTTCTTTTAATCCCTTTTCTTAATAGCAATATTGAGTTTCTACATTTTATTATTATTATTTTCAGTACTACTAGCTTTCGTTTATCCCTGGTCTTAATAGCAATATTGAGATTTTTTGAGGTTTTGTTCATATCCGAAAAGATAACATTGACTCATGGACATTTGATTATTATTATTTCCAGCAACTTTGTTTTTCCACATTTGGTGTTAGCTATGTTTACTATACGAGTATTATTCTATGTGTATAGTATTTTAAGCTGTCTAGGTTGGGCACCATTATTTTTCTCCCTTAATGGATCATTAAGGCCTCATCGCTGTAGATCTGGAAGAAAAATAAAGGCTTTACTTACTTACTTACTTACTTACTTACTTACTTACTTATAGAGGATTTTGTATGAAATTAGCTATAGATTTAGTTATAGTTAAGTAGTTAATTCAATCATGTACTATTTTCTTTATTTCCTTATACTGATGGTTTGTACTAAGACGGGGTAATAAAGATATAATGTAACGAAACTAAAATATGTCTTATATATATAAAGCCGCAAGGCTAACTCACTGACTCACTGACTCACTGACTCACTGACTCACTGACATTAATGCTTGCCCACTTCCAGGTGAGCTAGGAACTTGAAATTCGGCTGTCTGATAGCTTTTAGGCTGCAACCCAAGAAGAAATTCCAAAAAGTTGAAATTTTTCATATTTAGCCCCCCTTCCGCCCAATCAAATTATCGGACTGAAATTTCGTGTTAGACCCTTTCAGTTGAGCTAGGAACTTGAAATACGGCAATCTGATAGCTATTATTCTATAACCCAAGAAGAAATTCCAAAAAGTTCAAAATGTTCGCATTTAGCCCCCCACCGAATCAAAATATCGGACTCAAATTTCGGGTTAGACCCTTCAGTTCCAGATGTGCTAGAAACTTGGAATTCGGCAGTCTGATAGCTATTACTCTATAATCCAAGGAAAAATTCCAAAAAGTTCAATTTTTTTATATTTAGCCCCCCACCGAATCAAAATATCGGACCCAAATTTCGTGTTACACCCTTCTACCCAATCAAATAATCGGACTCAAAATTCATCTTAGACTCCTCCAGCCGGCAAGCTGATACCTATTAGGCTGTATGCCAAGGAATAATTCAAAAAAAGTCAAATACACTGACTGACAGAGCAAATGCAACACCAAGAAGGAGTGGTTCAAAAGGGATGAAAGTTGGAGAAAAAACAGAGACGGCACGGACGAATAATTGATGTTTATTTCAAACCGATATGCAGGTTACACAATGCGCACGGCATCGACTCAGTAGAATGTAGGACCACCGCGAGCGGCGATGCACGCAGAAACACGTCGAGGTACAGAGTCAATAAGAGTGCGGATGGTGTCCTGAGGGATGGTTCTCCATTCTCTGTCAACCATTTGCCACAGTTGGTCGTCCGTACGAGGCTGGGCAGAGTTTGCAAACGGCGTCCAATAAGATCCCACACGTGTTCGATTGGTGAGAGATCCGGAGAGTACGCTGGCCTTGGAAGCATCTGTACACCTCGTAGAGCCTGTTGGGAGATGCGAGCAGTGTGTGGGGGGGCATTATCCTGCTGAAACAGAGCATTGGGCAGCCCCTGAAGGTACGGGAGTGCCACCGGCCGCAGCACATGCTGCACGTAGCGGTGGGCATTTAACGTGCCTTGAATACGCACTAGAGGTGACGTGGAATCATACGCAATAGCGCCCGAAACCATGATGCCGCGTTGTCTAGCGGTAGGGCGCTCCACAGTTACTGCCGGATTTGACCTTTCTCCACGCCGACGCCACACTCGTCTGCGGTGACTATCACTGACAGAACAGAAGCATGACTCATCGGAGAACACGACGTTCCGCCATTCCCTCATCCAAGTCGCTCTAGCCCGGCACCATGCGAGGCGTGCACGTCTATGCTGTGGAGTCAATGGTAGTCTTCTGAGCGGACGCCGGGAGTGCAGGCCTCCTTCAACCAATCGACGGGAAATTGTTCTGGTCGATATTGGAACAGCCAGGGTGTCTTGCACATGCTGAAGAATGGCGGTTGACGTGGCGTGCGGGGCTGCCACCGCTTGGCGGCGGATGCGCCGATCCTCGCGTGCTGACTTCACTCGGGCTGCGCCTGGACCCCTCGCACGTGCCACATGTCCCTGCACCAACCATCTTCGCCACAGGCGCTGCACCGTGGACACATCCCTATGGGTATCGGCTGCGATTTGACGAAGCGACCAACCTGCCCTTCTCAGCCCAATCACCATACCCCTCGTAAAGTCGTCTGTCTGCTGGAAATGCCTCCGTTGACGGCGGCCTGGCATTCTTAGCTATACACGTGTCCTGTGGCACACGACAACACGTTCTACAATGACTGTCGGCTGAGAAATCACGGTACGAAGTGGGCCATTCGCCAACGCCGTGTCCCATTTATCGTTCGCTACGTGCGCAGCACAGCGGCGCATTTCACATCATGAGCATACCTCAGTGACGTCAGTCTACCCTGCAATTGGCATAAAGTTCTGACCACTCCTTCTTGGTATTGCATTTGCTCTGTCAGTCAGTGTATTTCATATTAAGCCCCCCCACCGAATCAAAATATCGGACTCAAATTTCGGGTTACACCCTTCCAGATGAGCTAGGAATTTGAAATTCGTAAATCTGATAGCTATTAGGCTGCAACCCAAGGAAAATTTCCAAAAGGTTGAAATTTTTCATATTTAGCCCCCCTTCCGACCAATCAAAATATCGGACTCAAATTTCGGGTTAGACCCTTCCAGATGAGCTAGGAACTTGAAATTCGGAAATCTGATAGCTATTAGGCTGTAACCCAAGGGAATATTCTTTAAGGATCAAATTATTCATATTTAGCCCCCACCGAATCAAAATATCGGACTCAAATTTCCGTTTAGACCCTTCCAGATGAGCTAGGAACTTGAAATTCGGAAATCTGATAGCTATTAGGCTGCATCCCCAGGAAAATTTCCAAAAAGTTCAAATTTTTCATATTTAGCCCCCCTTCCGACCCATCAAATATCGGACTGAAATTTCTTGTTAGATCCTTCCAGATGAGATAGGAACTTGAAATTCGGCAATATGATAGCTATTATTCTATATCTCAAGGAAAAAAGCCAAAAAGTTAAAATTTTTCATATTTAGCCCCCACCGAAACAAAATATCATATGATAATAATGTTATTTGTTTTACGTCCCACTAATTACTCTTTTACGGTTTTCGGAGACGCCGAGGTGCCGGAATTTAGTGCCGCAGAAGTTCTTTTACGTGCTAGTAACTCTACCGACACGAGGCTGACGTAATTGAGCACCTTCAAATACCACCGGACTGAGCCAAGTTCGAACCTGCCAAGTTGGGGCCAGAAGGCCAGCGCCTTAACCGTCTGAACCACTCAGCCCGGCAATCAGAATATTGGACTCAAATTCCGTGTTACACTCTTCCGCCAAATGAAATTATCGGACTCAAATTTCGTGTTAGACCCTTCCAGCCGGCAATCTGATACCTGTCAGCCTGTAACCCATGGAAAAAAATCCGAAAAGTTCAAATTTTTCATATTTAGCCCCCCCCCCGTTCAATCAAATTATCGGACTCAAATTTCACGCTAGACCATTCCAGCCGGCAATCTGATACCTAATGAAGCTGTAATTCAAGGAATAATTCCAAGAAGTTCAAATTTTTCATATAGCCCCCGCCCGAATCAAAAATATCGGACTCAAATTTCGGGTTAGACCCTTCCAGACCAGCTAGGAACTTGACATTCGGCAATCTGATTGCTATTAGGCTGCAACCGAAGGAAAAATTCCAAACATTCAAATTGTTCATATTTACCCCCCCCCCACCAACGAATTACTCAAATTTCGGTTTCGACCCTTCCAGATGAGCTAGGAACTTGAAATTCGGCAATCTGATACCTATTAGGCTGCAACCCAAGGAAAACTTCCAAAAAGTTCAAATTTCTCATCTTTAGCCTCCTCCCCGCCCAATCAAAATATCAGACTCAAATTTCGTGTTAGGCCCTTGCAGATGATTAGGAACTTGAGATTCGGCAATCTGATAACTGTTAGGCTGCAACCCAAGGAAAAATTCCCAACAGTTCAAATTTTTCATATTTAGCCCCCACCCCGCCCAATCAATTTATTTTTCCCCCTCCCCCAAGCAATATGGCGGACGCAATAATGCAGTGTCCTACAAAATTAAAATTGGGCAATGCTCTAGCTCCAAGCCTGTAACTGACGTAGAAATTGCAACAAGATCATGTTTTTAAAATCTTACCAACTAAAAAAATCGAATTATGAAGCCAAATTTAATTACTGTGCAGACTTTCGTTTCGAGCTATCTTGTGGCTGAACGGTAATTGCTATAATAAATGGATCGCACTTTCTGATGTAAAAATGAAGTGATCTAAAACTTTGGTCCTAAGACTTCTTGTTGTATCTCGACCCTTTCTACCTTAGACTGAGCTTCATTTTCCCGGTTTTGGTCAATTTTGTTCAACCTCCATTATTTATTTTTTCATTCACTCACTCATAGGACAGATAGATACACGAAATTCGGCAGTCTGATAGCTATTAGGCTGGAACCCATGCAAATTTTCCAAAACGTTCAAATTTTGCATAGTTATCCCCTCCCCCAATCTAAATATCGGGCTCAAATTTCGTGCTAAACCCTTCCACATGAATTTGAAGGTTGAAATTCGTCAGTCTGATAGAGACTGTAAGCGAAGGAAAAATTCCAACACGCTCCAATTTCCACATTATATATTTCATATATCAAATCAAATTATCGAACTCAAATTTCGGGTTAGACCATTCCAGATGTGCTAGGAACTTGAAATTTTGCAACATTATGGCTATTAGCCTTCAACCTACGGAAGAATTCCAAAAAATTCAAATTTTAATTTTTGCCCCTTCCCTCCCAAACAAAATGGCGGACGCCATGATGCAGTGCCCTACAAAATTAATATTTGGCAATGCTCTAGATCCAAGCCTGTAAGCGACGAAAAAATTGCAACAAGTTCAAATTTTGAATATTTAACCCACCGAAAAATCGAAGTATGAAGCCAAATGTAATGACGTTGCAGACTTTCGTTTCGAGCAATCTTGTGTGTGAAGGGCAATTGCTATCAATAAAGGGATTGAACTTTCTTGCTTAAAATGATGAGTTCTTCAACTTTGGCCTATGACGTTTTATCGTATCTCGATCCCTTCTACCTTAGATTGACCTTTATTTCCCCGGTTTTGGTCAATTTTGTTAAATTTCCATATATTATTTTACTGATTAACACACTCATAAGACAGATAGATGCACTAAGTTCTGCACGCTCCCTGGCAAGACCATTGGTGATTTGTAGACCGACTTTCATTATTCTACTGCCTTGAATGCATGGGAAACTGACGGAATATGTAGAAACACTAACTTAATTTCAGCATAATGTATGTTACTTAATCAATTTATTGTGAAGACGGTGGAGATACGGTAAAACCTCAAATAACCAAAATTGTAAGTCTTTGCATTGTCGTCCTACGTGCCAAGTTTCAAAGCTATAGCTGTCTGCTAAGTTGGCAAAATCATTTTTCAACTTGTTTAAAGCGGACGAAATTTGACATGAATCGAAACGTTCACCTCTTTCTTTGGTATACGTAGGCAAGATACCAAAAAATGCCTAAGACACTAATGTAGACGACTAAAGGGGTCGTCTGATGGCGCAATCTGTACTTTGATAGGACGTACCGTTTTGACGCAATAAATTTCCAAATGAAAGTCTGCACTATTTAGCGTGCACATTGCCTGGCTCTATATTATAATACATATACATAAAAACGTTTGGCTCACTGGCTGACATAAATGTTTACCCACTTTTGCATGAGCTAGAAACTTGAAATTATGGCAATATGATAGCTATTAGCCTGTATTGTGGAAAAGTTCCAAATGTTGATTTTTTGTTATTTTTACTTCCCTTCCCTTAAAATAAGTTGTAGACGATATGTTGCAGTGCGCCAGAAAATTAAAATTTGTCGCAGTTACGACTTTGGCCTGCAACCAACGAAGAAACTCGAAAGAGCTGCATTGTTTAACGTTTTTATCTCTAGAAAATATTGAAATCTGGAAGCAATTTTCATTATGGTGCTAACTAAATCCTACCACCAAATGGACAAGACGTTCGGATCCGATCATGAAAAGATCTACAACTTCTGACTCTGGAATTTTTGCCGTATCTTGCTCCCTTATGCCTTAGATAGAGCTGCATTTTTCAGATATAACGTCAATTTTTTACATTTTCCGTAATTAATTTTACTGTGTTACACACTCATAAGACCGATAGATTCATGAAATTTTGCAGGCTCACTGGAACGTTCGTGGGTCACACGTGAGCAAAATGCATGATTCTAGTACCTTGTAAAAATGGGAAAACGAAAGTAAAACGGAAACACTGTACTCCTAATCCAAGTTTCTAAACCAATCTACGGTGAAAACGATGCAGATACGACAAAACATCAAATAACGGAAATATAGAGCGTTTCAACCACGATAAACCTACCAAGTTTCAAGACTATAGCTCCCCGTAACATTAGGAAAATAATTTCTTATCTTGTGAGAATCGTACGTAATTTGCACCACATCGAAACGTTTAACGCTATCTTCTTTTCTATAAAACGTGAATGTTCGGTACGAGAAAATATTAGAGGATCAAACATGTACGCGAATATATGGGCAGTCTGGTGGCGCAATCCGTTTTTCGTAACGAAGTACAGGTTCGTCACAGTAATTTTCCATATGACCACTAGTAATGTAGAGGAATGGGGGGTATATTATATATATTATAGTATATTATATAAAACCATATATATTTGAGTTTCACCAATTTGTTATATCGTAAGATATTTTCAAACTGGATGATTCTTTTTTTACTCCGACCATTTCGTAATTTCATTCTCCTGTCGGTTTTTAATGATTTCCTAGTCTTGCGTGAAAATACGCTGGCGCTCCTTTTTTATGAATGCATTCACTTGGCATTCTTTTAGTGCAGAATTGAATTAGAGGAAATAAGGATGGTGGAGGCATATAAATTCTACGTTGGCCTTAAACACACTAAACTTGAAACTCACTTTATCTGTGTTATCTGTGAGTTGTGCACACGGGAAAAGCAGGGGTTTGTGCGTAGAAAGTACTAAAGCAATCAACACACACCCCAATTTACGAATCTATTTCTCTCATTCTATGTGTTTAGTCTACGTAATTCCGATAAGACAAGTATTAAGTTAAATTACGTCTGCCAAAGAAAAGATCCTATAGCATTTTATTTATATCAATACTTCCTTTCCCATGGTGCTGCAGTCCTGAGAGTTTTCAGCTACCAAGCGACCGCTAGTCCCCCCGAAGGCCTGTACTCGTAGATTATGAGGTGACACGTTGTCACCGCGACGAATCTTCTCTTCGCTTTCTAGACTGGATGAGCTCTCTCACCATCACCATCACCATCCTCAATTTTTCTCACTTACGCTGGGTAGACCCTGAGCTAGTTCTCAGATCCAGGTAAAATACGTGACCTGGCGGGAAATCGAACAGAGTCCTTCAGGTAAAAGTCTGACTCACTACTCTTAGACCACAGGGAGAGTTGCCATGTAACATTTGATGAAATTACCTTCAATCTTTTCCTTTCTTTTGGATTTTTTTCCGATCTCTTGGGGTCGGCACTTTTTATGGATTTCGGCCAGTATTTTATGGCCGGGTGTTCCTCCTGATTCCAACACTATGTGAAGGCATGCATTCACTATTGCGAGTTTCTTTGCTGGTTGGTAATATGATGTGTACCGAGCTCGATAGCTGCAGTCGCTTAACTGCGGCCAGTATCCAGTATTCGGGGGATAGTAGGTTCGAACCTCACTGTCGGCAGCCCTGAAAATGGTTTTCCGTGGTTTCCCCTTTTCACACCAGGCAAATGCTTAATTAAGGCCACGGCCGCTTCCTTCCCACTCCTAGCCCTTTCCTGTCCCATCGTCGCCATAAGACCTATCTGTGTCGGTGCGACGTAAAGCAACTAGCAAAAAAGAAGAAAGTATGATGTGTTGTAATTTTCTGTTTCTTTTGCAATCTGTTTTAGCCTACGTCGTACCAGCAATGATAGGTCTTATAGCGACAGTGGAACAGGAAAGGGCTAGGAGTGGAAAGGAAGTGGCCGTGGCCTTGATTAACGTACAGTCCCAGCATTTGCCTGGTGTGAAAATAGGAAACCACGGAAAACCATCCTCAGGGCTTGAGATGGTATTATTCGAACCCATTATCTCACGAATTCAAGCTCACAGTTACGCAATCGTAACCGCACGGCCAACTCACTCGGCGTGTTGTGTATATATGAAAAAGAGTACATAGAGGCAGACACAAACAACCAGTTCCCCGAGTCAGAAAAATTAACAAGATGCAATTGAAATCCCTGATCTGACAATGAATCGAACCCGAGACCATGTGAACCGAAGGTGCTTACGTTGAACATTCATTCAATGAGCCGGCCGATGTAAATATCTTCAATACCTAGCATTTCATGACTCTGTTGGCGAAACCTAGATTTTACAATGCACTATGCCTTCTGGTAGGGCTATAAAAATATTCATTGACTTGTCGGAGTTTCATCCTTGGCTTCGACAACATGACATTGACTGAGGTATAATTGATGCTTGTAATGCCATTCCTTATGCAGCCAGTCCCTGTGACGAATGGTATGAAAATGCCGTTCACAGAATCGATTGGTACGTGCATTTCAGTTGTCTTGGTAGAATTATATACAACAGGAACTTCCAGCACGTTGAGAAAAGCAACGGGAAACTACCTTATTCCTCATTTCCCTAATATGCCTCTTCAGGACGCCTATGAAATCTATGGCAGCTTTTGTCCGAGGCATTGAGGATCAAATCAGCGTTCGGAGTGAATACTCAACTTATATATCTAGTAAACCAAACCAAACCAAACCAAACCCCATTGCACTAGAGCCCTTGAAGGGCCTTGGCCTACCAAGCGACCGCTGCTCAGCCCGAAGGCCTGCAGATTACGAGGTGTCGTGTGGTCAGCACGACGGCTTCTCTCGGCCGTTATTCTTGGCTTTCTAGACCGGGGCCGCTATCTCACCGTCAGGTAGCTTCTCAATTCTAATCACGTAGGCTGAGTGGACCTCGAATCAGCCCTCAGATCCAGGTAAAAATCCCTGACCTGGCCGGGAATCGAACCCGGGGCCTCCGGATAAGAGGCAGACACGCTACCCCTACACCACGGGGCCGGCTTATACATCTAGTACAGTATTTAAATTATGATAAAAACCATCAGTGCAAATTAAAATTCCAGAAAATGAGAAAAAATATGTGAGTGGGAATAGTAAGCGACATACAGTACATGGACACTTCCAAACATATATTTTGCAGTAGCGGAGATAATTTAAAAACAATAGATCAAATGAATTGAAAAACTGAATTTTGTGACCCTTAAAGGTGACCTCGTCCCTTAGTAGAGAGGAGGGCAATACCGTATAAGCAATTTTTTAATACATCATTTGGTACACCAACGGGAACGTTCGTCTAGCAACAAGTGGACCAATACGAAACAAAGAAATTCAAGTAGCATTGAATTGACAACACATATAATCTACAGAGTAAAACAAGAACTGAAATAATGTCCTAAATAGAGCATATCAGGAAAACTTGGGTTAGCAACACAACTTTTGAAACGACTTGAGTATGCGGGAGAGAGTGGTTTTCGAACCCCACTGACAGTAGCCCTGAAGATGGTTTTCCGTGGTTTCCCATTTTCCACCAGGGCACGGACGCTTCCTTCCCACTCATAGCCCTCTCCTGTTCCATCGTCGCCATAAGACCTATCTGCGTCAGTGCGACGTAAAGCAACTAGCGAAAAAAAAAAAAAAAAGACTTGATGCGAAATTCCGCAGTTTAGCTGAGCAAGTTGCTTGCAATGTAGAATAGGATCGTTGACATCTGACTACAGAATTTAATTAGCAGTGATTAATTGAGTTTAAAATAAAGCGGCATGCCAACAAGAATGATATGTAACAAGTATAAAACAGACTTTATATTATCAAAGAGGTTTGTCAAAGTCAGGTACTTTATCATCAATCTGCATCACGATGTCCGAATAAAAGGAAGTGGGTCGAGTATCTTCGAGGGTAAGAACTTGCATGATGCTAATGAACCATGCTTACTGCACTGTGTTGGAACTATTCATCACCATTGACTGGTTGAGACAGTTGAAAAATACGGATGGCATTGATAAACTGTACGCTGTATAAATAATTCAAAACCATATATTTTGCTGTCAATGATATTTCTTAAATCATTATCTCCAATGGGACGACATTATTATTATCCCCATGGGGCGTAGTAGATGTTAGGTGAAAAAACAAGTTGCAATTTTCTGGTCGGTTAACACGTTTAATTAAATAGCAGCAGCTTGGGTGTGTTATAAAATCCAAATAAATGCGCTAATGAAATAAATAAGAGAGGAAAATATAGCACTTATACAAACAACTAAAAGAACACAAAGAGTTGAAAAGTATGTCAAACTTGAGACGCTGGAGTTCTGACCACAACTTGGCAGGTTCGATCCTGGTTCGGCTCGGTGGTATTTGAAAGTGCTCAAATACGTCAGCCTCGTGTCGGCAGATTTACTGGCTAGTAAGAGAACACCTGCGCGACAAAAGTCCGGCACCTCGGCGTTTCAGTAAACCGTAAAAAGAAGTTAATGGGAAGTAAAACAATTATTATTATTATTATTATTATTATTATTATTATTATTATTATTATTATTATTATTATTATTATTATTATTATTATTATTATTTGTACCGGGCGGTACATCTCCACGCCGCTAATTCAAACATTGCGCCAGTTGAGACTCCTCTGCAGGAGAAAGCTTGAACTTTAACAACCATATTAATTCTAAGGTTTCTCAGAAGATGTCTCTACTGTAAATGTTGAAGTGTTCTAAACTATGCCTGTTTCGATGTGTATTTGTTTGCTTTGCAGTAAGAAATTTGAACATTCTCTAACAGATGTCTCTACCAAAACTGATAACGCTCTCTGGTGTAAAGGAATGAACTGTCCGGAAGAAATTTAACATTCATAAGTTTTGTTTTTGCTAAATTTTGTTCTGTGGTTTGAGAGTTGGCAATATAATCCTTTCTTTCCGCTTGTTTTGAATGTAACCAATCAAAAATTTCTGTAATTAATTTTCCACCAATCCTAGATGTCTTCTTCAGTTTTGACTTGTAATCTTTAGCCTACCAATAAAATTTTGTGGGCGGGTTGTAATCATTCATGAAACGTCTCGAATTTTCCGCGAGGGTATATAAACTGCTGATTTTCTTGTCTCCTGGCCACTTCAGTAACATCTATCCGTGTGTGATTATGTAGCAGGGGGCGGAAAGCGCCTCATTCTTCGGGCAGCAGTTCATCCATAAGGTAATGGCCTTTTAATAACTTCTTTACTCGCTAGCTCAGCAGTTTAACCCTCGGGGCAGGTTCGAAATTTTTATCCTGTAACTTTCCTAAAATTCTATCTCTTTAACTACAAATTGGGATAGAGAGTGCCTAACCCTCTCGAGCTCCCACTCATAGTGTTTTGAGGTGACTACGTTTTCATAACAGTTTCCCTTCTCTTTGTAATGTAATACAGTTTTCCTATCGTGTCACCTCCGTAGTATGGGATTAGCCCTTGCATAAGCGGCCTAGTGCCAAATAGGTTTTAAAAAGGTGTATTAGGAGTGCAAGTTACGCCTCCACTCATGTTGGTATTTTGGGGCCAAGTAATTATCCTGTTTCTTTACTGAATAGGCCTCAGTAGGTTGGGTATTTTTACCCCTGTTCTTGTGTGCCTGGAGGGCAGCTTGAAGGTAGAGTTTGGTGTGGCCTTTGAATAGGCTTGAACTTTGAGAGCGGGTTGCTCTTTCTTAAATTTGGTTTCTGTGTGCCTCGAGCAGGCTTAACTGGGTAATTGGGAGCTAGTGCTCCTTGGCATGGTTGGGGTTTTCTGCCCCTTTGTTAAACGTTGTTCATATGTAAAGTTGGGCTCATTGCTCAAGGATTGCGTGTCTGGGGGCTCGAAGCCCAAATCCATTAACAAATTGCAATTGTACATTCTTAATTTGTTGATATGCTACTGAGTACCTGTCATACTTGTTATTTCTTGATCTTGAAAAGAAAATATAATCTTTGTTAAATTTTAAATTAACTTTAATTTCATAAGTTGAGACCTATTCATCCCAGCACCTTCTTTCACCTCTGCTGTTCCACAGATACCTGGGAATATTATTATTATTATTATTATTATTATTATTATTATTATTATTATTATTACTATATCATGAGTATTCGTATGTAAAACAAAGAATGTAATTCACATTACAAAGTGTTAATGAATTTGGAGAGGTGGTAAGTAAGGGAGCTGTAACCAAATGAAACCCCATATCACTACGACACTGATGGGGCTTGGCCTCCCAAGCGATTGAAGCTGAGCAGGTAACTTACAGATTATAAGAGGAGGGGCGACCAGTGCTGCGAATCCTCCCGGTCGTTATTCTTGGAATTCTAAACCGGAGCCGCTAGATAGCTCCTCAGTTGTTGTCGCGTAGGCTGAACACCTCGAAGCACCCATTGAATCCTGGTAAAGATCCCTGACCTGGCCAAGAATCCAACCCAGGGCGTCCTGGTACCAGGCATACTCACTGCTACTAGGCCGTGGGGACGCTAAAAGTAGAATAACCTAATGAAAAATACGCTTGTGCAATATTTCACTGAAAGAAGTGCAAGACACCAAAACAGAATCTGCAAGTGAAAACACACAGGCGAGTATTTACGAGAAAAGTGATCGGTTTATAAAAAATAAATTAACTAATGAAAGACGTCACGTATAGTGAATGAGATAATACAAGAAAGTGAAGAGAATCTATTCAGGTACAGGTGTGGGCAGAGGGATAAATTTCTGATGGAAGAGATCACTGTCCGCCTGTGTGGTGTAGTGGATAGTGTGATTAGCTGCCACCCCCGGAGGCCCGGGTTCGATTCTCGGCTCTGCCACGAAATTTGAAAAGTGGTACGAGGGCTGGAACGGGGTCCACTCAGCCTCGGGAGGTCAACTGAGTGGAGGTGGGTTCGATTTCCACCTCAGCCATCCTGGAGGTGGTTTTCCGTGGTTTCCCACTTCTCCTCCAGGCAAATCCAGGGATGGTACCTAACTTAAGGCCACAGCCGCTTCCTTCCCTCTTCCTTGTCTATCCATTCCAACTTCCCATCCACCCGCAAGGCCCCTATTCAGCATAGCAGGTGAGGCCGCCTGGGCGAGGTACTGGTCATCTTCCCCGGTTGTATCCCCCAACCTAGAGTCTGAAGTTCCAGGACACTGCCCTTGAGGCGGTAGAGGTGGGATCCCTTGCTGAGTTCGAGGGAAAAACAGACCCTGGAGGGAAAACAGATTCAGAAGAAGAAGAAGAAGAAGAAGAAGAAATCTTTTGTAGAGGGAACTTAGAGTAACAAAGAAAAGTATGAATATGCACTAAAAGAACAAACACAAAAAGCCAACTTGAAAAATTTAAGTTACTTAGTGAAAATATATAGGCCTAACGTATGCGAGTTTACCGCCACATTGATTTCACTCCTTTTCTGTTATCACGGAGATGAAATAAACCCTAGACAAAAATCTTGACTTTCAGGAACTCCGGTAGAAAATACCTTCACCAGTTCATATGTAGAAGTGGTTCACCTGGAAGTTTTCTGAGTGCAGTTGAAATGATTCGAATACGGTAGTTAAACGTCTACTTCAAGTAGGCCCTACTATGTGGTGATGAAAGTTAATGACCAAAAGCAAGCGTCCAACTCCATGGCTAAATGGTTAGCGTGCTGGCCTTTGACCACAGGGGTCCCGGGTTCGATTCCCGGCAGGGTCTGGAATTTTAACCATAATTAGTTCTCTGGCACGGGGGCCGGCTGTATATGTCGTCTTCATCATCATTTCATCCTCATCACGACGCGCAGGTTGCCTACGGACGTCAAATCAAAAGACCTGCACCTGGCGAACCGAACCCGTCCTGGCATCTCACGGCACTAAAATCCATCCGCCATTTCATTTCGTATTTACCTAAAGCAGGCGACAATTGTCCTGGCTGCAGCTCAGACTCTTTGCCAACAGAGGAAGAATGCGTAGGCCACCGTGGCTCATTCGCTAGTGCATTGGATGTAAAATACAAAGGCTATGAATTTGGTTCCCACTGACGTCCGATTGGCAACTTTTGTACTGTACTTAACACCTCTTCAGCACGACTTAACACGCTGAAAGTCTATCAGGAACATCAAGATAATGAGATCTATAGAATTACCGAATTGAATTCATTACTATGCGGCCTCATGCCTCCTTTATCATTCATATGGTATTTTTTCAAGTTTAGCGCATGGAAGAAGGTATTATACCTACTAGTATGTGATATTTCCAACAGCCTGCTTTTGAAGAGACTCTACTGTATGACAGTAAAGCTAGATGGACTCTGGTCGGAAGTAACAAACCTGAAAGTGTGATTGCTGGTTCGAACAGGTAGAATAAATGGCTAAGATACGGATGAACTCGATAATAACATTGTCTTGTGGACCAGTCTGTTTATATTACAGGATCGGATATTGCTTCACCTACTCCATTTCTCTGAATCCTATTCAGTCACTCGTTTGTCCAGTCCAATAGCCCTCATTTTCTTGAATAGTCTCCCATAATCTACCCTATCATAAGCTTTGCATAGGTCAACAGCGATGCACTCCATATTTCCTAAATACTCGCTATATCTTGCCGAAGTCCTGCAAGTTGAACTTCATCGGAATTTTTCGTAAACCCGAAGTGTCTTCTATCAAACCAGTTAGCAATATCATCGGAAAGAATACATTCCCAGAGCTTACAAGTAGCATATGGCAAGCAGGTTCGCCTGAAAGTATCCACTTTATAATTATCACCCTTTCCTTAGTACGATTGCAGCTCTCTATTCATTTGATATAGTTCATTTATGCAAACAGTAATCAGACTATTTCAGAAATGGCACTATATCTCAACCCGTTGCTTTTAGTACTCGTACATTCAGAGAAATCTTATCAATCCCAGCTGCTTTAATAGCTTTCAAACTTCGTACCCTTTTGTAGATATATTTATTATCATAGGTAAATTTGAGTACTTAGCCGGTATTAATCACCTTCTCAACCTGGACATAATCCTTATACCCAAATACCTCAATATACTGCTGGCTGAATACTTCTGCCTTCTTTACATCCTCACATATGCACTTGCCTTCTCCATTAATGGTCCCTGGAATGTCCTTCCTGGAACTTGCATCTGCATTAAAGTACCTATATATATACTTCCGTTTTTCCCTAAAATTCATATGACTGCCAATATTATTAGTCCTCATGTTATTAGCTGATTTTCTTGCTAAATTCAGTTTCCTCTTAAGTTCCTTCAGTTTCTCCAATCTTCCACAACCATTCCATTGATTTCTTTCCAACCTCCATCTCCTGTTTAATATCCTTATATCTCTCTTATAATATAGTCGGGTATTTACCATTCCTTACCACCTTTAACGCCAACGGCCGTAGCCGTGTTGAAACACCGGATCCCGTGAGATCTCCGAAGTTCTTTTTTTAATTTTTTTTGCTAGGGGCTTTACGTCGCACCGACACAGATAGGTCTTATGGTGACGATGGGAGAGGAAAGGCCTAACAGCTGGAAGAAAGCGGCCGTGGCCTTAATTAAGGTACAGCCCCAGCATTTGCCTGGTGTGAAAATGGGAAACCACGGAAAACCATTTCAGGGCTGCCGATAGTGGGATTCGAACCTACTATCTCCCGGATGCAAGCTCACAGCCGCGCGCCTCTACACGCATGGCCAACTCGCCCGGTGATCTCCGAAGTTAAGCAACATTGGGCGTGGTCAGGAGTTGGATGGGTTGCCACGCGCTGTTGGTGGGGGGGGGGGGGTAAGGGAATGGAGGAGCGGAAAGGAACTGGCCACCCTAGCGCACATAAACTCCGGCTCAGGAACACCTCTGCGGAGGTTCGGACCTGCCTTCGGGCAGAATAACCCTTACCCTTACCACCTTTAACGGTACCTACTTGTTTTCACCCTCCTCAACAACTGCTTTAAACCCATCCCATAGACAGTCTGTGAGCTTGCACTCGAGAGACAGTGAGTTCTAACCCCCCTGTCGGCAGCCCTGAAGATAGTTTCTTCTAGCTCTTTCGTGTTCCATCGTCGCGGGAAAAACTTCTCTGTCAGTGTGACTTAAATTCAATTAAAAAAAAAAAAAAAGAGGAACAGTCCCATTTGTGACGTCCGAAGGGATTACGATTTCTTAGTCTTTTTAATAGTGTACATATTCTTTATAATATTATATCAACATTTAAACGTTAGTTTCAAACAATGAAAAGTCACAAATAGTCCCCCTCCGTTGTGTAGTGGTTAGCGTGATTAGCTGCTACCCCCGGAGGCCCGGGTTCGATTCCCGGCTCTGCCACGAAATTTGAAAAGTGGTCAAACACATTCGTGATCACTTATACCATCTATTACTATAGAGATCATCCGGTTTCTCAGCACCACGTCTAGAATATTTCCCCTCTAGTTAGTTCCATCTCTTTATCATTCAGCTGTCCTTCTCAGATAAATTTCATTACCATTTTTTGGGTCATGTTTTCTGTCATTCCCATTACCCTCCCAGTTAACATTTGGTAACTTGAGCTCATCTGCTACAATACCGTTCTTATCTTTTCTGTGGCGACTTGGCCGTGCGGTTAGGAGCGCACATCTGTGAGCTCGCTTCCGGGAGATAGGGGGTTCGAACCCCAATGCCGGCAGCCCTGAAGATTTCCCAATTTCACACCAGGCATTGCTGGGGCTGTACCTCAGTTAAGGCCATGGCCACTTCCTTCCCATTCCTAGGCCTTTCCTGTCCCATTGTCGCCATAAGACCAGTCTGTGTCAGTGCGACGTAAAGCAACTAACAAAAACAAAATCACTTCTCCGAATCTAGTTGCGACGCATTCGAGCCAAGATACCAGGGTTGTTCCGAATATCCTCTGCTGCTTAAACCATACGTTCTCGGAGGTCATCTGAAGTCGGTATTTTAATTCGATATACTTTGTTTTTGTCTGTCCCCAGACGTCAGACGCCGAGGTGCCGGAATTTAGTCCTACTAGAGAACTTTTACGTGCCAGTAAATCTACCGACACGAGGCTGACGTATTTGAGCACCTTCAAATACCACCGGAGTGAACCAAGACCAAACCTCCCAACTTTACGCAGCGCGGCACCAATCATCTTGCCGGGCTGAGTCGCTCACATGGTTGAGGCACTGCCTTCTGACCCCATCTTAGCAGGTTCGATCCTGGCTCAGTCCGGTAGAATTTGAAGGTGCTTAAATACGTCATCGTTGTGTCAGTAGATTTACTGGCACGTGAAGAACTCCCGCGGTACTACATTCCGGCAACTCGGCATCTCCGAAAAAGTGAAAAGTAGTTAGTGGGACGTAAAGGCAATAACATTATTATTATTGTTATCACCTTACCTGCACGGTTCGTAGTGATAACTTACCTGGAATTCTTCATAGGTACGTTACTAGAGCTTTCAGAGTACGCGCTGTTTCGACTACGTAGACACATGTGGTTTTTACACGGTGGTGCACCACGTGATATAAGCCGCTTACTGCGTGATCATTTGGATCAGACATTTGTCCAATGGTGGATAGGACGACATGGACCCATGAATTGGCCCGCCAGATCTCCAGACCTTAATCCAATGGACTAGCGTCTCCTAATAGTACGAGGTGCAACGAAATGAAACGACAATTAAAACTTCAAAATGTATCCGCTAACTAAAATCTAAAACGAATGATGATGACGAAATGACTATGAATCCAAAACAATCATTGGATACGTCGGTAAGGATCACGTGTACCTGTACGTCTCACAGAGTACCCTAGACCGGTTTTCGAGGACAGGAAGTGGTGTGGCATGTGTTTCTACGACCCTTACTTGCCCAGCGGCTAGGGGGAGGCACAGCAACATGTGTTGGCCTTCGATAACAAACAGGTTCAACGACCTCTACACTACTCACGAGGACAGTATGGCATAACCGGCGTTTCCTACTACGTCCGTTCATAACACATTACGCCCTGAAGTATGCAGCTCATTTATGGGGAATCTAATATTACAAGGCAAAAAGTACATATGTTCTGAGATGTATTTTTCTTTGCCGTTTAGCTAAATATCTGCTCGTATACCCCTGACACCATGTATACATGACAGCTAGAAACATAGAATTTGGCTCACATATGGCTACCCGGAGGGCCAATGTTTGTGCAGAATTTTATCGTTCCATCTTTTATATAAGACCGTCAAAATATGTATTAAATATGCAATAACATCAAAATTTACGTTCACTCGAGAAACAAAGCTAAATCTAACATATAAGGGATACAGATACTACAAAAATTCATAGTACCAAAGTTGTAGATCACTCCAAATTGAATAGAGATTTTTCTATCCGTTTTGTGATACGACGTACCGTTTAGCCACGAAATACATCGAAACAAAGGTCTGCACCGCCAATAAAATTTATCCCTTATTTCGTTATTTAGCGCGGTAAAAAGGGAAATATATAAACATCTCGGAATTTTCCCGTCTGTTATAGGCTAAAGCCTATCATTTTGCAAAATTTCAAATATATACCTCGCCTGGCAGATTGTGCCGCCATCGTGATTTTGGGGAGTGGAGTGAAATGAGAACTTTCAGGAAACGAAGCTAAAATATATGCAGATGGTCACTGTTACACCTGAAACGGATAACTGTAAGATAATTTTGCCAAAATAGTCAATGTACAGACACACGGTTGTTACGATTTTCTTTATTTTATAAGTATCATAATATAAATGCTTCAACCCCTATTCAATTATTTTCAAGTCCACTTAAGTGCATTTTCCGAAAACAAAAATAAATACAAGTTTCTTTATTTTTAATGAATTCCAAATACCAATTTTCACGACCGTAACATCTTCAGTTTTTGAGATATAAGTATCCTCATAAAGGGTATTGAATCCCCTTTTCATCATTTTCCACCCGCTTAGGGGAATTTTCCGAAAACAAAAAATACGTGTTTCTTTATTTTTAAAGCAGATTCCAAACACCAAGTTTTACGTCTGTAAGCTGTCAAGTTTTTCAGATATATATGCACTCATTTAAAAATTTCACACCCCTTTTCACCCCTTTAGCGATGGAATATCCAAATATCCTCCCTTAGTGAGCACCTACACTGTAATATAAATGTATCCCCAAAATTTTGGCTGGGTGTTGATTACAGCAGTCGGAGTTAGCCTTTTATCCTATACAGGAGAAGATTAGAGTCGAAAATGTCGTGATAACTCACTTGGGAGATATCAACTTACTAGGTTAAATGGTAGAGGGAAACAGAGCACCACTCCCCCAAACCCCATGGCACTACAGCCCATGAAGGGCCTTGACCTACCAAGCGACCGCTGCTCAGTCCGAAAGCCTGCGGATTACGAGGTGTCATGTGGTCAGCACGACGATTCCTCTCGGCCATTATTCTTGGCTTTCTAGACCGGGGCCGCTATCTCACCGTCAGATAGCTCCTCAAATCTAATCACGTAGGCTGAGTGGACCTCGAACCAGCCCTCAGGCCCGGGTGAAAATCCCTGACCTGGCCGGGAATCGAACCCGGGGCCTCCGGGTAAGAGGCAGGCATGCTACCCCTACACCACGGGGCTGGCATAAACAGAGCACAAATCTCTGAAATACGTCTTGGAGGTGATAATATGATTTTGGTAGGTTTTTGTCGAGAATAAAATAAGATATGATGTTATATGTTTTACATGGTGGGATGACAATAAGTTCGTGTGACTATTTCTAGCCGAGTGCAGTCCTTTTAAGGCAGGGCCCCCGATGAGGGTGGGTGATATCTGCCATGTGTAGGTAACTGCATGTTATCGTGGTGGAGGACAGTGTTATGCGTGAGTTTCAGGAATGTCGGGGACCGCACATACACCCAGCCCCCGGGCCATTGGAATTAACCAATGAAGGTTAAAATCCCTGACCCGCCCGGGAGTCCAACCCGGGACCCTGTGAACCGAAGGCCAGTACGCTGACCATTCAGCCAACGAGTTGGAAACATGGTAGGATATGTCTTCGATACGAAAAGTAATTAGTCATTTAGGAAAATTATGATAAAATTTACGACGCTGATTTATAAAGAAGTGAATATAGATTTGCTAAATGATTATATAGGCGTATTATGATGGATTTTAAGGTAAGCTCTCGATGATATTACCAAAAATAGATACGATATATGTTTTATTGAAATGTGATTTCGTATTAATGACAAATGTGAGTTTTGAAGGTTAATGTCGGATGATCATCAGCCCAGTATACTTAATAATAATAATGTTATTTGCTTTACGTCCCACTAACTACTTTTACGGTCTTCGGAGACGCCGAGGTGCCGGAATTTAGTCCCGCAATAGTTCTTTTACGTGCCAGTAAATCTACCGACACGAGGCTGTCGTATTTGAGCACCTTCAAATACCACCGGACTGAGCCAGGATCGAACCTGCCAAGTTGGGGTCAGAAGGCCAGCGCCTTAACCGTCTGAGCCACTCAGCCCGGCCCCAGTGTACTTATTAAGATGTATCTCATCTAGTAGGTGATGAATATGGGATAATTATCATAATACCACATATTAGTTGATGATATGTTGTTTTTTTAAAAGAGAATGTCCTCTCAGAAAACTTAAGTTATAAACATATAAGAGTTCATCTTTGAAAAAGGTTCTCGAAAATAGAATTAAAAGACTATAAATGCATATTTCGTCAGGTATTGGAATTATTTCATGTTAAATCGTGCAGAGACTCATATATACTGTCAAGTAACAGTGTTACTCCTTGTTTTTTCTTTTTAAGTTTTAATGAATGGGGTCCACTCTGCCTCGGGAGGTCAACTGAGTAGAGCGGGGTTCGATTTTCTCCTCAGCCATCCTCGAAGAGTTTTACGTCCCCATTTCTCCTCCAGGCAAATGGTATGTGACTTAAGGCCACGGCCGCTTCCTTCCCTCTTCATTGTCTATCCCTTCCAATCTTCCCATCCCCCTAGCAGGCCCCTGTTCAGCATAACAGGTGAGGCCACCTGGGTGAGGTACTGGTCCTCCTTCCCAGTTTTACCCTCAACACAAAATCTCAAGCTCCAGGACACTGCCCTCGAGGCGGTAGAGGTGGGATCTCTCGTCGAGTCCGAGGGAAAAGTCAATCCTGGGGAGAAAACAAGTTACGATAGAAAGTAATTAATGAATACATTATCTTCCTCAATTCTGTTGCAATTGGTGGAATGCTGTTTTTCTCGATTTATTTCGTACGTTACGCAGGATTAGACATCATGATCTTGTGATAATTGACGTTAATGGTGTCATTTATGTTTATTACGTAGTTCTACTGGCATCGTTGAATATATTTGATGTTATGGTCTCAGTTTTTCTTTTCACGGTAACATGACTTTAAGTACTTAAATAACCAATCGTCCGTTTTTAGGACTAATAAATGTCGAGGAGGAATAATAATAGGAAAAATTTGTGAACGATGGAATTAAATTAAACTACGTCAGACCGAGCTCGATAGCTGCAGTCGCTTAATTGCGGCCAGTATCCAGTATTCGGGAGATAGTAGGTTCGAACCCCACTGTCGGCAGCCCTGAAGATGTTTTTCCGTGGTTTCCCATTTTCACACCAGGCAAATGCTGGGGCTGTACCTTAATTAAGGCCACGGCCGCTTCCTTCCCACTCCTAGCCCCTTCCCGTCCCATCGTCGCAATAAGACCTATCTGTGTCGGTGCGACGTAAAGCAACTAGAAAAAAAAACTATGTCAGGAATAATTAAAATTCAGTCAATTAAGAACCTTTTGAAATATTTACGTAATAACTATTTCCACTTTATATTCATTCACTTCTTATGCAGTATATGGACGTAATTAAGAGATTGCTAATACAAGCCGGTAACTTAACTGAAATTAATCATTAATTAATAGTCATGACTGATTATGAGACCTACGTTTATCCTCGTAACTATGAAATAATTATAACCAGTCGCGTAACATGAAATATGAATATAATTTGAGATGCTATGAAATAATTATCCATCCTATATTGAAGGTCGTCGATTATTGAAAGGGTTTTAAACTGAATAAATATAACACGTTTTCTAGATAATTGGAGGGATATATAATTTAATATACTAGACTTTAACATAATCATTTAATCACACATTTCTTTCAAATTATGTACCAGCGACTTCGCGAAGACAAACTTTTAATCCTTGTTTTACCTCAACCCTGGAGATATCTCATATCAGAAGACTGAGCAGTGCTGCGGTTAGTTATGTTGAACCCATCCTAGAAATAATTTAGGTCGCCCAACGATGGATCCCAATTCGGGTACAGTATTGATGTGCTATTTTCGAAGATATTAGTTGTTACCAAGGGCTCATAATTGTAGCCCATACACAGATTTTAGTAATTATTAAAATGTGTAATTTTAGAAATTTATACTTTTTCTAATAGAACAATGCCTATTGGCAATAAAAAATAAAAATCGAGTAAATTAGAATGTCAATGGTGTTCATTTCAGAATTCTAGTACAGGTATTGAAAATGAAACCCTACAACCTGTTTTCCAGTCATTGACCGGGTCAGAGATGAAATGAATGAAACATATATAGGATATTATTACAATGGGGTCGCCACTCCCAAGGTGATTTATTAATGAGTGATAAATGCAATGAAATGATAATAGAGAGTGTTGCTGGAATGAAAGATGACAGGGAAAACCGGAGTACCCGGAGAAAAACCTGTCCCCACTCCGCCTTGTCCAGCACAAATCTCACATGGAGTCACCATGGCATCCAGCGGTGAGAGGCCGACGCGCTGTCATCTGAGCCACAGAGGCTCAGTACAGGTATTATGTACAAGCTATAGTGGTCTGAAAGTTGTAAACACCCGTAGTTGTCTGCTCCATGTCTCAGCACAAACTTTAAAGGAAAGTCTTTTCCTTTTTCCCCTTATATCTCTTTTCCCACATGTGTGGGGTCGCGGGTGCGAACTGTCGCACATGTGAATTTGGCCCTGTTTGACGGCCGGATGCCCTTCCTGACGCCAACCCTATAGGAGGGATGTAATCACTATTGCGTGTTTATGTGGTGGTTGGTAGTGCAGTATGTTATCGGAATATTAATATAACAGTGTTGGGACAGACACAAACACCCAGTCCCCGAGCCAGAACTATTAATCGGATGTGATTAAAATCCCCGACTGGTCGAGAATCGAATCAGGGACCCTCTGAACCGAAGGCCTCGACGCTGACCATTCAGCCAGTGAGTCGGACATTAAAGAAAAGTGAATAAACACATTCTTGGAATCTGAAGAAGGAGAAATAGCCTTCAAAGATTGTGTTCAAAATGATGACCACCAGCTTTCAGTATGCCATGTAAAGACTATGGAATTTCGTGTGGCTATTTCTAGCCGGGTCGAGCTCGATAGCTGCAGTCGCTTAAGTGCGGCCAGTATCCAGTATTCGGGGGATAGTAGATTCGAACCCCACTGTCGGCAGCCCTGAAAATGGTTTTCCGTGGTTTCCCATTTTCACACCAGGCAAATGCTGGGGCTATACCTTAATTAAGGCCACGGCCGCTTCCTTCCCACTCCTAGCCCTTTCCTGTCTCGTCGTCGCCATAAGACCTATCTGTGTTGGTGCGACGTAAAGCAACTAGCAGAAAACAAAACAAATTCTAGCCGGGTGCAGCTCTTGTAAGGCAGACCCTCCGATGGGGCTGGGCGCCATCTACCATGTGTAGGTAACTGCGTGTTACTGTGGTGGAGGATAGTGTTGTGTGTGGTGTGTGAGTTGCAGGGATGTTGGGGACAGCACAAACACCCAGCCCGCGGGCCATTGAAATTAACCAATGAAGGTTAAAATCCCCGACCCGGCCGGGAATTCAAACCCGGAACCCCCTGAACCGAAGGCCAGTACGCTGACCATTCAGTTGCTAGTTGCTTTACGTCGCACCGACACAGATAGGTCTTATGGCGACGATGGGATAGGAAAGGCCTAGGAATGGGAAGGAAGCGGTAGTGGCCTTAATGATGGTACCGCTCCTTCTGAATTTCCTACATTCTATTTTTGATCTTCTTAGGGGGTATACTAGTTCTTTTTATCTATATTACTATTTTGGCTTCTAATGAACTATTTTATACCTATAAAAACCCTCATCATCATCGTATTGTCAATCACCTTTTTTTAAATTATTTCGTCAGTAAGAGATCCATATCCTATTTGCCTGGTGTGAAAATGGGAAACCACGGAAAACCATTTTCAGGGCTGCCGACAGTGGGATTCGAACCCACTATCTCCCGGGTGCGAGCTCACAGCTGCGCGCTCCTAACCGCACGGCCAGCTCGCCCGGTACGGACATGTAAAGACTGATGCTCACGTTTTAGAATTTCATCAGAACTTTCAGCGCTGGCAGTAGTAATACGTCGTTTCATATCATCTGGTATAGTCTGTATGACCTAGTAAACAGTTTCTTTTAGTTTTTCATAGAGAAAATAATCTAAAAGATTCAAATCTGGTGAACGGGCTGGCGAAGGTCCCCTTTGTACACTCCTAAGTTTTGGAAACAGTCGGTGAAGACAAGCGATAGTACGTCGTGCACCATGCTCTTGAAAGCCATCATATTGATGCCACATGTACCTCCTAGTCTGCAGTGGAAGGTCTTCTAACATCTGTGGAATTTGTTCTGTGCAAAGGTTGAGTTACTTTTGAGAATCTAGTGTTCATTCTATGAAAAATGGCCTATGAGTTGATGGTTCTCTATTTCCACACCACACAATGACACTCCATGGACCTTGACGTTCCATCTGGCGAAGCTAATTGGGTTTGTTTACGGACCGCTAGTGAGTGCATGTTTCGGAGGTTTACTTGGCCATGGTTAGTGATGAAGCAACATTTACAAAACAAGATATATGATAAAACTGATGTATCTTGTCTAATGTACAAAAGTTAACACGATTCTCAAAATGCTCCGACCGAGCGTGTAGGCCGTGCGGTTTGCAGCGCGCAGGTGTTATCGTGCATTCGGGAGATAGTGGGTCCGAATTCCACCTTCAGCAGCCCCGAAGATGCTTTTGCGTTGTTTCCCATTTTCACACCGGACAAATGCTGGGGATGTTCTATAATTAAGGCCACGGCCTCTTTCTTCTTACTCCTAGCCCTTTCTTATCCCATCGTCACCATAAGACCTATCCGTGTCGGTGCGACGTAAAACAATTAGTAAAATTTAAGAAAAGAATCCTCCGAGAACCGTAAACAGTAGTCAGTGGGACGTAAAATCCATTACATTATTATTGATTCTTAAAATTGTTTCCATGCAGCTCTTGATGGAGAGAGACATGATACGGATGGATCGTATAACGGTGCAGAACGCTTGCCTGACTCATGCCGCTTCCTCTTGTGATTGCACGGGAACTAACGTGCGGATCTACAGCATCAGCAGCTAGAACATTTATTTCATCCTCTTCTCGAGTCAATCACTTGTTTATGTTACGTTTTCTAGGTGTTACACTTCCAGTTTCACGTAATTGGTTTAAGTAGTTCACAAATAAGTGTCGATATTCTTAACGTCATTCCGCGTACACAGCTCATGAACGAACAACATTATTCCTACATTATACATACACCACTAACATGTTGACATTTTCAGCATTGGTAAATACCATCTCCCACCACGTCCTACTTCTTGAACTATCACAAAGTAACTGACAAGGAAATCGCAATAAAATCAGTGTACTATAAAGAAGGCACACATAACAACATCATAGCCTCGTAACTAGGCAGCTGAATTGAGCAGATAACTGTCGGTATTTACTTTTTTAAACTAGGATAACTCGTAAACTATTTGTACTATAATCCTGGAAATACGTCATTGATATTCTAATTTACTCTAGCTTCATTTTTTTATGTCAATAGGCATAGTTCCATTAGAAAAATATAACTTTATAAAATAGTACATATTATAATTATTTTTGAAACCTGTGTGGGGGCTACAATTATGAAGCCTTTGTTACACTTCATTTCTGTGAAAACATCACGTCAATGGTAGGGCCTAACTTCCATTTCGGAGATATTTGTGGTGCAAGTTTTAGGTGATTCATCTTGCATATGAGCCTTTCGCCTAGAATATCACACCTCCGCAAGAATAGCGACACAACTCTAAAAAAGGAACGTATCCCAGTGTGACGATTTATAGCAACAACATATAGGTTGATTAAGATTCTTTGACAAGACGTTCAAGGAGAAAAGAGCTGGGACCAATTGGAGGTTAGTGGATGTAATAAGAAGAAGAAAAAAAGTTAATCAAAACAGTATATTGTTTCTACAAAGGAAATCAATTTTAAATTTTACAACTCAATTTTGTAACCTGACACACACAAAAGAAAACACTCATCGTGAATGACGTACATTAGAATAGAATCCCTAGACCATTTACAAATTATAATATTTGACTAATCAAATGAACGCGGTAACCTATAAAGCCTCGGAAAATATGGACACAAATTTACAAAAAAAGGTAAACAAAGAGAGAAGAAAGGCACGGGAAGGACCAAGGACGGGGATCACAATAATGGGAGTCGCCTGACTATAAACATTGCCAAATGCAGGAACAGTTTTATGTGATAAGTTGTACCGTCCAGGCCACAAGTTCAATCACTCACCAACTCTTGAAATTGGATATTACTCAATGTTCATTTGTTAAGAAAAAAATATCACTCATATCATACTTAAAAGAAAACCGGCCAGAATAATGAAGATAACTCCAAAATCCATAGGAGGAGAATTATAAAATAAATACTCTGTTGCTCACCCAATGCAGCAAATAAAAGAATTGGAGCTTCCCAGCAAATACTGGGAAGTCCTCAGACGACCCTCCAACCACACTCGGAATCAGTGCTGGACTGAAGACCGAGTATGTGGGGGAAGCCTTTATACCGCTGCAGAAAGTTCCGGAAAAAAGTACACAAAACGTCGAGAAATATCGGACACTGACGTAGCAGATGACGTAACGCAGAGGAGACTCAGTGTGTAGTTAGCAGTTCACCAGGACGGATGCACGGCGCGGCAGCAGAGAAGGTCCAAGGCCGGTTAGATGAATGAAGTATCGGCGAGTATATGAAGTTCCAGATGACGGTAGCCGAAAATAGGTGAGTGATCGTTACATATTCCCCGCCGGCCAGGAATCCGAAGGATTCCGGAAATCAAGATGGACCCGACGAATGGCGACGGGCGAAGAGGAAGGAAGAAAAAGAGGAGCTGGAACAAAAGCAGACTCGGCAAGAAACAAAGTTTAAATAAACATAATAAAGGCACAAGGAAGGGAAGGGGGGGGGGTATTAAAAATTTACAATAAACAAACACAGTATGGTCTAGGGTATTTAACATACATAATATATAAAAAAAATAAAACAAAAGAAGGGGAACATTCCCCAATATTCACCAAGGTGGGAGAGTCCAGTTGACCCGGGTGGGGTTGAAGGGTCACTGGGTAGAGCAAAAGAGAAAAGAAAAAGAAAGAAATTACTGAAAATACTGTTTCAACTGCGAAACATGGGCCTTTTTAATAATGGAAGGATCATTTGCATCCTGTAATAAAACAGAAACCGGAGTAGAGAAGTGAATGATTGAAAAAGGGCCTGTCCAACGAGGGCAAAGTTTAGCAGATATATGATCATTCGCGGAACTTTGAGGATGATTCTTTAACAGTACTTTATCTAAAGGTTTAAATTTTGATGGACGGTGCCCACGGTCGTGAACCCGTCGATGGACCTCCCGTGCCTGGTGCAATTTAGTTAAGGCCCTTTTCCACTCCGCTTGAGTGACTTGATTAGGGGGGCAAAGGAGCAAAGAAGGTAGATCCCATGTTAAATCCAAAGGAGTTTGCAAATCTCTACCCAAAAACAATTTCGCCGGGGAAAAAGAGGTAGAGTTATTGATGGCAGAATTAAGTGCTAGGGCAAAGGCAGGAAATTCAGAATCCCAATGGCGTTGATCTTCGGAATGAAAAATGGACAATAGAACTTTCAAATTTCTATGATATCGTTCGACGAGATTGGCTTGAGGATGGTAGGGGGAGGTAAAGACCTTGTTAATACCATTCATAAAGCAAAAGTTGTAAAAGGATTGTGAGGTAAAAATGGTAGCGTTATCCGAAACTAGGTATTTCGGTAGACCAATAATAGGGAAAATTTGGTCATTCAAAAGCCGAATAATAGTCTGAGCAGAAAGCGTACGCAATGGACGCAAAATCAAAAATTTAGAGAAACCATCAAGCAGAGTAAAAATATATGCATTGCCGTGGGAGGATTTAGTGATAGGTCCGACAACATCAATATAATACCTCTCAGCAGGATAAGTAGAAGGTGTAGCGGAATGAGCACCAAAGGACAATGCGTTCCGGGGTTTGTGTTTTTGGCATAAAGTACAAGATTTAACCCAAGTGAAGACATCCTTACGCATATTGGGCCAAAAGAATTGAGATGCCAACCGAGAATAAGTTTTAGCGCGCCCAAAGTGTCCCCCTGTAGGAGATCCATGATAATACTGAAACAGCATCGAACGTAAAGGGGAAGGAATGACTACTCTAGGGGTTGATTTAGGAGTTGGTTTAAAAACCAGCAATTCATTATGGATCCGGAAAGGTCCGTCATAGTTAGTAGCAGAAAGAGAAATCTTAATATCTTTACAGTAAGAATCGGTAGATTGATGCTGATGACACGAGTCAAAAGATAATGGAAAATCAATAAGAGAAGAAATCGCATTGATTTCATAAGAAGGAAGTTGATCTAAAGTTGAAGAGGGAGATTGGTCAAAAAGGCGAGAAAGAGCATCAGCGACTGAATTTTGATAACCTGAAACGAATTTTACAGAAAACTTAAAACGAGAAAGGCGGAGCAGCCATCGACCGGTCCTGCCTATTTTAGGGGCATTGTTGAGTAGCCAGGATAAGGCCTGATTATCAGTTTGAACAAGAAATTGCCGATGGTCAAGGTATTCCGAAAAATGCTCAATAGTGAGGATTAACGCTAATGCTTCCCTTTCATAAACAGAATACTTACGTTCAGTAGGCGAGAGCAAGCGACTAAAATAAGCAATAGGAAGAAGTTTACCGTCTCGGTTTTGATGTAAGACTCCTCCAACCGCAACGTCAGAGGCGTCCGTAAAAACTTCAAAGGGTAAATCAAAATCAGGTATTTGAAGAACAGGGGCTTTGGTTAAGGCAGATTTGAGAGAAATAAATGCAGTTTGTTGCTGTTCTCCCCAGTGAAATTTCATGCCTTTTCGTTTAAGTAAATTAAGTGGCTCAGATATGCGAGAATAGTGAGGGATAAATTTACTATAAAAACCAACCATACCTAAGAATGTTCGCAAGTGCTTCAAATTTTTCGGTGGAGGAATGCGATCAACTGCAGAAACCCGATCCGGATCAACAGAAATGCCATTATTGGACAGAATATGGCCCAAAAATTTAATGGAAGTCTGTGCTAAAATAATTTTAGAAGGATTGACGGTAAGATTAACAGAACGTAACCGAGAGAGTACTTCACGAAGATGTTTAATATGAGTGTCAAAATCAGGACTATAAATCAAAAGATCATCCACATATGGAAATAGATACTGATATTTTATATCAGAAAAAAGATTGTCAACAAATCTTTGCATGATTTGTGAGCCAAGGTTTAATCCGAAAGGTACTTTCGTGAATTGATACAGCCCAGTAGGAGTAATAAAGGCAGTATACTTAGAGCTACTATCATCTAAGGGTATCTGATTATAGGCCGAATTGAAATCTAAAAGGGAAAAATACTGTGCATTGGAAAAATGTTGAAACGCAGTTTGAACTTTAGGCATGGGGTAAGCATCGTAGAGGATCTTAGAATTAATTTTACGATAATCAACTACAAAACGAAAGGACCCATCAGGTTTATCAACAACGAACGCGGGAGAGGCGTAGTCCGAAGTGGAAGGTACGATGGTATTATCAACCAGCATTTTCTCTACAAGTTGATTAAGAATTTTCATTCTGGGCGGACTCAAATGATACGGGGGGGATCGAACAGGCGTGGTATCAGTGAGATCAATATGAGCTTGAAAATTGGAAACTGTTCCAAGTTTAGAGGTGACAACATCAGAAAATTCAACTAACAAATTATCAAGTTGGGCAGATTGAGAACGATTACAATACACATGGTCCTTACGAACCGAAGGAAAATGTGAAAGAGGGAAATCAGAACAATTCACTAATGGAATCCTAATATCCGAAAAGGTGAAACGAATAGAGGAAGAAAATGAATCAAGTACCAAACCAGTATGACGAAAAAAATCATATCCTAGAATTAATGGATATGATAAATTTTCTACAACATTAAAAGAATAGGTCCACGAAAAATGTTGAATTTTTAAGTTGAGCTTGACTTGACCGAGAGTCTGAAGTAGATTATTTGATGCAAAAGTACAACGAAGGGAAGACTGAGAAAGGTGAAGACGAGAAAAAATAGTCTGAAGAGATTGGAAGAGTTCTAAACTAATTAACGAAGTCGTTGAACCAGAATGTAAAAGTGCAATAGTAGGAATATTGTGGAGCAAGACTACAATATGTGAAGTTTTGGGTAATGAGCAAAAAATGTGAGAATCATATTTGACGCTCGGTTGAGTGTAAGAAGATCGAAAAGGTTGCCGAGTGGTAAAGGTGTGATGAAAAGCAGGTATTTGATCAGGCAGATTTGCCCCGTGAACGCGTCCACTGCCTACGGACGAGGGTTGGGGGCGTTTCCCGAGATGGGGGAGGCACAAAATTTAGCTATATGTCCTGTACCTCTACAGCGGTAACAGATAATAGGTTTACTGACTGTAACAGAACGAGATATTGGTAATGATAATGACACCGGGGGAAAGGTAGTAGCAGAAGGTAAGACTGGTGGTGGTGGTGGGACACGAGCATAGTAGGAAATATCTGCATACGAGTAAGTCGTATGAGCTTGTGCTGCGGTATACAATTGTAGCAAAGAGGTAGGAGGGGAATGTATCTGAAGAAGTTGTCGGAAAGAAGGTACAGCATAAAATGTAACAATTGAAATTAATTCCGATGGATTATTAGCGATATTAAGAACATCACTAAAAGTAAGAAGTGAGTCTAAATAATCGTGTACAGGTTCGTCAGAACGTTGATGACGGCGGACAAATTCCAAACTCAATGTATGACGTACCTCATAAGGTAAAAAGTAATTATGGAGACATGTGCGAAATTGAGCCCAATCCTGAAAATGTGCCATATTTTCAAGCCAAAAATTCGTTAAATGTCCAGTAGTTTTAGACGTTAATAAACTAATGAGTTGGGAAAATGGGGCAAGGTTAATTTTAAGAAATTTACGGACAAAAAATAGCCATATAGTTAAATTTCGAGGATTTGTATCAGTTAAATGAGGCACTTGTGTTAATGACTGTTTAATAATCTCTAAATTTAATGTAGAAATGAGTGGATTTGGGGAGATAGGCGATGAGGTGAGTGGCCTAGAAGATTCAGGATGTAAATGATAAGCGGTACTTGGAAGTTTTGGTTTTAGGTCTTGATCAGATAAGTCCGAAGTGGAAGAATGCGAAGACGAAGAAATGGTGGATGAAGGTTCTGAGGACGAAGTGTCATCAAAAGTAATTAAATCCGTATGAGGTGGATTAGGTAGAGACCGGGAAAACGGGGGTAAATATAAAGAATTATCAGAAGAGTTTAATGGAAAATTATCGGAAAAAGTTGCCATGTTGAAAAAGAGAGCACAGTAACAAAGAGTAAAAAAGAGAAAAAGTGAAAAAAAGACAACAGTAAATAAATCGGGTGAGTTACTCTGCTACCATTTTGTGACGATTTATAGCAACAACATATAGGTTGATTAAGATTCTTTGACAAGACGTTCAAGGAGAAAAGAGCTGGGACCAATTGGAGGTTAGTGGATGTAATAAGAAGAAGAAAAAAAAGTTAATCAAAACAGTATATTGTTTCTACAAAGGAAATCAATTTTAAATTTTACAACTCAATTTTGTAACCTGACACACACAAAAGAAAACACTCATCGTGAATGACGTACATTAGAATAGAATCCCTAGACCATTTACAAATTATAATATTTGACTAATCAAATGAACGCGGTAACCTATAAAGCCTCGGAAAATATGGACACAAATTTACAAAAAAAGGTAAACAAAGAGAGAAGAAAGGCACGGGAAGGACCAAGGACGGGGATCACAATAATGGGAGTCGCCTGACTATAAACATTGCCAAATGCAGGAACAGTTTTATGTGATAAGTTGTACCGTCCAGGCCACAAGTTCAATCACTCACCAACTCTTGAAATTGGATATTACTCAATGTTCATTTGTTAAGAAAAAAATATCACTCATATCATACTTAAAAGAAAACCGGCCAGAATAATGAAGATAACTCCAAAATCCATAGGAGGAGAATTATAAAATAAATACTCTGTTGCTCACCCAATGCAGCAAATAAAAGAATTGGAGCTTCCCAGCAAATACTGGGAAGTCCTCAGACGACCCTCCAACCACACTCGGAATCAGTGCTGGACTGAAGACCGAGTATGTGGGGGAAGCCTTTATACCGCTGCAGAAAGTTCCGGAAAAAAGTACACAAAACGTCGAGAAATATCGGACACTGACGTAGCAGATGACGTAACGCAGAGGAGACTCAGTGTGTAGTTAGCAGTTCACCAGGACGGATGCACGGCGCGGCAGCAGAGAAGGTCCAAGGCCGGTTAGATGAATGAAGTATCGGCGAGTATATGAAGTTCCAGATGACGGTAGCCGAAAATAGGTGAGTGATCGTTACACCAGAAAACCAGGTTAATATGTTATCATACTATTATTACATGATAAAATATAACATAGACTTATATTACACATTTCCACAGGGTTTTAATGAAATAAACCACAACTAAGAAGTGGCAATGTTCTTGACTGACGGTGTTTGGTATGCTGAAGTGGTATAACGGAATTTGTGATTTTTAACGAGAAAGAAATGATTTACACTTATGACACTTTTCTACAACGAAAGAGTGATTAGTTATGTCATGCACCATATGCAAAAAAAATAAACAATGACATTTTTTGATTTGTGCAACTATTCTTACTAGGGTGTGATGTCATGTTTCTCACCCGTAACATTTTCGTATCTTACAAATTATTCTTCTTTCATCGGTATGAATATTCCTGCTCATGTCGCTCCTATCCTCTCTACGATAAATACACTAGTTCTGTGAGAAAATTTCCGCATTCATAATATCACTTCTCAGCCATGATTCAACTCCTGTTACAATATCGGGTAAATATGTATCTATTAAATTAATTCAATTTCTGTCCTTACAATTTCCCTACAGTTAAACACTAACAGTTTTATGTCACCCTTACTTGACTTCCAGCTCCAAGTACTCTCATCACCGCTCTCTAGTACACGCCGTTTCCCTGATTGTACCATTCTGTTACCCTTTAAACAAGCTGCCTAGCGTATGTTTACCATTGCGGTTTAAGTGAAGGCCATCTGAGCGTAGATCCCAGTCACTCATTACAAATCTCACTCCCAATCCATAGAATGAATCGGCTTTGGCTTATGAATAGCAACTCTCCCGGCATTTGTCTAGAAGAGAAAATAGGAAACCACAGAAAACCATTCCCAGGACAGCTGACAGTGGGGTTCGAATCGACCCGTCTCCCGAATGCAGAGTTTGACTCCATAGGCTTAGCGCGTTAACACGCTGGGTTTATTCATCAGTAAAGTAACTAATTGTTAGAAATATTTCATTTGCAAGAAATATTAGAAACGTTTATCATAACGCACCCGCACCCAAAAATGAGTTCAAAAGATATGTCATTCATACGAAAATAGACACGTATCAAAGTTGGGTTGAGCTACTCAGATAGTATAAAGACACTAATCTCGAATAGGACGTATAAGGGAGAACGGGGTGTGGTATAGTAGAACGAGGAAATATTTGTTGAAAGGACAGTGAAACATCAAATTAGTTATTACCTTTTTGAAAACAAAGTCAATTAGTACTAATGTTCTGACGACGAATTGCAGCGTAACGTATCATCACTGCGCTGACGATAGTCTGTCCATTTTCTTTCTTTCGAGTGCAGCAGATCTTTAGGAAGAAGACGGGAGAGAGCGTAACTTATGTTGTGTCTTCCGTACTTAATGAGAGAGGGGAACAGCCGGGTTCAGTAGCTCCAACGGTAGAGCGCTGGCCATCCGAGTCCAAGTTGGCGGGTTTATTCGAGGCTCAGTCGGACGTATTTCAAGGTGCTCAGAAACGCTAGCCTTGTGTCGGTGGATTTCCTCTCACGTAAAATAACTCATGTGGGACAAACTTCGGCCACCTTAGCACCTCTGCAAATCTAAACAGTGTTAGAGGGATGTAAAACCAATAATATTATTGTCAGATCAGAGAGTATTCCTTGCACGTTTCCGTCTCTGTGACTCATACACAAATTACAGAACTTCCATTAACAGCTGGCAATGCTCGTCAAATCCTGTTCAAAAGAACTTTGGCCTTTAAAAACTCATTAATAGATTTAGGGCATTTCTTCTAGAGCAATGGACTTTACTAGGGACCGTATGATAATTCAAAAATTAGACGTATGACCTATTAATTTTAAATTCTCTTATCTTTTTTTGCACCGGTGATTGAAAAGCTTTTAACTTTCCATTAGCTTCATCTTAGCATCTCGTCACGTACACATTAGTGAGAGATTTTCACCTTTGCTTTCTAAGGTGACCTCATGTGGGTGGAACAATTGATATTTAGCAGCTAATTTTTAATGGTTAACATCCATATGTAGCTGAGCATTACTTGCATAGTTATGAAAACTAAGTATTTTTGTAAAGTACCTTATGAACAATTTCGTTTTCATTATTTATTTATTTATTTATTTATTTATTTATTTATTTATTTATTTATTTATTTATTTATTTATTTATTTATTCATTTATTTATTTATTTATTTATTTATTTATTTATTTTTGACGGTCCCGTGGTGTACGGGTAGCGTGTCTGCCTCTTACCCGGAGGTTCCGTGTTCGATTTCCAGCCAGGTCAGGGATTATTACCTGGTTCTGAAGGTTGGTTTGTGGTGCACTCAGCCTACATGATTACAACAGAGGAGCATTCTGATTGTGAGATAGCGTCTCCGGTCTAGAATGCCAAGTAACGGCGGAGAGAATTTGACCTGCTGACCACAGGATACCTCGTTAGCTGTAGACCTTTGGGCTGACCAGCGTCTGCTTGGTAGGTCAAAGCTCTTCGTGACTGTTGTGCCATAGGGTTTTGTTTATTTTCAGATAGAGATATCAGAGGCCACATGAGAATCCAGAATACTACAAGAAATTAATTAATGAATCGGGCCGATGACCTAGATGTTAGGCCCCTTTAAACAACAGGCATCATCATCATCATCATCATCATCATCAAAATACGAATTGCCTTTCGCAGTTCTGTAAAAAGAAATGAAGTAAACGAACTATACGAGAAATTTGGGATTTGCGGCTCATTGGGTGCGTTTACATGACGATAAATGTAAGTAACGACTCAGTATTCTGGTAACTATATGGTTGACATCTTTGTTGATTCAGTGTTTGTTGCAGAAGTGGACAGAATATACTAATCGCACGATTACAAGATCCCTAAGATAATAGTTGTTAAGATAGTAGAGAATGCACGGGTTGTCGCTATTAAATATCACACTACACAGTGCCACAGGAACACTCAATAGTGAATATCCCTACGCATAGGGATGGAGTCAAGGAAGTCATCTGACCGTAAAACTGGGGTAATTCCACTCGAAGTAAAGGCCCCAGGAAATCGGGAAAGGTCTGTGAGAGATAAAAATAATAAGAAGACTTGGGATTATATATTATTTTTCTCTTCGTCGACTTCTGACGATTGTATCGATAGGAGGTTCTCTTCTTGTTTATCTTTGTCGCCGAATTCAATGTTGTCTATTCGACGAGTGCTGCCAATAGTGGAAATGCGAAATACTTCATAGTAAGGAGATTTTGTTCAAAAACCTTAGTATTTAATTACAAATGAAATTATTTAACTTTTGCAAGAAATGACCTCTGAACCCAGATTTACAAGAACATAACCTACTGACAACGTCTATGCATTTTAAATCATCAACCGGAAGGTTGGTTCTTTCCTCAATCGACATATTCTCAGGGAAATTAAACGAAAACACAGGAGAAGTACTGAGCCAGAAGGAAATAGGGCTATTTGGAGAAGAAATTTTCCTCTCGATCATCTACCTTATTAGTTAACGATCTTTTACTCTATGCATTGTCCAGAATTGAATTCTTACACTAGTAATATTCATAAACTGAAAATAGAATTTTAAAACTTCTTCCTAGTTTAAGTAAGAACGAAACTGGACGATCTTGCTACAGCACTTCTGGTGATCTACTTGTTTTAATCTTTCCAGATATACTGTAGATTTAAATGAAGTTACTGGACTGTATTGCAGTGAAATCTTTTCACGTAACTAGGACAGCTGGACTGTACCACAGTCTTGTCGTAATCATATAACTATGACAAAGTTATTAGGGATGCCCTTTACACATGATGGTGGTGGTGGTGATTACAGTTTTAAGAGGAAGTACAACTAGGCAATCATATTCTATATAACACTAATAAGAGATTAAAAAATGGAAGGGATCCGACACTTCGAAAAATGAAGATATCGGCCATAGGAAGACAAGGGCTACAAAGAGCGTGAAAATGAAAGACTCCCTAGCCCTCGGAAACCTAATCGCGTCGGGGTCGGCAAAGAACAAGAGGTGACAAAGAGAGGTCCGAGAGGATAGATAAAAGTCAGGAGACTGGCACAAGTAAGTGAAAGCAATGCCAGGACTCAGTTAAGGGCCCCGTGGTCGCTAACCCACGCTCCGAAGTTCAGAGCTCCTGGGGCTTTTACACATGTTGAGAGGGAGAAATAACTCACGATACTCTTTATAAAGTATCAAAAACCACTCGTAATACAATTTAACAGTTTAGAGAAGAAGCCACACAATTTGCAGACATACAGTTCAATGAAATCTCAATATTGTACACTTTATCTGACGACTGCGCACTGTTCATTCCAAACAGGGCTGTTACTCACTGGTACTCAGTTCCTGTGGCTCAAAGAACTTCGTTAAATGAGTATTGTACTGTAAATTGCCATACGTGTTAGAAGATCGTGGTACACTCCATTATTCATGGAAATTCCTTTGATAAATATTCAGTTTTTGCCATTTATTGGTTTTGTTTTGGTCTCTGGAATGTCACGCCCACTCCACATCCTTTCGTAATTTACGCTTAGTGTAAGCTAATAACAAAATTCAGTTCACTAATGATAAACAATTCTACAAAAGTCTGGTAGTCAATTTGAAATTGAGACTGCTGACAACACATTCACTTCTTAGGTCTGTACTACGACTGTCAGATAAACATCCGGGTACGTAGGCTGCAGTTTGGCAATCTGGAAGATAAATATTTACTTCCGTACTACCAACGGATTTTAACTATAATATTACTATGCGGAAGATTTAGTAACAGTTTTATTGCATTCGCAATCACATTACGGAAAATGTAGTGAACTTTAGCGCGGTGGTATACCTGTTACCGGGTGTTTCGTTTGTTTAGCGCCATTTCTTTAGAAATTGTACTACAAGAGTCCAATATTAGAGTATTATTAGGCAATAACGTGGAAGTTACTCCAAAAAAAGCATTAGGACTGAAATCTACAAAAAAGAAGAAAATTAATTTAGTATGTAACAAAATTGTTATAGTAACTTACCAAATAATTACTACCACACGATGCAATTGTGTTTGTTGTCTAATAGTTTTTTTTTCTTTTTTTGCTAGTTGCTTTACGTCGCACCGACACAGATAGGTCGTATGGCGACGATGGGAGAGGAAAGGGCTAGGAGCGGAAAGGAAGCGGCCGTGGCCTTAATTGAGGTACAGCCCCAGCATTTGCCTGGTGTGAAAATGGGAAACCATGGAAAAACATCTTCAGGGCTGCCGACAGTGGGGTTTGAACCTACTATCTCCCGAATACTGGAGACTTGCCGCACTTATGTCTAATAGTTATTAAGACGATACGCGTAAGGGAGAAAGTAAAGTTTATCTTCGCGAACAGTGAGATCAGTTTCGTTAAGATATAAAATAAATTGGGAAACCGGGATATCACTAGTAAGTGACGCATACGGTGGAGGTGGAAGATTGGTAACATTAATTATTTAATTTATAGTTGCAAATTTAATAAGTAGTTACTTTAGATTTTCCAAGACAATGTTAGAGTAGTAGTGCGGGAAACATTTTTCTCATTATTTAGACTAAATATTTAGTAGTAAGTTTTAATGAAGTCAAAGGCTACAAATTCTTGCAAGGCACTTGCTGGGTTTACACGTTATGCAAGAAAACTCAGAAAGTTACTTGTACAAGTTTTCACAAGTCATTTGCAGCAATAATTTGAAGATATTGTTTACATGTGCTTGCAGTGCCAGTCAACGAAAATGGCGACGTACAGGCAGATGGCATGCGCTGCAGCTCTTTATTATTATGAATAAAGAACGAGAATCATATGAATAAATACATAATTGGGGTATTTATGGTAAGAACGCTGCCCGACTGCGCAAATTACGTCAGCAAAATTTACAGTGCGTTGTTGAAAAATGGGTAACATTTCTTTATATTTGTGGTTGTGTGGTGGGAGTTAATATTAAACGTGCAAATTTTCATTCGAGTAAGGATTCCTGGAATTTTAAAATATGAAAATATGAAATTTAGACTGGCGAATGGCGTATCTCTCTCCTTAATGATGTTTAGTCTATAATTAGAGCAGAACGTAGTGGAAATGCGCTACCTGACAAAGGTTCCCTATGATTTTCTCCTAGAGTTCAAACTCACAATAAACGGGCCCGCCCAGTCCGTACCCGCGGTAAACGAGAAAGAGCTACAAATCTGTTTAGTAAAACACTGCTAGAAACTATTATTTCACGTCCTAATTCAACTATTTACATTTTCTACGTTTTGGCAACTTTACATTCGTTGCATGTGGGCTCCTTTTACGCCACATTGTATGATACTAATTCTTTCTAGGCCTAAAGTGTTCCAACGCCCGGTACCCAGCATATTCCTCATCTGGAAAGTCAGCTGCTACTTCGGTTAAGCGGCCTATGAAAAGTCCTGTCGAAATGTCACCACGTTACGCTATAGTTAAAACATTATTTCACTAGGGACCTGCCCTGAAAAAACTCTCACTTCATCTCCTAAATAAGAGAGGCGTTAAAGTTCATAAAATCACAACTAAAAATCCAATGTACAGTATTTAGGACCACTCAACAAGCAAATATAAATAAAATAAATAAAATAAAATAAATAAATAAATAAATAAATAAATAAATAAATAAATAAATAAATAAATAAATAAATAAATATTCTATAATAGGGAGTAAAGGATCCACAATCTGGCCCTCAGATGCAAGAAAAGAAAAGAAAATCAAATACGCTGGCCTTTGCTAAGGAACATACTCTACCCGAAGTCCTCGCCACGCTACTCTCTACAAATTTCATCTTTGCGAACTACGGCCACCGAGACTCGGCCAGTATCCCTAAGGAGCCACTTAAGAATTATGCAAGTTTCCTCACTTCCGAGAAAAACTGTGTTTTCAAATTGTGCCATTTTTGCAGTATTGCCTTCGGTGACGTGTTAAAGTTCTCCCCAATTGTACTGAAAGCACTGGACTTCTTACTTCTGGCTCTGAGTTCACTGCTGTGAACGTGCCAAATTTCTGGGAGGTTCTCGATATTTTGTATCTGATCACTAGAGACCTTCTTGGACCATTCGCATTTTTCCTCCATTTCTGAAAATTTAATTTGAGCATCTGTGTGTTGACTGCATGATTGTAATTTTGTTTTCCAAAATCAGTTACAATATGTACAGAAAAAATGTGTGAAACGTGATCACCTGCTTACCAACTTGCGCCTTCCACTTGCACAAAATAGGATTGGATTCTATCGGTGCACGTACTTGCGAAAGCTCACGAAATGCCCTTCACAATGCTTGCACGAGACTGGCTGCAAGCATCTTGTCCGAGAAATTGTTAACCGCTGCAAGTCAGCCTGCTAGGGAATTTGCATTTGTAAGTGGTGCAGCAAATTACTCTGTACAAGTAAATTGCTGCAAGAACTTGCTACTGTAAACGTAGCCATTCGACAGGCGAATCACCATGAACAACACCCTCACTCCATAGACCTGTGAGTGCTATGGAGAGGCTTTTGGCACGCATTCTAGTGATTAGGAGTTGTATACCACCACCTCTAGTAGGATGCTGACCAATATTTAGATGAAAAAAGAGAACAAAGGAAAGAGAATGTTATCAATAGGTCTTGAAGCGGTGAAACGCTGTATGGCGACGTCAAGAGACCGTAATGACTGCAGTTACCAAACAAGCTTATCCGTATTAAGCTTGCGTGAAAGTTGTATATTTAATGGGAACAACTTAGCTCGTAAAGTCATTAAAAGCCTTCTAATAGCAGGACAGAAAGCGTGATATATTCTAAAAATATGCATATAGATTACATTATAATAACGTAGTTTTCTTATAGCATCATGCATTTTGATTCTTACAGCCGAGTTCCAGGCAGGAGCAGAGTCCCAGATAAGAGCTTCAACTGCCCCTCCATATTTGGCACAGATAAACTAAAGAATACTCCTCCATACTACATACAAACGAAAGCCGTAATACGTGTTTTCAACGTGTCTTCGAGATAAATGTGCAATCAGACTCATAAATCTAAACCGTACCTTTATCCGGCTGTCGTAGTACAGGCCCTTAGAGGACTAAATTCTGACAATTTAGATAAATATATTCAGCATAAATACTAACCAATTAAATGTGCTTTATCCATGTAGCAGCCTTAGGTGCATCATTGTATGTCAAACCCTTCTCCCGCTATTCTACAGGATCGGGTATAAAGTGAGATGAATCTTCGTAGCGAGGTTTTACTACTGAATGCCCTTCCTGACATAAACCTCATCGGGAGAGTTAATGAGATGAATTAAATGACCTGATATCTGACAGTAGGAAGGGAAAGTGAGAAATCCGGTGTAATAGCACTAAGAAGTCTGCTCAAGGCTTTACGTCTCCATCCGACGGACGAATCGGCATCAACAGCGCCATATGACATTACTCCATATGAACACTGTTGAGAAGTTTGGAACTGAATCCAGGTTTTCGGCACGCAATCTAACGATTAGACATTGTATACCATCACCTCCTCTACAATGCCGGCCAACATTCTGACGGTGATTTTTTACAATCAACGGGATTCGAACCCTCTGAGCACCATATAGACTTCACACCTTAACGATCATGGCCACAAGGCGGACTTCTTAGATGCATCGTGTGGAGAAGAAAATATCAAGTATATGTGTGATCTACTTAACATTCAAGATTCAGTAAAAATAATTACAGTTTACAGACAGGAGGAAGACAAAGAAGAGCAAAAGAAAATAGACGATCTCCCACCTCTGTTATGAGTGAGTACTCTTGCAGTGTCCACGGGTGTTCATATCTTTCTTCTGGCTCCATGGCTAAATGGTTAGGGTGCTGGCCTTTGGTCACAGGGGTCCCGGGTTCGATTTCCGGCAGGGTCGGGAATTTTAACCATCTATGGTTAATTTCGCCGGCACGGGGACTGGGTGTATGTGTCGGCTTCATCATCATTTCATCCTCATCACGACGCGCAGGTCGCCTATGGGAGTCAACTCAAAGACCTGCACCTGGCGAGCCGAACATGTCCTCAGACACTCCCGACACTAAAAGCCGTACGCCATTTCTTTTCATATCTTTCTTTCTTTCTTAAACCGTTTACCCTCCAGGCTTGGTTTTTCCATCGGACTCAACGAGGGATCCCACGTCCACCACCTCAAGGGATAAAACTGGGGAGAAGGACAAGTACCTCGCCCAGGCGGCCTCACCTGCTATATTGAACAGGGGCCTTCTAGGAGGCGGGGGATGGGACGATTAGATGGGATAGACAAGGAAGAGGGAAAGAAGTGACCGTGGCCTTAAGTTAGGTACCATCCTGGCATTTACCTGTAGGGGAAGTGGGAAACCACGGAAAACCACTTCGAGGATGGCTGACGTGGGAATCGAACCCACCTCTACTTAGTTCTTTAGAGTTATACTTAGTTGACCTCCCGAGGTTGAGTGGATCCCGTTTCAGCTCTCGTAGCACTTTTCAAATTTCGTGGCAGAGCCGGTAATCGAACCCAGGCCTTCGGTGGTGGCAGCTAATCACATTAACCACGGAGGAGGGAGTATTCATATCAAGGAATAACATTGTTTATCTTATTAGAAGTGCTCCTTCAATGAAGCATGTAGTAGGTTCGATATTTATTAATATTAGGGGAAGCACACTGACAGATTGATACACTACCAAATATCAAGACTTGGTTGTAATTCGGAATAAAATGACCATAATTCCCATAAAAAGGAGAAGAAGCAGAAGGAGAAGAGGCAGAAGAAGAAAAGGACGAAAGATTCTCACCCTTGTGAGATTATGTGGAAAAGCTGAAACGTTAAGTGAGAATTGGTAGTTCATATTTTCCAATTAAAGCCTCGACTTCAACTACATTTCACTCTTTGTATCTCCGACGCATGCGGACTTTCAACAAAGGGGGATTGTTCTTACTCATTACTTCTTGGCCCAGTCCTTTGCTACATATCAGGCTATTGGACATATGTAGCTTATAAGTTACAGCATGTTCCAATATACAAATGCTACACATAAATTACAATTATAAATGATTACTGTAAGTTAATACAAGCCTAGATAATATACATGTTAATTACTGGTACGAAATATCGAGTCATTACTATAACACGTACACATAGAGAGAGAAAGAAACTCTCCATTTAAACAAAGTCCCATGAATCATGCAGGCACATCACGATTTAGAAAAGGTATTTATAAGAAGTGGTGTAGGAATATTTTCACCTCGAAGGTTAACAAAAGAGGGTTTTGAATTAATTGCTCACGATATACTTGGTGCACAACAAAGAAGCACACACACATGACTGAATTAATTCATCACGATACATAAATCATGTATCAGAGGAGAGGAATTTACATTTAGTGCAGGACTCACGCCCCACATGATGAGCTTCCTGGAGCGTGCCCACCTTCCACGGCACAGGAATGTGAAATGCTAATGAACGGAGATAGAACCATCACGTGTGACAGATTTATAGCAAAGTACAGACTGAACAACAATTCCTAGCCAGCTTCGTTGACATGAAACATTTCCAAACAACAAAGACAATTTTGACCTAGTCAGCTTCAGGAACACATTACGATACGAAAGTATGGAATAGAAATAATTTATAACGAGCAACTCTCCCTTGTCGAAAAGACTAGTTCACTGATCACTCATCACTCAGCTACGGAGTAAGACAGTTTCAAATTCAAACACTACAAACCACTGCTTTCAAATCTGATCTTTTTCTTCCATTTGTCGGTTCTCGTAACGTCGATCATCGAAGGTGACAATTCACCAGCGTCTTTGTACGAGGTTATATTGTCAAATGAACCTTGCTTACATTTCAGTTCTATTCCGTATTGTATCGTAATCTGTTTACACTCCAGGGTCGGTTTTTCCCTCGGACTTAGCGAGGGATCCCACCTCTACCGCCTCAAGAGTAGTGTCCTGGAGCTTCAGACCCTGAGTCGGGGATACAACTGCGGAGGATGATCAGTACCTCGCCCAGGCGTGTGGGAAGATTGAAAGTTATAGACAAGGAAGTGGGAAGGAAGCGGCAGTGGCCTTAAGTTAGGTACCATCCCGGCATTTGCCTGGAGGAGAAGTGGGAAACCAAGGAAAACCACTTCCAGTATGGCTGAGATGGGAATTGAACCCACCTCTACTCAACTGACCTCCCGAGGCTGGGTGGACCCCGTTCCAGCCCTCGTACCACTTTTCAAATTTCGTGGCAGAGCCCGGAAACGAACCCGGGCCTCCGGGAGTGGCAGATAATCACACTAACTACTACACCACAGAGGCGGACTCAGTTCTATTAAATAGTATTATTTCGTATGACCATCACTGCAGGATGTAGCCCTTCTAAGGCAGAGCCCTCAATGACACCTGCCGTGTGTGGGGGAACTACGTATTATTGTGTTGGAGGATAGTGTCATATTCGGTGCCTAAAGTGCAGGAGTGTTAGGAACAGAACAAAAACCCACTTACCGAACTTAGATAATTTACCGTTTAGACTAATATTCCGTAACCAGGCCGGGAATCCGAAGCCTAGACTCCGGGATACAGGCCTCTCAGCCATAGAACTGGAGATTTCTAAGAAGACATTAGAATCTACTGTTTTGAAAACTGATCGTTTACCTTCTCTCTTGATTACCACTTAAGCTGATAGCTTACACTGCACTGTTACTGTTAACATAGTAATTTCGTTTGCCACTCGCATTTCATGGTACTGTGTTTGGAACAGCACGAAATGGGAGCTAATATTTTAATTTTAATAGTTTCCTGCATGGATCAGAGATAACGTCCGATTCATTGTCCCAAATTGACTGGTCCCATGCAAATAGGCAAACAAATTAAGACAATTTCCGCAGTAACGCAAGTAAAGTCGGTCAGTTCCTACACTCAAACCTAATGGGTTCATGATTTCGTATGTTTCGAACTGTCAAAAACTGAACATGATAGCCGACTGCCTCACCACAGAATTCTCACTAAGACGGGCGTGGTTCGAATGCCGGGCAATGCATGTAATATTTTAGGAATGAAAGTTACGCCATTGTGGTTCAGACTTCATCGTAATACTGGAGGTATTGTGCCTTATAATAATTAAATTAACGATTATGTAAAAGTGGAAGCCTGTTTGTGATGAATGAAACGTTATAAGTTACAAGAAAGAGGAGAAAAAATACAGAGTGGGGGGGGATAGAGTAGGAAGAACGATCCGGATCAAAAAGGGGTATAAGAGGAAGAAAAAGAGGGGAGGGAATACAAAAAAAATTTACAATATAAAATACAATGATCATAAAATATAAGTGGCCTTGAAAAGTATTAAACATAGCTAGGAAATTTAAATAAATGAATGAATTTATAATGACAAGAGATCTAATTATAAACATGGTGTCCCATAAAGAAAACAGACCCATCATAGGAGAATGATTGATGGGGGAGCCTGACGAAGTGACGAAGTGTGTGGAGGGAGCATGACTGGGTGAGCGAAAAAAAGGCAAAGATATGAACCGCAGAAAGAAAAAGAAAAAAGGGGGGGGGGCATGTGTGAACAAACGCAAGTAAAGAAATGCAATAGTATACTAAGAAAGAAAAGGGGAAATTAATTTATTTGTTTTCCATCCCTGCGGAAAGCCAAAGGGTTAAGCGGAGAACTTTTTCAAGAGAGAAAAATGAGCCTTACGAATATCATTAGGATTGTCCAAGGATTGCAGCAGAGCAGTAACAGGGGACGGAAAGGAAAGAATACGAAAGGGCCCAAGCCAACGGGGAGAAAGCTTAGCAGACAAGTGTTGAGAGGAGGAACTAATGGGGTGGTTTTTAAAGAGAACTAAGTCCAAAGGTTTGAAAGTGGGAGAGCGAACCCGGGAATTGTAAGTTTTTTTATGGAGATCTCTAGCCTGAAACAACTTTTTGAGAGCATCTTGTAAATGATCAACGGTGAGAAGATGAGGTGGTGTGTCCAACAAAGAAGACAAATCCCATGTCAAAGAGAGAGGGGTGTGTAATTCACGGCCTAAGTGTAGTTTAGCCGGAGTGTAAGAGGTTGAATTATTAAGAGTAGTGTTTGATGCCAAGGCAAAATAAGGCAATTCAGCATCCCAAGTCCGGTGATCATGGGAATGAAAAATAGATAGAAGGGATTTTAGATTACGATGATAACGCTCAACAACGTTGGCTTGAGGGTGGTAGGGAGAAATATTGATTTTCTTAATACCATTAGAAAAACAAAAATTATAGAAGAGTTTAGAAGTGAAAACAGTAGCATTATCAGAAACTAACATTTTTGGAATACCAGTGAGAGGGAAAATCTGGGTAGATAATAAGTTAATGATTATCTGGGAAGAAACACTACGTAAAGGACGAAAAATGAGAAATTTGGAAAAACCATCGAGCAAGGTGAAAATATAGGAATTAGATTTCGAAGATTTTACAAGAGGTCCAACGATATCAACATAGAATTTCTCAGCAGGGTATGTAGGGGGGGAGGCAGCATAATTTCCATAGGGCTGATGGTTGAGGGGCTTATGTTTCTGGCACAAGTCACATAAGCGGACCCACGAATACACCTCTTTCCTCATCTGAGGCCAAAAGAACTGAGAAGCAAGACGAGCATAAGTTTTAGACATGCCGAAATGACCGCCAATAGGGGAACCATGGAAATACTGAAAAACCATTTGTCGTAGACTGGAAGGAAGAACAAGACGAGGAGTGGCGCGCGGAGTAGGTTTGAAAATTAGAAGCTGATTTTGGAGACGAAAGGGGCCAGAATAATCGGGAGAAGAAAGATCATGACAAATTTGCTGACAATAAGGATCAAGTTTTTGATGATCAACACATGATTGAAAGGAAAGAGGAAAATTGGTAAGAGAAGAAATGGAAGTAACAGAGTTAATAGGAAGTTGATTAAGTTCAGAAACATGAGATGAAGTATCATCAAAAAGCCGAGATAGCGCGTCAGCAACAGAATTATGATATCCGGAAACAAACTTGAGGGAAAATTTGAAGCGAGATAGGCGAAGCAACCATCTACCGGTACGTCCAATTCTGGGGGCATTATGCAATAACCAAGAAAGAGCTTGGTTATCAGTACTTACAAAAAATTCACGATGGTCTAAATACTCCGCAAAATGCTCGATGGAAAGAATGAGAGCTAAAGCATCTCTGTCATACACAGAATATTTACGTTCAACGGGGGAAAGAATACGACTGAAATAAGCAACAGGTAGAGTTTGATCGTTCTTAGTCTGCTGGAGAACAGCACCTATGGCAACATCGGAAGCGTCAGTGGAAAGTTCAAATTGTAAATCAAAATCGGGAATTTGCAAAAGAGGAGCCTGAGAAAGCTTAGATTTTAACGTATCAAAGGCAGTTTGTTGAAGAGAAGTCCAATGAAATTTGATGCCTTTACGTCTAACAAGATTGAGGGGTTCGGAAAGTAGAGAAAAATTGGGAATATATTTAGCATAAAAGCCAACCATACCAAGAAAAGAACGCAATTGTTTGAGGTTAGAGGGAGGAGGTATTTTAGTGAATGGCAGAAACTCTTTAGGGGTCGACAGCCACACCCTGTGAACTTAAAATGTGTCCCAAAAATTTAATAGATGTCTGGGCGATAAGCACCTTAGAAGGGTTGACAGTTAAGCCGACAGATCGAAGGCGAGTCAATACGGACATGGAGTAAATGGGTTTCAAAATCAGAAGAATAGATAAGAATATCATCAATAAAGGGAAATAAGAATTTATATTTTATATCAGCAAACAAGGAATCCACGAACCGCTGCATAATTTGTGAGCCAAGATTCATACCGAAGGGGACTTTTTTGAACTGATATCGGGGTAATGAAAGCCGTATAGCGAGAACTAATGTCATCTAAAGGAATTTGATTATAGGCAGAATTTAAATCAAAGATGGTAAATAACTGAGCATTAGAAAAATGTTGAAAGGCAGATTGCAATTTGGGCATGGGGTATGCATCATACAGGATACGAGAATTTAATTTCCTATAGTCCACTATAAAACGAGAGGATCCATCGGATTTATCCACGATGAAGGTGGGAGAGGCATAATTAGAAGATGAAGGAATAATAGTATCAGTTTTAAGCATTTGATCAACTAACGCATTCAAAATTTTCGTTCTGGGGAGACTCAAGAAATAAGAAGAAGAACGAACCGGGATTGGATCAGTAAGATCAATGTGAGCAGAAAATTTTTTACGGTGCCCAAGGTGGGGGTAATCACATCGGAAAATTCTTCAAGTAAGGACTGAACACGGTCAGAATGAACATAATTTATTGGTAAGCAGATAGAGGGATGAGAAAGGGGGAAATCAAAACTATGAACCAATGGAATAGACTTAGAAGAAAAATGAAAGGAGACCTTAGAGTTGACCGAATCCAATATAAGTCCAGTATGGGAAAAAAATTAAAACCTAAAATAATCGGTGATGATAATTTTTCAACAACCAAAAAGGTAAAAGGTCAAGAAAAATATTGCATCTTAATATTCAAAGAAATAGCACCAAGGATCTCTAAAGGTTGATTGCAGGCAGAGAGACAACGAACAGTAGAGGGAGAATAACACAGCTGAGGACATAGAAATTGCAGGGAATGAAAAAATGGTAAACTAATAAGAGAAACGGCAGCACCAGAATCTAACAAAGCAACAGAGGGTAGGTTATTTACGGTGACGAGAACATGAGAGGTCTGAGGTAGGAAAGAGGTAGAGCAAGGCGAAAAATAAGAAGAAGTTAAAGGAATGGGCGAAATCACAGAGGTAGGGCGAGGCGTCGGAAGAGTGTGGGAAGGCAGGTTTTCCCCATGAATACGCCGACTGCCTAGCGGCGAGGGGGAAAGGCGTTTCCCACAGGCGGATTGGTGCAAAACTTAGAAATGTGACCCGGTCCTTTACAGCGAAAACAAACAATGAGGGAACGAACATTAGAAAGACTAAGAGCAGAAGATGATGTGGAGGAAGAGAAATAAGGAACGAGGGGTGGTGGAACGGAAGAATAATAAGAAATATCGCTTAACGCAGACAAAGCATGAGATTGAGCCGGATTATACAATTGAAGCATAGAGGTTGGAGGGTTCATTGCATTAAAAAGTTGCCGAAAAGAGGGAGTAGCATAAAACTGAACAATCGAAATTAACTCAGCAACATTGTGAGCAATATTTAGTACATCACTATAAGTAGTGATAGAATCTAAATAGTCATGTGCGGATTCAGTCGGAAGTTGGTGGCGACGAATGAACTCGGTACTGAGTTTAAAACGTATCTGGTAAGGCAAAAAATAATTATGAATAGCATTACGTAACTCATACCAGGTGGAAAAATGTGACATGTTATCTAACCAAAATTTAGAACAAAAACCGTAGTCTTAGCGGATAACAATCCAAGCATTTGAGGAAAGGAGGCTAAATTGAGATTCAGAAATTTACGAACAGAGAAAAGCCACATAGTAAGGTTACGGGGATCAGTAGCTAGTAACTGCGGAACCTGAAGTAAAGATTGTTTCACAATATGGACATTCAGAGAACTGTCAACAGCATTAAGTTGGGGTATGGATGGAGAAGAATGGGGGCCTAGATCCGGAGCCATGTTGTGGTGGTGAAAAAATGGGAAAGATTTGCGATCAGAAAACTGGTTATGGGATGTAGGAGTATTAGGATAAGAAAAGGAACTCGGAGGAGTAGAGGTAGAAAAAGAAATTAAGTCACTCACGGGAGGGTTAGGCAAAGAAAGATTATGATAAGTAGGAGGTGGAGAAGAATTATCTTCACTCAAAGGGAAATTATCTGAAAAGCATGCCATAATAGAAAAATTACTAAAAAAAATGTAATAATGAGAGAAAAAAATCTGCTACCATTTGGAACGTTATTATTTTGGGTGTGGTGTCGTATCTGGGTAACCATGTACACTCAGAATAATCGAAATGCAGCAGGATGGAAATGGCAAATCAATAAACCAACAAAGTAAACACGGCCATAATTATAGCACACTCACAAATAATCAGGGATCATTGAAGAATATAACCAAGTCATGAACTTGGACACTAGTCCGACTAACACGGTAATGTAAACAAACAGCAGTCCATCCAAGTATGGCATGCCACGAAAAGGATTACAGCTCTCCACAAAATCCATACGTATACAAGTACTCAGATTTCAGTTTCAAAGTGAAGCGTTTTAGCAGAGCGCACAAGGAAGCATTTTGCTGTGTCCATTTTCCAAAGGGACCGAGGTAAGTACAGATAATAAGGGGCAAGGAAATACGTGTGACAGTAATCAGGGAAAGAGAAGGAACTGCTTTTTCATAATAATAATAATAATAATAATAATAATGTATTACAACATATACCAAAACAATTTTACATGCCAAAGAAAGTGATCAGATGATTAAAGAGAGTAACAATATTTTCAAAAATAGATAGTTCGGATTTTTAAAATAAAATGGGACGACCATTTAATAACACAATTTTCTACCCAAAACAGCTAGACTCAAAACAAGAGATGCATTTTACTATAGTTTTCATTAGGAGTATCCTACAAATGCTAAACAGATATTACCCATTAATACAAAATTCTAAAAGAATTTGAAAAGGCATATAGGCCACTGTACAATCGCAAAAGAAAAAGAAAAGAGAACCCCGGGACAGGAACGTGGGGAAAAAGGAAGGACGAGGAAGAGAACAGTACCTAAGGCTGGCAACAGGAATTAGGAAAGATAGAACCTACAAGTATTAATACAATTCTGAAATTCGAACCGAAACTAGGCGTTAATATGAATACAGTTAGTCCTATTCTTGCGTTTGTTCACCAAGTCTTTTAGTATCCAATGGTTCATATCACTGTAATTTTCACGTAGTAGAAAGCGAAATTTGGAAAAAATCGTAGTGTAGTTCCAAGACAAACACCAATGTCAACAGCTCAGACTAGTGATATTTGGTAGCGTAAACAGTCTTTAGCAGCCAGATCGGCATGATGAAATAGGGGAATACTGCTTTAAAGAGAAAATTAAGTATGGGAAGAGAATATAGATTTAAAGTTCGCTCACCCGTCCAGCAGTCCTTGAGCTTCAATCATGAACAACAAATACCATTTTAAAAACATTGCACACGGACCAGCCGCTAGCGCAAATAAAAGAAAGTCCTCCTCCACATAAGTCGTCTTCTTCATCCAACTCGCCGATAGAGCCCAGAGCAGGCCTTATTTATATTACGATGGAAACGTCCAGAAAAGACGAGAGCAGAAGGTACACATTGCGCAGCGAGGTGATAGGGGAGGAAAGGAGGGAGGGCAACAGTGCGAACAGTACCAGCTGGGCGGGCAAAGAGGGCACGTTATATGAATCAAATGGAAATAATCTCTTCTCTTTACGGACAATAATCGAATACAGGTATTGCACCCGCCCACCTCCTAAGTCCCAGACTAGCATTTATCTCAGGGGTGATCAGTTCGAAAACGATAAAAAAATTTATATAAAGAAAATCAAAAAAATATATATCGGCGCATCAAATGAACACAGGGATGAACGGGGCATGCAAATTTAAGGTTACGGGGGACGACTCATTCATGGATACAAATTTTTGACTCCACAATAGGACTGGGAAGTGACAACTTAAATTCCATGGGCATACTGGACTAACTACAATGAAAAGGTATGGAAACTGTTTCCTATTGAAATTGCAATGAAGAGCAATTTATTCACTTATTTTGCATACTACACATGATGACAATTTTACATTGGGACACTTTAATCCTGAAAAATAAATGACATAATACTTGGATTTTACCTCACTACTCTGGTAGTGTAAAACATTTGGTGAATTCGCCCCAATTGGTTACTGGGGATCGAATTCACATCCGTATGATTGGACGTTTCACCGCTGGAGATCTTCTTTCGGAGACGAAGGCACGACAGTAACTTTTTACTGTCGTCTCCTCGTTCCGTTTGGACATGAGACACTTCCGGTATGTACATTCTGGTGAGCCGGACACCCACCTTGGAAAATGTTATCGCCTCGAATAAAAACGGGAATTTATAATACGGACAAACTCTAGCCTATTATTTCCAGATTCACAAACACACGAGGTAGAGTTCATTAACTCAAAAGCTACTTTAATATTTACACTTGTCAATACGACAAGACGAACGGAAAGGTTCATTACTATGCTCTGACCATGAAAACATGTGCCGTCCGTGGGTTATTTACGTATCTACTGCTAACAATCTCCCCGTGAAAACCCAACATCTGGTTCGGAGCAGTTCGACACAGGATGACTGTCCCTAGCATATCCTCCTATGATTATTAAATAATATCATACCATTCTTTATCTGATCATTATCATATTCTTTGACTACCATCAATTAATTTTATTATTATCATTAATTTCAATTATAATCCTGTATTTGATTATTATCCTTTGTCATCCGGGATGATTATATGCCAACCCTTGCCAACGTTTCAAACGAAGGGTCGTTCTTCCTCCAAATTTATCCGCACAATATAATGATCAGCTTCCTCATAAATATTTTTATTATTATTATTATTATTATTATTATTATTATTATTATTATTATTATTATTATTATTATTATATTTGTAACAATGAATCATCGCCCATTAAATATCTTAATTTCCTTTCATCATAATTATTATTCTCAAATGACTATTGCAAGTTCTTTATCTTCTGCTCCTTCAACTTTTCATTATTATTATTATTATTATTATTATTATTATTATTATTATTATTATTATTATTATTATTATTATTATTATTATTATTATTATTATTATTATTATTATTATTATTAAAAATGGAAAGATGATATTTTAATTTCCACTCTTTAGAATTTAGTCACATATGTTAAATCCCGTTATGAACCACTAAGATCTGCTTTATATCGGTCGGGACAACACGGTATTCGGGACCGTACCTTCACTTTCGTACTGCCGTTAATTTTATATGGGGACACCTGTCCTCCCAAGACACATCTCACAACCTATGGCACATCGCGGCTGGGCAAATACCTCCAATGCCGGCGATTGCTAAACTATTCCTTCAAATTTGAAGTCCATTTCCTTTCATCGGAACTCTTCAAACATTTAATTCATAAAATAATCCTCGGTGCGTGGATTCTACCACTAATAACACCGGCATATGCATTTATATCATCTTAGGCCTTGAGATTCATCTATTTCATCATTACAAACAATACGGCTCAATTTATTTCACGCCGGATATTCGTCCCTCATGACTTCCAACTCTAAATATGGGCTCAAATCATTCTGGGCTTTTAACATATCGTGACCATTCTAATTCACGTGCCTATATCGCTTTTAAACAAAATTTTAATGGTTAAATTAAAGTCCAAAAACGTAAAATCAAAAATTTACGTAAAATCAAACTGACTACGCGAATGAAAGTCTTTAACGCTACATGTCATCTCCACATTGATTATTATATTTGCACTGGCTAACTCGCGAAGCACCGTCATTATTATTATTATACTTTAACTTATTATTATTTTACTTTCCTTTGTCGACTCACAAACATGATTATTATTAGTATTTTAATGACCTTCCGTACGCAACACAAATCTTCCATACTCTGGCTTTTTCATAATCTGGCTGTCTAATAGAAATTATTCCTAATTAAAATACAAATGATCACCGCAGTGAATGAAATTCAAATAAATGGGTTAGCACAAAAAAAGAATTTAACACTTGAAATGAACTTAATTCAAAGTATTACAAACAGCATGCATTAATTGAAAGAAATATATCCCATATTTACATTATATACAACAAACAAATACTCAAATTAATTAATCTAACCCATTATTACGTTAATATAAATTAGTTCGTCCGTCTAACAAAAAAATAAAATCATGGACTCGGGAAGCGGACCATGTTAAGTAACCATAATTAATTTACACTGAACCCCGTTTAGTCGCGATAACATTCCCCAATATCAAAATTGTGTACTCATTCCTATGTAGAATTCCATTGTCTCGTAGCGGAGGAGATATAGGCCTTACGGCCCCATGGTGATCTACTCGTCCATCATGTCGCACAATACAAATTTAACACAATAAAACACTTCTGGGTGACTACCCATGATTAATACCTTATTACACTATTTTACACAAGAATACTAATAACAAAAAAAAACAACACTTATAGGTGCTCCTAGACCCCTGACACTCGCACAATATACTCTTCATATACGCCCGAAACACACGTCGTGACACATTACGACGAAATGTCGTTCATTTGAACCGGCGCGTATCGCGTCTTCAACCGGCACTTCCTGGTTTATTTCTAAGCCGTCTTGATAATCGCCTAGCTCCTATAATTCCCTGCTCGGATAGTTATTCACCGTTTCTATCTCGAGGTGTTTACTTCAGGCTCCGCACACTGCCTTCCAAATGTACTATCGGCGTTCCGTTAATTATTTATATTTCAATCACATGACATTTATTAAATTCCACATACAGTTGTACTGATTAGTTACACTCGGTACTATGGATAATTTCACTGTTCGTATCCATTCTCCTAATAACTCACGCACTTTCAGCTTTAACTGACTTCGAATGCGTCCCGAGGTACTGACTTACAGAGTCAACGTGTCAGAGTCTCAACTACTTCATACGACTGACACGACTGGTGACCGATAACGACTGGTGACTGGTAAGAACTGAGTGATGTGAGGTTCGCTACTGGACTTTTATGGACGATATGATTTCCCGCCGGGGTCATCCGCGGTCAACTCCTGGAGAGGGGGGTTGGTTATCCTAAATCGGCATATGCAGGCGGATTTGGATCTCTTGCTTTATCCTACTTAATACACTGGCGATACACATTCATGTGTCGTATTCTGAACTCCTATCGTTCGGTGATCATGGAAATATCACTTAATTTCTGTCCTCCACCTTTCGCGCGCTAACTCGGCGTCCCTGATGGCGTGCTCATCTCGACCAATGGCGAGATAGCGTGGGTCATTTCCACGAATTCATTACTTTAATTTATTACGATTACATTTAATCAACATGGGAATGATATCACGAAAATCCCCTCTATTCAATTATGTGGTTGGAATAATTTAATTATTGTTATCGGAGAAGCTAACTGGAGTTCACTCTGAGTTTTTCTTATGTTGGTTTATCTGCGGGCCTGTGATAAATTTTCTCATTGGTCAACACCTCTTCGGTTAGTTTGAAATCTCTTCCTTGTAACGTTGACAACACCAAATGCCTCGGGCGTGGAAAAACTGGCACGTCACATTCTCGGTATTGGTGATACATCCGCTCGCCCTTGGTCCGAAATATATACTCTTTCACTTCCTCGAAGTCATTATTCTGTTGTTGTGAGCTCTAGATTTAATTCTCTTATCTTCTGGCCAAGAACCATTTTCCCCCTAATGACAAGCTTACTGTGTGGCGACGGACAGTCGCGATATGTCCGGGCTATGTTGAAATTCTCCCGTCCACACAAAACTGACACTGTATTTCATTTAATATTTCTATATATCTGTATTTCTCATATCAAAATCAAATCATGAAACTAGGGCCTATCTCATCAGGGTACAGTATATTGTTCCAATGTTTAATTTCTTCCAGGCTTAATTTAATTTCTAATCTTCAGTCATAAACTACAATAGTTTTACTTGAAATGCGAAACAGCGAAACGTTACTTTCTATTACGAAAATCACATTTTCTTTGACCGAGATTCGAATCACGGCCAACATTGAGAAAAACTGGCGACGAAGTCACTGAGTCATCACGTCAACTTAAACGTCGTTCAATACGAGTGAACAATATTCACGACATACTGTACTTCTTCAGAATCTTCGGTTCTTTTTATGACTGGGTTTACGGTCATTGAACTGATACTAGTCTTGCTCTGTAGGGTATATGTATGTGTGTCTAAGAATATAGACAAGTCGTTAGTCTTTTTGGTTCAGTGGTCAACGTAGTGGCCTTCCTATTCTCTTCTGCCACGGATATTTTAGTCACGTACGGTGAATCGCTCTGGCTTGGGGACGGAGCGTTTGTCTTCTACTTAATACACACATCCTCATTCAAATACTCTGTATCACTTTACCAACCCCCACAGGAATAAGCAAGGGTGAGTACATTGCTCCGCACAGGGATAGCATCAGGAAAGACACCCGGCTGTTATTTTAGCTCAATCCACATGTCGTTTCTACCCCAAGTACCGTAACTGAAAAATGGACGGGAAGTAGAATATAAACAATCTCAAACTGATATAAAGCCCATATCAATCTCTGGTGAACTACAGTGTTTATTGTGTACTGGTATGGGCTATAGTGAGTTTGTTGTACTCATCAACGTTTCTAACCAGTCACTGCGAAGAATTATGGAAAATATGGTTATACATTTCAGTGGACTTCTCAGACTGATATATACTAACAACTTCTAGGGCAGTGAAGAAAACAAAGGAAACAAGCTCCCTTTGTGGATTAGTGGTACAATATCACTATCCTCCAGAGCACAAGATCACGGGCTCAACTCCAGCCGAGGAAGTGGGATGTTTTAAGGGTAAAAGAAATAATACACTCTCTCACAAAATAATTGAAGCGCACATAAGAAATGGTCTGATGCAAATATAACTTTGTACACGTATACACCATTGGAGGGTATCTAAATGTTTAGAGTTGCAATGCTTCGTGAAAGTTAAAATTGCCACCAGAGTGCATTAGTTTTGTTCGCGTTTAGTGTTTTTACCAGGTCATTGTAAATTATATTTATTACTCTGTACAGAATAACATCATCTGCAAAAAGCATTATCTCTGATTCCACTTCTTTACACATATCATTGATATATATAAGAAAACATAAAGGTCCAATAATACTGCCTTGAGTAATTCCCCTCTTAATTATTACAGAAACAGATAAAGCTTCGCCTACTCTAATCCTCTGAGTTCTATTTTCTAGAAATTCAGCCACCCATTCAGCCACTCTTTTGTCTAGTTCAATTGCACTCATTTTTGCCAGTAGTCTCCCATGATCTACCCCATCAAATGCCTTAGGTAGGTCAATAACGATACAGCCCATTCGACCTCCTGAATCCAAAATATCTGCTATATCTTGCTGGAATCCTACAAGTTGAGATTCAGTAGAATAACCTTTCCTAAACCCAAACTGCCTTCTATAAAACCAGTTATCAATTTCGTAAACATGTCTAATATAATCACAAAGAATGCTTTCCCAAAGCTTACATGCAATGCATGTCAAACTGATTGGCCTGTAATTTCCAGCTTTATGTATATCACCTTTCCTTTATATACAGGGGCTACCATAGCAACTTCTCATTCATTTGATATAGCTCCTTCAACCAAACAACAATCAAACAACTCCCTCATGCCTGTTTTATCAGCCATATGGTACTGCCTAATAGTCATAATTTTAATACATTCCTTTCTTTCACATTCATTTTTAACTGCCACAAAAAACAGATTCGTGATCACTAATACCATCTATTATTTCGTTTTCTCTATGGAGCCGATCTGGTTTTACGAGCACCACATCCAGTGTATTCTTCCCCCTAGTTGGTTCCATCACTTTCTGAATCACTTGCCCTTCCCATATTAACTTATTAGCCATTTGTTGGTCATGCTTCCTGTCGTTTGCATTACATTCCCAATTGACATTTGGTAATTTGAGATCACCCGCTACTATCACGTTCCTTTCCATATCGTTCCCCACATAGCTGATTATCTTAATCAAATAATTCTGAATCAGCGTCAGCACTACCCTTTCCCGGTATGTACACTACAACGACATCAAGTTGCCTATTATCTTCAGAGATGAGCCTTACACAAATAAGTTTATGCTTGTCATCTTTAACTTTTTCGTAGCTTAGAAATTCTTCTTTCACCAGAATGAATACTCCCCCTCCTACCATTCCCATCCTATCTCTACGATACACACTCCAGTTCTGTGAAAATATTTGTGCATCAATTATATCATTTTTTAGCCATGATTGAACTCTTATTACAATATATGGTAAGTATATATCTATAAAATTATTTAATTCTACTTTATTTACAATACTTCTTCTGTTGAGCACTAACATTTTTATGTCATTTCTACTTAACGTCCAGTTCCCTGTACTCTTAGTACCGTTCCCTAAGACACTCCGTTTCCCTGAATGTACCTCCCTATAACCCTTCTAAACAAATTTCCTAACTTATATGCTAATTTTGTGCCATTATTTTGAATTAGCAGACAATCAGTGCATTATCGGCACTATTTGTGACAATTGAGACATAGAAACAATAAATTAAAAATCTGAGTTTCTGTTAGTAGTGTAAAAAGAGACTGATAACATCTGATTGAATTTCGCGTTCAAATAATGTGTGAAGTAGTCCCCTTCGTGAATTTAACGAGTCTCTTGAACACTCTAAAATGTATACCGTTTACTTCTTGGACTTAACGAAGAGAAGTGTGAAACCAAAAACATATTTTGACAGTAACGTAGCGAGAAAATGTCTATTTTCTTGGTATAAGCCTACACGATATTTGTCGTTAACAGCCTGTTCCGAAAGCAAGAAGCATTCTCTTTATACTTGTGTTTTGTTTGGTGGTGAAAAGGAATTGTCCTTAAATGGGGTTATTGTTACAGAAAACATTCTTAGAAAAGCAGAAATGCAATAAAATTCAAATAAACATATTCAAAATGAAGAGTTATTCCGTTTAATTTATCTGAAGGTGCAAGAATTCAAGCCGTTAAACATAACGAAGTCATGAAACAAAATCGGCTTGTTGAGATACTTGTTGACATTGTGTGTTTTTTGGGAAGGAGGAGCTTGTACTTTCAGGTCATTTTGGAGGGGAAGACTCGAGCAACAGGGGGAATTAACTAGAGTTGTTAGATCTTCTTTCAGGCTTTAAAGACGCATTAAGCGAAATACAGAATGAATTAACTGAGTCTGTAATTGCCATAATTCAGGAGACAATCAAAGCAGAGTTCGATTCTTGTGATTTCATTTGGTATTCTGGCAGATGGGACCTTAGATGTATTAACTAGGTCTCAAGCCAATGCAATATTCCGGTTCTGCTCAAAACAGGTTCCCACAGATAGATTCATAGGTTTTGAAGATGCTTCGATTGATGAGATTGCATCAGGCTTATCAGAATTAATTGTCCATATTCTGCGAAAGTGGGGAGTAATTGATAAAGACGTTTGTTCAACATATGATAGATGCTCCACAATGGCAGGGAAGCGTGAGGGTTGTTCAGCATTAAGTTAAACAAATTTTCCCAAGGCAATATTTCCACACTATGATGATCTAAGACAGGTTTTTGGAAGACTTTGCTATGAATCATGAGGGTTGGGACATTGAGCCATACAATTCTTCTGTAAGGTTGCTTAACGTACTCGAGAAGGCCCAATTCGTTTATTTGCTCTATCTCTATACATAAAAATTTATTCATACAGACCATATCCTACAACATAAAACCATATCTGATGTAATTATGTGCAATACTGTAATTGTAAAAACCATTGGTATCCTCAAGGACTTGCGAACATAAAATGATGTATCCTCTTGCGTTGAAAAATGCCATAAAATAAACAGTGAGATAAATGTAGATGACAGGAGATTGTGATGCTCAAATTGGACAGTTCTTGACACCTTAATTCTGCAAATGGAAATACGGTCTGGCGATTTTGATAGCAAGCACTTTGTTGATTTGTTGGATCCTATTCTCTTCAGAGTTAACACAGAAAGCTTCTCTGCTATTACACTGAATAGTCTTACGAACATTTACACATTTTATAAGAGAGAAAGTTTGGAAAATGAATTGATTAAAATTCATTCCGGTATAGAAAAACATTTGTGCACTTGAATATTTTACAACATATTGTCCTCAATGATCTCGAACCAGTGTATGTGGAAGTGTCAAAATTGATTCGTTTAGTATTAACATTTCCTGTTACCACGGCTTTCCCTGAAAGGAGTATGAGCACTCTAAAGAGGATAAAAACATACTTGAGTAACAAAACGAACAATGAAGGACTCAGCTGTCTTAGGACCATTTCTATCGAGGGAAAGCTTGTGAAGGAATGAATGAGTGATCAACTATTGAAGAACCATGTGACTGACCATTTAGCAACGAAGAAAACTGGACGTTTGAAGCTACTCTACAAGAAACTTTAAGGTAAAACTTCCTGTCTACCCATTCATTAACTAATTGCTTCGCCAATGGATATAAATGATGTCGGCTTGGTGACACATTTGGTTTTATCAGACGAAATTAATTAAATATCAATAATAGATGGCCAATAAAGCTCCGGTTTCCCTGTCATGTGATAGAGTTGAAGAGAACACGTCGAAACTGACATTCAGATAACATCAAGTAAAAGTTTCCGCATACGGTTGTTGAGTCCATAAATTATTATTACTATTATTATTATTATTATTATTATTATTATTATTATTATTATTATTATTATTATTATTATTATTATTATACATACATACATACATACATACATACATACATACATACATACATACATACATTATCATTATAGACTGTTATGCCTTTCAGCGTTCAGTCTGCAAGCCTCTGAGAATTTGCTAAACGTCGCCACAATCCTCGATTTGCAACTAGTGTTGTGGCCTCATTTAGTTCTATACCTCTTATCTTTAAATCGTTAGAAACCGAGTTTAACCATCGTCGTCTTGGTCTCCCTCTACTTCTCTTACCCTCCATAACAGAGTCCATTATTCTCCTAGGTAACCTATCCTCCTCCATTCGCCTCACATTACCCCACCACCGAAGCTGGTTTATGCATACAGCTTCATCCATCGAGTTCATTCCTAATTTAGCCTTTATCTCCTCATTCCGCGTACCCTCCTGCCATTGTTCCCACCTGTTTGTACCAGCAATCATTCTTGCTACTTTCATGTCTGTTACTTCTAACTTATGGATAAGATATCCTGAGTCCACTCAGCTTTCGCTCCCGTAAAGCAAAGTTGGTCTGAAAACAGACCGATGTAAAGATAGTTTCGTCTGGGAGCTGACTTCCTTCTTACAGAATACTGCTGATCGCAACTGCGAGCTCACTGAATTAGCTTTACTACACCTTGATTCAATCTCACCTACTATATTAGCATCCTGGGAGAACACACAACCTAAATAATTGAAATTATCGAACTGTTCTGGCTTTGTATCACCAATTTGACATTCAATGCTGCTGAATTTCTTACCTACTGACATCAATTTAGTCTTCGAGAGGCTAATTTTCATACCATACTCATTGCACCTATTTTCAAGTTCCAAGATATTAGACTGCAGGCTTTCGGCACAGTCTGCCATTAAGACCAAGTCGTCAGCATAGGCCAAACTGCTTACTACATTTCCACCTAACTGAATCCTTCATTGCCATTTTATACCTTTCAGCAGATGATCCATGTAAACTACGAACAGCAAAGGTGAAAGATTACAGCCTTGTCTAACTCCTGTAAGTACCCTGAACCAAGAACTCATTCTACCATCAATTCTCACTGAAGCCCAATTGTCAACATAAATGCCTTTGATTGATTTTAATAATCTACCTTTAATTCCGTAGTCCTCCAGTATGGCGAACATCTTTTCCCTCGGTACCCCGTCATATGCTTTCTCTAGATCTACGAAACATAAACACAACTGCCTATTCCTCTCGTAGCATTTTTCTATTATTATTATTATTATTATTATTATTATTATTATTATTATTATTATTATTATTTTAGAATTGTCAGGAGGTAGTGATGTACAATCCATAACCTCCCCTACGGGAATTTTAACCTCTCCTTCACGTCGTGACTGTTTCCACAGACGATGCTGTGGCGACCGAATCACGGGGAATAACCGTTACATCAAATATAGAGGAAATGCTCTACTGCAGTCAGTCCATGGGCTGAGAGCTGGCAGCCCCATCCATGCTCTTACTTCCTTGAGGCTATCAACCCGTCGGAAAGATATTTAATTGCTTTCAAGCCTTGCGAAAGAAAGAACAGTCAGACAAATTTAAAGATGACAAACTGAGCAAAGGAAAGTACAATCACTGGAAGAAGTCAAACGTTAATGAACGTACTACCTGGAATTTCCACACAAAGATGATCAAGTATACAATATTGTCAATAAAAAGTACATTTTGATTGCGGCAATTTCAGGAACAAAATGAAAGCTTCAGGAACCAAGAGAGACAGTAACTTATTCACAGTTTTACAGTGAGATTGAAATAAATAACTAGAGCACCGGCTGGTGTGATGTTCATGGCACACAAAAATTAAGATTAACTTTTGGAATGAAAGAATCATTCAGTTAAGACTGAAACTACCCAGAGGCTATGTTACAGTTATAGCGGTGTACGCTGCGGTGGAGGATAATTCAAAAGGAAGTGATATATTGTATAATGATCTGCAAAGGATAGTAAATGAAATTAACAAACAAGATATTATACTATTACTGAGATACTTCAATGCCAGATATGGTAATGAGAAAATACAATGTACCGTAGGAATTCATGGAGGAAAATCTGTAATAGTAATGGAACACTACCGAGCAAGTTGGTCATGCGGTTAGGGTCGAGCTGCTAAGAGCTTATATTCAGGAGATGGTGGGTTCAAATCATACCGTTGGCAGCACTGGAGATGGTTTTCCGTGTGTACCGGGGGCACACCTTTCCCGGATAGTTAAACTGGGTGCCTTCTCTAAGGCCATCCATGTAAACAAATTGAACTTGTGAACTACAAGAAACTCTGGTCTTCTACTGTTAGTTGTCTCTACCTAGCCGGACTGAGTGGCTCAGACGGTTAAGGCGCTGGCCTTCTGACCCCAACTTGGCAGGTTCGATCCTGGCTCAGTCCGGTGGTATTTGAAGGTGCTCAAATACGTCAGCCTCGTGTCGGTAGATTTACTGGCACGTAAAAGAACTCCTGCGGGACTAAATTCCGGCACCTCGGCACCTCCGAAAACCGTAAAAGAGTAGTTAGTGGGACATAAAACAAATAACATTATTATTATTAGTTGTCTCTACCATCGATTTATTTGCTCCGTCTCGCGGGCTAAACTCTAATTATTTCATAGGATAATGTTTATTTTTGAAGGTTGTGAACACGGTTCTTAGGAGTGTTTTCTTAATGTACCGATGTTGTTTACACTTCAGCTGTTTCCTCCTCGATTGTTATCAACCTATCAGATTCTTGGAAATATCTTCCCTAGCCTATTAAAATTGGGGCTCTGTGTAGGAAACCAGCCTATCAGTAAAGAGTACTGGAAGCTTCCTCTTAAAGTACTATAAAAGCAGGGCGCTTTAGGGCCGTCTTGTCTGACTTGCTCCAGTGTGAAGAGGGTGACATGACGTGAGCCTAGGCAGCGGCGAGGCCTGCGTAAGAAAGGTCTAGCGACACAAGGTAAAGGCAGAATTTTCATAGACATGTGATAGCTCCTGCGGATAGCTCGAGGAGAACGTTTCAACCTATTTTATTTAATTTAAATTTCTAAATCTGGCGGTTTAAATGTAGAATTTTCGGCAAGTCTGAGGACTCTGTTCTATTCCCTACTGGGAAATATGTAATGTAAGGGAACAACGAGTGGTGACCCTCTGCCGTATCCCATTCAAACTTGCATGGGGTGACTAAAGTTTACGAAACATCCAAATTTCGTAAATCCTTTTGGCACTAATGTTTCTCATTTAGTCACTCCGGTGTAGTATACTGTAGGATTAACCTCTGTATCATTGGGCCATAAGCCCACTTGGGGTTTTAACAATGTCTTGAAGGAGTGTAAGAATTTCGTCTCCTTGCCTTTTGTTTATGTCCGGTCATGTGCAACCATTTTCATTTACCATTAAGGCCACGTAGTATGGGCTATTACGCCCCTGTATATTCTTTACAGAGTGCAAAATTTCCCTTGTATTAGTTCCATTTGGGGACAGTGACTATTGTGAAATGGATAAGCCCACATTGGGGCAACTGTGCATAAACACTTTAATGTGAGGTGGAATTTTAATGCGCCGTAAGAAACTGATGTCTCCGCGAGGCTAGACTATAGTATTATAGAGCTCAGACTCCTGAGCAATGTACTGTAACTTCCGGGAGCAAATCCTGCTCTTTGAGAATATTTTTACCTATCAAGAGCAATAACTCTCTTTTCTATGTAAATCAACCAAACTGTTAATTATCGCAAGCATTATACCTGATGTTCGGACTTCCTAAGTCCCCTATATTGTTAGAGCTAACAAATTAATTTTGTTGTTATTGTTTCAGAAAAAATAAAAAGTAAAAAATGAAGTTTCAAAATTTGTTAGGTTAAGTTGTGCTCTAGTTAATTCCTTGTCCAGCCATTCAAGCCCGCACGCTTCTCATCCCTCTGTGAACCATGGATATCCCGTATGACCGTGCTTTCCCGTTTTCATACCAGAAAAATGCTGGTGCAGAACTTGATTAAGATCACGGCCGCTAACATCTCAATCGTTATTGTACCATTACCTTGTGTCGCCTATCCTTCCGTCGCCCGTCGCCGAAAACCTTCGATGTAGAGCAAAAAAGTAAAAAATAAAAGGAATAGATTTGATTTTCTTCAATTTTCCAGACAAAGACAGCTACAATACACGTGGTCTGCACAAAATCATAAATTAATTGTTGATTATTTATTTATTTTATTTATTATGCCTTTTGCAGGTGGCGAAGTTAGTGCTCTTGGCCCTCTCTTACACTTAACCACTGTAGTGATACATTACTGAGAGCAGAGTATGAGTACATAATATAATATAGTAAATAATAACCTACACAAAAATACATTACACTTTTCTAACTCACATTCGTACGATCTTCCAGTCATACAAGTTAGTCAGCTGCATTCAGCAGGTAGCCTCGGCAAGCAGTCTTAAATTTAAGTAATGAGGTGGAATTTCTGGCACTGACAGGCAGGGAATTCCAAAGTCTAGAACCCTCAACAACAAAGGAATTGTTGTACATAGAGGATCGGTGAACAGGAATAGAAAAGGAGGAACCAGAGCGGGTATTACTGCTGTGAAAGGAGGACAAGTACTTAAGCTGGGTGAAATGTATAGTGGTCTGTCTTCAGAGAGCAGTCAGTATATCTGTATCAGTATGTGATACGTTCGTCGTTTGTCAGGTTTCAGCCATGAAATAGTGTAATAGTATGGATTGACATGTGTATCATAACTCAGACTGTATATAAATCTAAGGCAACAATTAAGTGCTCGCTGAAGTTTAGAAGTCTGCTCTTTTGTTGCGTCTACCAGAATGACGTCACAGTAGTCGAGGACGGGAAGCACTAGCGTTCGCATGAGTTTGACTCTCACATTACAAGGTAAAATATCCCTGTTTCTTTTAACCGAATGAAGTATCGAATTTTTTTTACACACATTCTTAATATATTCAGACCTATTTAAAGTTTCGTTCATTGTCACTCCAAGATTTCTCACAGTTTGGTTGAATGGAATAACTCTACTATTCTGTATAACTGGAGGAATAGTTTCGTATTTTAGTGTGGCCAACAATTTTTGAGAGCCAATAATGATTGCTTGTGTCTTGGAGGGGTTAAGAAGGAGGGAATTTTTCAAGGAGTAAGCATTAAGTCGCTGAAGGTCAGCACTGATGCCTGTTATGGAATGAGGCAAATGAGAGGTCTTACAGTGACAGTAAATTTGTAAGTCGTCCGCATAAAGATGGTAGCTACAATTCTTTAAATTAGATGAAATGCCGTTTATGTACAAGATAAAAAGCAATGGGCCTAAAACACTACCCTGCGGCGTGCCTTCCTTCCTGGTTAGCCAGTGAGAGGTTTGATCAACGGTTATAATTCGTTGCGCGCGATTTTTGAGGTACGATGAAAATAAATTAATAGTTCGTTGATCGAAGTAGTAAGTTTGCATCTTGTTTAATAGAGTCTGGATGTTTATAGTGTCAAATGCGCTACTGAAATCGAGGAGGGTATTGTCACCAGTCTTTGGTCCATTGCGTGCCGTATGTCATCAGTCACTTTGAGCAGGGCAGTTGCTGTGCTGTGTCCCTTCTTGAATGTCATTTGTAACGGAAATTGGCAGAATTAGTCTTAGATACAAGAGTCTACGGAGGCCAGAAATTGGAATCAGGCCACAATCTATCGGTTGCACCTATTCGTCTGAGGTGCAGATGGATGAAAAGAAAGAAACAGAAACCAGAATAGACTCAAATCTTATCCAGATGACACCAGTTAGTGACGACGTGAAACAATAATGCGCTAATGTGTGCTTTTCAAAACAGACTGCTTTTGAAGTTCGGTAGTTCAGAAAAAATGGCAGGGGAAAAAGTGTTTAAGAATCTGGGTTAAAGAAAATCGAAAACGTTATTTCAGACAAAAAAGCATATAAAATATCTTTTTATCTGGCAAATTAGAAGATGCAATAGCACATCACCCTACGATAGCAATAGCAAAATGGGAAGTCCAGAAAAAGCACGGAAATATTTGGGTAAACTTTGTTCCGTACCTAGAGATTCATATAACAGGAACACAATTACAGACCTACAAAATACTCATGAAGCTGTGTAAGGATGTGAATGGAGACATAAAATATAACTCAATACCTCTAAAAGAGTGTATTATTTATTTTCAGAATCTTGTACGGGTTCAAATGTTGAGCCATATATTCCACCAATACCAAGCAACAAGTCTTCCGAAACCATTGCACTCATACAACTTAGAAATGGAAGACTTCTGGGGAAGTATAAATAAATGCAGAACACTCAAATGGTATCCTTATGTAAATATTTCTCAGATTTATCAATTTAATTTGGAATAGAAACAGACCACCAGAGAAACGGCAAAAAACAATAATAATAAAAATGTGACATATTGTGTAAAGTATATAGGGGTAAGTATACTCAGGTTTCAATCTGCTCAACCATTATAAATATGTACCGGTAATTGGAAATGATAGGAAATGGCGTATGGCTTTTAGTGCCGTGAGTGTCCGAAGATATGTTCGGCTCGCCAGGTGCATATCTTTCGAGTTGACTCCCGTAGGCGACATGCGTGGCATGATGAGGGTGAAATGATGATAAATACGACACATACACCCAGACTCCGTGCCAGAGAAATTAACCAATGATGGTTACATTTCCCGATCCTGCCGTGAATCGAACCCGGGAGCCCTGTGACCAAAGGCCAGCATGTTAACTATTTAGCCATGGAGCCAGACATTGGAAATGAGCAACAGGATGTCGAAAGAGAAGACGCTCACATGCTGTGCCTATATTACTATGAAAATTTTAATAGAAATATACAGGAACTGTAACTTGGAAACTCACACAGAATTCGCTGCTTTTGACCTAGTTGAAAGAAACAGAATTCTCAGTATCATAGCAAAAGTTGTCCCATGACATATCGTCGTACCGGGCGAGTTGGTCGTGCGGTTAGGAACGCGCAGCTGTGAGCTTGCATCCGAGAGATAGTGGGTTCGAATCCCACTGTCGGCAGCCCTAAAGATGGTTTTCCGTGGTTTCCCATTTTCACACCAGGCAAATGCTGGGGCTGTACCTTAATTAAGGCCACGGCCGCTTCCTTCCCATTACTAGCCCTTTCCTATCCCATCGTCGCCACAAGACCTATCTGTGTCGGTGCGACGTAAAAAAAAACCATATCGTCGTTGCGCTTTGTGATAATATTTCGCTTAGAACTCTGACCAGAAAAGGTTTTCTTCTCTAAGTTTCACCCTTTTCCTGCAAAGCTAAAATTCTGTAGTACTGCTAAGACTGCCAACCTAAATTAATGCAAAATGTAAGATCTTACTGAATATTTTATAATGGGATCAGTTTTGAAGCTATATAGGTGATTTTCATGATTAATGATATATCCATGTATATGTCATGTGATTTACTTTGATGGCGCTTATGTCTTTATGGTTAAAAAGTGAATTATTCATTTCCACTTTCTGCTATTAATTTTGTAAATTTTAATTAGTATTTTACATAGTAATAATTATTTCACATACATTTTATGTCACTGTTAGAATCACTAAATTGTGTTGTCCTTTTAATGTTAAAAGTTTTTAAACTCTATGTTTAAAAATGATTTTTAGTTTTTGAATTGAAAACCGAAAATTGAGTTTATATTCTTTGTCATGTTGACTTGCATTTGGCTGGTAAGCATAAGATCATTGGTATCTTCACTTTCGACAGTAGTAGTAGTAGTAGTAATTTGAGGAGGGATAACACCATTAGGCCTAATATCCGTCACATGAACTGTATTGTCTGTCTCACTGATTTCATCACTAGAATATATGTTACTGTCACTTCCTAACAACATAAGACTGAATGTATTTTTAACACAAGTGTTCCTAATAATATTTTATCACCTTACTCTACAGAAATTCGCAATATATTACGCAAAACACGATAAAAGCAATGCCGCATGTCAGACAAACTTGCCGCGCAACGTTCGTGTGGCACATTACACGGCCGGCGCGTGCCAACCTCTCAAGGAAATAGAAAGTAAGAACGTTATATTCCCTTTGTCAGAGAGAAAATGGTATTCACTTGTAGTTGGAGATACCATGGATCAGCCAACATGTATACGTGAGCCATCTGTTACGTTAAACCTGAACAAATTGTATTTGAAAACCGGCCTTTACGGCATCGGATCTCATCGGATCACGGCAGTTTTGTGATTCACAGGGCATCGGCTTACACCCGATCTTGGCAGCCATTGGGTTCAGTATTGCATGGACTCTATCAAAGCATTTTCGTTCTAACTGATACCTGTGCTGCGGGTCAGTATAACTCCGCTCACACAATGGTATTTCAAGGCTCAATGACCATATACATAACAACCTTATTACAATAAAGTTAAAGCATCAAACCGAATAGGAGCCGCTCAGCAGGTGTAAGACAGGGTTGTCGACATTATCCGTTGTTGTTCATAATCTATTTAAACACCATAATACAGGAATGGAGGTATGGAAAACATGGATCAATACCAATGAGCAGAGAGCTCACACATCTAGATGCCATACTGTTCACTGACGATGTTGCATTGATAGCACATCACATGATCTTCAGAGATCAGATTTATTATTCAACTTCGCTAATCGGTCAACTAGCGACTACCACGACGTTCTTCTGTCCATTTAGCACCAGTTGCCCGTTTTCGTCCCAGAAAGTCCCACAAGTCTTGATGGCTTCTCTGAAAAGACTTCGGTCTTGTATATCTTCTGCTTGTATGCCCAGTTCTTTAAGATCTTTCATGACATTAACGTACCATGGCATTGCCGTTTTTGGTTTTGAGTCAAATATACTGAAGATACGTTTCGTCCATCGAGAGTCAATCATCCGCCGTATAAGCGAATTCTGCCTTTACACATTGTTTCCGTGATCTTCTCTATCTTAGAGTTTACCTCTTGCCTGTATTTTCTAATGTAGATGAGTAGTATAATTGGATGGTTCGGCGGCCACCTCCACCTCAGGCTCCCAGTGGCCGCCTCCACCTCCACCTCAGCCAGAGGCCTCCCAGTGGCCACCTCCACCTCCACCTCAGCCAGAGGCCTCCCAGATGCCTCCTCCACCTCCCGCGGGAAATTTGAATTTGTAAACAAAGCCACGTGCTTTTTGACAGCTGTCATCGACAACAACGCATCGCAAACCTCAGTACTGCCATCTTGACGGGCCTAAACCTCAGTAGTGCCAACTTAACCTAACTAGCATGAGGTAAACAAAGCCACGTGTTTTTTGACAGCCACGTGCTTTTTGACAGATTTGTAAACAAAGCCACGTGCTTTTTGACAGACAACAACGCATCGCTAACCTCAGTACTGCCATCTTGACGGGCCTAAACCTCAGTAGTGCCAACTTCACCTCACTAGCGCGAGGTAAACAAAGCCACGTGCTTTTTGACAGCCACGTGCTTTTTGACAGCTGTCATCCGCCATCTTTAAACTACAGAGCGCTGTGCTACCCTCTTGCGTCACCTGTCATCGGCAGTGCTGCCATCTTGGCGGGCCTAAACCTTAGTGCTACCAACTTAACCTCACTAGCTCGAGATAAACAAATCCACGTGCTTTTTGACAGCCACGTGCTTTTTTGACAGCTGTCATCCGCCATCTTTAATCCATAGAGCACAGTGCTGCCCTCTTTAGCTACTTACCTTTGAAATGTGGTGGCGGATAATTTGAAAAATGCTTTTTGACAGCAGCCATCTTGCATCGCAAACCTCAGTGCTGCCCTCTTTAGCTAGATACCTGTGGTAGCAGACAATTCCACGTGACAGCAGCCATCTTTAATCAAGAGAGCACCGTGCTGTCCTCTATGTGGTGGCGGCAAATTGAAAAATTCCACGTGCTCTTGTTTGGAAACAAACTCACGTGCTTTTTTTGACAGCTACCATCCACCATCTTTAATCAACAGAGCACAGTGCTGTACTCTTTAGCTAGATACCTTTGAAATGTGGTGGCGGCAATTTGAAAAATTCTATGTGCTCTTGTTGGGAAACAAAGCCACGTGCTTTTTTGACAGCTGTCATCCGCCATCTTTAATCAATAGAGCACCGTGCTGCTATCATGCGGGCAATTTCATCACCTATCACCCGCCATCTTTAATCTACAGAACACCGTGCTGCCCTCTTTATGGCTACTACCTTAAGCATGTAGTAGCGGGCAATTTGAAAAGTTCTGTTAGCTATCATCCGCCATCTTTAATCAAGAGAGCACCGTGCTGCCATCTTTAGCTAGGTACCCTTGAAATGTGGTGGCGGCAAATTGAAAAATTCCACATGCTCTTGTTTGGAAACAAACTCACGTGCTTTTTGACAGCTACCATCCGCCATCTTTAATCAACAGAGCATAGTGCTGCCCTCTTTAGTTTGAAATGTGGTGGCGGCAAATTCCACATGCTCTTGTTTGGTAAACATAGCCACGTGCTTTTTTGACAGCTATCATCCGCCATCTTTAATCCAGAGAGCACCGTGCTGCCCTCTTTATCGCAGTAGATGTAAATTCGTCACCTGTCATACGCAGTGCTGCTATCTTTAGCTAGATACCTTTGAAATGTGGTGGTGGATAATTTAAAAAGAAAAATTCTACAGCAGTCCTCTCTCGACGCTAATTGCATAAGATGGCGGCTATACATGACTCCTTAAGGGTGCTTACGCAAGATGGCTGCTATACACAGGTTCTTATGAGACTCCCTTGGGATGCTTGCGCAAGATGGTGGTTATACAAGGCTCCTTATGAGACACCCTAGTGATGCTTGCGCAAGATGGCGGTTGCTCTTATGAGGCGGCTTAAGGGTCCTTGCACAAGATGGCTAGAGACGCCCTAAGGATGCTTGCGCAAGATGGCGGACACAAGATGGCGGCTATACACGTCTCCTTATGAGACGCCTTAAGGGCGTGGCGGTTTCTCTTATGAGGCGGCTTAAGGGTCCTTGCACAAGATGGCTAGAGACGCCCTAAGGATGCTTGCGCAAGATGGCGGACACAAGATGGCGGCTATACACATCTCCTTATGAGACGCCTTAAGGGTGCTTGCGCAAGATGGCTGCTGCTCTTAGCTTAGAGGCTAACGTGTCGTGCTAGTTCGATTCATTAAATTTAGGGCTTAAATGCAAAATGTTAAATATCTCGAAAGCAGTGCACCGTAGAGCAAAACGGACAAAATTTTTCTGCCTAATACCTAGGTTCGCAGTATGAGGAACAAGAAAATCATAGTCTAATGATGGGATCAACGGTTCGGTTCCTACTTAGGCCCTTTGGCATTTGCTCTGTTTTAGCTTGTATTGAAGCGAGTCTTCGTAACATGATCAGGTTTAGCTATGGTAGAGAGTATAACGTGCCGTGCAGGTTCGATTCATTAAATTTGGAGGCTTAAATGCAAAATGTTAAATATCTCGAAAACGATGCATCGTAGAGCAAAACGGACAAAATTTTTCCGCCTAATACGTAGGTTCGTAGTATCAGGAACAAGAAAAAACATAGTCTAATGATGAGATCAACGGTTCGATTCCTACTTAAGCCCTTTGCCATTCGCAGCTATCTATTTCTACAAGATGGTGGCTGCTCTTATGAGAAACAAGATGCCTTGAGACGTCCTAGGGATGCTTACGCAAGATGGCAGACACAAAATGGTGACTATACATAGCTCCTTATGAGACGGCCTAGGGGTGCTCGCACAAGATGGCGGCTACTCTTATGAAGAAAGCTAGCTTAGAGGCTACTGCGCAAGATAACAGCTGCTGTTATGCATGTGGTGGAGGGCAATTTGAAATTCTATGTGCTTAATCAACAGAGCACCCTGCTGCCCTCTTTAGCTGAAATGTGGTGGTGGATAATTTGAAAAATTCTTTTGACAGCTATCATCTTTAAACAAAGGCGACTATACATAGGCTGTTAAGGCCTTATCATTCTCCTCCTCCTCCTCCTCCTCCTCCTCCTCCTCCTCCTTCTCTACCTCCTCCTCCGCCTCTTATGTCAAGGCATAGCTTTATATCGAACAAGTTTAAACCTGCATCGCGAAGGCAAGCGTGTGCAGCGATAACATTATTGTGCATGTTTAGACTTTCGAAACATAAGAAGAGTAGAATCAAACGCTGTACTCGATACGACATGTGATCAGAACATTGATTGATGCGTTCAGAAAACAAAATAAGTGATCAAGACTAGAATCGAACAATGTACTCAATACATCATGTGTTTAGAATATGTCATCGCTTGTTCTAAGAAGATCAGATTGAAACATAACAAGACTAGAATAGAACACTGTAATCGATGTTGTTAACTTCAACATGTGATCAGAACATTGATTGATGTGTTCAGAACACAAAATAAGTGATCATGACTAGAATCGAACACTGTACTCGATACAACATGTGATCAGAACATTGATCGATGTGTTCAGAACACGAAATAAGTGATCAAGACTAGAATCGAACGCTGTACTCAATACAACATGTGTTTAGAACATGTTAGGGGGTACCCTCGTTCTAAGAAGATCAGAATGAAACATAACAAGACTAGAATCGAACACTGTAATCGATGTTGTTAACCTCAACATATGATCAGAACATTGTTTGATGTGTTCAGAGCAAAAGTACAATTTTGATGATTTGCGCAGCTAACTCGCTCGGTAAACGATATAGCCAAAGTATAACTTCAAATTATTTACCTTCCATCATTCGTCTTGTGTGTAAAAATCAGTCGAACAAGTTATCGCATAAACATGGCTGAAAAAAATCGTGATAGGGTATGGAACCCAGGGGTTACATCTTATCAGAAGGGCAAAAAGGATGAAAGGACTCTTCCTCCTCCTTACCGCACATTCCTTGGCTAAAGGGCTAATGGGCTAAAGGGCTAATGGGCTAAAGGGCTAAAGGGCTAATGGGCTAAAGGGCTAAAGGGCTAAAGGTGCAACAACCTCATCGATCGCTATCAGCAAGAACGCTTGTACTTTGTTAAGTGTAGAAAATTAATCTTTATTGGTAAATGGTTTTATGTTCAGAACAAGGAATGGAACCTAGGGGTTACGTCTTACCTAATAAAATCCCCGAGGTGCGATGAGTTGCGTTTTTCGAACTAGTGTTTGGAACACTGAACTTTTCAAGATGGCAAGAGTGAGGTTAGCAATGTTCTGTTGTTGGATTTTAAATTCCGCGCTACAACATGCATAAGGTGGCAGCCCTTGAGGTTTACTCCCGTAAAGATGGCAAGAGTGAGGTTAGCAATGTTCCGTTGTTGGATTTTTAAAATTCCCCGCTATAACATGCAAAAGGTGGCAGCCTTGAGGTTTACCGCCGTAAAGATGGCAGCAGTGAGGTTAGCGACGCTCCATTGTCCTTCAAAGTGAGGTTAGGGTTCGTCAAGAAGACAGCTGTCAAAAAAGCACGTGGCTATGTTTACCAAACAAGAGCACGTGGTCGTGACGTCACGGTCACGTAATCAATCCTTAGCTCGACGTCGCTAAGAGCAGCATTAGGATTAGCTATTCTTAAAAGTCTTGGGAACAGAGCAGCAGTATGAATTGCTATGTTTCAAAGCGTGTACACATCACCTATCGATTTTACATACATCGACCATCGAACTAAACTTCATCCGCTAGATCGTGCTGCTATCTTAGCATGACTTTAAAGTACAATGAATAGCCATGTTTCAAAGCGTGTACACATTACCCATCGATTTTGCACGCATCGACTCTCGTACTAAACTTCTCCCGCTAGATTGTGCTGCTATCTTAGCATGACTAAGATGCATGAACTGAAAGTACGAAGAATAACCATGTTTTAAAGCGTGTACACATTACCTATCGACTTTGCATGTATCGACTCTCGTACTAAACTTCTGCAGGTAGATTGTGCTGCTATCTTAGCATAACTTATACGCATGAACTTAAAGTACAGAGAATAGCTATGTCTGAAAGCGTGTACACATTACTTATTGATTTTGCATGCATTGACTCTCGTACTAAACTTCTTCCTGTAGATTGTACTGCTATCTTAGCATAACTTATACACATGAACTTAAAAGTAGAAAAAATAGCCATGTTTCAAAGCGTGTACACATTACTTATTGATTTTGCATGCATCAAATATCGTACTAAACTCCTTCCGCTAGATTGTGCTGCTATCTTAACACAACCTATACGCATGACCTTAAAGTAAAAAGAATAGCCATGTTTCAAAGTGAGTACACATCACCTATCGATTTGCATGTATTGACTCTCGTACTAAACTCCTTCCGCTAGATCGTGCTGCTATCTTAGCATAACCAATACGCATGACCTTAAAGTAAAAAAGAATAGCCATGTTTCAAAGTGTGTACACATTACCTATCGACTTTGCATGCAACAAATATTGTACTAAACTTCTTCCGCTAGGTTGTGCTGCTATCTTAGCATAACCTGTACGCATGTACTTAAAGTACAAAGAATAGCCATGTTTCAAAGCGTGTACACATTACTTATTGATTTTGCATGCATCAAATCTCGTACTAAATTTATTCCGCTAGATTGTGCTGCTATCTTAGCATAACCTATACCAATGAACTTAAAGTACAATGATTAGTCATGTTTCAAAGCGTGTACACATCAACTATCGAATTTGCATGTATCGACTCTCGTACTAAACTTCTGCAGGTAGATTGTGCTGCTATCTTAGCATAACTAAGACGCATGAACTTAAAGTACAAAGAATAGCTATGTCTCAAAGCATGTACACATTACCTATCGATTTTACAAGCATCGACTCTCGTACTATTCTTCCGCTAGATTGTGCTGGTATCTTAGCATAACCTATACGCATGGCCTTAAGGTACAAAGAATAGCCATGTGTCAAAGCGTGTACACATTACCTATCGATTTTGCATGCATTGACTCTCGTACTAAACTTCTTCCGCTAGATTATGCTGGCATCTTAGCATAACTTATACACATGAACTTAAAAGTACAAAGAATAGCCATGTTTCAAAGCATGTACACATTACCTATGGATTTTGCATGCATTGACTCTCGTACTAATCTCCTCCCGCTAGATTGTGCTGCTATCCTAGCATAACCTATACGCATGACCTTAAAGTATAAAGAATAGCCATGTTTCAAAGTGTGTACACATCACCTATCGATTTGCATGCAACAAATATCGTACTAAACTTCTTCCGCTAGATTGTGCTGCTATCTTTGCATAACTAAGATGCATGAACTGAAAGTACAAAAATAACCATGTTTTAAAGCGTGTACTCATTACTTATCGATTTTACATACATCGACTCTCGTACTAAACTTCTTGCGCTAGATTGTGCCGCTATCTTAGCATAACCTGTACGCATGAACTTAAAGTACAAAGAATAGCCTTGTTTCGAAGCGTTTACACATTACCTAATGATTTTGCACGAAACGACTATCATACTAAACATTTCCCACTAGATTGTGCTAAAATCATGTAAGTGTGCTGCTATCTTAGCATAACCTATCGATTTTACATGCATCGGCTATCGTACTAGACTTCTTCCGCTAGAGCATGTAGCAATCGCTTTTGAGTATCCCTAACCCATGTGCATGAACTTAAAGCATAAAGATGAGCTATGTTCTAAAGCGTGTACACATCACCTATCGATAATGTATGTATCGAATATCGTACTAAACTTCTCCTGCTAGAGCGTACGAGTATCGCTTGTGCGTGCACGAACTTAAAGCATAAAGAATAGCAATGTATAAAAATCTTGTAAACAAAGCAGCAGCATTACGTATAGTTAAGATTAAATGCGTGCACACATCATGTATCCATGACGCACACAGTACTAAACTTATTCCATTAGAATGTACAAAGTTCGCATGTGTTTGTGCTGCTATCTTAGCATAGCCTATGTGAATGAACTTAAAGCTTAAAGAATAGTGATGTATAAAAATCTTGTGAACATAGCAGAGTGTTAACTACGTAGGTGTAGACATTGAACTTTACATGCTGAGGCAGCATACTACGTGACCGTGACGTCACGACCACGTGCTCTTGTTTGGTAAACATAGCCACGTGCTTTTTTGACAGCTGTCTTCTTGACGAACCCTAACCTCACTTTGAAGGACAATGGAGCGTCGCTAACCTCACTGCTGCCATCTTTACGGCGGTAAACCTCAAGGCTGCCACCTTTTGCATGTTATAGCGGGGAATTTTAAAAATCCAACAACGGAACATTGCTAACCTCACTCTTGCCATCTTTACGGGAGTAAACCTCAAGGGCTGCCACCTTATGCATGTTGTAGCGCGGAATTTAAAATCCAACAACAGAACATTGCTAACCTCACTCTTGCCATCTTGAAAAGTTCAGTGTTCCAAACACTAGTTCGAAAAACGCAACTCATCGCACCTCGGGGATTTTATTAGGTAAGACGTAACCCCTAGGTTCCATTCCTTGTTCTGAACATAAAACCATTTACCAATAAAGATTAATTTTCTACACTTAACAAAGTACAAGCGTTCTTGCTGATAGCGATCGATGAGGTTGTTGCACCTTTAGCCCTTTAGCCCTTTAGCCCATTAGCCCTTTAGCCCTTTAGCCCATTAGCCCTTTAGCCCATTAGCCCTTTAGCCAAGGAATGTGCGGTAAGGAGGAGGAAGAGTCCTTTCATCCTTTTTGCCCTTCTGATAAGATGTAACCCCTGGGTTCCATACCCTATCACGATTTTTTTCAGCCATGTTTATGCGATAACTTGTTCGACTGATTTTTACACACAAGACGAATGATGGAAGGTAAATAATTTGAAGTTATACTTTGGCTATATCGTTTACCGAGCGAGTTAGCTGCGCAAATCATCAAAATTGTACTTTTGCTCTGAACACATCAAACAATGTTCTGATCATATGTTGAGGTTAACAACATCGATTACAGTGTTCGATTCTAGTCTTGTTATGTTTCATTCTGATCTTCTTAGAACGAGGGTACCCCCTAACATGTTCTAAACACATGTTGTATTGAGTACAGCGTTCGATTCTAGTCTTGATCACTTATTTCGTGTTCTGAACACATCGATCAATGTTCTGATCACATGTTGTATCGAGTACAGTGTTCGATTCTAGTCATGATCACTTATTTTGTGTTCTGAACACATCAATCAATGTTCTGATCACATGTTGAAGTTAACAACATCGATTACAGTGTTCTATTCTAGTCTTGTTATGTTTCAATCTGATCTTCTTAGAACAAGCGATGACATATTCTAAACACATGATGTATTGAGTACATTGTTCGATTCTAGTCTTGATCACTTATTTTGTTTTCTGAACGCATCAATCAATGTTCTGATCACATGTCGTATCGAGTACAGCGTTTGATTCTACTCTTCTTATGTTTCGAAAGTCTAAACATGCACAATAATGTTATCGCTGCACACGCTTGCCTTCGCGATGCAGGTTTAAACTTGTTCGATATAAAGCTATGCCTTGACATAAGAGGCGGAGGAGGAGGTAGAGAAGGAGGAGGAGGAGGAGGAGGAGGAGGAGGAGGAGGGGAATGATAAGGCCTTAACAGCCTATGTATAGTCGCCTTTGTTTAATGATGATAGCTGTCAAAAGAATTTTTCAAATTATCCACCACCACATTTCAGCTAAAGAGGGCAGCAGGGTGCTCTGTTGATTAAGCACATAGAATTTCAAATTGCCCTCCACCACATGCATAACAGCAGCTGTTATCTTGCGCAGTAGCCTCTAAGCTAGCTTTCTTCATAAGAGTAGCCGCCATCTTGTGCGAGCACCCCTAGGCCGTCTCATAAGGAGCTATGTATAGTCACCATTTTGTGTCTGCCATCTTGCGTAAGCATCCCTAGGACGTCTCAAGGCATCTTGTTTCTCATAAGAGCAGCCACCATCTTGTAGAAATAGATAGCTGCGAATGGCAAAGGGCTTAAGTAGGAATCGAACCGTTGATCTCATCATTAGACTATGTTTTTTCTTGTTCCTGATACTACGAACCTACGTATTAGGCGGAAAAATTTTGTCCGTTTTGCTCTACGATGCATCGTTTTCGAGATATTTAACATTTTGCATTTAAGCCTCCAAATTTAATGAATCGAACCTGCACGGCACGTTATACTCTCTACCATAGCTAAACCTGATCATGTTACGAAGACTCGCTTCAATACAAGCTAAAACAGAGCAAATGCCAAAGGGCCTAAGTAGGAACCGAACCGTTGATCCCATCATTAGACTATGATTTTCTTGTTCCTCATACTGCGAACCTAGGTATTAGGCAGAAAAATTTTGTCCGTTTTGCTCTACGGTGCACTGCTTTCGAGATATTTAACATTTTGCATTTAAGCCCTAAATTTAATGAATCGAACTAGCACGACACGTTAGCCTCTAAGCTAAGAGCAGCAGCCATCTTGCGCAAGCACCCTTAAGGCGTCTCATAAGGAGATGTGTATAGCCGCCATCTTGTGTCCGCCATCTTGCGCAAGCATCCTTAGGGCGTCTCTAGCCATCTTGTGCAAGGACCCTTAAGCCGCCTCATAAGAGAAACCGCCACGCCCTTAAGGCGTCTCATAAGGAGACGTGTATAGCCGCCATCTTGTGTCCGCCATCTTGCGCAAGCATCCTTAGGGCGTCTCTAGCCATCTTGTGCAAGGACCCTTAAGCCGCCTCATAAGAGCAACCGCCATCTTGCGCAAGCATCACTAGGGTGTCTCATAAGGAGCCTTGTATAACCACCATCTTGCGCAAGCATCCCAAGGGAGTCTCATAAGAACCTGTGTATAGCAGCCATCTTGCGTAAGCACCCTTAAGGAGTCATGTATAGCCGCCATCTTATGCAATTAGCGTCGAGAGAGGACTGCTGTAGAATTTTTCTTTTTAAATTATCCACCACCACATTTCAAAGGTATCTAGCTAAAGATAGCAGCACTGCGTATGACAGGTGACGAATTTACATCTACTGCGATAAAGAGGGCAGCACGGTGCTCTCTGGATTAAAGATGGCGGATGATAGCTGTCAAAAAAGCACGTGGCTATGTTTACCAAACAAGAGCATGTGGAATTTGCCGCCACCACATTTCAAACTAAAGAGGGCAGCACTATGCTCTGTTGATTAAAGATGGCGGATGGTAGCTGTCAAAAAGCACGTGAGTTTGTTTCCAAACAAGAGCATGTGGAATTTTTCAATTTGCCGCCACCACATTTCAAAGGTACCTAGCTAAAGATGGCAGCACGGTGCTCTCTTGATTAAAGATGGCGGATGATAGCTAACAGAACTTTTCAAATTGCCCGCTACTACATGCTTAAGGTAGTAGCCATAAAGAGGGCAGCACGGTGTTCTGTAGATTAAAGATGGCGGGTGATAGGTGATGAAATTGCCCGCATGATAGCAGCACGGTGCTCTATTGATTAAAGATGGCGGATGACAGCTGTCAAAAAAGCACGTGGCTTTGTTTCCCAACAAGAGCACATAGAATTTTTCAAATTGCCGCCACCACATTTCAAAGGTATCTAGCTAAAGAGTACAGCACTGTGCTCTGTTGATTAAAGATGGTGGATGGTAGCTGTCAAAAAAAAGCACGTGAGTTTGTTTCCAAACAAGAGCACGTGGAATTTTTCAATTTGCCGCCACCACATAGAGGGCAGCACGGTGCTCTCTTGATTAAAGATGGCTGCTGTCACGTGGAATTGTCTGCTACCACAGGTATCTAGCTAAAGAGGGCAGCACTGAGGTTTGCGATGCAAGATGGCTGCTGTCAAAAAGCATTTTTCAAATTATCCGCCACCACATTTCAAAGGTAAGTAGCTAAAGAGGGCAGCACTGTGCTCTATGGATTAAAGATGGCGGATGACAGCTGTCAAAAAAGCACGTGGCTGTCAAAAAGCACGTGGATTTGTTTATCTCGAGCTAGTGAGGTTAAGTTGGTAGCACTAAGGTTTAGGCCCGCCAAGATGGCAGCACTGCCGATGACAGGTGACGCAAGAGGGTAGCACAGCGCTCTGTAGTTTAAAGATGGCGGATGACAGCTGTCAAAAAGCACGTGGCTGTCAAAAAGCACGTGGCTTTGTTTACCTCGCGCTAGTGAGGTGAAGTTGGCACTACTGAGGTTTAGGCCCGTCAAGATGGCAGTACTGAGGTTAGCGATGCGTTGTTGTCTGTCAAAAAGCACGTGGCTTTGTTTACAAATCTGTCAAAAAGCACGTGGCTGTCAAAAAACACGTGGCTTTGTTTACCTCATGCTAGTTAGGTTAAGTTGGCACTACTGAGGTTTAGGCCCGTCAAGATGGCAGTACTGAGGTTTGCGATGCGTTGTTGTCGATGACAGCTGTCAAAAAGCACGTGGCTTTGTTTACAAATTCAAATTTCCCGCGGGAGGTGGAGGAGGCATCTGGGAGGCCTCTGGCTGAGGTGGAGGTGGAGGTGGCCACTGGGAGGCCTCTGGCTGAGGTGGAGGTGGAGGCGGCCACTGGGAGCCTGAGGTGGAGGTGGCCGCCGAACCATCCAATTATACTACTTAGATGCCATTTTTGTAGTTTGGGCCAAGTATGGTATATAGGATCTTCCTTTCTTTCCTCTCTAAATCCGCAAGAAAACATTTCTCGGACAGGATACGGCATTCAGATGCATTCAGCGATACTGGTTTGATGACAGTGCTGTAGTGACGAATTTTTGTAGTCAGAGAAAAGCCCCTTTTGTTGTGCATGTTGCGGGTAGTTTGGAAAGTGAATTCCGTTTTCTTGATTCTTGCCGCTATGGGCTCTTTGTCAACTCCATTTTTCTGGATCCATTCACCAAGGTATTTAAATTTATTAACACGGTTTATCGTTCCATATTTGTTGTTCAGTTGTGCCGTATCATCTTTGATGTTCGACATTACATCTGTCTTTTGAAAGGAAATTTGTAAACGTTTTTGTTCTGCTACTTCCTTCAACATATTGATCTGTTCTGTTGCACTTTCGATATTTTCTGTCATCAGGGCTATATGATCAGCGAACGCTAAGCAATCTATTTTCACTCCGTTTTCTTTGTCCCAATCCTTAAGGGTTTGTAAAGGTTTCCTTCTTTTAACGTCTTTCGCCACCCCTGTATTACCTTCTCAGCTACGCAGTTGAACAAAAGAGGTGACAGCCCATTTCCCGGTCGAATGCCTGTCTTGATCTCAAAGGGTTCAGAGATTGTTATTAGTTATCGTTACTCTTATTATCATCAGCAGTTTCTCACCGACTCCCATTTCTGCAAGTACGTTAAGCAACACATCACGGTCGATGGAGTCATCTGCTTTCCTGAAATCTACAAATGTCGATACATAGGCTCGACCTCTCAGCATATGGTTATGGCTTTCAGGTTAAGTACTTGTACTGCACTTGATTGGCCTGCTTGGTATTCCCGAGTCTGTGTTCAACTTGCTGTTCTAGTCTTTCAAGGATGGATAGTGACAGGATCTTGTAGGCTACTGACAGAAGAGAAATACTACGGTAATTATTCACAACTGTTATATTTCCTTTCTTTGTAGAGGATGGATCAGAGCTATCTTCTAGTCCTCTGACAGTTGTTCTTTTTCTTATATATCTACAACGGTTTCTTGTAGGACGTCAATTGCTTCTTCCGGGGCATATTTCCACAGTTCCGAAATCATGGAATCTTCACCAGGAGTCTTGTTATTTTTCAGTCCCTTTATGTGGAGTTTGATTTCATCGCGATTTGGTGGAGAAGATGGCAGATTTTGGATCACTGGTTTGTTCGTTTTGATGGGGTTGGCTGGTTTCTCGCGGTTTAAATGGTCATTAAAATACTTAGCTGAGATTTCGAAGTTTTCTTCATTTGATGTTGCAAGAGTTCCATCTTTCCTTAGAAAGCAAGGGGAAGGTGCCTTGTATCCTTGTACCTTCTTTCTAAAACTCCTGAAGTATTTACGGGTCTCACCTCTATGAAAGACTTGCTCAATATTGTCCATTAGTTCCTTTTCATACTTGCGTTTCTCACTGTGTATTATTTTTGCTGTTTGTGCTTGTTGTGTTTTGTACATTTTCCAATCTTCTTCTTTTTTAGAGGTGTAATGCTTTTTCCAGGTATTCAGACGATCTCATAAGGTCTTCTCGCAGTTATCGCTCCACCACGTGTGCTTCTTCCTCTTCTTGAATTGGGAAACTCCTTTTGCAGCTTGTATCATCTGCTTTCTCGTGCTGTTGAAGTCTTTCTCCACTGGTTGGGCAAGTTATTCGAATTCATTCTCTTTTTCCCTGAACTTTTTGTGTCAAAGCGAATTATGGTAGTTTTGTTTTTCTTTTTGTTAAGAGGGATTGGCCGAAACTTAATTACTGATATGTAGTGATCTGAGTCTAGGTTTATTCCCTTTATCACGGTAACGTTAATGATTTCCGGACTTTATCTTCGAGATATAGCAACATGGTCTATTTGGAATTCTCCTATTTTTTCTTTGGGCATCTCCATATCGTCTGTTTTCTAGGTAAGTGACGAAAGTGTGTTGACATCAGTTGGAGGTTATGGTTATCAGATAGTCCAATGAGGCGTTCTCTATTCTTGTTGGTTCTTTTGTGTGCTGGGTAGAGCCCAACAACTTTCCTCTGTTTCCGTTCACATCCCACTTGTGCATTAAAATCGCCCATTAGGATCTTTACATGGCGTTTCGGGATTTTCGCTAATCTGGCATCCAGGAGGTTCCAGAATCTATCTGTGCCTTCCAGGTCTTCTTCTAATTATTTCGCTATTTGCTTTACGTCGCACCGACACAGATATGTCTTATGGCGACGATGAGATAGGAAAGGCCTAGGAATGGGAAGGAAGCAGCCGTGGCCGCAATTAAGGTACAGCCCCAGCATTTGCCTGGATTGAAAATGGGAAACCACGGAAAACCATCTTCAGGGCTGCCGACAGTGGGGTTCGAACCTACTATCTCCCGATTACTGGATACGGGCCGCACATAAGCGACTGCAGCTATCGAGCTCGGTAATTATTATTATTATTATTATTATTATTATTATTATTATTATTATTATTATTATTATTATTATTATTTTGCTAGGGGTTTTTCGTCGCACCGACACAGATAGGTCTTATGGCGACGATGGGATAGGAATGGCCTAGGAGTTGGAAGGAAGCGGCCGTGGCCTTAATTAAGGTACAGCCCCAGCATTTGCCTGGTGTGAAAATGGGAAACCACGGAAAACCATTTTCAGGGCTGCCGATAGTGGGATTCGAACCTACTATCTCCCGGATGCAAGCTCACAGCCGCGCGCCTCTACGCGCACGGCCAACTCGCCCGGTATTATTATTATTGTTATTATTATTATTATTATTATTATTATTATTATTATTATTATTATTATTATTTATTGTTACTATCATCAACATCATACTCCTCGTCATCATAATCAAAAGAAAACTCCCTCACTCCTGGTTTCTTTAATACGCCCCTTCAGCAGTACCTTCGATTAGGGGGAGAAAGCATTACAGTTTTATGTCATTTTAGCCGGCTGAAACTAGGAATTAAAAGAATGAGTTAAAAAGGGAATTTGTACAAGCGCTGTTGTCTTATCAGCTAAATCTTAGCTTTATTTCCTCTAATTATTAATATTTTTTGTGGAAATAGACACAAAGTGTCGTTCGTCGCGGCTAACCGATTTGTACAGCGCCACAGCAAGTAGTGAAGACTTTGCATGTTCTCTGAGGAAGGGTAGCAGGGGTACATATTTTTTGCCAGGGTCATGGACACTGAGGTGCTTGGTGCACGTTTTTGTCAGTCTGGAAGTCTCTTTAGTTTCTGTTAGTTTGTTACTGTGCATTCAAATTCTAAATGATTTGTAATTGTATAATCACACCGTACTTCTATTTAATTGTAATACAAGTGTAATATTATCCCTTTGGTAAAAGTTTTATTGTACAGTACTGAATCAAAATCTCAAAAAAAAAAAAAACTGTTATTACTTGGTGAACTCTTAATCTTTACCTCTCTGTAGACGATGTTTGCTCAGGAGCATCATAAAACCACTTTATAGCTTTTTTCAGTTATGATGCACCAGCCCCTCCCCTCCCCCATGCTCACTATATCCCACAAACTCGGGGACGTTTTGTTTTGTGTACCTTTCTTTCCCTCCCAATTCTAATTCCCAACCGCCACTACTGTTCTTCAGCGACGTCTGATAGTCGAACTCTTAATGATCGAACCTGTTTTTAGGCTGAGGGATTAAGAAGCGTGCAATACTAATCATGTTTGACTGTTAGGCAGTGCATGTAACATTAGAGATTTCTTATTCTACAACGACTTCATTTACGATGATTGACCACCAATTTACTGTTCCGAGTAACAATCCCGTCCTGACCAGTCTTGCAAGTGTTTCATCTGCATATGTCTTGTTCAACCTCAATATCAATGTCCATCAGTTTTAAGAACCTGTACTTAGTAAGTACTCAGCAGACTGTCGGCCACCTTTATAATGATCATGAGCTATCTACGTGCTGTAACATAAAAATGTGAAAAATCACGAAATCCAAGGCTTCCACCAACAGATCCTAATCTGAATAATACTTCCAAGTCTATTTGTCTAGGTCCCACTGCTGAATACCATTTGCTACAGCATATAAGTTTTCTGTACACCTACACCGGATGTTCACTTCATTCATTAGACCCTAACCGCTTTCATCTTCTACCTCTGCACTTTTGCGGTCAGAGACACGTATCACATTGGGTTATGGCGCTTGAGCTTACCCAGCATCGCTCCTCATCCGGTTTCAAGTCCTCTTGCGTTATGCAGTTCTTGACCACATCCGTTCATACTTACCCGAGTGTTCTTCGTTCCCTCGTTTCTTCACTTTGTGTTTCCATAATTTGCATAATCCTCGTCGATACATAAAGGATTTAAATGTAAGGCCATACATCCGTCGTTCGCGTCCCTCATAAAACTCGCGGTCCACGATTATGATCTCGATAACAACATATAAAACTAGAAGCTTCCTTCTTTCATTTCTTCTTTCTTTTCTTTATTAGCATTACATATGTTCTAGAATTCAGGCACTTCTTTAAGGGCATATTTTAGGAACCAAAAATACATAAACGCTTTTATCTACGAATGTTTACGGTTATACACAGCTCCTTGAAAGCTTCATTGCCAATAGAACATAAAAATTTTCATGTTGGGTCCATTAGACTTTCATCAACACACTTCTGTAACGTGTATTCTGATGTGGACACACAGAGACATATGAACCTATTAATAGGTAATAGCTCGTTCCTTCTATTTTAAAAATTACATTGGGAAAATGATCGGTATCTTTCAATTTGCATTGATTCGGGTTCGTTCAGATTATCATTTGTCTTCTCATGGAACTCCTTTTTTTGAACACTTATGAAGTTAAATCACAATTTTCATCTAGCGACATGTAGCCACATTAGGTCAAAATTGTCGTTTGTATGCTACTGTTTTACTGCCGAAGGTTCACTATACTTTCCTTATACATTATTGAAAATATCCTCTCTAATTTAATGCAACGGAATGCGCAAAATAATAATTGTTAAAATGAGTTACCTTCTCACAGTTGTCTACTTTCGAGTTAGATTCTTTCATAAATGTGACCGTTGTGCATTAACTAATTTTATGGACATATTATTATTATCCTCTTCCCCTGCGAACCATGTGACCTTGCCGCGGTGGGGAGGCTTGCGGGTCCCAATGCAGCAGATAGCCGAGCCGTAGGTGCAACAACCAAATCGGATGGGCATCTATCGAGAGACCAGCTAACAGATGGTTCATCGAAAGGGGGGTAGCAGCCTTTCGGATGTTACGAGGGCGACAGTCTGGATGACTGACTGATATGGACTCGTAATAATACTCAACATGGTTTAGCTCTGTTGATACTCCTGCACGGCTGAAAGCATCGTAAAATTACAGCTATAACTAACTCCCGAGGACATACAGCTCTCTCTGTATGAATGATGTACTGATGATGTCTTCCTCCCGGGTAAAATATTCCGGATGTAAACTAGTCCCCCATTCGGATCTCCGGGTGGGGATTACACGAGAGGGGGCGATTATCAGGAAGATGGGTACTAACATTTTGCGAGTGGGAGCGTGTAATGTTAGAAGTTTGAATCGCTGTGGTAGGTTAGAGAGTCTGAAAATGGAGATGGATGGACTAAAATTATATGTAGTTGGTATAAGTGAAGTACGTTGGCAGGAAGAGCAGAATTTTTGGTCAGGCGGCTACAGAATGTTCAACACAAAATCAAACAGAGGAAATGCAGGCGTTGGTTTAATAATGAATAAGAAAATAGGGCAGCGGGTAAGCTACTACGAGCAGCATAGTGAAAGGATTATTGTTGTCAAGATATAAACCAAACCGATGCCCACTACAATAATGCAGGTCTATATGACTACTAGTTCAGCGGATGATGAGGAAATCGAAAGAATATACGAAGAGATAAAAGATTTAATACATTATGTAAAAGATGGCGAGAATCTAATTGTGATTGGAGACTGGAATGCAGTGGTAGGCCTAGGAGGAGAAAGTAATGCAGTAGGAGAATTCAGATTGGGACAAAGGAACGAAAGAGGAAGTCGGCTGGTTGAATTCTGCACCAATCACAATTTGGTCCTTGCTATTTCTTGGTTCAAACACCACAAACGGCGGCTGTGCACATGGACGAGACCTGGAGACACTGGAGGTTTAAAATAGACTTCATTATGTTTAGTCAGAGATTCAGAAACCAGGTGTTGGATTGCAAAACTTTCCCAGGAGCAGACGTGGACCCTGACCACAACTTGTTGGTCATGAAATGCCATCTGAGCTTGAATAAATTGAATAAGGGAAGGAATCCAGTGAGATGGAATCTAGACAATTTAAAAGAAAATAGTGTGAGTGATTGTTTCAAGGAACATATTGCACAAGGTCTAAATGGAAAGACTGAAGGAAACGCAGTAGAAGAAGAATGGACAGTCATGAGGAATGAGGTCAGTATGGCTGCTGAAGAGATGTTAGGAAGAAAGGAACGATCAACTAAGAACCAATGGATAACTCACGATATACTAGAACTGATCGATGAACGACGAAAATACAATAATGCAAAAAATTAAGAGGGCGGAAAAGAATACGGGCGATAAAGAATGCAGTGGATTGGGAGTGCAGGGCAGCTAAGGAAGAATGGCTGAAGGAGAAGTGCAAAGATGTTTAAAGTTGTATGGTCCTAGGAAAGGTAGATGCTGCATGCAGGAAAATCAAGGAAACCTTTGGAGAAAGGAAAACTAGGTGTATGAATATTAAGAGCTCACATAGAAAACCACTTCTAGGGAAAGAAGACATGGCGGAAAGATGGCAGGAACATATTCAACAGTTTTATCAGGGTAAGGACGTACTGTAGATGGTATGGTTCTGGAACAAGAAGATGTTCTTGATGCTGATGAAATGGGTGACCCAATTTTGAGGTCGGAATTCGACAGAGCATTGAGAGACCTAAATAGGAGGAAAGAACATAGAATTGATGGCATTTCCTCTGAATTACTGACTGCTTTAGGAGAAAAAAGCATGGCGAGGTTATTCCATTTAGAATGCAAGATGTATGATACAGGAGAAGTGCCATCCGATTTTAGGCAGTATGTTGTTATACCTATTCCCAAGAAAGCCGGTGTTGACAAGTTAGGAAACTACCGCACCATTAGTTTAGTATATCAGGCCTGCAAAATTCTAACATGTATTATTTTCAGAAGAATGGAAGGACAAGTTGAAACTGAGTTGGGAGAAGATCAGTTTGGCTTCAGAATAAATGTAGGAACACGCAAAGCAAGCCCAGATAGATGGCGTTCGTAGATCTGGGAAAGGCATTTGATAATGTTGATTGGACTTACCTATTTGAGATTCTGAAGGTGATCGGGATCAGATACCGAGCACGAAGAATTATCTACAATCTGTATAAAAATCAGTCTGCAGTGAAAGAATCGAGGGCTATGAAAAAGAAGCAGCAATCCAGAAAGGCGTGAGGCAAAGCTGAAGTTTGTCCCACCTCCTTTTCAGTGTTGATATAGAACAGGTAGTAAAGGAAATCAAAGAAGAATTCGGAAAGGGAATCATAACTCATCGAGAAGAAATAAAAAGCCCTGAGATTTTCCGATGATATTGTTATTTTAACTGAGACTGCAGAAGATCTGGAGAAGTTGCTGAATGGTATGGGCGGAGTCTTGGGTGAGGAGTACAAGATGAAAATAAGTAAGTCCAAAACAAAAGTAATGGAGTGCAGTTGTACGCAGTCAGGTGATGCAAGAAATATTAGATTGGGAAATGAAGTCTTGTAGGAAGTGGATGAATATTGTTACTTGCGTATTAAAATAACTAACGATGGCAGAAGTAAGGAGGACATAAAATGCAGGCTAGCACAAGCAAGAAAGGCTTTCTTAAGAAAAGAAATTTGCTCACTTCGAATATTGATACAGAAATTAGAAAAATGTTTTTTGAAGAATTTAATTTGGAGCGTGGCATTGTATGGAAGTGGAATATGGACGATAACTTGCTCAGAAGGAAAGAGAACAGAAGCTTTTCAAATGCGGTGCTGCAGAAGAATGCTGAATGTGAGATGGATAGATCGAATCACGAATGAAGTGATCTGTCTGTCTGTTAGGTCATCAGCCCAGAGGCTGGATGGATCCTCAAATAGCACCATCAAAAGTTATGCGGTTATAAGGAAACCGCAAAAACCAATGGCACCACCAAAATGAGGCGTACTAGGCAAGACGAGGAGTGAGGTATTTTGCCATTGCTTTCCTCACTGGGTCAGAAAGTGCAATTGCAGCACGACTGACCCTATGAGCAACACCTTTCATAACACTCAGATGCACTAGTCGTGCTCTGAATGTCATTACTCAGCACCACCCATACCCCAGCAGCTTCCATATTGTCACAGCCATGGATGAGACTGGGACTTTGGTGAAAGCTACACTTTACTCTGGCCTGTGCCAAGAGATGGATACAAAAGTACTGTATCCATCAGGAAATGGCAGCAGGCAAAATGAAGTGATACTGAATCGAATTAGTGAGAGGAGATCGTTGTGGCTAAATTTGACGAGAAGAAGAGATAGAATGATAGGACACATCTTGAGACACACTGGACTTAAAGCAGTTGGTTTTTTGAGGAAAGTGTAGGGGGTAAGAACGGTGGGAGTTGACCAAAGTATGAATATGACAAGCAGATTAGAGCAGATTTAGGATGCAGCAGTTATGTAGAAATGAAACGTTTGGCACAGGATAGGGTGGCATGGAGGACTGCATCAAACAAGTCTATGGACTGATGACTCAAACAACAACAAAAACAACAATATTATTATTATTATTATTATTATTATTATTATTATTATTATTATTATTATTATTATTATTATTATTATTATTATTTTCTAATCATGATTTACTTTATATTTGTTAATATAGACATTCAGTGAATTATCTATTTTCGTGTTATTTGTTGTACTTGTTCTCGTATAGACAGGTCTTATGGTGGCGATAGGAAAGGTCTAGAACTGGAAAAGAAGCAGCAGAGTATTTAATTTTGTACCTCGGAGGTATAATGCGCTATGTCCATTTTTAGTAAATATGGGATTATTGGCACACCCATATGTGTTCCTTGTCCTCTACTCAGAGCTATACAACACTACGTCCTATCTCAAGTGCAGGGGGAGTTACATGCTTTCACAGAAACACTAAGTGTAATTACTTAGAGGAATACAACACTATGTTGAAATAGTGTTCTGCACTTCTGCACAGTCCGGTGAATTTTTCAATTTTAGATGTTATTTGACGTCTTTATCTCCACTGTGTGTATGGTAGTATGAATCTGAACTGTCATGCGTGCAAATCTTACTTCAAGGCAGTAATAGTGTTGCCTCAAAGGGTAAATTATTGTTTTCTACAGTCGCTATATTAGTGAATACTTACTACAGTTGCAAGAATAATCTAAATTACTAGGCATTGGTATTTCAACAGACCATAACTCAAGTTTTTATGAAAAAGCTACACCGATGTGAAGGCTGACATTGTTCATACCTTGATAGAGAGGAAATGGAAGGAACCTATTTGAGCATTTTAACATTCAGGGACTGGCAACAACTGACACCGGTAAGAGAAATTTCCAGAAAATACGCTGTTCATAATATAGAACCTCAAGCTTTCGAACGTTATGTCAAAAAATTACCCTCCCAACCTCCTCTTGTTTATTGGAAGAGGGATATTGTCAAATGGCAATGAAATGAAATGGCGTATGGCTTTTAGTGCCGGGAGTGTCCGAGGACAAGTGCGGCTCACCAGATGCAGGTCTTCCGATTTGGCGCCCGTAGGTGACCTGCGCGTCGTGATGAGAATGAAATGATGCTGAAGAAAACATATACACCCATCCCCCGTGCCAGAAAAATTCACTGTTACGAATACATTCATCAGGCATAAGGCTATTCACCGCTACACATGGGAGGCTAGGGGTACCAGATCCATAATAGACTATATCTTAACAGACTTTGAATTTAGGAAATCTGTTAGGAATATGAGAGTTTTTCGCGGATTTTTCGATGATAAAGACCACTATCTGATCTGTAGTGAACTAAGTATCTGTAGGAATAAGGTAGAGAAAGTGAAATCTGTCTGCAAACGAATAAGGGTAGAAAATCTCCAGGACGAGGAAATTAGACAGAAGTACATGGATATGATTAGTGAGAAGTTTCGAACAGTAGACAGTAAGCAGGTTCAGGATATAGAAAGTGAATGGGTGGCATACACAGATGCTGTAGTAGAAACAGCAAGGGAATGCCTAGGAACAACTGTGTGTAAAGATGGGAAAAGGCGAACATCTTGGTGGAATGATGAAGTGAGAGCAGTTTGTAAACGTAAAAAGAAGGCTTATCAGAAATGGCTCCAAACAAGGGCCGAGGCAGACAGGAATTGGAACGTAGATGAAAGGAACAGAGCGAAACAAATAGTTGTTGAATCCAAAAAGAAGTCATGGGAAGATTTTGGTAATAACCTGGAAAGGCTAGGTCAAGCAGCAGGGAAACCTTTCTGGACAGTAATAAAGAATCTTAGGAAGGGAGGGAAAAAGGAAATGAACAATGTTTTGAGTAATTCAGGTGAACTCATAATAGATCCCAGGGAATCACTGGAGAGGTGGAGGGAATATTTTGAACATCTTCTCAATGTAAGAGGAAATCATCATGGTGGTGTTGCAAACAGCCAAGCTCATGGGGAGGAGGAAAATTATGTTGGTGAAATTATGCTTGAGGAAGTGGAAAGGATAGTAAATAAACACCATTTTCATAAGGCAGCAGGAATAGATGAAATTAGACCGGAAATTGTGAAGTATTGTAGGAAGGCAGGGATGAAATGGCTTCATAGAGTAATAAAATTAGCATGGAGTGTTAGTAAGGTACCTTCAGATTGGACAAAAGCAGTAATTGCACCTATCTATAAGCAAGGGAACAGGAAGGATTGCAACAACTATCGAGGTATCTCATTGATTAGTATACCAGGCAAAGTATTCACTGGCATCTTGGAAGGGCGGGTGCGATCAGTCGTTGAGAGGAAGTTGGATGAAAACCAGTGTGGTTTCAGACCACAGAGAGGCTGTCAGGATCAGATTTTCAGTATGCGCCAGGTAATTGAAAAATGCTACGAGAGGAATAGGCCGTTGTGTTTATGTTTCGTAGATCTAGAGAAAGCATATGACAGGGTAGCGAGGGAAAAGATGTTCGCCATACTGGAGGACTATGGAATTAAATGTAGATTATTAAAATCAATCAAAGGCATTTATGTTGACAATTGGGCTTCAGTGAGAATTGATGTTAGAATGAGTTCTTGGTTCAGGGTACTTACAGGAGTTAGACAAGGCTGTAATCTTTCACCTTTGCTGTTCGTAGTTTACATGGATCATCTGCTGAAAGGTGTAAAATGGCAATGAAGGATTCAGTTAGGTGGAAATGTAGTAAGCAGTCTGGCCTATGCTGACGACTTGGTCTTAATGGCAGGCTGTGCCGAAAGCCTGCAGTCTAATATCTTGGAACTTGAAAAGAGGTGCAATTAATATGGTATGAAAATTAGCCTCCCGAAGACTAAATTGATGTCAGTAGGTAAGAAATTCAACAGAATTGAATGTCAGATTGGTGATACAAAGATAGAACAGGTAGACAATTTCAAGTATTTAGGTTGTGTGTTCTCCCAGGATGGTAATATTGTAAGTGAGATTGAATCAAGGTGTAGTAAAGCTAATTCAGTGAGCTCGCAGTTGCGATCAGCAATATTCTGTAAGAAGAAAGTCAGCTCCCAGACGAAACTATCTTTACATCGGTCTGTTTTCAGACCAACTTTGCTTTACGGGGGTGAAAGCTGGGGGGACTCAGGATATCTTATTCATAAGTTAGAAGTAACCGACATGAAAGTAGCAAGAGTGATTGTTGGTACAAACAGGTGGGAACAATGGCGTGAGGGTACTCGGAATGAGGAGATAAGGGGTAATTTAGGGTAATTTAGGATGAAGCTGTACGCATAAACCAGCTTCGGTGGTGGGGTCATCTGAGGCGAATGGAGGAGGATAGGTTACCTAGGAGAATAATGGACTCTGTTATGGAGGGTAAGAGAAGTAGAGGGAGACCATGACGACGATGGTTAGACTCGGTTTCTAACGATTTAAAGATAAGAGGTATAGAACTAAATGAGGCCACATCACTAGTTGCAAATCGAGGATTGTGGCGACGTTCAGCAAATTCTCAGAGGCTTGCAGACTGAACGCTGAAAGGCATAACAGTCTATAATGACAATGTACGTATGTATGTATGTATGTATGTATGTATGTATGTATGTATGTATGTATGTATGTATGTATGTATGTATGTATGTATGTATGTATGTATGTATGTATGTATGTATGTATGGTTAAAATTCCCGACCCTGCCAGGAATCGAACTGGGGATTCCTGTGATCAAAGGCCATCACACTAACAATTTAGCAATGGAGCCGGACGACAAATGGCAATGTCTTCTATTAAAATGTGTACAATTACAAGTGAACTACGAAAGCACGAGAACTCCCTGTTTAAAAGAAAAAAATCTGACGATGAGTATCAAGATGTTGACTTCAATAGATTCCGCCCTTGCATTTCCAGTAGATTTGAAAAAACTCTCATATATCCCACTACCTATTTCCCAGTATAAATGTAATGGTTTAATGGCACTGTTGCCATATACCCTTTCAATTTGTCATAAGTTTTATACAACTTTAGAACATACAAGTAATACAATCAAAAGAGACTATCCAGAAGAAGATACAGATGACTTTTAGGGTCAGGTGTAACATTTATATCCTTACAGCAAGTCATTCCACAATGTGTGTAATATTCTGTTTAAATATAGTTTTAAATGAAATTAATTGTGGTTAGGTACTGTCTTTCTTGTTACCGCTTAAATACCAAGAGCAGTATGTCCACACAGTACAACACGCTCATTATGGATATACAACACCATGTCCATAAAAAATCGGCAAGTAAAGAAACAAATAACATTAAATGTAAAACATCATGTTACATAATGTACAAAGAGAGAACAGGTGAAATTTAGTTACGCAAACGCTGTAAATATGCAAGAAAATTAAAGGGAGAAAAAGGTCAAACATCTTCAAACTGCCCTCCTATAAAATTTAGTAAATTTGACTGTGTCGTATACCTCCGAAGTGTCCTACTCCATGGATAAATAGTTAGCGTGCTGGCCTTTGGTCACAGGGGTCCCGTGTTCAATTCCCGTCAGGGTCGGGAATTTTAACCATCATTGGTTAATTTCGCTGGCACGGGGACTGGGTGTATGTGCTGTCTTCATCATCATTTCATCCTCATCACGACGCACAGGTCGCCTACGGGTGTCAATCAAAAGACCTGCACCTGGCAAGTCGAACATGTCCTCGGACACTCCCGGCACTAAAAGCCATACGCCATTTCATTTCATTACCTCCGAGGTACAGAATTAAGGTACAGCCCCGGGGTTTGCGTGTTGTGAGCATGGGAAACTACGGAAAATTTTCCTCAACGCTGCCGACAGTGGGATTCGTACTAACTGGCTCCCGAATGGAAGCCACCAAAACTACGCAGCCAACCTGCTCTGTTAAGTGAATTGCTTGTACAGTATAATTAGGCTTTTTATCTTATTACAGCTGAATATCATAAATCGTCCACAAAGGGCAGTAAGATTTTGATCGATATATCTTACGTGGCTCCTATATATTACTCCTGGTACTGAATCAGGAAGTGTGGACGGACGGAAAGGAGCCTGGAAGAGGTTGTTCCGGAGGAAAATGGATAGATAATGCTGATGCGAGCCCACAGCAAGCCATACGTTCGAGCGAAGGTGATGGGATAAATAAATAAATAAATAAATAAATAAATAAATAAATAAATAAATAAATAAATAAAAATGAACAATAAATAAATAACAATATTTGTTTTTTTCTTGTCGTAACAACATTTGTACAGGCTGCAAGAACATACTTTGGAGAGAGCATAGCGTATGTTACAGACATTATCGTATGGCTATATTCACGCTTCACCTAGAGAATGGTTGCCTAGTTGTATTTCCTCTTAAAACAATAATCAGCTCCACCACGCTTCACCTGCTGTTATGCATAGCCATCACCACGGTCCATATTGCACTCTTCGCTTGGTTTCACTTGACCAGACCACAGGCATAGAAGAGATTTCCAAAGCGCTGTACCTTAATTAGCAGGCTTGGGATCCGGGTGAAAGGAGACAAGACGGAGCAGTTTCGGTCAAGTGCTCACAGACCAATTAATAAGTGCGTTTTGCCATATATGAAGTTAGCAGGAAGTGAAGAGAGCTATCATTACGCGGAATTAAAGCACACTGTAATGACTCAGATAGGATAACGTAATACCAGTAAGTCACTCATTTTATTCCAATTACCATGAGGTCGTGAATCAATCCAAACCTCCTCTCTACAGAATATGTTAACGATGATGTACAATCAATAGAGAAAATTGTTCTCCGAGTCAGTGCCCACATGAAGCAGACGAACTGTAAGGAGTAAGTCAAACAAAAGTTTGCACTCTTTGAACCAAGTAAATTGCCGTCCGTTTCGGTTCATATGAGTGTCTGGTGATATCATTAGTTACCAATAGAAGCAACGACGAACGGGTGATCTGTAACAATTATATTGTAAGTAACTCTAGTGGTGGTGATTGCCGATTTAAGAGGTAACGCAATCACTTAAAGAATCGAGTGTCAGCTAAACAAGAGAAGAAGCATGGAAGATGAAACAAAATGCCTATCTAGTCAGTGTTGCCAAGTCCAAAAATTTTTTTTGAATATATGACTCGATATTTTTGGGAAGAAAATTCGGAAGATGTTTTAAATTACCCTATTTTTACGAATTTGCAGAAATTAAATTCATACAATTAACACAGATAAAATTGAAATATTTCACCAGTCAACCTAGGTTTCCTCGAGCCTTTTGCGATTAGTTGAATACAACTCAGTCAGATCTGCTCGTTTCTATAGTCATGCGACCTGATCGAACCAGGCTGATGTGCCGTGGGTGTCGGAAGACTGAAACTAATATAAACTAAATGTTATGTAGTGTAAACTTGGTAAACTTTGTAATCACAGAGAAATGGCTTGACATTAAACAATTAATTACGAGCTCTGCAAGTGTGCGAACAATAGTGCGACTGCATCTTATCTAGGAAAGCAATAGACTGGTGGCATCTCTTGAGAGGGTTATCAGCACTACAGCTTCGTACATCTTCTGTTACCTTCGGAATAGACAACGAAGTTCGATCTCTTGCACATTATTTCAACACATGAATTTATTACTTGAATTAATAAGTCTATTAAAAGGAATCTGCGTTAGTTTAGTAAGTCATAATTTCAGCAAAGAATGAAAACGTGGCTGGTAGCTGGTGGGCGAATACATCTGGGCTGATCACCTGCGGACAGTTCCTAGGGGAAAGGATTAAAGTGACGTGGTTTGTCTCTCTCGTTCTCTCCACTATCACTGGCCGACATTTGGGGAGGGAAGAGGTATGAAATTTAAAAAAATCATCCTGTCGAAAATTTTCATTTGTGTTAAGTTACCGTAAATTAGTTTCTAAACCATTTTTCTCATTGAATATTTCTTTCTAAACGAAATGTGAAGGGAAATAGTTTAAAGTTTGTATTTCACACTTTTTTATAAGGTAGTGTCCAAATTTGAATTTCGAAACAAAGGTAATCCTAAACTTTAATCGAGACGTATCTGTCCAAATACCAAGTTGCGAGGAAATATCTTCAGCGCTTCTTGGGTGATGTTAAGAAGAAAAACATACATGGAGACAGACATGAAATAATTTTTCTCGTAAGCTGAGAGCTGCGCCATCCAAACCACGTAGCCAACTTGCTCTCTTAAGTGAACAGTTTGCACAGTATAATTTGGCACTTATAACGTATCACAGCTACCCATAATAAATCGTCCACAAACGGCAGCAAGATTTTGCTCCATATAAGAATACCCTACGTGGCTCTTCTCGATTTGTGCTGGTACTGACACTGGAAATGTGGACGGAAAAGAGCCTGGAAGAAGTTGTTGCAGAGGAACATGTATACATAACACTGATGTGGACCGACAGCAAGCCATACACAGAAGTGAAGGGGATGGCAGAATTAAATAAATAAACAAACTAATAAATAAATAAATAAATAAATAAATAAATAAATAAATAAATAATAATAATAATAATAATAATAATAATAATAATAATAATAATAATAATAATAATAATAATAATAATAATAATTGGCTTACTTCTTGTATTAATCTAGCGACCGGTATAGGAAGTAACAGGGTTTCAAGGACGGAATATAAAATGGTAGTACTTAATAGAGAAAAACATTTACCAATTGGAATAAAATGTTACAAATAGAAATTGAGCCATAGGCAAGAATTGGCTCAATAATGAGTAAATTCGTTCTTGGAAAAGAGTCGGTATTTTACGTGGTTTTGAACATTCTCAGTACTTAATATTTTCATAATGTCAGTTTATGACACGAGTTGTGCAATCGTACTTTACTGATCTTCAATTACTTTATTTAAATTTTTGAGTGTTATGTTTTGCCATAGACACAGTTATCCTTTATAAATGTGACTGACCCGTTAGAGAGCATTCTAAATAGAAATGGAAGTTACTCTGTTTCACTTAAGTGTCCAGATGACGGATTATAAGGTAGCCTGCGCTGGTATTACGTTAGGGGGTAACCATAATTTTAATGAACGTCTGGAGCTCGGTTTACAAAAATTATTCACGAGTCAACTGGATTAACCCACGATTATGAAAGCAGAATTTTATGACTTTCAGGTCTTCATTTTGTTGTTGCCGTTTTAAAATGATAGATTCCGATCCACGCAGCCCACGAGGCATTAAATACAGATTTCACGAGCAAACCATTTTAGTTGCTTTCAGTAAATTGTCATTTAATTATTAATTTATTTATTTCAATTTTTTCACAAATTTCTTGTTCATTACATATTTTCTTTTTTGAGAACAATAAATCTGAGTCAGTAATACTCTTTCCTTTAATTTAAAGTAATTAAGCCTTTCTTGTTCTCCGTAGATCATGTCAGCAAAGGACAGAAGAGCCCGTAAAGCCCCTAAGACTACAAGATTCGACTACGAATACACGCCCCCGAGGCAGCCGAGATAATCGACTTAAAGAGTGCAGTGTACATTTACCGATTAGGCCTACGTTCAAGACCTCCACCTATTTGTACGGCGAAGAACCTTGTAGCTAACAGATACAAACTGGATACGAAATGATCTCATGAATGAAAGTTGTTTGCCCCTCGAGAGAGTTCAGAAATGCCATGCATAACCGACAATGTGCCTGGATTTGTTCAGCTTAGACACATACGGTCAAAACCGAATCGATCTCGGACCAACTATGGTCTGGAGATCTCCTTTACAAGTTAGAAAAAGACATTCACCATGTTACGACTGAGGTGCTGAAGGACAGACTGTCAGGCACATAGCTATAGAATTCCCACGAAGATCTTACAATGACGACATGAGACATCTTTCCTCGGGACTTTATTTCTTTAATTTTACAATTTGCTTTACGTCGCACGGACACAGATAAGTCTTATGGCTACGACGGGACAGGAAAGGCCTAGGAGTGGGAAGGAATCGGCCTTGGCCTTAATTAAGGTACAGCCAGCATTTGCCTGATGTGAAAATTGGAAACCACGGAAAACCATCTTCAGGGCTGCCGACAGTGGGGTTCGAACCCACTACCTCCCGGAGGCAAGCTCACAGCTGCGCGCACCTAACCACACGGCCAACTCACCCAGTCCTCGGCACTTCAATACATCTCAAAACTCAATTCACAATTATAAATAATTTCATGTATGCAATACGATAAATAAAAAACATATAAATATAAACGGAGTTGAAGGTCAGCTTAGGTTGTAAATGCCTTCTCGTGAAAGGAAGCCATAATTCAGCTCCGTGTGATCCAGGAAATTTCGTGCTCTGAGGTAGCAGAAGCGTTTACCTCTATTAAAATATCAGTTTGTAAAGGTCAGAGTCTACCTTAGTCTTATGTCAAATTATGTTTAATTCCTCTCGAAGATTTCAGGTTAGAGACGTGTTGCGTGTTGATTATACAGAGGTTCACTTCTGGGAAGAGATATATCAAATTACACACTGCCAGTAATAGCCTACAATCAAAGTGTGGCAAGTTAGTTTCTTTTCCATGTTCATTAGCTAATTAATTAGACCCACTGACTTTCTTTTCTTCTTTGTCACAACGGATCAGGACTATTGACACTAATTTTGTAAAGAAGAATCTTGTTTTGAAACTGTTCGCTCATGTGTGTAACTCATATAAGGAACCGAAAGGAACTCAAGTAGAAATATGAATAACTTACAGTAGGCCTGCATGATTACTTCCTTTCGACGTTCAGCGATATGTCATGTAGACTTCGGATTTTTAGGTGGTGATAGGTTAGAATTCAAACTGATTTGATTAATAAGAAGTGTCACACAACCCGCTCTTCCATACTGTAGCAAGAGTAACATAAATTCTAGGAGTTCTATAGGCCGTACTCCTAATGTCTATGCAAACCTCATAGCATAACTGTTGTACACTGTAGGGTACACTTCTTATTGGCTTAAATATGTTTGCAGTCTAACCTATCGGCACCAAAAAATCCGGGCTCTAGGATAAGCAATAAGTAATTTTGATTTCGTGTGAAGCTGCATTATTTTCAGGGTTAGGATTTATACATGAATACATATTTCTGTATAGCAAAGATAATCCTACTCTTGTAACCTTATGAATGTTATATATGATTCAAATTACACAACTAAATTATTCTTGTTCTTCTTATTCTTCGTGCTTGCCCCACAGTGGAGCAGGGTCCGCTGTTTTGCAAGCCAGTCTCCACTTGTCTCTATTAAGGGCATCATTTGGAACCAGATGAACATAGCGCATGTCTTCTTGAATGCGATCAAGCCAGCGTTTTATGGGTCGAACACATGGCCTATTTCCAGATGGCGTGATGCGAAGTGCCGTCTGTACAATAGGTGAACCTTCTCTACGCATTACATGGCCATACCACCGAAGTCAAGTCTCACGCACCTTGTCTACGATCGGAGCAACTCCCATGAATTTCAGGATTTTTATGTTGGTGACATGATCTAGCCGGCTCAGTCCATGTTACTAGCGAAGCATGCGCATCTCTATGATGTGCAGTGCTTGATCGTGCTTGACTGTTTCTGGCCAGTATTCAGAGCCATACAGAGCGACTGGACGATTAACAGTCCGGTAAACCTCGGACTTCAGGTGGATTGGTATCCGAAGGTCGCAGAGAACACCAGTAGTTTGCCGCCACTTCATCCAGACCGCATTTACTCGTGCACGGGGCGTCTGGAATAGTGTCACACTCAGCTTTGACTAAGGAACGAAGGTACTTAAACTGCTCTACTTTATCCAGATATTGGCCATCTATCTGAATGGCTCCATTCTTATTCGGACTGCACTCTATGCACTCAGTTTTCTTGATATTCAGTCGTAGTCACTGATTTCTATACCTGGATGGCTGGTAGCTTGGGTAGCAGTAAGCCGAATAGAAGATGACTGGCGCAGTAAGATGGCAGCGAGCGCATGGTGCAGTAGACCACGAGGAGCGCGCTTGCTTTGTTTATGCTTAGTTCAGTGACGCCAGGCCTCTTGATTGTAGTTCCACGAGTGTTCTGTGCTTTGTTATTGCAAAGTAAATAATAGTGTATTTTACGAATTTAGGTTCGTTGCCTTGTAGTATACTTGTGGATTACAAGATTCAATTTAAATATGTATGTGTTTATCTGAGTCTGCCTCTGTGGTGTAGTGGTTAGCGTGATTAGCTGCCACCTCCGGAGGCCCGGGTTCGATTCCCGGCTCTGCCACGAAATTTGAAAAGTGGTATGAGGGCTGGAACGGGGTCCACTCAGCCTCGGGAGGTCAACTGAGTAGAGGTGGGTTCGATTCCCACTTCAGCCATCCTGGAAGTGGTTTTCCGTAGTTTCCCAATTCTCCTCCAGGCGAATGCCGGGATGGTACCTAACATAAGGCCACGGCCGCTTCCTTCCCTCTTCCTTGCCTATCCCTTCCAATCTTCTCATCCCTTCACAAGGCCCCTGTTCAGCATAGCAGGTGAGGCCGCCTGGGCGAGGTACTAGTCATTCTCCCTAGTTGTATCCCCGATCAAGAGTCTGAAGTTCCAGGACACTGTCCTTGAGGTGGTAGAGGTGGGATCCCTCGCTGTGTCCGAGGGAAAAAGCCGACAGATGATGATGTGTTTATCTGAAATATGAATGAAGAAACATTCTACGGGGTTCTACCGCAGTGTTCAGCTTATGGATTTACAAACAGAACCGATCAGTAAGAGAAATCGTTTCATCGGGGAGTTTTATACTGTACATAAGAATCTTCCTGGGGTAGTGTTTTGAGTTTTAGGTTTATTGTATCTTATTTCGCATATTCCGGGAGCAAAATGGCAATTAATTTTTGTAGGTTTCCTTTCTCGAGACCCGAACATCTAAGATCATCGATTAGGAGTATCAGGCGGGAGAATTGGGAGCCTTCTGAAACAGCTGTTCTCTGCTCGGATCACTTAGAGGAAGAGTGTTTTGATAGAAATGGACAAACTGTACACCTTAGAAGTGATGTACAGCCAACTGTTTTCAATTTTACTGAACATTAACTGCTAGTAAAAATTTACTTATATATATTTTTATTTCTCGTAATAAAACTGACGGTTTCGATGAAATAATTGACGTGACCTTATAACAATCTTAGAAAATGAAGTCTGGGGGAATTCTAGACCTTATTTACATCAGTAATAATTATGGGTGGGAGAAGGGAAAGTGTGGTGGGTGTTTGGGGCTATCCCATTATACAATTCGTGGTATTTGGGACTCTTAACTGGTGTTACATATATCTGATGATGACTATCAATATCGCTTTGCTAGCTGAATTTAATTAAAGAGGTCTGTAATAGTAAATTAAGCTGCAGGTAATGTGATATATTGACAAGTTTTGAATATTTGCTGGTTTTATAAATGTGTACATTTGCTTCACTGATATTTTAATTCGATAATATGCGCGTTATTTCATAGAAACAGGAATTCATTATCAAGCACCGATTATGGTATGTCGAATCTAGGCCTGTATAGTGAGCTACTTTTATAGGTACATCATTTTAAGAGTGCATAATTTCGTGGCATACATGTTGTTACGAGCTCAACTTCGCCTACCTTATGGCTGCTTCTTCGTCTTGATTTAGTGCACACTATATTGCGCTGCTCTATGAACCTTCTGCTTGCTATGCTGTCTCACGACTGCTTCATCTGCTACATCGTCACGCGCATCTCCGTGACGTCACCTAGTTCTAGTGTGTTCTGGAGCTCGTTTCGCTCCGTGTATATATACTCGCCGCTTTCTCCTGTCCGGCGATCAGGTGTGACTTGGTGTTGTAATCGGCAGTGGGAGCTCAAGCTCTGCACCGGCTGGTCCGAGTGCATTTGGACTTTACTTGGTTCTCCGTTACGTGTTGGGTGAGCAGACTTTTACTGTAATTATTTACTATTCATTTTAATTTCGCCCACTCATTCATCATATGGGCTTGAATAACGCTTCGATATTGAACTATCGTCCCTTCAGGACTCAGCGAAATTTCATGGTGGCAAATTATTGACTTTGACTTTATGATGGAAATATGAAGGAGCTGGGCTTAAAGTTTTGAACAGTTGTGCTGGAACCTTTTCTTTCGTTTGGAGCGGACATCGTACCCTGGTCAATCCCCTTTCCCTGTTTGAATCCTTTTCCCGATTTTTCCTTTTTTTCGTCTATCTTTCGTACCTCTAGTAACATATTAAGAAATTTGTAGCTTGGTGCTCTGCTGAATTTTTTTTTACTTCATCTGGCGGGTGACTTTCGATTATTCTGGTGTCTACTTGCTTAAAAAAAAGGGGCGGTGTGCCTTAGTTTTAGGGGGATAACCTGTTCTTTTATCACGTGCCTTTGTGAGCACTGGAAAAATTCCTTTTAACTAATGTTAATTTTTCTTGTTCCTGTTTCCATAATTCCTTGCTACTTTTGTGGCATTCGCGTGAACGTTGGTATAAAATTTTATTCTGGTTTCGTGCTTGGCTTGTACAATTTCCCATTTTAATGGTGTATCAAATGGTCGAAGTTCTCATTCTTATAGTGTAAACAATTGTTATTTCTTGGAGTTGTTTTAATATATGTGTTTATTTTTTGAAACCTGTGCTTGTGGGAGTTTTCTTGGGTGTTCTCCTTCCCCCCCCCTTTTTCCACGTGTCCCTACCGCGATAGTTCCTCTGGGGAAAGGCCCCATAATTGAAATCACCACTTGATTTGGGATGTTATCATTGCTATCTGGTTATTCTAGACACGACATTTAAATTTTGGTGTTACCTCACTTTACGCCCTTCCCTGCGCATTGCTCTGCTGAGTCCTCTTCCCCCCCGCATCGGCAAGTATTTCTTGAGTCCCTTTGCTTACTTTACGTCGAACTTGGTCGGTTTATGCTTAGGGATTGCTGCCAACACTTGAAAGTGCATATCTGTTTAAATGTGTCAACGCACACCGTAACAATGTATACAATTTACAGCAATGTTTCCAGAAACTGGTTTTCACTTGTATTGTGTTACCGATCGCTAATTGCGTGTATTCAGCACCTTAGTTAATATTTGTCGGCCGTTATTATACACTCATTTTATTGCTATCCCGGAGATTTAGTGACCTCGGAATGACGTCCCAATGTAATTATGCTTTGAGTGAACATGTCTCTATATTTTTTAATTATTCCAATGCGCCATTAATTGCGACTTAAAATTGACTATATTATCATTGCTTCCCCATAAGGAGAGCTCTAGGTTGGGTACGCCAACATGGCGAACCGCGCGCTCAACTTGGCGTACTTTCTCCTGCAGTGGAGACCTGCCATCAGCGATCCATGTATAGAGATCAGTGGTCGTAGTCCATGTGCTGTTAGTTTTTCGTTCCACTTTGAACCTGCTCTTGAATCTGTTGACGCTCCTCAGTAGCCAGCAGGACATAGCCAGCATACAGGAGTGAACGTGTGTGCGATGACTTGACATCGGAGGTGACTGTGTCCATACACAAAACAAAGAGAGGCGATGAGAGGCCCCTTGGTTTCATTCATATTACCAATTACGCTTCACTAAAGGCCTTTTTTGGACATTTACGTAATGTTATTTATTGATAAATTCATAAATACCGCAGTTAACGGTTTATTTCGTTTCTCCAGAACCTGTATCCTTCTTTACCTTCATGTCCCAACTCACAAAACGAGGATAAATCCACTTCTTCACATTCCTGTATCTTGTTCAAAAACACTTTTCTTTATTCACATTCCAACTACCATTAACTCTTTATCTTCTGACAGAAACTTGGATGTTTTATCTTCGTATACCTCCTATAATCGAACCTTGCTTTTTTCCTTTATCTTCCGTTCTCTTCTCCTATCATTGCTGTTTTCTCTATTGTACATAATGTAATATTTTTTCTTTCAATGTACTGTACCGTTTCATGTGTATTTATCTTCCTGTACATAGCTGTAAGTTCTTCTCTTCGTTTTAATTATCCTTAAATTTGTTCCTCTCATTTGCCATTTTTTAATTGTTAATATTCTTGTTTTCCTACATTTATCAGGTTTGTTTTAAATTTCTGCTGCTACTGTTGTTATTAGTTCTTCGTTGCTCTTCATTTATATATTCTTTTAAATTTTGCATTGTGCTACTCAATTGTAAATATCTAATTCACTGCGGAATTATGTAATTTGGCATCTCGCTGGTTTTGTTTCCCATAAGAGAACCAACAAGAATGGGGAACGGCTAATCAGTCTGTGCACCAAGTATGGATTACTCTTGAAGTCTACAGCTTTTAAACGCCTACCTAGGAAGGCCATGACGTGGCGCAGCCCAAACAGCATGATGGGCGAGTTCCAAATTGACCATGTAGCAACAGATAAGAAGCACCACTGCGACATTATGAACGTGAAGGTTTTACGAGGAGCTAACATAGACTCCGATCATTACCTGTCCACGGTTAAGATGAATATGAAACCACTGTATAAGACCAAGGCTATGCTTATGAAGAAAAAGAAGATTCCTAGGTTTGATATCACCAAACTTAAAGAAGACAATGCAAGTTACCAAGAGAGTCTGAACCAACACATCAATAGGATTAACACCACTACAAATTGGGACCCACTTCTGGATGCTATAACAGACGCGGCTCAGAAGACGATCCCCAATAGACCTAAAGGAAACAAGCACCCATGGTGGTCAAACGAATGCGATGAGGCTATAGAATCCAGGCGACTAGCATGGCTCAAATGGAACCATCATAAAAATGAAAGCATCATAAGAGGGGCGAAAAGAAAATACAACAAAGAACTGATTAAGCAATCCGAGGAGGATTTTAGAAGAAACAACTCCAGAGACTTGTACAAAGGTCTAAAGCAACAGACGACCCTGTTCACACCCCAAACTTTACACTTCCAGAGAACAGACGGATCACTGTGCCTCAATGATGATGACTGCATCAAGACCCTAGCTGATTATTTCCAAGGACTTTTGAATGCTGAAGAACCTGCGCAGCGCCTCCCAGTTAGAGAACCAGATAACCCGGACACCAAAGACATCCTTCCTCCCACCTATGAAGAAGTAAGGGAGACCATTCAACTTCTCAAGAACAACAAAGCTCCTGGAGAAGACGGAATAATGGCAGAAATATTGAAACAAGCTGGTGAGCAAACATTGAGGCACATGCACAAAGTAATCCTGGACATATGTGCTAAGGAAAGGCTCCCAGATGATTGGACATCAGCTGTTATCCACCCAATCCACAAGAAGGGAAGCAAAACAGATCCCAGCAACTACAGAGGAATATCACTCCTTTCAGTATCGTATAAAGCCTTTTCCAAGATTCTGGAACAGCACATAACAAGACAACTGGATAAAGAATTAGAAGAATATCAAGCAGTGTTCAGAACTGCAAGGTCTTGTGCTGAACAGATACAAAATCTGAATACCATCCTTCAATATAGCAAGAAAAGATGCTAACAGTGGGTAGCTATCATTGTCGACTTCCAGAAGGCATACGACTCCGTGGATAGGATCACACTCTTCAACACCTTAAGAGAACTGGGACTAAACGAAAAAATGAATAGGTTGGTGCAAGCCACCCTGCACAACACCACTTCCAAAGTTAAGTTTATAGGTCAATTATCAGAGAGCTTCACAATCAAAACAGGGGTGAGGCAAGGAGATGGTATATCATGCATATTATTTAACGGTGTCTTGGAAAAGATCATAAGAGAATGGACCAGGTCATTACCTGAGAACACCGGATTCAGAATGGGGTTTAAATCAGACAACCTGAAGACTCCATGCCTGGCCTTTGCTGATGACCTTAATTTATTAGCAAACGACATGCATGAGGCCACTATGCAGCTTCAAACACTGCACTCTATAGCAGCTAAAGCGAGCCTCATGATCATTGGAAAGACCGAGTTTATGACCAACATCAAAGATCCCCTACAACAATGGGAGTCAGTGATACAAAACACATCAAGAGAGCTAAAAATCTGAAGTACGTCGGAGAGTGGATATCGGAGGACCTAAGTGAAACGATGGCTCTTGAACAAAGGAGAATGAACTTAGACAAGGCCTACCATGCCTGCAGAAAACTGTATGCCTCACAGCATTTATCAAAGAATGTAAAACTGAGACACTATAATGCAGTAGTCAGACCATCAGTCCTCTACGCAGCAGAATGCCTATCCCTAACTAAAAAAACCCACTGAGTGCCCTGGAAGTGCAAGAACGGAAATTCCTGAGAAGAACAATAGGGCCAAGGATCCTACCAGATGGAAGGAGATGGTACAAACTCAACAATGAGCTCTACCAGCATCAAGAAAACCTCATAGGTGCCATCAGGAGAAAACGTCTGACTTTCTATGTACACCTATACAGAATGGATCCTAATAGATTATCCCATAAGATCCTCAAGGTTGCTAACAAAGGCAAAGCTACTGGATTTCCCTGGACCAAACAAGTGGACAAAGATCTTGCAGAGCTTAATATTAATCAAGCCGCCATTACTGACAGAAATGCATACCGTTTAGTGGTCAAAACTAAACCTTTCCTAACATCCCTTACATCAGCTAGCCACAAAGGAGCCGGGAATTGGTCAGAGGAGCGCAGGAAAGAATACAGCGAGAAAATGAAGGAATACTGGACCAACAGGAAGGCTCAAGAGGCCAATAAGAACACAATCCAGTATGCTAAAAGGGGCAGACGACGACAAAAACACAGCTAGAACACAAGCACCGTGGTCCACAGATGGCCTAAACGCAAAGAAAATAAATAAATAAATAAATAAATAAATAAATAAATAAATAAATAAATAAATAAATAAATAAATAAATAAACTGAAAGGGTGAGGAGCTATTTAAATAATATTCATCTTCTTCTACCGCCTTTTTCCACTGCTGTAGGATCACGGGTGCGAACAGTGTCTCACATGTGGATTTAGCCTCCTTGTTTTGCGGCCGGATGTCCTCTCTAACGTCAACTTTATCCGCAGGGATATCCACTATTGCTAGTTTCAATGATGGTTGTTAGTGTGGTGTGTTGTCTGAATGTGAACAGGAGAGTGTTGGAACAAACAAAAATACCCCGTCGCCAAGCCTGAACAATTATTCAGACGCGATTTAAATCCCCAACACGGTCAGGACTCCAACCCGAAACCTTCTGAACCGAAGGTCTCAACGCTGACCATTCAGCCAACGAGTCGGACATAGCAAACTATTTAAATACTTTGGCATGTATGCAAACGTTTCGATAGACGATTTCTTGAGAATAGTTAATTAAGAATTAATCATTGAGAATATTTTAAGGATATATAATTTTCTGACGAGATTTTCTTTTGACGTTTTTTAAACAGGGCTGTCTTAACTCTCAGCCAGTCCCAAGCCTGGAATAAAATGTGAGGGGAAATTCGAATGTGGGCGGTCTCTTTGGGACACTTTAAGATTCACCGGTCGCTGAAACCACCGAAAAATCCGTGGTCGCTAATGGCATAACCGCTAATGCCACGTAGCTGGTGATCGAGTGATCTTAGACAAGCGAGTTGCTGCGTTATTTTGTATCAGAATGGCTTCATTTTGTTATTTTATAACGTTTATGACGTACAGCCCGGATGTTTAGGTGCTGATAGGTTAGACTGCAAATTTAAGCCAATAAGAAGTGTACCCTACCGTCTACGACAGTTATGCTATGAGGTTTGCATAGACATTAGGAGTACGGCCTATAGAACTCCTAGAATTTATGTTACTCTTGCTACAGTATGGAAGAGCGGGTTGTGCGACACTTATTATTAACCAAATCAGTTTGAATTCTAACCTATTACCACCTAAAAATCCGAAGTCTATAAATTATGAGGTTTTATACAATGACAACGGCACCAGATAACCAGTGGTAGATTTAACGTTTGTACCACCACCCCCTTTCCCTATCTACAAGAAAATAACTAATCAACTATCTGAAATAATTTATAGAAAATAGAACAGCATACAAGTAATATTTATAATTTCACAAAAATGGAGTATTCAGAATTTAATAAAATAATAAACTCAGATTTTTCTTAAAATTTGTTTTACGTCGCACTGACAAACATAGGCTTTTTGGTGACAATGTGACAGGAGTGGGAAGGAAGCGGCCGTGGCCTTCATTAAGGTACAACCCCAGCATTTGCCGGGTGTGAAAATGGGAAACCACGGAGAACCATCTTGAGGGCTGGTGACAGTGGAGTTCGAACCCAATATCTCCCGAATACAAGTTCAAAACTGCGTGACCCTAACTTCAGTAACACTCAGGAATCATAGAGGCTTTCGGCTCTCGGCGAGTCAACGAGCGCAGAAGTTATGATATATGCTTTTGACACAACAAGGTCCTCCGAACTTTCCAAGAACATTAAACAACTTGTAAATGTCAGGAAAGTCGCTCCTCTTAATAAGGAAGGTAACACCAGCATACCGTTAGTGATAGCTCGAGGAATTAAACTATCATGTCAAAGAGGTTGAGAAAAACAGTTATTAAATGTACAGTATGTTACTTGGTTGTAACACCTCACAAAGAAATAAATATTAAAAACTGAATGATATAACTTTAATCATGATTATTCAAAGCATACAAAAATACTACTACCTCCTTTAATGCCTCTATCCCTAGGGACGTATCTAGTGGGCGTGTATTATAAATCTGTCCCTGCAGAGAACATTGGAAGGGGTTACATTTAATCTGTCGTCAGCAATTGAATCAAACAGAAATATTTCTGTTTTTTCTCTTTATGGTAATGGTTTAACGTGGCACTAATATATAGGTTTTCCGCGACAGAAGGATGGAAAGATAGCGATGGGTTATTCTTGGGTATTTTGTAACAAATTTATGAGGTATTATACAATGATGATGACACCAGATAACCCATCCCACAAGAAAATATTTGAAACATTTTATAGAAAGCAGAACAAGTTACAGTAATATTTAAATTTGCTCAAAGCTAGGTTATTCAGAACTTGATAATAAACTCAGATTTGTTTTACAATTTATTTTACGTGTCACCGACACAGATAGGTATTATGGCGACGATGGTATAGAAAAGGGCTAGGACTGGGCAGGAAGCGGCCGTAGCCTTAAGTAAGCTATAGCCGCAGCATTTGTCTGGTGTAGAAATGGAAAATTACGAAAAACCATATTCAGGATTCCTGATGACGGGATTCGAAACCACCATATCCAGAATCCAAGCTTAAAGCTATGTAACCATAACTGCAAGAACAACTTGCTTGGTGAAATATTTCTTCCGACGAGATAGGAAAAAAGCATGGGCATTTGCTTGTGTCACTTCTTGAGTTGTTAACTCGTCATACAGACGTTAGTCGGTTGATATAGTCCCCAAGAAATATCTGGAGTTCTATTAATACATACTGTTTTTCTTTCTTTCTTAATCTGTTTACCTTCCAGTGTTGGTTTTAACCTCGGACCCAGCGAGGGATCCCATCTCTACCGCCTCAAGGGCAGTGTCCTGGAGCGTGAGACATTGGGTCTGGGATACAACTGGGAAAATGAACAGTACGTCGCCCAAGTGGCCTCACATGCTATGTTGAAGGGGGGCCTTATGGGGGGATGGGAAGGTTGAAAGGGATAGAGAAGGAAGAGGGAAAGAAGCGGCCGTGGCCTTAAGTTAGGTACCATCCCGGCATTTGCCTAAAGGAGATGTGGGGAAACCGCGGAAAACCACTTCGAGGATGGCTGAGGTGGAAATCGAACCCACCTCTACTCATTTGACCTCCCGAGGCTGAGTTGACCCCGTTCCAGCCCTCGTGCCACTTTTCAAATTTCGTAGCAGTGCCGAGAATCGAACCCGGGCTTCCGAGGTGGTAGCTAACCGCACTAACCACTACACCGCAGAGGCCGATAATACATACTGTCATAAAACAAAATATCATTTTTAAGTTAAATGATTTAAGTGTAATATCCGTTGTTCTCACTTCACAAGCTGACAACTGAGCGAGTTGGCCGTGCGGTTAAGAGCGCTCAGCTGTGAGCTTGCTTTCGGGAAACAATCGGTCAAACTCAAAATGCTGGGTATGTGCCTTAATTAAAGCCACGGCCGGTTCCTTTCCACTCCTAGCCCTTTCCTCTCCCAATAATAATGTTATTGGCTTTGCGTCCCACTAACTACATTTTTACGGTTTTCAGATTCACCGTGGTGCCGGAATTCAGTCCCGCAGGAGTTCTTTAACGTGCCAGTAAATCTACCTACACGAGGCTGTCGTATTTGAGCACCTCCAAGTACCACCGGACTGAGCCAGGTTCGAACCTGCCAAGTTGGGGTCAGAAGGCCGGCGCCTCAACCGTCTGAGCCACTCGACCCGGCTTTCCTCTCTCATCGTCGCCATAAAACCTATCTGTGTTGGTGCGACGTAAAGCCAATTGTAAAAAAAATACAAAGTGACTAAGGTGTTGTCGAATGGTTTATTTCCAAAAATCGACCTTTATATTCAGTAACTTAGTTTAAGGAATGTAATTACTATCTACAACAGTTGGTACTGTTGATGCTTCGTTGTTTAGTTCATCTCATTGCTGACCTGTTTTATTCATCATCATCATCATCAGTTTACCCTCCAGGGTCGGCTTTTCCCTCGGACTCAGCGAGGGATCCCACCTCTACCGCCTCAAGGGCAGTGTCCTGGAGCTTCAAACTCTTGGTCGGGGGATACAACTGGGGAGAATGACCAGTACCTCGCCCAGGCGGCCTCACCTGCTATGCAGAACTGGAGCCTTGTGGGGGGATGGGAAGATTGGAAATGATAGGCAAGGAAGCGCCCGTGGCCTTAAGTTAGGTACCATCCCGGTATTCGCCTGGAGGAGAAGTGGGAAACCACGGAAAACCACTTCCAGGATGGCTGAGGTGGGAATCGAACCCACCTCCACTCAGTTGATCTCCCGAGGCTGTGTGGACCCCGTTCCAGCCCTCGTACCACTTTTCAAATTTCGTGGCAGAGCCGGGCATCGAACCCGGGCCTCCAGGGGTGGCAGCTAATCACGCTAACCACTACACCACAGGGGCGGACGACCTGTTTTATTAATTGGTTTAAATGACATTAGTCCCAAAGGCACAGGATTAGCGATCCGATTCTCCACACAGATTTACTTTTATTGGGAGTGATTGTAATGTGGATCACCTATGCACATGAGGACAAATGTCAAGCATAATAGGAAGTTTCATAGCCATTAAACCTACTATGAACAGTTGTATAAATTTATTCATTGACCTCGTGCTCCAGGAAATGTAGCTGTTGTCCAGTTAATATAGAATCCTTTGTTTTATGACGATATTTATTACTAGATCAGTTTGAAGTTCACATGAATTAGACGTAATACGAACGTCGGAGCGAGTCGAAATGCATCTGTTGAAATGAAATGGCGTATGGCTTTTAGTGCCGGGAGTGTCCGACCACAAGTTCGGCTCGCCATGTGCAGGTCTTTTGATTTGACACCCGTAGGCGACCTGCACGTCGTGATGTCGATGAAATGATGATGAAGACGACACATACGCCCAGCCCCCGAGCCAGCAAAATTAACCAATTAAGGTAAAAATTCCCGACCCTGCCGAGGAATCGAAACCGGACCCCCGTGACCAAAGGCCTGCACGCTAAACCATATAGCCATGGAGCTGGACTGCATCTGTTGTTATCTCATTGTTCACTCTGAGAACAGCTGCATGTTCTACACTCCATGTAATATGTTACAAGCCAGCCAGTAGACGGATACAAGGTATCAGGCGACAACGAATAAAAGCCTCCATTACGTATGTACCGTTCTTCAATGTCTAGATCAATATCTCAAGGTCTGCATACAGACGTCCTTGATAGTCATGGGATTTCCAGCGATAAAGTTACTAATTCATATCATCAAGAAGGAATACTGGAGTCCAGTAATTGCTACACAAGACCTTGGTGGGTGCAATCAAGTACTGGTATCAAATAAAAAGAGTGTGATTGATATGAGATTGACATAGGTAATTGCTTCATTTGTGAACACAATATATGACGGAAAACTATTCTTTTAACTTCAGTGTATGTGAATTGAGTTTGCTATTGAATACCAAGCTTTACGTCAGTGCTAGTGTTTGAGTGGTTAGTGTCTTGTTTCCAAGGCTAGGGGTTCGATTCCGGCCAGAGTTGGTAGACTTATGAAAACGTAAGAGAGTATGCAACATCTGTTACCTCTACATAGGTTTATTATTATTATTATTATTATTATTATTATTATTATTATTATTATTATTATTATTATGTCCGACTCGTTGGCTGAATGGTCAGCGTACTGGCATTCGGTTCAGAGGGTTCCGGGTTCGATTCCCGGCCGGGTCGGGGAATTTAACGTTCATTGGTTAATTCCAGTGGCCTGGGGGCTGGGTGTTTGTGCTGTCCCCAACATCCTTGCAACTCACACACCACACATAACACTATCCTTCACCACAATAACACGCAGTTACCTACACATGGCAGATGCCGCCCATCCTCATCGGAGGGTCTGCCTTACAAGGGCTGCACTCGGTTAGAAATAGCCACACGAAATTATTATTATTATTATTATTATTATTATTATTATTATTATTATTATTATTATTATTATTATTATTTTACAAATAGTGTACCGTATTTCAATAATTAGTGCCTTCAGAAGCCGATATCAGTAGTGTAGTCGGAGACATTTCAGAAAGTTTAAATACAACAACTACCTGCCGTTTGCTTGCGACCCGTAAATAAACTTTGCGGGGCAGAATTGGGATACTCAGGCGTCTCTTAAAGCTCATAATAACTGTATGGATTTTAAACAAGTAGCGCTATTACTGTTATCATTTGCTGCCCATCAACGTCACAAAGTACAAGGAATCAAACTCTTGTGCGAAGCCGCTTGCTGAGACAATGTGTATGTAATTACATATCAGAAAGCAAAGTCATCTCTGTCTACAGATCATGATGGCCACTAAGGAAGTGGAATATAAATGTCTCCGTTATTAGTAACTCAGTTGTTAGCCTTACACCCGGCTGCCTGTACTCCAAGAAATTAACCTGGAATGTACTCATTGCTATTGTAGCCTGAATGGATCCCAGGGCCATGTGCCTCTCCAGAAAGTGAAGTCTCCTTTCTATATTTATCGAATTTCTCTCGGCGAATGAAACCACTTCCTTTTGGGAGAACTAAGCATTCCTTTACCACTCTAGCTAGGGAGTCCCGTATCCTTGAAAGGGAATCTAAGGTATCTTTCGTAGAACACACCGATATCCAGTTAAACTACTTTGATGGCGTTTAACACACAATACAACATAACTCAAGTCATGCCGTGTGACGTGGATGGTATGACAGTGGCTTTTCTGAGTCCATTTCAACTACTCCAACTTCGTAACGGTAGACAATATTTCCATCACCTCGCCTGGCTCCTGGCTCCATCACAAATCAAGGATTTATTCGAGAATATTTGCTGTAGAATACAATCAATTACAGTAGAACTCTCAGCCAGGTTATTCTACTCCAAAGCAAATGCTGGGATTGTTGCTAGCATATAATCCAAAATCATTTCCCTCCTCATCCTAATCACGTCTAATTATAGGAGCGTAAGCCCATACGAACAACACAGCCATGAATGTTATCGGAGGTACTTTACATGCTGTAAGTAAGCAGAGCTGTTGTCCAAACTTCTAAACTATGTTAAGCCTCACTGAGGGATGGTAAGGGGAAAAAGTTGTATAAATTTGCCCCCGTGAGGAACTTGTTTATGTGTTTGAGATGAACTCACTCGCGCTGTTTTGGACCTGCTTGAGTTACGCCACAGTACAGTATAATGAGGTTATTCCGAGTGAGTGAGCGTGTGGTAATTTATCAACAGAAGAATGGACTCTCTGGTGACTAAAAGTATTATTAGCATTTTTCTGAGGAAGTTTACTCCTGACGAAAGAAGAAGAAATAGGGGACAGTTTCGCTGAGGAGTTCGGTTCCATGATGCCGAATAACAAATTATTTCGTTATAAGTGTAGCTTTGAAACTTCTCTCGAAATTGAGATGAACAGCTGCTACTATTTCACGTATTCATTTGGTTCATATTCCTTGAAGCATTCCTATATGCATTCGCTTGTATATATACAGAGTGTACCAGAACTATACCGACAAAAGGAATCAGGGATGCTCTTGGTGTTATGTTAAGATCGGTGGTGCAATCGGATTGGCGGAGAAACATTTTCACTTTGTTACTTCCGGTCGCGCGATTCAAATTGACGAACTTGCCGTATTTGCTGTGTCAGAGAGCCAGTCACTGCCTGTTGCTGTGCGTCAGGGCTGGGAAGGTAGGGGAAGGGAAGTGGGAGACAGAGGTAATGCTCGGAGCGAATGCTCTAGTTTCTCGTTCGTTTCGCATAGTCACTTTCTAGCACCAGCAGGCAGTGTACAGAATGTTCTACAAAAATTCACTACTATGCGAAACCCGGATAAAGAGAAGATGAACTTGTACCAATAATTCAGGCAGCTTTCCAGGTCGTCCGCGACACAACACACATCCTAGGCACTACTACGCTGTTGTGAACTGTGCATCGAAGTAGGAGGGGAGAAGATTTAACATCTACTGCAATCAAACCATTGAGTGTGTTGTTTCATTCGCTCAGTATTTCATTCCATGTTATGAGTGAAAAATACACAATCGTGGGACGATAGCATTGAATCTCCGAGCATGTTAAATAATAAAGAACGTGCCTGCGACCAACAGACGAGAGAAGAAACGATCTGGTGCATTCCTTGACTGACAAGTGTGTCTTAATTACAGTGTGTTCTTGTACAGTGTGTGCAGTTATGGCTGTTTAATAAATGAGCTCTGGATATTGCCTGTAAATTCCAGTTCAAGTAGCGGTCAACGCTTCTAACTTACAGGGACTGTTAAACCAAAACAAACCAAACCAAACCCCATGGCACTGCAGCCCTTGAAGGGCCTTGGCCTACCAGGCGACCGCTGCTCAGCCCGAAGGCCTGCAGATTACGAGGTGTCGTGTGGTCAGCACGACGAATCCTCTCGGCCGTTATTCTTGGCTTTCTAGACCGGGGCCGCTATCTCACCGTCAGATAGCTCCTCAATTCTAATCACGTAGGCTGAGTGGACCTCGAACCAGCCCTCAGGTCCAGGTAAAAATCCCTGACCTGGCCGGGAACCGAACCTGGGTCCTCGGGGTAAGAGGCAGGCACGCTACCCCTACACCACGGGGCCGGCTGTTAAACCAAAAATCCATTAATATATCTCGAAATGCTCTTCCTATTCCATCCTACCCTCTAAAACGTCCTATCAGTCAGCCTTATGCAGTCGTTCGCCAACCGAATTATCCCTCTATTTCTGAACGTAATTATATCCCTCAATATATACCTTTAACCCTCATACAATATAATCCGTATCCTACGCAACTACATCGCGTAAACCCACAATTAGAGCGATCATCTGAACAACTAATGGAACAAATTTTTAAAAAATATCGTCATCATCACCCAACTGCAGTCCGCCTCCGTAGCATAACGGTTAGCATTAATAGTTGCTGTCCTCGGGGGCCCGGGTTCGATTCCCGGTACTGCCAGCAGGAGGGCTGGTATGTGGTTGAAACGGTACGTGCAGCTCACCTCCAACGGGGGTGTACCTGCACCACCTCGGGATGAGGACACGAGTTTACTTTTTAGCCACCTGTAGTCCCCTACGTCACAGACCTTACATCCGGCTTCTATACGTCAAATGATTACCAGCATTTTTAACAACTCCACTGCACTGTGAGGTATTGCAGTGGAATTCCAGATCTGTTAATGCGAATCGGGAATTTTTACCTTACGAACTATACGCTCACCGGGATAGTTGGCCGTGCGGTTAGGGGCGCGCAGCTGTGAGCTTGCATCCGGGAGATAGTGGGTTCGAATCCCACTGTCGGTAGTCCTGAAAATGATTTTCCGTGGTTTCCCGTTTTCACACCAGGAAAATGCTGGCTGTACCTTAATTAAGGCCACAGTCGCATCCTTCCCACTCCTAGGCCTTTCCTATCCCATCGTCGCCATAAGACCTATCTGTGTAAAATTGTAAAATTGTATCAAATTGTAAAAGAACTATACGCTCAAGAAATTCAAATCCGCTGTCGCGTTAGGGACACAGTTGTTGCTCCAGTCATTTACTTAGAACACTGTGTTGCACTCTAGCATGTGTGATTGTGATCCGTCAAGTGTTGCAGAACTGAACTACATGATACTGGCTTGTAAACACCATCAAATTGCTCAAAACAGCAAGTAAAAAAGGCTACATGAACTTCGAATCACCCTCCCTACCACTGTTACAGTGCCACTATACCCTTTCAAGCGTGAAGTGTATTTAGTTCTAGTTTTTTTTTTTTTGCTAGTTGTTTTACGTCGCACCGATACAGATAGGTCTTACGGCGATGATGGGACAGGAAAGGGCTAGGAGTGGGAAGGAAGCGGCCGTGGCCTTAATTAAGGTACAACCCCAGCATTTGCCTGGTGTGAAAATGGGAAACTGCGGAAAACCATTTTCAGGGCTGCCGACAGTGGAGTTCGAACCTACTATATCCCGAATACTGGATACTGGCCGCACTTAAGCGACTGCAGCTATCGAGCTCGGTAGGTTCTCGTTTAGTATCAACGTAAAACAAATTTGACCATATGAACGTTTCTGGGACCATCACAAAGTGTTGAACGTTTATTTAATATGTTTCTAAGAGTTTTCTCTTTCAGTCGTGACTTTTATTCGTTTATCATACGCTTCTCTTGTATATCCCATTCATTGCCTTATTTATGTATATGTGTACGGTGGCTTCATGGTCGAAAAACCGAATGCCAAGAAAAGAAAGAAAGATAAAAGAATATTGCCTGTAAGAAAAAAGTCCAATCCTGCGCGAGTCAAACGAGGAAGCTTGTGCATACGCTTTGCTGAATCACGGCAGCGGCTTGTGCTCTGGCATAGCAAATATGGCGAGTTTTTCAATTTGAATCGCTCACTCGGAAGTGTCAAAGTAACCTCATTTTCTCCGCCACTTCGACTGCACAAACATTCTATACATAACACGAAGAGTGTCCCTGATTTTTTTTGTCGGTATAGTTCCGATACACAGTGACGGGACTATCGAATTATTCGACAGTCGTCAACTACCGTTACAATCGATTGTTTCCGTTTGCATTCGGTTTTTCATTCGGATCACAAATTCCAATTGTTTCCAATAGTCAGCACTGAAATCGGACTCCTCTTTCGTTACGGAGTGAAGTCAGTCATTTATCTATATAAATACAGTTGTAGGGGGTCCGCTGTCTGTAATTTCTTTTGTTTTGCCAATTTTTCAGATGTTTATCCGTTTTAGGTCAACTCAAGACAGAATCGGTGGTTTTTACTTTTCGTGTCTGTTTGTTTGTTTGTCTGTTTGTCTGTTCCACCATCACGTCGAAACGGCTGGATAGTTCTCAACCAAACTTCATATTTAGAGTATATTTATCCCGGGGAAGGTTTTGATATGCGTATCATTTAAAAATATTTGAATATACGGCGGTTTTATAGGAAAACTAGAATGGTTTTCCTCCATTTCCTCTTATACTATTGATTTTCTGTAAACTCCATGGACCGTACGTGAAACGCTTCTTCATTATAAACAACTTTCGTTATGTTCATAATTTACCTTACTCTTCACATGACGGAGAAATTTACTATTTTCTTCGGGTATCATGCTCTGCATTGAGTGACCGACAGACCGACAACGAACCTACAGGTTACCATGGCAACGTGTCTGACTGCTTGCCAGCAGGGAAGTAACGTATTGCCATTTTCCTCATCATGCTATTAAATTCGTGGTTATTCCTTGGGTAGAAGGCAAGATATTTTTTTTATTTGATTGATAAATAGGGTTCCAGAGAGCAAGAGCTCTGTCAAGAGGAACAATACATAATCACAACAATGGCGGATTAACGCATAAGGTCTAAAAGTGAAAGAGTAATAATAGTGGTTTTATATATACTTTAAGTATCACAATTTACCTAATGGATAGGATTATATTAAGTGGATTATTATCAGAGTAACAATACAGGGGGAACAACTTTTTGACTTTTAAGATTTGGAAATGAAAATATCAGAGAAATAACTGTTACACATTTATAGTGCCTAACAGGTACTTCTTAAGTTTATTATGAAATGGCACAGTTTTAGAGATGATTGCTATATTGTCAGGAATGCTGTTATATTCAGATATTAGTAAGTGTTGCACTCCCTTAGTGCCAAACCTTTGATGAACATGTAATTTATTTTTTTGCCTTGTCTTATATGAATGGATGTCAGTGACTTTAGGAAATTCACAGTTGGTGAACATTTTATTATGCAAGACTTTATGAATAAGAAGTGATGCGTTTAATGAGATTAATTTCTTAAGAGGTCATATATTTGTTTCAGAGTACATTTTGTTTCGAGAATATAGTTGATGAAATCCATACATAAATCTAATAATCCTGTTTTGTAAGACCTCCAAAGTATTTAAGTTATTTTGGGTTGCTTTGCCCCTAATGGAACACAAGTAAGAAAGTCGAGTTTGTATCATTGTGAAATAAATTAGACGAAGAGTGTCAATTGTTAGTAGGTACTTAATCTTGCCAATGATACCAACCAAGGCAGAGATTTTATTTTTTACGTTTAATATATGATGTGTCCAGGAGAGGGCGCTATCAATTATTAGTCCAAGATATTTAACTTATTTAACCCATTTCAACTTAGTAGTGCCAAATAATATATTTGTAGTTGCATTTAGGTCATTTTGTGATTTATCGAACATCATACAGACAGTTTTTGAGTAATTGGCTGTTAGAAGATTTTTTCTCAGCCATTCATCTAAGATATAACAGTCATGCTGGATATCTGCAACTATTTCATCTTCAGAATTTGATTAATAGAACAGTGAAGTATCATCTGCCAAAAGTGATATTTTACCCTTAAAAGAACACAGGGCTATGTCATTAATATATATAAGAAACAAAATTGGACCCAATATGGAACCTTGTGGTACACCAAAGCAGATCTTTTGTAGCTCACTTTTATTCATGCCAATCTGAACATATCGTTGTCGATTTGATAAGAAATCCTTAAACCAGAGCAGCGAGGGACCTCTCACACCTGCCTTTTCCAGTTTGTATATCATAAGTTCATGGCTAACAGTATCAAAAGCCTTTTTTAAATCAATAAACAGCCCAGCAGTCTTGTAACCTTTATCAATATAATTTTGAAGCTCAATTATAATGTCCATTAAGGCAGGATTCACCCCAGCCTTTTCTCTGAAGCCATATTGAAATCTGGAAAAATAATTGCATTTTTCGAGGTAACTAATAAGCCTAACTTTGACAACAGTTTCTAAGATTTTAGATAATTCAGGTGGTACTGAGATGGGTCGGTAGTTTCCAGGGTCGGATCTATCATTCTATTTGTGTATAGGAACCACTCTAGAGATTTTTAATGAATCAGGGACAATGTCTTTTGCCAAAGAGCAGTTGATAAATTCAGATATTGGACCAGAGAGTGCTCGATTACAGATTTTGAGAAGTTTACTGGAAATACCATCACTAGCAACTGAGCGAGCATGTTTGAGAGAATTGATTATTGTAGACACTTCTTCTGAGAGGCGTCAATCGGCCTATCTGCGGGATATTAGCGGAACATCGTTGGAGGCTATAACATTCCTCGAATAGATTAAGAAATAACACCATTAGTCATCTTCTTATCTGTTTACCTAAGAATCACTCGCCTAAATTTCTCCTCTGTTACCGCTTTGTTATATCCATAACTCACACCACCATAATTTATTGAGGGGAACCAATACATTCACTTGGCATTTACATATTTGTCGTTATACAGCTGTCCTCAGTTATAATCCATGTTCTATTCATTTCAACTTTCTTAACTGTATTATTTTCTTCCTTAATTACTCCGTATGTACACGAGTGCTAGAATCTAACAAACATATCTACCTATACCGGCGATAAAGTGTTGACAGTCCTAAGTTTGTTTGAATTGGGAAGGAAAATATTTCTACCTGGACGGATGGGGGTGAATTCATGAGTTAATATGCGAATGGGGTGGAAATTGCGGGAGGCGAATTCATATAATCATCGGGACCGATTTCACGAGACCCCATTCACTATATTTCCAGCCCTAGTACATGAAGCAACAACATCAGGTCTTCTAAATTCTGAGGAACATACCGATATGTGATCAGGTGATACCGAAGTTCTGAATTATCCTTTCGGAAGATCCGAAGATACACTAAGAAACGCGGAAGTACTTTCTAAGGGGAGGCGAACTTTAAAAAATTAATAATTTTGTTTTTAGATTTTTCATCCAGGAAAGAATGCTACTTCCTGACTAATTTAGTTGATTACAAACTCGTTCCAAAAAATTAGGTTTATTTTCTAAGGTCTAGTTAAATATAAAGTCACACAATTTTCCTTAAATCCCTGCATTTTTAGGCTAATTGCCATAAAAAGTTCATGGTTTCATTGAACGTGTTAAGAAAACTTGTTAGCATACATGGCCTTGGTTTCAATGAATATATTGAGAAAACTAATTGGCATACAAGGCCGTCGTTTCAAAGATTTATTGCTAAAACTAGTTGACATAGAAGGCTGTCGTTTCAATGAATTTATTAAGAAAACATTATAATATATCTGTAGTTTCGAAACCGTACTTGGACAGGTGAGTGTTAGATAAACAAGAATGTTCTAAAATCGAAGTAATAAAACACGCGATATCAGTGCTCATTGTAAAGAGGAAGTACCAATGCACTTAGCAACAGGAGTCTGGCCTCGCTATGATGTCATCAGTTGATGCAAATACTCTGCCATCTTGAGGTACTAAAATCACCGTGCCATGCGGCTGAAAATGAGTATAGCTGTGAGGTGTAGTTTGCTTTTTACCATTGTGTTCTACAAATATACGGCCAAAAACATTGTGGATATCTGTGGAAATTGTGTGGAGAATTGTCGAAAAATGTTATATTCCTCAACATGCCACCAGTTATGGACAATAAATGGGTTCAAAATGATCAAAAATGCTTTCACGAGGATACAGCGGCCTTTTGAAAATTTAAGAAAGACCAAGAACACAAATGTCGTGCGTGAAAGGTGTTATCTGGAGCGTTTCAAAGTTACAACTGTTGAGCGTCATGAGTAGTCTCCAGCCGAGCACTCAGTGGTAGAAAATGATTTGGAATCAAGTATGTGGATACGGATCGCTCTGTCTTTGTCTTGTTTAGAACTCTATACTAATTATTAAAGAAAGACTGTGAGTTTGTTTATGTTTAACGGATACTCTCAGAAACTACTGGACCAATTTTGAAATTCCTTTCAGCCTTTCTGGGTAACAAACTATGTATCATCGCGGAATACGAAAGGGCTCCATGACGAACCGTAATTTGAGGCCGTTGGCTCATTATCATAGGCTAATACAGCAGAAATACTGAGTTTTACATACAAAGATGAGACAAAGCTCGTTTTAAGCTCCGCGACGCGAAGAAAACAACGGAAACCTGAATTTTTGAGGTATTGACACCACATTCCCTCGTTTCAAGAATTTTATGGTGAAATGACTGGTCGTAACCATATCAACGTCAGCTCAAGGGTTATAGAATACAGCCGTGGTGTTCGAAGTAGCACGTTTCGTGAGTGTAGGCAAAGCCAAGGGGAGATTCTGTTTAAAATATATTAAAATAGCTAGGGTTAATCTACGAGATACTTATTGTTTCTGGATCGGCATTTCCAAACTGCTACTAGCATAATATTTGTGAAGGGCAGCAAAGAGCTTTCGCTTTTATATACAACTATACTTTCGTACTGATATGTAAAGTGTTACTGAGAATTTCTTTATATGTAGGGTTACCATACGTCCCGGTTTATCCGGGACCGTACAGGTTTGGAAGCTTTGTTCCAGTGTCCTGACCGGTTCATACTTTTGTCTCAGTTTTTATGAAAATCACTGCTCGAAAATACTGTAATTCACGCTGTTTCATTTTTTGTATGTGATCTTGTGGTGTTGACTTATTTTCAGAACACATTCACCTTCAATATTTACTAGCTAAAATCCATATGATTATGTGTTGTTTAATGCGCAGTACTAATGATCAAGAAGGCAGTGATTCGTTTATCTGCGGGAAGACACAGTCAATGTAATGACACAAGTAACCCGCCACTTGGCTATTGTTTTCTCTGTTTGGCGAATGTTGTTTTTCTCTTGTGCTAGTGATTCTACTTTCTTTCCAAAATGTTTACGGATGAGTTTCGGAAAGAATATCCGTTTTTGAAAACACTTTGTAATCAAGAAAGCAGAGTTACGTGTTCACATTATGGCAGTGTTTCTTCTCTGTCACATGGAGGTCGATCTGATATCGTATACCATATGCGGAGTGTGAAACACAAATCTGCTGTATCAGAAGCAACTAATTGGAATATCACCCCGTATTTGAAGAGCACGGATCATCAGAACAAGGATTTTGCAAAGGCTGCTAAAGAAGCAACTTTTGCTTACCACACAGCCCCTTATGATTTCAGTTTGAAATCAGCCGACTGTAGTTCGAAAATAATTTCGCAAGTGATTGACGCGAAATTTAGTCTTGCACGTACGAAATGTGAATCAGTGAAATGCGCAGTTTTAACTCCTTTATCAGTAGACGAAGTCAAGAAAGATTTAAAAGAAGCCTCTTTTGTAACCGTGTCCATTGATATCTCCAATGGGCGAGAGTTAAAAATGTTATAGCAGTGTTAGTGTGGTATTTCTTACCTTCAGACAGAGTGAAAGTGAACATTTTAGACATTTTGCCAATCCAAGGGAAACGTCAGAGATATTAAGCGACGTTTAAGTATCTGTCATCAAGAGTATGAACGTGAGCAGAAAGTTATAGGTTTCTGTGCAGCTAACTTCAACACAAAACTTTGGGGATTGAAAAATGTGTACCATCAGATGAATAATTAATTTGACAGAATTGACGTTTGGGTATTGCCTGTGCTGCCCATATAGTGCACAATTGTCTTCAAACTAGCAGTTTATGTCCTTCCTAAAGATGTTGAAGTTTTTGCGGAGAATATGTGTTCCCAGGTTGTAAGAGCTTCTTTTAATCTACATCCACAAAATCACCAAAGGATTTCAACTCCGTGACACGAAATGTATGTATGTGAAAGGACTTAAATCCCACTTCTGCTCATAAGCAGTAATTACTAAGTTCTTCGAGAATGAATGCACAGAAGTGTATTTCCAATTTGTTGACAGTTGCGTTTATTTAATCAGGCAGTTCTCAGAATAGAGAATAACATCACTGCAACAGAAGTTGCCTGCGAACTCAAGACACCTGAATCAAAGCCTGGCAGACAGAAAATAGAAATATTTCATGCTAGAAGAAGCTACAGTTCTTTTTAGGGAACTTGAAGAAAGTAGAAGTATAAATGCCGATCTCCTCAAAGAAGGAATGGTTGCATTTTATTCAAGATGAATTCAGTATATTGAATTGTGGGAAGGAATCTTTCATGAAGCCGAATCCTTCATCTTGATAAACCAAACTGAAATTAAGTGGTCTGAAATTGAGGAAACAGCAGAACTAATTAACACCAAGTGGGAGATCAGAATGTAAAATAAACATTGCTGACTTGTTTGATGAAGTATCTTCGATTAAGAGATTTATTAAACAGCAAGATGTTAACTCAAATCCAGCTTTTGGGCTACTTGAAAGTAAATGGGTCAAAATATTCAAACACTTCTACGAGTAGAATATTCCGATTTTTGTAATTTTCACAGAGTAGCTGAGTTTGCTTTTTCTCTACCTGGGACATCAGCTCCTGTGGAACGTGTGCTCTCCATAATGCAAAATGTGTGGTCGTCTCACAGATAAAGACTGGACGAAACCATTCATGAAGTGGAACTCAAGAAGAATTGCTTTACCCTAAATTAAACTTCAATTTGACCCACAGGAATTTTTATGAGAATAAATCACACTGAAATGTGAGGAAGGTTCAGTCCAGTAAGAAATAATTGGTCCTGTAAGAAGAGTAAGGCTACCCCTACTAGTTAAAAACTCGATACTCATGGTAATCATAGAAACTATCTTACGAGGTTAACACAGTGAAGTGATAATATTTTCTTTTTGCTAGCGGCTTTACGTCGCACCGACACAGATATGTCTTATGGCGACGACGGGATAGGAAAGAACTAGGGGTGGGAAGGTAGCGGCTGTGGCCTTAATTAAGGTACAGCCCAAGCATTTTCCTGGTGTGAAAATGGGAAACCACGGAAAACCATTCTCAGGGCTGGCGGCAGTGGGATTCGAATCCACTATCTCCCGGATGCAAGCTCACAGCTGTGCGCCCCTAACCGTACGGCCAACTCGCCCGGTGAAGTGATAATTAATGGGGCAGTTGAAAAATCAGCTGTTATCACACACGTTTTATCTCTTGATCATTTTATAAAGTCAGAAACTGCATTAATTAAACATACACCCGGGCTTTCGGATATGAGGATCTGGGTAAAGTCTACGTCGAGCTAAGTTAACAAATGTTCATAATTTTAAAATACCCGAGAACCACTACTTAGGTGATAATCTTTGTCTTAGTTGGAGTGTTAATTTAAAATTATATATTTCAACTGATATTAATGTAATGATGGCGATTAATAAAATTTGTCCTTACGTTTGAGAATTCAAAGTGTCCCGGTTTGTGGAAAACAAAACTGGTAACTCTATTTATATGTAATGGGTAATATTAGAAACTACCGGACCTGCTTTCACCATTTGAAAGATAATATCATTCCGGGTAACATAGGCTATGTATCATCCCGGAATATCAAAGGGTACCCGTGTGAACCGCGATTTAAAGAAAAAAACGCAGCAAAAATATATCTCAAAGTTTTTATAATTGCAGGTCTGTGTTTTTTCACGTAAAAACTACTTGAAGGAACGTGCTCAAATTTGGCAAGCATACAACTGGAAACTTTGCTTAGGATATAGGCTACTCTACTATTACAGTGTATCTTAAGGGGGCCCGACAAGGATATAAGATGTACGCCTGGGACCCTTAAAGTGAATACTCTGCCCATACGGTTAGTCCTATGAAATAGATAATTTTCGCAACCAAGCCGTTCGCTACCGGTTGATGCTATATTGACGTCACTGGTGAAACAGCTAGTCGGAGCCATTCATCTTACGTTATTGAAATAAGCGACCTGGTTATCACCAGGCGGTTAACGTGAAGATACCTACCACCGGAGCTCAAACCTCTTGACGTTTGAATCATGTTAGCATGCCCAGTACTGGCCACTAGCAGCGTCCGACAAGAGAGCTGCATTGCCCCATATAGACAGACTATCTCGCCGCTTGTAAAACTGAAATCAAATACCGCGAGCGCTCAGAGAAATGTTTCATGTTTGGGACTTCGAGTGCAAATGACACGGATGGGGACAATTTTACGAATATCTATCTATATAAAATAACATATCCTGTCTGACTGACTGACTGACTGACTGACTGATTCATCATCGCCGAGACAAGACTACTGGACATAAAGAAATGAAATTTTGGGGATACATTTATTTTAGACTGTAGGTTCTCACTAAGGAAGGATTTTCGAATAATCCGTCGTTAAGGGTGTGAAAAGCGGGTGAATTTTTAAATGAGTTTATCTATATATAAAAACTTAGAAGTTTACAGGTATAAAAATTTGTATTTGGAATCTTCTTTACAAATAATGAAACGTGTTTCTTTAGGAAAATCTAATTAATAGGGGTTGAAAAGGAGTGAAAAAAGGCGGTGAACTTTTAAAAAGACTATATCTACAGTATATCTCTGAAACGTAACGTGTTACAGACGTGAAAACCGGTATTTGGAATCTCCAGTAAAAGCAAAGGAACATAGATTTTTGGGAATATCCTCTTAAGGGGAACTGAAAAAGGGGGTGAGTTTTAAAAATAAACATGTCCACAGTATATCTCAAAAACTTAACATGTTACAGACGTGAAAATGTGTATTTTTAATCTTTTATGAATAAAGAAACTTGTATTTTTGTTTTCGAAAAATTCACTTAAGGGGGAGGGTGAAAGGAAATGGAAAAATATAATTTTTATGGGGTTACTTATATCTCAAAAACTGAAGGTGACAGACGTGAAAACTGGTAATTGAAATCACCTTAAAAGTAAAGAATCACGCATATTTTTTGGGATGAAATCAACATAACGGGAGGGGGTGTGAATAAGGAGCTGAATTATTTGTATGAGGATACTTATATCTCAAAACTGATTATGTTACAGATTTGAAAGTTGGTATTTTGAATCTCCTTTAAAAATAGAGAAACAAGTATTTTTGTTACCGGAAAGTCCACTTAAGGGGGTAGGGGTTGCAATGAAGTGAAGAACTACTTTTTCACCCCCCTCCCCAACAGTTGATTTTCCCCAAACATGGGTATACATATATATAGATATATACTGTATATGTATCCTCATACAAAGAATTCAACTAACTTTTCATTTTTTTCACTCCCCGTAAGTGGATTACGTCCAGTAGTTTTGGCTCGGCGATGAGGAATAAGTCAGTCAGTCAGTCAGTCCTTCAGTCCTTCAGTCAGTCAGTCAGGACATGTTATTATATATATTTTATAGATTAATTATTGAGAAATATTGTTTCAAATACTGAAACATTCTGTCAAGGATGGGGGACAAATATCAAAAACAATCCTGGTTGACTGCCATATAAACATGTATGACAGTTTGTTAAGATAACTGCACGGTGATACATTTTTTCAAGATCCTGGAGTAACGGTTTTTTAATTTTTTGAAATCAAGGTTTGCAAATTCTCTCACTATTTTCCCAAACCCCATTCCACACTTGTGCCTGACGGTTTTAGTATTGTCATGACGAATATGCTTGCCTAGAGAGTGGCATTTGCTTTACAGTTATTTGGTTTTGCCAGCCCCGGTGTAGGGCTGGCGTGCCTCCCTCTTACCCAGAGGTCCCGGGTTCGATTCCCAGCCAGGTCATGGATTTTTACCTGGATCTGATGGCTGGTTCTAGGTCCACTTAGCCTACGTGATTACAATTGAGGAGCTATCTGTCGGTGAGATGGCGGACCCGGTCATGAATGCCAAGAATAACAGCCGAGATGATTCGCCGTGCTTACCACACGACACCTCATAATCTGCAGGCCTCCGGGCTGAGCAGCGGTCACTTGGTAGGCCAAGGCCATTCGGGGCTGTTGTGCTATGAGGTCTGGTTTGGTTTTATATTTGGTAATGAATTACTTTGAGCACGGCGTCAAACATATGGTATTTTGAGAATTTTATGTACCTACTGGCTATCGTACATACATTCGACAGGTCGGTCATGTAGCTGGCTCAGGTAAATGGCTAAATTAAATGACCAGTGCCGAGTTTCAGTGGTGGGATGACCGAACAACAGGCAGCTCTGCTTTGTTCCGTTCAACGTATTAACTCCTATTCCTATCAGCTCGAATACTACGATGGATGAGAGTGTCAAGTGCCAGTAATTATCACAAAATGTATTATCCAGAGGAATGGCAAGATGAAAGAAGAAATGTATATAACTGCCCAGCTCCTCCCGACCAGTGTTCGGACAGATGCTGATCCACTCGTCGACGTAAATTCTCTACCTCGCGAGTCATGCAGACATCTGCTGGGACATACATACAATATTCGAGTATTTCCGTTATTATTCGTTGTAGCATAAATATGTACGGCGTGTAAGATCGTAAATGTTATTTTCTGCAGTTTTTTATGGAGCATTAATGACTTGACCAGTAACGGAGATATTTGAGAATTAAATTTCAACGCTCCCTTTCCATTTCACCATGCACGCATAAAATTGTATAGCCTAATTGCAGTGGCCTTGCCCTCTGAACTTAATTCCATTTTCATTAAATTCTGTTCACTTGTTTTCTCGTGATTCGCGCATATACATACATACATACTGTACATACAAGACGGAAATGTAAATAATACATTTCCCTCTTATTCTGGGTATGTTCGACACACAAATGCCTATTTTCCTCAATTATAACCAATTTTACAATAGTGTTAAATGGATCGCAATCATCGTTCATGTAAAAATTGTCCAAAGTGTTTCTGCTATGTTTGTGGGGAATTAACTTTGAAATCACAACTTCGATCAATTATAGACAATGTAAAAAAAAGCATATTACTTGTATTTTGGCTGTAAAGTAGGTTATCAAGATGAAAACTGGGCACTACACGTGTGTTCTGTAACGTGTTACGTGAAAATAGAGTGGTTGTGGAAAAAAAATAACAACATGTCTTGTGTTGTTCCAATGACTTGGCGACAGCCCACCCGTCATCTGGAGAATTGTTACTTCTGTTTTACCAAAACAAAGGGATTTTCAAGAAAAACTAAAGGTAGCATTGTGCATCCTAATCTGCCATCAGGCACAAGAGCCGTGCCACATTGTCCAGAGATTCCCGTTCCTATCCCTCCTCCCCACTGGGGAAGATTATGTCATTCCAGAGGAACATGAACAATCACATTCCTCAGACTACCCTTCAACTTCCGCTGATCCTACCTACATTACCGAACATCATAAAAAACCCTCATCTGATACAACAGGCAGGACTCAATGATCAAGTTAGGGATTTAGCTCTTTCCAAACAACATGCTGAACTATTTTTTTGATATTTGCTTTACGTCGCACCGACACAGATAGGTCTTATGGCGAAGATGGGATAGGAAAGGCCTAGAGAGGGAAGGAAGCGGCCGTGGCCTTAATTAAAGTGAGTTGTGAACTTGCATGCGGGAGATAGTGGGTTCGAACCCCACTGTCAGCAGCCCTGAAGATGATTTTCCGTGGTTTACCATTTTCACACCAGACAAATGCTGGGGCTGTACCTTAATTAAGGCCACGGCCGCTTTCTTCCCATTCTTAGGCCTTTCCTTTCTCATCGTCGCCGTAACACCTATCTGTGTCGGTGCGACGTAAAGCAAATAGCAAAAAAAAAAAAAAAGTACCGTAAGCGACAGGTATTTACACAATGCATCAAACTGTCATACGGTTACGTAAAATGTACGTGCCTATTACGAGCTTTCAGTAGAGTATGCAATTAACGCTAAAAGATATGGCATACTGATATAATACGTGTGTGCATTTGTGAAGCGGAAGTAGAAGTCCATCTAGTAGGCTTTCTGGAAACCCGCTAGCTGGAGTCACCGTCGAGTCATAGGTTAAGTGCAGTGCTGTTAATACAGCTGAGTTTGGTAGGTGGGTTCGAATTCCACTTGAGCCCGTAAGTTTTATTCGCATTTTGTACTTCGAGAATCATCCACAGAGCCAATGTATCTGAATGCTCTCACGTCGTGGGTAATTTATTTATTTATTTATTTATTTATTTATTTATTTATTTATTTATTTATTTATTTATTTATTTAGTTAGTTACTTAGTTAGTTAGTTACTTTTTCACTGTTCTTTTCTTGCTAGTTGTTTTACGTCGCACCAACACAGAGAGGTCTTATGGCGACGATGGGATAGGAAAGGCCTAGGAGTTGTAAGGAAGCGGCCGTGGCCTTAATTAAGGTACAGTCCCAAAATTTGCCTGGTGTGAAAGTGGGAAACCACGGAAAACCATCTTCAGGGCTGCCGACAGTAGGATTCGAACCCACTATCTTCCGGATGCAAGCTCACAGCCGCGTGCCCCTGACCGCACGGCGAAGCATTGTTCAAGCCGTTACGGCTGTTTATGTGGATGTTTTATAAGCAGGGCTGGACGAGGATAGAATGGTTGGGGATTTGAATTCGCTTGACTGAGCAACAGCCTGTTAGCGCAATAAGTGTTCCAATAGATGGCCTTCTGCAGTAATGCACGTTTCAGCACGCCGTTGAACTGCCATTTGGGCTCATTGTAGCATTGTATGTGTTACGGATTCACAGGCTTCAGTAATAAGGTATCGAAGGCTATCAGGATTTTCTGGCTGCTGAGCGTGCACTACATCCTTCAAATAGCCCTATAGGAAGAAGTTCATTGGCAATAAATCGGGCGATCTAGCAGGCCAGGTGACAGGACCTCCCCTTCCAACCATCGACCGGGATGTGTAACATTCAGGTAGTTGCGAACATCTGCTGACATGTAAGGGGGAGCTCCGTCGTGTTGATACCAAATGGTTACACGCTCACCCAGGGGTACATCATCTAGCAGCAATGGTAGTTGGTCTCGAAGAAACTGTAGGTACCGGGCTCCTGTCAAACGATCCTTAAAGATATATGATCCAATTAGGTGATCACACAGTATACTACACCAGACATTTACTCCCCATTGTGCCTGAAATGCTGCCTGCCTCACCCAGTGGGGTTTTCAACACTCAAGTAGTGTATAATATAACAATTCACAGAGCCATTATCATAAAATCGTGCCTTGTCCGAAAACAAAATGTGAGATAAAAACGCTGGATCATTTGCGACTTGCGTCAGTATCCACGCACAGAAATCAGCCCGGGTTTAGAAATCTCGTCTGTGGAGTTCTTGATGTATTTGCAGGTGATACGGACGAAAAAACCTGGAATGCCTGTTGTGCTGCTGTCGGGGTACTTGTGTGAGGATCCTTCCGGAAAATGTCCAAAACCATCTCAGCAGTTTTATCGGACGGACCTGGTGCCTGTCTGACAGGACCTGTTCGGGAATATGACGAAGTTATGCGCATAAGTCGCTCCACCCTCCTAAACTTATTTACGTTTGGTGCTTGTCTGTGTGGAAATCATTCCTGGTACAGGCGCTGTGCTTCCTGTGCGTTCTGTCTTTCTTCGCCGTAGATGAGGAGCATGCCAACATACTGATCTGCTGAATACATAGCGAAGAAATGAGCAGGACTGCAAGGCTACACCAAGTGTCAGGCCGCTATACATTCAACATGCATGCTATTGGTCGAATGTGGCACGAATGGCCTCTTACTTGATCCTCAAAGTAATTAAGGCTACGGCAGCTTCCTTCTCATTCTTAGGCCTTTCCTATCCCATCGTCGCCATAAGACCTGTCTGTATCGGTGCAAAATAAAGCAAATAGAAGAAAAAGAAAATTATCCTCAAAGTTAAAAACGTGAATAAAAATATTTGTCGCTAGTGGGATTCAAAACCACCTACCAACACAACATGCGTTAACACGTCTGTAGTTTGTCCATTAAGCCACGGAGACTTCTGCATCCGGTTTATCAGAAAGCTTACTTGGAGTAAAACTACGTCCCGCTTCACAAACTCACACACTTTTTCTGTCAGTATGCCATCGCTTTTAGTGATAATTTCAGAACCAATCGAAAGCTTATAACTGGCACGTACCGTACATTTTATAACAGTATGTCAGTTTGATGTATTGTGTAAATACCTGTCGCATGCATGTTTTTGCAAAAGTCGTGCAGTGATGATGCAGTGGTTTAAAAGCGACTGTAGCTTGGTATCAGGCAAAGGAAATTCGACCATCAAACCATTGACGTTCATTGGGATGCCTAAAAGCAAAAACATCAGGCGCGGCTGACTCATCCGCTATAGTAATGTTATTTGTTTCACGTCCCACTAACTACTCATTTACGGTTTTCGGAGACGCCGATGTACCGGAATTTAGTCCCGCGGGAGTTCTTTTACGTGACAGTAAATCTACCGACACGAGGCTGACGTATTTGAGCACTTTCAAATACCACCGGACTGAGCCAGGATCGAACCTGCCAAGTTGGGGCCAGAAGGCCAGCGCCTTAACCGTCTGAGCCACTCAGCCCGGCCATCCGCTATAGAAGGGGCGATTTGCGTAGATGTAGACTAGGTTTAGTTTGCTCTTCGTGAGGAACACTTCCTTTCGTTAGGTGATGTAATAAATGAAAAGGCGTCTGTACGGGAATAATCAAAAATATGTTTCCATTTCAGGTGATGAAGGGTATCAAAGGAGCACAACCAGTAATGACAAGAGTAATGACAAAATGTGCAATATCAAATGCCATGACTGTTTATCGTTTTGTAATAAGATCTAGAATGTTTAAACATTTTCACACGTATATGTTACTCGTCCACCTCTCTGGTGTAGTGGTTAGCGTGATTAGCTGCCACCCTCGGAGGACGGGGTTCGATTCCTGGCTCTGCCAGGATATTTGAAAAGTGGTACGAGGGCTGGAAAAGTCAACTCAGCATCGGGAGGTCAATTGAGTAGAGGTGGGTTCGATTCCCACCTCAGCCATCCTCGAAGTGGTTGTCCGCAGTGTCCTACTTATCCTCCAGGCAAATGCCGGGATGGTACGTAACTTAAGGCCACGGCCGTTCCCTTCCCTCCTCCTTGTCTATCCCTTCCAATCTTCCCATTCCCCGCCCCCCACAAGGCCCCTGTTCAGCATGGCAGGCGAGGACGCCTGGATGAGGTACTGGTCCTTTTTCTTCTTAATCTGTTTACCCTCCAGGGTCGGTTTTTCCCTCGGACTCAGCGAAGGATCCCACCTCAACTGCTCCAGGGCAATGTCCTGGAGCGTGAGGCATTGGGTCGGGGATACAACTGGGGAGAATGACCAGTACCTCTCCCAGGCGGCCTCACCTGCCATGCTGAACAGGGGCCTTGTGGTGGGTATGGAAAGATTGGAAGGGATAGACAAGGAAGAGAGAAGGGAACGGCCGTGGCCTTAAGTTACGTACCATCCCAGCATTTGCCTGGAGGAGAAGTGGGAACCACAGAAAACCACTTCCAGGATGGCTGAGGGGGGAATCGAACCCACCTCTACTCAATTGACCTCCCGAGGCCGAGTGGAGCCCGTTCCAGCCCTCGTACAACTTTTCAAATTTCGTGGCACAGCCGGGAATCGAACTCGGGCCTTGGGGGGTGGCAGCTAATCACACTAACCACTACACAACAGAAGTGGACAGAAAGGTATATTACTAAACAAAATCTAGTTATGTTCCTTTGCAAAGGAAATGGAGCTTTACCTCTGTAGTGCTGCAATGCAATCCTTGAAAAACGTTTGAGATATTTCGCTGGAAAAGTTGAGCGTTTAATTAACCTATGTACATCGTAAATCTCCCAAGTGTTAAACTGGTTTTAATGACACCGTCCGTACACCTGCAGCTTGGACAGTAGCCTCTGTGGCGTAGTAGTTAGCGTGATAAGCTGCCATCCCTTGAGGCCCGAGTTTGAAATCTAACTCTGCCACGAAATTTGAAAAGTGGTACGAGAGCTGAAACGGGATTCACTCAGCCTCGGGAAGTCAACGGAGTAGAGGAGGTTCGATTCCCACCTCGGCCATCTTCAAAATGGTTTTCTGCGGTTACTCCACTTCTCCTCCAGGCAAATGCCGGGATGCTTCCTGCCCTCTATCTTGCCTATCCCTTCCGATATTCCCATCACCCCACAAGGCCCCTGTTCAGTATAGCAAGTGAGGCCGCCTGGGCGAGGTACTAGTCCTTCTCCCCAGACATATCCGCCGACCCAAAGTCTCACGCTCCAGGACACTGCCCTTGAGGCGGTAGAGGTGGGATCTCTCGCCGAGTCCTGGGTGAAAAACCTACCCTGGAGGGTAACCGGATTAAGAAAAGAAGAATGAAAGAAATATATATTACTAGCAAATGCACCTGACCTTCGCTACGGTATTCTATATAGTAGTACACGGATTTCTATGTAAATTACTGTACACGCAGTGAGTACGATTTTATTCAACTGCATATCTCGTAACATTATCAAGAACCACCACGGGAAGTCTCCACATGCTTTTTCCATGTAAGTTGCGCGTTGGGGAGTTTTAACGATACCGAGCTCGATAGCTGCAGTCGCTTAAGTGCGGCCAGTATCCAGTATTCGGGAGATCATGGTTTCGAACCCCACTGTCGGCAGCCCTGAAGATGGTCTTCCGTGGTTTCGCATTTTCACACCAGGCGAATGCTGGGGCTGTACCTTAATTAAGGCCACGGCCGCTTCCTTCCTACTCCTAGCCCCTTCCTCCCTCATCGTCGCCATAAGACCTATCCGTGTCGGTGCGACGTAAAGCAAATAACAAAAAAAGAAAAGTTTTAACGATAATAGCAGACCACGTTTCTTACACCCATTCACATTCGAGTTCGGGAGTTTCTACTGTAACGGCAGGCTTACTTGTCTACTACCAGTTACAATCGAGTTGGGGAGTTTCATTATAATGACGGGCCGCTCTTCTTAACGCCAGTCACAGTCGAGTTGGAGAGCTTTCATAATAATGGCTGGTACACTTGCCTACTTCCAGTCATAATTAAGTTGTGGTGTTATCATTGTAATGACAGGCCCGTTTTCCTAATGCTAGTCACAGTCGAGTTGGGGAGTTTTAATTACAATAGCAGGCAAGTTTGCCTACTGCCAGTCACAAACTACTTGGGAATGTTATTTAAAATGGCAGTAACCCTTGCCTACTGCCGGATACAATCGGGTAGGTGTGTTTTGACCAAAATTGCAGGTTCCCTTGCCTACTGCCAGTCTAATCGAGAAGGGGCTTTCTCATTAAAATGGCAAGACCTCCATACTAATGCCAGTTACAGTGGAGTTGTGGGATCTCCGTTATAATGGCAGGCCCAATTTTCTAATGCCAGTCACAGTCTATGAGGGTAGTTTTGATTATAATTTCAGACCCTTATCCTGCTGAGAGTAACTATCGATTTAAAGCGTTTTCATCAAAATTACAGCACCCTTTTCCTACCACCACGACAGCTCTCTTCCCTACTACAAGTCATAATTGAGTTGTGGTGTTATCATTTCAACGACAGGCCCCATTTCCTGATGCCAGTAACCTTCGCCTTGGAGACTTTCGATTATAATAGCAGGCCACTATGTCTACTACCAGCCACAATCAGGTTGGGAAAATTTGTTTATAATGGTAGGCACCCTTGCCTAGTAACGAATACAATCGGGTAAGGGGGGGGGTGTTTGACCAAAATTGCAGGCTCCCTTGCCTACTGAGAGTCACTATCGATTTGGGGACTTTTAATTATAATGGCAGACCCACACCCCATTCTACCCTAGGTAGATCGTTACAGATCGACTTCAATGTATATAGACAGATATACGAAAGCGTATGGAAGTTTTTAATATTGCAGATCTTCATGTCGAGATTAACTGTTCCTAAACGGTACGTCATATCGACAAACGGATTAGGCCATCAGACGCCATTTTTAGTGGTCTACGTGTTTGTCCCGTGACATTTTTTTCGTATAACTATTTATTCGTTAACTTGAGTTACAAACTTTGAATAGGATAAAATTTGGGTACAGTTTTCACACATTGCTTTATATTTTGCATACTTATGTCACATAAAATTTGGCTAGCATATGATCACTGGGCGCATCAATGTGCGTACCGAATATGATTATTCTTTCCTATAAATGTGTAAAACTATAAAATATACTGTAAAGATTACAAAATTTACCTACAGTCGAGAAGTGTAGCACCATCTAAATTATAAGGGATCGAGATAAGACTCAACGTCATTGGACCAAAGTTGTTATTTTCTTCATGTAGAGTGCAGCTGTTTTATCCACTTTGTGATATGACTTACCGTTTAGTATGCAATTACCTCGAAACGAAAGTTGGAAGCTAATTTTAACATCGATTTTCGATATTTTTGGGGGGGGGGGGGGTAAAATTTAAATATTTGAGCATCGTGGAATTTTTCTGTCGGTTACAGGCTAAAAGCTCGCCTGGCAGATTGTATACGCGATCTTAGTTTTAGGGTGGTAAAAACGAGGACTTTGAGGAACCTTTTAAGCCCAAGAAAACTATAGGTCATCGCTTTTGAAAAATGTACCCCACTGCTTACACTTGCATTCTTATGCCGATCTCCAAATTTCAAAACCACCCAAGGCGATCCCAACGGGGACTTCGGAAATTTTCGATATTTATAGGGATCCTGATGTCATGAGGTACTCTGGTAGAGTGTTTTGAGTTTCTAAGGTGCCTCGAAGTGCTTCATTAATTTACGCCTATTTTCATTTTTATACCTTTATAGATAGCTCCAACCCGACTTCCATTAATATATACAGATATTCATTTATTTTGAAAATTCAGGTGTCTGTTACGTTTGTAATTACATAAACAATAATAATGAAATGAAATGAAATGGCGTATGGCTTTTAGTGCCAGGAGTGTCCGAGGACATGTGCGGCTCGCCAGATGCAGGTCTTTTGATTTGATGCCTGTAGGCAACCTGCGCGTCGTGATAAGGATGAAATAATGATGAAGACGACACACACACCCAGCCCCCGTGCCGGCGAAAGGAACCAATGATATTTAAAATTCTCGACCCAGCCGGGAATCGAATCCGGGACTCTTGTGGCCAAAGGCCAGCACGCTAACCATTTAGCCATGGAGCCAGACACATAAACAATGATCCTATGTTTCTCTTACTACTTTCAAATGAAGTGTTTGTAGAATAAACCAACCCATAATGAAAAGTATTTATAAATGACCGACAAAGGAATTAATTAATATTTATAAATATTAAAAATATTGTTGGTCAATATACTTCAAAAACACACATTATATCTAAATGTCAATTACTTTTAACGAGAGAGATGTAATCAATTATTCATCACCCAATAAAGAAAAGTTAAATTGAAAATGCATTTCATTTACCCATAATGATGTAACCCCTACCCCCGCTTCTCAAGTTCTCATCAGTTATAATTTCTGAATTTATTTCAGTTCCTTTGAAGAACCAATAACTTTGAAAGGGGTTGTGAAAGCTCTTGGTTGACTTGGTGATAATGTTATTGGTAGAGCATGAATTACGAACGGCATATACAACATGACAAAACATGAATAACCGCCTCTTACATGTGTATTGCTGTATATGACTGATTGAAACTAATTAACCGCACTGTGTGCTACTGTACAAGCTGCAGGTGTACGAACGGTGCCATTAAAACTAGTTTAACACTGGAGAGATTTACGATGTAAAGAGGTTAATTAGACGCTTTACTGTACCAGCCATATATCTCGAACGTTCCTCAAGGATTGCATTACAGCACTACCGAGGTAATGCTCCAATTTGTCTTTGCAAAGGTACTTAACTAGATTTTACATACGATGGAGGAAATATATGAGTAAATCTTCAAGCAGTGGAGAACGAGAGAGAATAAAACACAATTATATGGATTCGAGTCATTCTACCGATCTCTTGTGTGTATTCAGCCGTCACTAACTCTGGCTACAACTGTTGAGCTGGATTGGCTCATCGTCCATTCAGCCGCGACAGATCAAACGAAGGTCTGTGGTAAAGATGGGACACGCTAGAATTTCGAAGAAGGTGGCCATGGCCACCTTGAATTTTTCCTGAATTTGAGTGGGAAACCAGAGGGATTCGGGATTCGACACCGAAGTCGAGATACTGACTCCCAGCCATATACAACGAAGTGTGATGAATACAACTTTTCTAATAAAAAGTTCACTCTTATAAAGGATAGGCGGCAAAATTATATTTCGTAGTAATGTAGCATTGGCTGTTAAGGTGTTAAGGCTATACGGTCTGACACCGTGGTTAGCCGGTTCGAGTCCTGATGGTCGAAAGAAATTTACTATCAAAATGTTGGTTGACAGGATAGGAGAGTCGGTGACATACAATTTCTAATCACTGGATAGCGTGCCAGAAGCCTGGATGCAGTTCTAAACCTTTCCGCAGTGTTCATATAGCGCGACGACGTCAATGGTGATTCGTCCGTCGGATAGCGACGTCAAGCCTTGAGCAGACCCCTTGGCGCTATTCGACAGGAGTAGTCTATGTGCTGCCACCGGGTTTCGTCCCCTCCCTTCATACTATCATACATCACGCCGTTTCTGAAGAGGTTGACGTCAGGAAGGGCATCCGTTCGGAGACCCTCGCTTTATCTCACTTCACACCCGAGCGCGTAGAAAAACGGGACAAGGGTTGGACATACACAGTAATAAAAATGGGTCAGCAACTGAAGCTACGTCTGAAGATCTTTTCGGCGTAGAATACGTAACGTGGGTGTTTGAAATAAGTGAATGCGGCACCGAGTTTACGTTGAGGGAGGTTTTTGGCTAAGCTCTGCTCTTGCAAATGTTGTCAAATCGCATTATTTCCTATTTCCGACGACTGTTCTTGCGTATTTTCAGGTGTAACTACAGTATATTCGTGTCCGCCTCTGTGGTGCAGTGGATAGTGTGATTAGCTGCCATCCCCGGAGGCCCGGGTTCGATTCCCGCATCTGCCACGAAATTTGAAAAGTGGTACGAGGGGTGGAACGGGGTTTACTCAGCCTCGAGAGGTCAACCGAGTAGAGGTGGGTTCGATTCCCACCTCAGCTATCCTGTAAGTGGCTTTCCGTGGTTTCCCCACTTCTCCTCCAGGTAAATGCTGGGATGGTGCCTAACTTCAGACCACGGCCGGTTCCTTCCCTCCTCCTTGTCTACCCCTTACAATCTTTCCATCCCCACCACAAGGTCGCTGTTTAGCATAGAAGGTGAGGACGCCTGGGTGAGGTGCTGGTCATTCTCCCCAGTTGTAACCCGACCCAATGTCTCACGCTTTTGGACAATGCCCTTGAAGCGGTTGAGATGGGATCCCTCGCAGAGTCCGAGGGCAAAACCTACCCTGGAGGTAAACAGATAAAAAAGAAGATGAACTATATCCGTGAAGTAGACGGGAGCTGTAGACTTAATCGATTGTGGTTAGCAGCGCTCGGCCGCCTCGCCTTTGTTATATTGCCTATAGACTCCTTCGAACATTCTGGGCTTGTTCGAGTCTGTTTGGCTCAATGCATTTCTTTTTCTTGTTTTCGTTTGCGGTAGCCTTGGATCTTCTTGAAATTCAGAAGTTGAGGCAATAAGAAATTTTCAAGAAATTCTCAATTTTTTTTTTTTTTTAAACCAGGGACTCAACTTTTCCCACGAACATTGTTATAGATATAGATATACCTCGCGTAGACGAAACGAATGACGCCTCTCGTTACGTCCTATCACGTTGCGATTCCGAGTTACAATGATTTTATCGCACGCACCCAGAGGAATGCACCAGATCGTCTCTCCTCTCGTCTGTTGATCGCAGTAACGTTCCTTATTATTTCATATACTCCAAGATGTAACGCTGCCGCCCCACGATTATGTATACATTTCCTCACAACATTGTAAAAGGAATGAATGAACGAAGGAAACAATACACCCAATGGTTGGATTACAGTAGATGCTAAATACCCCCCCCCCCCTCACTTCGAAGCACAGTTGAGAAACTTTGGACTCTGTTCAGGATGTGTGGTGTGTCGCGAACGACCTGGAAAGCTGCTTGTATTCTTGGTACAAGTTCATCTTCTCTTTCTGCGGGTTTCGCATAGTAGCCAATTTGTGCAGAATAAACTGTACACTACCTACTGGGGCTGGGGAGAGACTATGCGAAACGAACGAGAAACTTGTGCATTACCTCTGTCTCCCACTTCCAACTTCCCCTCCCTTCCCTTCCGCCCTCTGACACACAGCAACAGACAGCAAATTGGTTCTTCAATTTGAAACGCGCGCCCGGAATTAAAAGGCAACTTCATTTTCTCGAAAAGAAAACATTTTTCCATTAATCCGACTGCACCATCGTTCTTAGCATAACACGAAGAACATTCCTGATTGTTTGTCGGTATAGTTCTTTTACACCCTGCATATGAAAAGAGAAATGATGTTGCCATCACGAATAATTCCAGGGCCGATGACCTTCGATGTTAGGCCCCTTTAAACAACAAGTAAGCACGAATGATTCCAAGATCTGAATAACAGCCGTCCGCCTCTGTGGTGTAGTGGTTCGTGTGATTAGCTGCCACCCCAAGAGGCCCGGGTTCGATTCCCGGCTCTATCACAACATTTGAAAAGTGGTACGAGGGCTGGAACGGGGTCCACTCAGCCTCGGGGGGGTCAATTCAGTAGAGGTGGGTTCGATTCCCACCTCAGCCGTTTTCCGAGGTTTCCCACTTCTCTCCCAGGCAAATGCCGGGATGGTACCTAACGTAAGGCCAAGGCCGCTTCCTTCCCTCCTCCTTGTCCATCCCTTCCAATCTCCCCTTCCCCCGCAAGGCCCCTGGTCAGCATAGCAGGTGAGGCCGCCTGGACGAGGTACTGGTCATCCTCCCGAGTTGTATCCCCGACTGAGTGTCTGAAGCTCCAGGACACTGCCCTTGGGGCGGTAGAGGTGGGATCCCTCCCTGAGTCCGAGAGAAAAACCGACCCTGGAGAGTAAACAGATAAAGAAGAAGATTAACAGCCGTCAGTGGAATGCCGTTTTCTTTGTCACACCCGTGGCTAAACTCACATTTATTTAAGCAGACCGATAGTTTAACAAAATTTCCTGCATTAATTTTGAGTTTCTTTCTAGTCACCCAGTTGTAATACAAGTGAAAAGCATATTTAATGTTATCACGATCACTGTAGTTCGCTATGTTTTGCCAATGTATTGATGAAATGAAATGAAATGAAATGTCATATGGCTTTTAGTGCCAGGATATCCCAGGACGGGTTCGGCTCGCCAGGTGCAGGTCTTTCTATTTGACACCCGTAGGCGACCTGCGCGTCGTAATGAGGATGAAATGATGATGAAGACAACACATACAAACAGCCCCCGTGCCGTAGGAATTAACCAATTACGGTTAAAATTCCCGACCCGGCCGGGAATCGAACCCGGGACCCTCTGAATCGAAGGCCAGTACGCTGACCGTTCAGCCAACGAGTCGGACGATGTATAGATCATCTGCATATAGTAATATGAAACACGGGTTACTCTTTTTCTTCATCTGTGAGGTCGTCTACAAAGAGAGAAAGTAGTGGAGATGATAGAATTACTTCTTGTGGAATGCCAGACGAGGCAAATGGTGCCGGGAAATATGACATAGGTCTATTGTTGACGACAAAGAAAGTTAAAAATTGCCATGAATATTAGACCTATGGGGTAGTCTGTATTTGAGCCAAATATAGCTTTTGGAGTAAAATGGTTTAACTTAGCCAATGCAAATAACCATTTGCACCACTTCCTTTATCAGCCCCTAAACAATTTTGCACGATTCTCTTATTCGATTGAATCACGCGCAACACTCTCTCTACATAAAATGCCTAATTCTTCGTGTCATTCACAGCGATATTGAGAAAACGGGAAGGTTTCAACAGCTGATGTTGGTACCACGTAGAGAATGTTGTGTCTACTTTCTTTCTTTCTTTCTTTCTTTCTTTCTTTCTTAATATGTTTAGCCTCCAGGGTTGGTTTTTCTCTGGGGCTTAACAAGGGATCCCACCTCTACCGCCTCAAGGGCAGTGTTCTGGAGCGTGAGACATTGGGTTGGAGGATACAACTGGGAGGAGAACCAGTACCTCGCCCAGGTGGCCTCACCTGCTCTTCTGAACAGGGGGCTTCCGGCGGGATGTGGAGATTGGAAGGCATATACAAGGAAGAGGGAAGGAAGCGGCCGTGGCTTTACGTTAGGTACCATCCCGGGATTTGCCTGGAGCAGGAGTGGGAAGCCACGGAAAACCACTTCCAGGATGGCTGAGGTGGGAATCGAACCCACTTCTATTCAGTTGACGTCCCGAGGCTGAGTGGACCGCCTTCTATCCGTCGTACTCCAAATTTCGTGTTGGAGCCGGGAATCGAACCCGGCCCCCGGGTGTGGCAACTAATTACGCTAACCACTACACCACAGAGGCGCGTGTTTACTTAACAAGACAAATACAATGAGCCTCTCACGACCACGACTTTGCACTTTTTTTTAGAGAAAACTACGTTTCCATCAGGAAAGTTATTGTCTCATCATCATGGTGACGTTGGTGCACAGCTATATCTTTTGGCGTGATGTCGAACTGCGTCAGGCTTCTGTTGCTTTCCACAGATATATTGAGAAAACGATAACATTTGACAGACTTAAACTGGTACAATATATGCGTTACAAGAACAGTGCAATGATGGCCATCTTATTTGAACTCTTCAAGTGAAAAATACCCTTTTTCAGGGAAATGAATGTATAATATTCTTCCATTCTGGAGTATGAAAACAGAGTATCTGTCTATAAGGAGACAGTAAAACAGAATGTCTGGTGGCCGAGCTCGTTAAAGCAAACCGTGTATCGACGGTTCGAGATCCATTTGTCCAGATTTTTTTTACGATAAGAATGTTGACTGGCAGGGACGTGGCGGTATACCATTACTAATCACTTGAATGCGTGCCAAAATCCTGGATTAAAATCCAAACCTGTACGTAGTGCTCATATGAAGTGAGGGCATATGACGCTGTTGACGGTGATTCGTCCGTCGTATGGAGACGTTAAGCCTTGAGCAGACTTCTTGGTGCTATTCGACAGGAGTAAGCTCTGTGTCAACACCGGGCTTGACTTTTTTTAAATTCTGAATTTCGCTTTAGGTCGCGCCGACACAGGTAGGTCCTATGGCAACCATGGGATAGGGAAGACCAAAGACTGGAAAGGAAGGGACCGTAGCCATAGTTAATTTACAGCCCCAGCATTTTCTTGGTGTGGAAATGGGAAACCACAGAAAACCATCTTCAGAACAGCTGACAGTGGGGTTCGAACCCACCATCTCCCTTCGTTATATCATAATCATGTCCACGTCATTCATTTCAATTTTCGTTCGTCAAAGGCTGAATGAATTTTGTGCGTTAAATCACAATTTTTAAATGCAACGCACTAATACTCCAATAGGAAGACGAAAATAAACAATGTGGCAAAATTAAATATGCAGGTACAAAGACAAACAACTAAAGCCTAAAGAATGCGTTTCGAGAAAGGTGGATTGAGTACAGTAAAGTTACATGGAAAACAGAGAAATGAGTGAAAATTTGCAGACCTCTAACATACGAATGTAAGTGAGATAGAACGAGTTAATCACATGGAACGAGGCAGGATGATTCCCCTTCACGCTCATTCAACATTAGGCCAGCTGTTTACAACGAACAAGAAATCACTTTTCGCTGGAATGTGATCTTGCTTGGTGCATGCTTCAGACAGTGCCTGGCAGTAATTCCTCGCTGTTACAGAACAGGTGTTATCCAGTCAAGTTCCAATATTGTGTTTTATTGCCCAAAATGAATTAACTTTACTGAATGGCTTTTAAGTCCGCCTCTGTGGTGTAGTGATTAGTGTGATTAGCTGCCAACCCCGGAGGCCCGGGTTCGATTCCCGACTCTGCCACGAAATTTGAAAAGTTGTACGAGGGCTTGAACGGGGTCCACTCAGCCTCGGGAGGTCAACTGAGTAGAGATGGGTTCGATTCGCACCTCAGCCATCCTGGAAGTGGTTTTCCGTGGTTTCCCCACTTCTCCTCCATGCAAATGCCGGGATGGTACCTAACTTAAGGCATCGGCTGCTTCCTTCCCTTCCTTATCTATCCCTTCCAATCTTACCCCCCCACAAGGCCCCTGTTTAGCATGGCAGGTGAGGCCGCCTGGGCAAGGTCCTGGTCATCCCCCCAGTTGTATTCCCCAGCCCAGAGTCTGAAGCTCCAGGACAATGTCCTTGCGGCGGTAGAGGAGGGATCCCTCGCTGAGTCATAGGGAAAAAGCGACCCTGGAAGGTAAACAGATAAAGAAGAAGAAGAAGGAGAAGAAGAAGACTGGCTTTTGAAACTCCAAAACGGAAAACTCAGCCAAATGGCACTACTGAGATAGTTCAAAACAGTATTTCAAAAAATATTATACGACATCCATTTGGTTCTTCTTTTCGTCCAAGTCAGAGTACAATCTTTTCCAAAATAGTAATTTTTTGCTCAAGAAACGAACAAGTTAACATCATCAACCGACAGGTTCTGAACACTTCGATACGCGACCATATTTTGAACATTATCAGCGTCTCCATAATGTTAATGAAGTTAATAAAGCTCGTTTGTGCAATGGAATGAGAAAATTAACGGGAGCTATACAAAAATATCGTTCATGCAAAAATTCAGACGGACTCAACTTCAGGAAGAAAGTGCTTTAATCCAAGAATAGATTTAGCACCTGTGTATACCATTATTTCTTAAACGGAGGCAATTTCCTCTAAATATAACCTCCTCTGTCACAATGAATAACTCACCAGTATAAACTTTGGAGTTGGGATAAATTTCCCCATACCAGCGTTTTGGAGAGTTGTTTGTAGCTTTCCCTAGAGGACGCAGATCCATAGATGTAAAAGTACAACTCCGAGCTAAAATTACACTCAATGTGGTTTATAAGGAAATACTATAATACGCAGCTGTTTTGATTTCATTCGAATGCGGCATAATTTCGACTGTCGAAGACAGGCTTATGCACTACTTAATTGATATAGTGTCACTCCGCATTATATTTCATCTTGACGATGAGAATACTACACATCAAACCTCTTGACTTTCACCATTTCATTCTTCCCACTTTATCTCAGGAGTTAAACATCCTGAGCCCACCATTTCGCGTATATTGTGTGCCCGTTCGCATCTCGTTGACCAACTACAAAATGGCGGCGTAGGAAGGTATGGCCCATGCGATCTACTAAGGCAATGAACTTCATATTAATGCAGCGTATAGGAGGCTATGTACGTCACGGAACGGATAATTTTCGAAGACACTGCAGAACAGTAGAGGCTCTTTTTGAATTGTTTTAAAAAAATATAGCAGCGGAAGGATTGTTTAAGATTATTCTCAAGATATAACATTCGTAGAAGCAAGACGCAGAAACGAGCGGAGCTACACATTTGAAGAATATTCTTGGCTACTGTGGAGAATATTAACTATTTATAAGCGGCGATAGCATACGAATAAATTATTCACCGGTGTATGCTAAGAAAAGAAGCGAAAAAATTATATAAATAAATAATTTTTGGTGATATATGATTGACTGGGATTAGTGAGGAGCCACTCTACGATCGAAGGAATAGGAATTCACCGTTTTACAACATTGATAACTTCATACGAGAAGATAGTCACTACCGTAGCAGTAAACCTAATAACTATTTATGGAGAAATTTTTAGAGCAAAGAAAAACTTCGACGATTATTATTAATAAAAGAAATATGGAATATATCATGACTAATTACTGCGCAAATGGAATTCTCTTCGTTGTCTACAGATCCAAAATGATGACTGTCTGCTAAATTAACAAGATGGACTGAACTTGGGTATGCACCGTCGAGCCAGAGGACCAGCTGTAGATGATTGGACCGGCCAACCAGTGGACATGATGACGTGGATGAGCACCGGCCAGCCAAAAGACCGGACGAGTAGGAGTGGACCGGCGAGCCATGTGACCAACTGATGACCATGAACGTGCAATCCAACCAGAGATCCAGATCCGATCGGAGGGTCTAGCTGCAACCAAAGGATGGAGCATCAACCAGACCAAACGTAGCAACTGACGAGCTAAGTGCATACATTTCTTTAGTAGAGTAGTTTCTTGTAATCTGCACCCTCAATCTAACTTGGCATGTGCTGAATATTTGGTGATATGTTTGAAGTAATTAAGAACGCGTGTGTAATATAAGTGAAGTGTGAGATATATAAGGCTTTAAGATAAGATGGAAGTGTAGAATTAGAATGCTTAGATGACATATACAGGTTACCGCACTTGAATACTTACAGTGGAAACTAGTTTGGATAAAAGATAGAAGTGTTACTGGTGAAGACCTACTAGCAATGAGTCTAATTTACTAGTGAAATTTCGATTAATCTCGCTTACCTGAATACAGATTACGTCACGAAGTACCTGCGCGATACGATGATTATTGTCAAATTAAGTATTCCTTTCTTCATAGAAAGAGGGCATTGAACTCGTACTACTGTTGTTAAGATAAAGGTTATTAACTGCGTATTTTTACAAGGCAATTCTAGAATATTTAGCATATAGTTTTGGGAATAATGGCTATATGCATACGGCTATATGAAAGCCGGTGTTATGTTAAAGTGACGTTGGAATAGTGTTGAAATGTGATTATTTATTGGAGTATATTGATGAATAGTTAAAATATAGAGGTTTGTTTATGTTCTACGGGAAGTGTAAGAATTGCCATTCGACGAGATAACGTTATATTAGAATTAAAAGGTGAGTTTCTGTGCCATATTTGAAAGAATGTGACAAGGAGAGAACATCGCGCAGATGACCATTTTAAGGTAAGATAGACATGTATTATGGTAGAATTGTGTATCGTGACAGTTATATTTATGTCTGACATTGGTAAATAATAGGTACTGTGAATAAGAGAGTACTTTAATGTACAGTTCACTAGACTCATATCTTGGTATACATCTAATATTTCGTGGTGCGGTGACGTTACAGGATAATACGCAATAATTTAATTCTATACTATCCATACAAGTTGAGTAGCTCGTATACATATGAAATATTGAGATAGAGCAGAATGCTAGAGCACATTGAGCCATTAATAGAGGAGTATGTGGATTGGAAACTACTTGAATAGTTAGTTAGATGTTTATTTCTTTTCATGCAATAATGATTTCAATTCGAGTATTTTAAATATGAAGAACATTATAATGGTTAGTTAGGAGCCATATGTCGTAGGCTTTAGGGGGGTATTGTCTTAGCCCGTGAGTGTGTTACTTGTGCGTACTCGAAATATGTGACCAAATAATCAGAGTTCAGATCTATGAATGATTACAATTTACGAGTGGAAAGTTGGAGAACACTTTTACAATTTAATACTCACACAAGAGTATATTTGGGAAATAATTACGTGAAAATATGAGCATATTTACGTTTACAATCTAACTTTTTTTTTCATGTAATTTTATTACGTTTTCAAGTTAACGAATCATTCACTTTTTAGCTCAGCATGACGACTTATATGTTGTGAGGATAACTTTAATATTTAATGGGACAGTACTCGCAATGTGTATTTTTATTTGATTCCATGAATGCTGAGTGATCTCGAATATAATTGGTGCAAATGAAATACTTTTCGGAACATGGCTACGAATATTGAGATATGTATTAATATGAATTTGAACATCAGTTATGAGAGAATGTAAACATTTTTAAACTTGAATTATTTTATTTTATTTGAGCCAGCGCTGACTCTAGTCTTTCAATGATTAAATATTAGTCAATTAATACTACCCAGAATTCATTTATCTAACATCGAACATTATTTTAGTCAATAAATAAGCTTATATTTTTTTTTAGTAAGTGACTGTGTTTTAATTTCTGTTCGGGCAACGTCTAGTTGTAAGTTAGTTAATAAGTTTCTTAGAAATAAGCAATTGATTAGTTCTATAAACGGAAAGAGATCCCTTTGAAGTTATTGGTCACAGGTTCGTACTTGTGCGTGTAGATACTCCCGTGGTGCGTATTCCAGCGGACAAATTCTCATTCGAAACCACGTTAAATAATTATATATATAAAATCACAGATTTTATGAGCGGAAAAGTGGAATACCCTGAGAAGAAATCAAGAGCTACCGGGATAACTTGGCACTGACCGCTGCATGAGCGGGTGCAAGTATTAAAATGGCTGCCCAATCGTGGAGCAATTAATGAGAAAGGTACTGGAATTGGTCGCCAATAGAAGTTAAAAATGTTGCACTAATGTGGGACGATTTAAGAGAAAGACACCGCGGGAGAGTTAAAATAGCTGCCCAATCGTGAAGCAATTAATGAGAAAGACACCGCGGAAGTTAAAAATGTCGTACCAACATTAGACAATTAATGAGAAAGTCACCGCGGGAACGTCAAATAAAGTGAGAAAGGTATTGGAAATCGTCTCCAAGCTGAAACAAGTCAAATGTAGCATTAATGGGTGGCGACTGAAGAGAAAGACATCGCGGGAGAGTAAGAAATTGTCCGATAACTCACACTACTTAATCGGCTGTACAGTGTTGAAGCCCGAAATGTAGGTATCGGGCATAGAAAAAGAGTCACCAATGTATTGAGTAATTTATTTATTACCACATTGTAGCACCTGTGAAGAATATTGATAAGGAATTATTGTTGTTTATTAGATGATTGCTTTTCTTTAACAACAGTAATGTAGGATAAGGTGATTTTAAGTTAATATGATATGAAATTTAGTTGATTTTAACTATGGTAAAGGCTGAGGGCCATACATATAAATATTGGATGCCGCATAGCGGAATTTTATTTTCTTATTTCGTAACATGTTCCGAAATGAGATCGAAATCATAGATCTGAACTCATGGTCTGGTTGTTGATGGTCTATCTGATGGGATGGTGCCGATCTCCAGGAAGGTCCATCTATATTTTTATTCTGTGAATAGAAAACTTGACACTAGTGCATATAGTGCAAACTTTGAACTATTTTAAACCTTGTAGACTAAGTTATTGTGGTGTGTGTGATATTATATATGATATTCTATGAACTTAGAGGATTGTTAGGCAAATTAGAAATTTTTAACAAACTTATTAGAAATTTTGAGGGATTATAACGAATATATTGAATTCGATAAACAAAAATGGCAACACAGGGTAGAGTACAGACAAGAAGGGAACAGGAAGAGGAAATGAGAAGAGCACAAGAGAAACAAGAAGGAGCTCCATTATGGTTCCTCGAATATTTGAAACAACAAGAAGAAGAAAGACAGAAGGAGAGACAGGAACGTGAAGAGAAAGAGAAAAAACAAGAAGAGAAAGAGAGGAAGCAAGAAGAGAAAGAGAAGAAGTTGGAAGAAGAAAGACAGAAGGAGAAACAGGAACGTGAAGAGAAGGAGAAGAAGCTGGAGGAAGAGAAGGAAAGAAGACGGACGGAAAAGGAACGAAAACAGCAAGAATGGTTCAGGGAATTTCAAAAGGAACAAGAAAAGAAACAAGAAGAATGGCAACAAGAACAACGCGAAGAAAGAAGGAAAGAACATTATGAATGGATGCAAGAGTTGCACAAGAAACAAGAAGAATGGCAACAGATACAAGAAGAGAAAGAACAGGAACGGGAATCAAGATTCCAGAGATGCATCGTTGAGATGAGAGCTTTAGAAGAATTCGTTAGAAAAATAGAAGATGAACACAAAAGGATGATCGATGAATTGCGCAAGAAACAAGAAGAAGCGACTGAAGAAACAGCGAAAACACGGTCGGAAGTATATGAAGTTAAGAACGAAATTCAAAACATGCAGACGAGGTTAACCTAAACCATGGAAAATAGAAACAGAGAGATGCACGAGGAAATAAATAAAATAAATGAAATGGTAACAGAGAGCCAGGAAACGATCCGAAAATTGGAAGAAGAGAAAATAAATGATATAACAGCTGGTATGCAAGGATTAAATCTAAGACAGCAAGACATAGATGAGAAATATGACCAAGCTGCAAGCAAAGTAGCACAGAAATTTGACGAATTGAAACAGAAGATAGAAGATAACAAGATGGAATCGGAACGAAAAATCGAGAAGACAGAAGAGGAGATGAAACAGATTAGAAGGGAAATACAGGGGATGAAGGTGGAATCACACACGGCGAAATCTATGGCCTCAAGCTCTAGCGATAGGCAAAGAGCAATAGAAGTACAGATTAATGAGAGAGAGAACACACCTTCAGGGATAAGCGACCCAACTAGAAGAGATATAGATATGTTAAATGGTAGTAACCAGACTGAGGGAAGCACGATAATTAATATTATTAAAAATTACGACGACCGCCCGAAACATTTCGACGGTTCGGCTAAGACCTCACCGAAGCAATTCCTTAGGGACATCGAGGAATATTTTAAGGAAGGAAAGATTCAGGAGGAAAAGAAATTGCGAATTATTGAAAAACATCTGGACGGGAACCCAAATATTTGGTTCCAGGCTTTCAAGTACACATTCCACAACTATGATGAGTTTAAGGTAGCTTTCCTGAGGAATTCTGGGATCCTGAGATCCAGCAACAGCTAAGATTAGAGCTGTACTCGAGGAAATTTTCGACTGCAGGCCAAACTCGCTACAGCGATTTCTTCTCCTTTCAGTTTCATCGTTTTCAGGACTTAGATTCTCCACCTAGCGAACTGGAGGCGATTAAAACTATTCAGAGGCAGTTACCACTTGAAATACAGAGATTACTAGCGGCCTCTGACATACAAACTGCTATTGACATGGAGAGACGATTAAGACAGATCGACCTAACGTCATCGTGCTTAATAGAGAGGAACCCCAGAAATCTTAGACAAATAGAAGCAGTTAATGCAATTAGTCCCGAAATCACCAATCACGGACTAGAAAAGGGTGATGAGAATAGGGCAGAAGATTGTATTAGAGCCCAAAACAAAGAACCGAGGAAATGTTATTGCCAGTACAGTGGCCAACAGCACGGAAGATGTGGGCAAATTGGAAATAGAAATAGTTTCCAGTATAGGAATAATACTCGATATGGGAACGATAGAAGTCGACCATATCAGAGGAACAGGAGGCGATACGATGAGAGGAGAAGACCTGCCCAATATAGTCAAAATGAAGAGAACAGGCGATATCTCCAAGAGCTGAGGGAACAGAGACAAAATAGGAGTCGATGGGAGGAAGCCATCAAAAATAAGGATATAAACGGCGACCTCGAAGGCGCAGAAAGTCTCTAACTTCAGAATTATAAACGAAGGAGACAGGAAGAAGGCTGGAAAGAGCATGAGAGCCATGGGAACACAGACAATTCCCAGTCATCTGAGCGAAAAAAAAAAACGCCGATGACGAACTAACTAGACACGAAATTGTAAATATTAAACCGTTTGAGAATATTGTCAAAATTCGCAGTTGGGTAGTAGCACAAATAGATCACTGGGACATTCAACCCGAGGATTTAATTAGAGAGGATACCTGTCACGAAACCCAACCTAAATTCAAGTTACCAGTAATAGTTGTGAAAGTGTTCGATACCCGGTTGTACTGTTTAGTGGACTCTGGAGCTAGCATAAGTGTAATGTCACATACCTTATTCCAAGAGCTAAGCCAGAAAATAGAGATACCGATCATACCTGTATCTGGTGTAAAAATCCGAGGAATAATTCCAGACAAGTCAGTTGAGTGCAAGATACAAGCCTATTTAAGTATAAAAATCGGAAAATATGAATTCGAGCACCCATTCATGGTTATGAAGAAAATAAAATACGTCATCTTTGGAATAGACTTCATGATAAGTTCTAGGATGACAATTGACATGGAAAAGGGTGAAATTCGGTTCCCGGTAGTAGAAAATGATGGAAATAGAACTGTAGAAAGAGTCCAAATTAGTAGCACACTTGAAGAGAACGAGTGGTTGAAGATCGAGGGAAAAGAAGTGGATCTATTGGACGGAGAGAGCCAAGGACTAGAAGAAAAAGATCTTAGCACTGAAATAGAGCCGGAATTAATCATGAGAATTGAGGAAATCGTTGCAATCGAAGAGGAAAGCTGCGAAAAATCTGAAATTTGGGAGGCTATTACTCAAGCTGCGGTATCTGCAGAAGAAAAACGAATATTGTACAACATCATAAATAAATATATTGAAGTTTTTAGTGATAAACCTGGGCAGATTCCTAACTACAAGTACAAACTAATAGTTACTGACTGGACGCCATATAAGGGAAAAATATATGATGTGCCAGAGAAGTATTTCACTGAAGTTAAACAAATCATCGAGGAAATGTTAGTTGATGGATTGATAGTGAAGACTACCACTCCATTCCTGAATCCCATAGTAATTGTAAAGAAAAGCAACGGAAAACTGCGTTTGTGTCTAGATGCTCGTGTCCTAAACTCCAGACTAATTCCAGAGTATAGTCAGGCTCCCAAGATTCAGGACATTGTAAAGAGATTTCGAGGTCAGAAATACTTTACGAGTATGGACTGCACGGCTTCATTTCACCATATTGTTCTTGAAGAGAAGTCACGGTTGTTAACGGGTTTTATGTTTAATAACCAAACATATGCCTATTGTCGCCTACCATTCGGGTTAAAGGTCAGTTCGGCAGTATTGATAAGGGCACTAGACAGGAGCCTAACGAGTGAAGTAAAGGACTTCGTAAATTGTTATGTTGATGATCTGGTCTTTGCGAGCGCTACTTTCGAAGAACACTGTGTCAAATTGGAAAAGCTATTAAGTAATTTACAGAGAACTGGCTTCAAAATAAATCTATCAAAATCTAAATTTTGCCAAAGCCAAGTACTTTTTGTAGGCCACGTGATCGATGGAGAAGGGATAAGACCAAATCCCGTAAAAATAAAGGCTATATGCGATTTCCCGAGGCCGACAAACGTAAAGCATATAAGGCAATTTCTTGGGATGACTGGATTCTTCTCAGACCATTGTGAAGGTTACACAGAGACGGCTGCACCATTACAGAACCTGCTAAAGGTCAACAATAAATGGAAGTGGAATGATGAGGCAGAACAAGCTTTCATCAACATGAAAGAGCTGATGAAGAAAAGTATCAAACTGGGATATCCTGATTATCAACAGAGATTCATAATTCAAGCTGATGCATCGCACGTTGGTGTAGGAGCCTGCTTATATCAAGAAGATAACGAGACCAAAAAACGAACTTATTTGGCATTTACCAGTAGGAAACTTAGAAAACATGAGCAACACTATACCACTACTGAGATTGAACTACTAGCGATAGTGCACGCATTACAACAACGGAGACGTATAATTTATGGGTACCCAGTAACGATAAGGACAGACCACAAGGCGTTGACTTTTGGTTTAAAAGCCGTCATGATCAGCGAAAGGATAACGCGATGGATGTTATTCACGCAACAGTTTGACCTAAAGATCGAACATTGTAGTGGAAAGCAAAACATCTTAGCTGATGCGTTAAGTAGAACCCCACATGAAAGTGAAGAAGATGTGCTAGCAATCGAATTGGATACTCAAGACGAACAACTGCTAAGAAAGTTGGAAAATTTGAGAGAATTTCAGGAATCTGACCAGAAATTGAAGATCATCATTGGTAACTTGGCGAACAGGGAATCAGCGCCAGAATTCATAAGGAACTATGAAATCGTAGATGGGATACTACTGAAAGTAGTGGACAAGATCAGTAACAGCAAAAGAATTGTAATACCAGAAGAGCTACAAAGAGAATTAATCTGGCATACTCACAAGATGACCGGACATGCTGGCATAGACAAGGTCATTGGAACGATAATGGAAAAATTCACGTGGAATGGATTACGAAGATCAGTAAGAAACGTAGCAAAAACATGCGATGTGTGTCAGAGAGTAAAGCATAACAATTACATATGCGGTCATAAACCGATCCCAATTATACCATATAGAGCTCAGGAAATTTATGCAATAGATATTTTTGGAAAGTTGCCCACTGCTAGAAAGGGAAAGAAATATATACTAGTGGTTATCGACATATTCTCTAAATATATTTCATTGCAAGCAATTCAGAGAGCCAATACTAAACAAGTTTTACACGGCCTCATTAATAAGACATTTCCTGAAATGGGAAAACCTGAGAGGATCCTTACTGATAGGGGAACACAATTTACCTCAGTTATGTTCCGCGAACGAATGAGAAATGAGGGCATCAAGCATACGTTATGCTCAGTTCGTCATCCAGCAGCAAATCCCGTAGAGAGGTATATGAAGGAGATCGCTAAATTCGGGAGAATATATTGTAGTCAACAACATTGGAAATGGATAGATATGCTAGACATCATAGCTGAGAGTTTAAACAACACCGTTAATCAGTCAATTGCCCAGATTCCTAGCGTAGCCCATAAAAATGTTCACCCACAGAGAACATGGGACAGCATTTTTACTATGCAGCTAGAGAAAAAGCCAGATCCTCAAGAAATAAATCTAAAGATCCAACAGAGACTCAAGGATCAGTCCCAAAAACGATTAATAAGAGTACGGAATAAGAAGTTCCATGCACCTTTCAAGCAAGGAGAACTAGTTCTAGTCAAAACTGCACCAATATCAAATGCACCAGCAAAAATATGTGCTAAATTTCTGCCGTTATACAATGGTCCCTACAGAATCGAGCGCGTACTTGGGAATAATGCTTATGAAATAGCAAGTTTAAATGGCAAATATCGTAACGTACATAATGCATGCAACATCAAGTTGTACTTTCAAGAGAATCAGCATATGTAATAAGAACTTAAGAAACAGGAAAGTCTAGAACCAATAAACGACCTACCATCGTGAAATACGCCAGGAGGAACGATTAAATATCTTATTAGGACTGATGAAATAAAGAAAATCAGCGGTTAAATACATGGCTACGGGTCATGTAAACAAACTAGTGCAACTAAGACAGAATCGATATCAATCTGCTGATATTCGATAATCGAATAGCTAATATCGGAATGGCAAAGAATATACGAGATGCAAAGTCACATTTGAGATTCAAGTTAACAATGAGAAAATATATCGTGACCTATATATTTTCTTCGTGTCGGGGGATTAAATGTGCCCGTTCGCATCTCGTTGACCAACTACAAAATGGCGGCGTAGGAAGGTATGGCCCATGCGATCTACTAAGGCAATGAACTTCATATTAATGCAGCGTATAGGAGGCTATGTACGTCACGGTACGGATAATTTTCGAAGACACTGCAGAACAGTAGAGGCTCTTTTTGAATTGTTTTAAAAAATATATAGCAGCGGAAGGATTGTTTAAGATTATTCTCAAGAAATAACATTCGTAGAAGCAAGACGCAGAAACGAGCGGAGCTACACATTTGAAGAATATTCTTGGCTACTGTGGAGAATATTAACTATTTATAAGCGGCGATAGCATACGAATAAATTATTCACCGGTGTATGCTAAGAAAAGAAGCGAAAAAATTATATAAATAAATAATTTTTGGTGATATATGATTGACTGGGATTAGTGAGGAGCCACTCTACGATCGAAGGAATAGGAATTCACCGTTTTACAACATTGATAACTTCATACGAGAAGATAGTCACTACCGTAGCAGTAAACCTAATAACTATTTATGGAGAAATTTTTAGAGCAAAGAAAAACTTCGACGATTATTATTAATAAAAGAAATATGGAATATATCATGACTAATTACTGCGCAAATGGAATTCTCTTCGTTGTCTACAGATCCAAAATGATGACTGTCTGCTAAATTAACAAGATGGACTGAACTTGGGTATGCACCGTCGAGCCAGAGGACCAGCTGTAGATGATTGGACCGGCCAACCAGTGGACATGATGACGTGGATGAGCACCGGCCAGCCAAAAGACCGGACGAGTAGGAGTGGACCGGCGAGCCATGTGACCAACTGATGACCATGAACGTGCAATCCAACCAGAGATCCAGATCCGATCGGAGGGTCTAGCTGCAACCAAAGGATGGAGCATCAACCAGACCAAACGTAGCAACTGACGAGCTAAGTGCATACATTTCTTTAGTAGAGTAGTTTCTTGTAATCTGCACCCTCAATCTAACTTGGCATGTGCTGAATATTTGGTGATATGTTTGAAGTAATTAAGAACGCGTGTGTAATATAAGTGAAGTGTGAGATATATAAGGCTTTAAGATAAGATGGAAGTGTAGAATTAGAATGCTTAGATGACATATACAGGTTACCGCACTTGAATACTTACAGTGGAAACTAGTTTGGATAAAAGATAGAAGTGTTACTGGTGAAGACCTACTAGCAATGAGTCTAATTTACTAGTGAAATTTCGATTAATCTCGCTTACCTGAATACAGATTACGTCACGAAGTACCTGCGCGATACGATGATTATTGTCAAATTAAGTATTCCTTTCTTCATAGAAAGAGGGCATTGAACTCGTACTACTGTTGTTAAGATAAAGGTTATTAACTGCGTATTTTTACAAGGCAATTCTAGAATATTTAGCATATAGTTTTGGGAATAATGGCTATATGCATACGGCTATATGAAAGCCGGTGTTATGTTAAAGTGACGTTGGAATAGTGTTGAAATGTGATTATTTATTGGAGTATATTGTGAATAGTTAAAATATAGAGGTTTGTTTATGTTCTACGGGAAGTGTAAGAATTGCCATTCGACGAGATAACGTTATATTAGAATTAAAAGGTGAGTTTCTGTGCCATATTTGAAAGAATGTGACAAGGAGAGAACATCGCGCAGATGACCATTTTACGGTAAGATAGACATGTATTATGGTAGAATTGTGTATCGTGACAGTTATATTTATGTCTGACATTGGTAAATAATAGGTACTGTGAATAAGAGAGTACTTTAATGTACAGTTCACTAGACTCATATCTTGGTATACATCTAATATTTCGTGGTGCGGTGACGTTACAGGATAATACGCAATAATTTAATTCTATACTATCCATACAAGTTGAGTAGCTCGTATACATATGAAATATTGAGATAGAGCAGAATGTTAGAGCACATTGAGCCATTAATAGAGGAGTGTGTGGATTGGAAACTACTTGAATAGTTAGTTAGATGTTTATTTCTTTTCATGCAATAATGATTTCAATTCGAGTATTTTAAATATGAAGAACATTATAATAGTTAGTTAGGAGCCATATGTCGTAGGCTTTAGGGGGGTATTGTCTTAGCCCGTGAGTGTGTTACTTGTGCGTACTCGAAATATGTGACCAAATAATCAGAGTTCAGATCTATGAATGATTACAATTTACGAGTGGAAAGTTGGAGAACACTTTTACAATTTAATACTCACACAAGAGTATATTTGGGAAATAATTACGTGAAAATATGAGCATATTTACGTTTACAATCTAACTTTTTTTTCATGTAATTTTATTACGTTTTCAAGTTAACGAACCATTCATTTTTTAGCTCAGCATGACGACTTATATGTTGTGAGGATAACTTTAATATTTAATGGGACAGTACTCGCAATGTGTATTTTTATTTGATTCCATGAATGCTGAGTGATCTCGAATATAATTGGTGCAAATGAAATACTTTTCGGAACATGGCTACGAATATTGAGATATGTATTAATATGAATTTGAACATCAGTTATGAGAGAATGTAAACATTTTTAAACTTGAATTATTTTATTTTATTTGAGCCAGCGCTGACTCTAGTCTTTCAATGATTAAATATTAGTCAATTAATACTACCCAGAATTCATTTATCTAACATCGAACATTATTTTAGTCAATAAATAAGCTTATATTTTTTTTTAGTAAGTGACTGTGTTTTAATTTCTGTTCGGGCAACGTCTAGTTGTAAGTTAGTTAATAAGTTTCTTAGAAATAAGCAATTGATTAGTTCTATAAACGGAAAGAGATCCCTTTGAAGTTATTGGTCACAGGTTCGTACTTGTGCGTGTAGATACTCCCGTGGTGCGTATTCCAGCGGACAAATTCTCATTCGAAACCACGTTAAATAATTATATATATAAAATCACAGATTTTATGAGCGGAAAAGTGGAATACCCTGAGAAGAAATCAAGAGCTACCGGGATAACTTGGCACTGACCGCTGCATGAGCGGGTGCAATTGGCTACATCATTGTTGTTATTCTCGTATCAGAAACATACATATTGTACACAGTTATAATTACTATATTACATTTGCCCAAACGTGGCCACTTCCAATGCGTTTTTTGATGCTTAATATAGTTGATCATCTGTGCAAGAGGCTGAAAATAGTCGACATTGGAGCATATCTTGGACGGTCTGGTCTTCTCCGCAGTCGCAATGGATTTTTCCTTGATATATGTATCCCCATCTTGCCAAATTAACCTTGGATCTGCTAACTCCAGGTCTCACTCTATTCAGGGACTTCCACATCATCCATTCTTCGTCGTGGCCAGGAGGCAGAGTTTCAGAAAATCTCATCCAACCAGGAGGAAGGTAGGATGTAGTCCTCCATAATTATTGCAACCTGGCTTTTTCAGTAGTGGTTCTAAGAACCTTCGAAGTTGTGAGAAAACTCTTCCTTGACTTTAATCGTTGCAGGTGCGGTTCATGCCCATGTAGAGGATGGCTCCTTTCCTGTTCCACTGTCTTTCTTTCCTTGTTCGCAGCTATTTCTCTTCGAACAGAAGGAGGTGCTATTCCTGCAAGGTGATAGAGCCATTCGACTGGAGTGGATTTCAAGCAACTTGTTTATAATTCTGCAAGTGTCGTTGAGAGCTGTATCCATCTGTTTGGCATATGTTGAATTACACCAAATAGGACACGCATACTCTGCCGCAGAATAGCATAGTGCCATTGCAGAAGTTCGGATCGTTTTAGGTTGGCTACCACACTGTGATCCGGCCCGTTTCCGTAAAAGATTGTTCCTGGTGGAGACTTTCGATTTGGAGTTCATGCAGTGCTTCTTGAAAGTAAGAGATCTATCAAGTGTCACTCCTAGCGACCCCTTACCACAATATCTTTAACTTGCCAGTAGCTTCCCTGTATCTCAGATGAAAAGCACACACTTGTGTCTTTGAGGGGTTTAGTTTAAGCTGCTTTGTGCTGTAATATATAGAAAGATCATTAAGGGCATCCGTGAGGGTGTTCTCCAATGAGTCAACACCTGTGCTCTGGGATTGGCTACATCATGTCCATAGTGAAAGGTTAAAGGAAGTTGAATTCATCTCTTACTTCATTTCAACCTGTGCAGCGTCACAAAACTCTTCTGCGCAACAGCATGCCCTCCGTCCTGCTCCCGCGTTGTAACAAACTCTCTGTGTGAGATGCCCTCTATGAGCACGGATGTTATATAATAAATGTATGTTCATTTGTGGTAGAGATCAATTGCATATCAATTCCTTCTACCGCTTCAGATACGAGTAGATTGTTGCAGATGTCACCTTCTGTTTGATTGAGAGCCAGATACATTATGCTCGCCTGCGTCCCCTGCACTATTCTTCTTTAATGTTAGCGTTCGTACATGTACAGTTGTCTTACATCCTTGGAATAAATTAGCATCTAGAAGCTTCACATCAACCTTGATTTACTGCTTATGCTAACTAATCATTTACAACTGAGTCAGGAGTATTTTTAAGATAATTGTACATTTATATGCAGGACACGTACCTGATTCGCTAAAACTCTTCTCCACCTTCTTCGATCTTCCTGTAATAAATAATATATCCACACAATTTAACTTAACAATATCTACAGGTATTAACTTTCTATATGTATAGTGTATGGAATTTTCACGTAATAATTAACTTCATAATAATATCGTCAGCTGCTTGATCATTTGATTCACATTAGGAACTTAATAATATTGGCTTTACGTCCCACTAACTACGATTACGGTTTTGGGAGATATTAAGAAAATGTTATGCAGATGTTCACTACGTAACTCTTTGGCAAGACGTGGCCTGGAATTGGACCAGCTCATCTTCTTGACGGGAACACTTACTACGGAACATACATTACCATGAACACAGCCATAGAGAACTTCTATACACCTGTTGAGCGCTTTCCACTGTACAAATTATATAGAATTTTCAGAATTGTTAATCTATATCAATCTTCTCTTGTCACTGTATAGTTGAATAATATTTGGACGTGTAACGCAAAATTTTGAGAAATCTCGATTCTAATTCGTAATGCAGCCGCTCCCTGTTATGAATGGTGTGAAAATATCGCTCATAGGGTCGGTTGGTGCATGCATTTCAGTGGGCTTGGCAGACTGATATGTAATAGCAACTTCTGACTCACTAAGGAAAGCAACGGGAAACTACCTCACTCCTCATTTCCCTAGTATGCCTCTTCAGTGACACCTAGGCTATCTATGACAGCTGTTGGTGGAGCTGCAGAGGATCAAACCAGCCTTTGTGCTGAATACCCAACATACATCATACATACAGTAATATAAGTTATAATGGTCAGCTTCGAGAACTTCGGTTCTGGGGGTTATAGGTTCGATTCCCAATCGGTTGGGAGATTGTATCTTGGTCTAGTTGATTCCGCTGACTCTGGGACTATGTGCTTATCCCAACGCACTCCTCTTCATAAACGCTCAACACACCACATCAAGCCTGCGGCTGGTAAGCAGCCACGCGCTTGTACTGCTCTGTTACTTTTGTGTCTCTTCGCAATATTACTGTTGTATTCTGTGATATTTTTGGTTCAGATTGTATACTATCGAGTAAGTGAAACCGTTTGTACATAAACTCGAAGTATGAGTGGTGCTTTACAAAACATGAATTAATGTTTCATGTGCTTGGAGCTTGTGCTCGACCAACGTATCCCCAGTCGAGCTCGAATACCAAACGTCATAAACGCGAGCACATGTTCACCACTTCTTCTCTTCTTGCACGTCTCCTACTAGCTGCTGATATACATTTCAATACTGGGCCAGTGAGCATCTGTTGCCATAATACACAAAGTTTAGAAAACAAGGTATCTGAAATCCATACGCTTGTATTTGAACTAAGTAACTTCAGATGTGGTGTTGATAAAAACCAGAGAAGCTTTATAGAGCTGAAGTGATAGCTGGTCTAACTGATACCGAAGCTGTTAAAAATAAAGGATAGAAAGGAAGGTTGTAAAAGTGGGAATATTAGGAACTCTCCAGACATGAGAGTTTAAACATGGTAATTATGATTGGAGGAATTATATATAAATAAAGTCGTAACGACCGTGCATCTGTAAATTGATTATTTAGCGAAATTTTCTCATATTTATTTTTTCAGGAGTAATAATGAACATCTGCGTCTGTCTGTCTGTCTGTCTGTCTGTCTGTCTGTCTGTCTGTCTGTCTGTCTGTCTGTCTGTCTGTCTGTCTGTCTGTCTGTCTGTCTGTCTGTCTGTCTGTTTATGTTCTTATAACTGAGTAACTACTGGATTTATTCCAACCAAACTTCATATTTAGAATCCAAATGTGCTTGGGTGGGACTTAGGTGAATATTATTTCTAAATTCCTGTATGGACTGGGGATTTATAGGCAAATCAAAACAGTGATTTTACTCTCCCACAAAACTTAGATGACCAAACTTAGTGGAAATCTGCCAGCCTCACTGGATATCAAAACCTTTTTCTCACATACACCTTTTAGATAGGATAATTGAAAAAGGGAGATATCATTACAGTAGTAGATAAGCCTGTCTTCGACAGTCGATATTACAGTAATATCTATAAAGTAATCGCTGATTCTAAATGGACTATTAATTGGTTACACTTTCCAGGTTTTATATGACATTCGAATGGAATCAAAACAGATATTGCAGTATTTCCTTATAAACCATATTGAGCGAAGTTGTAGCTCGGAGTTGTACTTTGACGTCTCTGCGTACTCTTGAGAAAGGTATATAGAACTGTCCAAAACACTGTAATGGGGAGATTTTTCAAACTGTAAAATTTATCCTGGTGACTTATTCATTGTGACAGAGGGGGCTAAATTTATAGGAAAATGCCTCCATTTAAGAACGAATGGTATACCCGGATTCACAGGTTCTAAATATATTCTTGGAGTAACACTTTCTTCCTGAAGGTAAATCCGTCTGAATTTCACATGAGCGATAATCTTGTTTAGCTTCCGTAGATTCAGTCTCGTTCCATTGCACAAAACAGCTTTATTAACTGCATTAACATCATCGCAGATTATGGAGGCATTAGGACACCTGTGGGGGGAGGTTTGGTCGAAGACAGAAGTGAGAGGGATGAATATACTGGAAAGGAGAATTAGAGATATCCATAGGCAGAAATTATTGGGGGAAAGCAGACTAAGAAATTCGCTGACTGTTTTGACGAAAATAGAGGAGATAGCAGGGTTGAATATTAGATACGTCGATAGGTCAAAACGGTATGGGATGATGTGGTGGCTTTTAGGTTTGCAAAGGAATACAGGGTGGATACAGGGGAGGGATAAGACAAGGTGTGTACTTTGCGGAGATGTGAATGATGATTTTCACTTGCTAAGAGACTGTGAGATAACGAGGGGGTTAAGACATGGATTATTGAGTGCCGAGCATCGGGAAATATTGGGGAGAGGGGATGAGAACGCAATCCTGAGATGGATTATTAAACAATGGGAAAAAGGGGGTGAATTGAACAGGTATTTTTGTGCGACAAAAAAGGCCTGCGAGAGTAAAATGAAGGAGAGTGAGTTAGAGGGTGGGCAGGGGAATAGGGGGGTGGAATAGTTATGTATATAAGGGAAGGGGATAGTATGATAAAATTCTAATGGATTAGGGAATATAGGGACCGAGTACTTAGTTATGTGGAGTTGGGTAATAATACAGGATTGCATGGTCTGTTTGTTTTAAAGTTAGCTGGAATGCAAGTGCTGAAATGCTGAGTGTTGTTGTTTGATTTATTGATTAGGTGTAGGTCAGGAACAATAATGTGACGCAAGTACAGAGCACAATAAGGACACTGGATGAATATGTTTGAACATTGAGTGAGTGACTGCTACAGCTAATGACTGCTAGAAGAATACTATATTATTCTTATTATTATTATCCTTATTATTACTATTATTATTATTATTATTATTATTATTATTATTCTTTATTATTTATTTTACTCTGCATGTGAACATGTATAGGGGCGAAGTCGCCTGTTATGTTCAATAAATGTATGTATGTATGTATGTAATATACGTTATTTGGTTGATGTTGTTAACTTGTTCGTTTCTTGGGAAAAAATATTGCTGCTTTGGAAAATATTGTACTCTGACTTGGATGAAAAGAAGAACCAATTGAATAATGCAATTATTTTAAAATAATTTGTTGAGTCTCAATAGTGCCATTTGGCATAGTTGACCGTTTTCGAGGTTGAAAAGCTGTTCAGTGAGGTTGAATGTTAATTTTGGGCTATAAAAGGCAATATCTGAAAGTTGACTGAATAACATGGATAATATCTGTTTTGTAACAGTAAGGAATTACTGATCGGTACTGTCTGAATTCTAAACCAATCAAGATACTTTTCTAGCGAAAGGTAATTTGTTGTGCATTATTGATAAGTAGCTGACCTATTGCTGAAAGTGTAAAGGGGAGCCATGGTTGCCTCGTCCTATATGATTAACTTTTCCTGTCTCATTTACCCCGCGTCTTCTGGCATTCTCATGTCAGACGTAGAGGTCTGTGAATTACTCTCCCTCTTTCCTCTGACTTAACTTTTCTGAATTCACCTTTCTCGAAACGTATCGTTTTAGATATAGTTGTTTGTATCTGCAACTGCGTACTTTGTGTTTGTCAATTCTGCCTTTGTTTACTCTATTTGTCTTCCTAGAGAGTTTTAGTACGTTGGATGGTCAGTTCAATTAAACATTTGTTGATTTTCTTCTTCTTAATTTGTTTACCTTCCAGGGTCAGTTTTTCCATCGAACTCAGCGAGGGATACCACCTCTACCGCCTCAAGGGCAGTGTCCTCGAGCTTCAGACTCTGGGTCGGAATACAACTGGGGAGAATGACCAGTACATCGCCCAGGCGGCCTCACCTGCTATGCTGAACAGGCGTCTTGTGGGGAGATGGGAAGACTGGAACGGATAGACAAGGAAGGGGGAAGGAAGCGGCTGTGGCCTTGTGAGGTACCATTCCGACATTTTCCTGGAGGAGAAGTGGGAAACCACGGAAAACCACTTCGAGGATGGCTGAGGTGGGAATCGAACCCACCTATACTCAGTTGACCTCCGAGGCTGAGTTGGCCCCATTCCAGCCCTTGTACAACTTTTCAAATTTCGTGGCAGAGCCGGGAATTGAACCCCGGCCTTCGAGGGTGGCAGCTAATCACACCAGCCACCACACCACAGAGGCGGGCCATTTGTTGATTTAACACACAAAATTCGTACAACCTTTGACGATCGAACATATTTTCAAGTGAGACCTCATACCTTCATGGACGTCGTGTTCTCCCGAAGGCTTTCTGGTGAAGTGGCGGATGCAGCATAAGCGATGGCGTAAATTCAATAGTCGATATGTTCAGAAAATGACCGACTCGGTGATTAGCACTGAGAAGGAGTTAGAAACAGCCCAAATATAAAATCCTTCTGTCGTGACAACGAAGTATTAGTGTTTCAACTGTCGTTAATATTACTGTTGAAGCCATTATTAAAACACACATACAGTGCGTGACATAATCAATGTTTTGATAATTTCCCTAATTATTATCTGTCTGTGTGGACGTATAACCGGAAAAATAAGGTTATATATTGACGATCTTTTGTGTATAGCTGAATTATGTTAGATCTTAAGGTATGGGGAATCTTGATTTAGGAGGTTGAAATCGCTGATGAAGGGAGTTACGGCTCCCGAAACGTGTACGAGCGAAATAATTGTACAAAATTAGGAACTTGATTATATATTGACAGGGTGGACCAAACCATCACCAGTACTATATTTATCTGAACTTAATAAATATGGACCATGTAAGGACCGAAAATGGTCAGATTTGTCGAAGGGGAATTCATGTTACTATCTGGGCAGTAAGGAAAAATCCTAATTTACTTCTTTGTCCGTAACACTTCTTCAACTTATTGCACCATATGAGGACGAAGTTCAGAGATGATTCGTTTATTTTCAAAACTGGCCATCATCAAGCAGACACACTTTTCAAGAAGAAAAAAACAAAAACAAAAGATGAACCTATACCATCTAAACCAGTTCTACACTACTGGGCTGTCCGGGGGCAGCAGAGGCCAATGCATGGGGGCCACGGCATGCTAAGTGCACGGAGGAAACACTGGACACAACCTTCCCGTCATATATCGTCAACTGCCAGGAAGCGATGCAGTCCAGCAACAGTCCTCTTCCTGTGCTTGCCGTAAAAATGTTTCCAGGACGTCGTATATATGTCACACGAGCTACGACGTAATGCAAAATAAGTAGGTAAGTTATACTTCCGAATTAAAATACTGGATTGTAAGATCCTGAATGTCTGACTCATTGGCTCAATGATCAGTGTTGAGGCTTTCGATTCAGAGGGGCCGGGTTCGATTTTCGGCTGGGTTGGGGAGTTTAATCGTTTCTGATTAATTCTTCTGGCTCGGGGACTGGGTGTTTGTGTCTGTCACAACACTCTCCTCTTCATGTTCAGAGAATACACCAGACTACAAACCACCAGAGAAATACGGAGTAGTGATTAAATCCCCCCGTATAGGGTTGGTGTCAAGTAGGACATTCGGCCGTAAAACAGGGCCATATCCACTTGTGCTACGCAGATCACACCCACGACCCCACGAGTGTGGGTGAAGCGGAAGGAGAAAAATAAGAATAAGAAGATTATAAGGTCTTGAATGACAATTCGTTCAGGTCAGTCTTACGTAGATATTAAACGTAATAATTAACGTAATGTACATTTTGAACAATGCATTGAGCATGATGAAAAATTGTAAGTATAGGGGATCTATACAGGCCGAAGTAATAAATAAACCGACACACAATAAATTTATATACTGACGTATTTGTCGCATTTTATTCCAAAGATATGGTATTTGTTTAATTTGACTAATAAATTATGTTGTTGGTACATCCCATTGACTACTTTTAAGGTTTTCGGAGACGCCGAGGTGCCGGAATTTTGTTCCTCAGGACTTCTTTTACCTGATAAATCTACCAACTCGAGAAAAGTGTCCAATCAACCTCGGAAGACAAACTGAGTAAAGGGACGTTGAATTCCCACCCCAGCCATACTCGAAGTAGTATACCGTGGTTTCCCAAGCCGGGATGGTACCTAACGTAAGTCATGGCCGCTTCCTTCCCTCTTCCTTGCCTATCCCTTCCAATCTTCCCTTCCCTTCGCATGGTCCCTCTTCAGCATAGCAGATGAGGCCGCCTCGGCGAGGTACTGGTCATCCTCCCCACTGGTATCCCACGACACAAAGCCTCACGCTCCATGAAACTGCCATTGAGAATGTAGAGGTGGAATCCCTCTCTCAGTGCGAGGAAAAACCAACCCTGGAGGGTAAACGAATTAAGAAGGAAAGAAAGAAAGAAAGAAAGAAAGAAAGAAAGAAAGAAAGAAAGAGTCTCATCTACAGAAAAATAATTTATCTAGCGTGGATTAAAATAATGCAGTGATGGCCAGTATGTTGTTCACCGTTTAGTGAAGATGAGCTATTGGTGGCTTTGGTCATTAAGGCTCCCAGTTCAATCTTACGGTTTAATGCATAACTTGGATGATTTGAGTCCCAGTACCCGCAAAAGAATTTACTAAAAGAGTGTTGGCCGGCGCGATAAGAGAGATGGTGGTATATAATTTCTAAACGAGGACTTCTTGATTTTTAGGAGTTTACATTCCGTACTACACTGAAGTAAATGGAAATTGCAACACCCAGAAGGAGTGGTGCTACATTGCTGAAATGAAACATGCAGGACCAGTGTTCGGTTGTGATTCGATGATTACACTTTCAGGTCCCTCTGACCGCACGTTTGGACAACAATCAATACAGGATGTGCCCATCGCGAGCTGCAATACATTGATGAATTCGTTGAAGCATGGAGTCAATAAGGCCCTGGATCGCTTCCTGAGGAATTGTGGCCCATGCTTGCTGCACTGCACGGGTCAGTTGTTCCGGAGTTGTGGGTGGCTGAGGACGGTTGGCCAGTGTCGACCTATCATGTCCCATACATGCTCGATGGGTCTGAGGTCCGGCGATCTGGCGGGCCATTCTAAAGTTGTGATGTCGTGGAGAGCTTCTCTGGAGATGCGTGCAGTGTAAACCCGGGCATTGTCCTGCTGAACATCCCATTAGCAATGTTCGCCATCATAGGAACAACCACTGGATTGAGTACCCTATCAACGTACTGTCGAGCAGTCATAGTGCCCTCAACAAGCACTAATTGCGATTTCACATTAAAGCCAATAGCTCCCCAGACCATAATGCTTGGTGTTGGCCCTGTGTGCCTCTCGACAATAAGATCTGGGCGGCCCCTCTCCCCGGTACGTCGGCGCACACGATTCCAGCGATCACTGCGGGCTAGACAGAAGCGCGATTCATCACTAAAGACGACCCTATGCCATTCGTCGACCCACGTCGATCTTTCTCGACACCAGGCCAGCCTTACACGTCGCTGTTGTGGGGTCAATGGAACACCTTCTGCACGGACACGGGCTCGTAAGCCAGCTGCACGCAGGCGATTACCAACTGTTTGTTGTGTAACGTGGGGTGCCACAGCTGCTCGAATTTGCGCTGCTGTTGCATGGGGTTCCATCCGGGCCATCCGAATCATGCGGCGATCCTCTCTCACAGTTGTCCGTCGTGCTGGGCCTGTGCCAGGTCTACGAGTGTGGGTACCTTCATTTGACCACTGCTGCCATACACGTTGTACTGTAGATGCCTGTCGGCCAACATGTGCAGTGACAGTCCTTAGCAATAAACCAGCCTCACACAGCCCAATTATCCGAGCCCTCTCAAACGGCGAAAGTTGTTGATAGCTGCTCTTCTCTGTCCTCGAGGCATGTTTGACGAGGAACACTTCACTGCACAGACTGCAAGTCAACTACGCTGCACCAGAGTCCGTATACTGAAGTTGATTCCTCCGCAACCAATCACGTGGGGAGACCTCTAACAAGAATCCAATGGGTCTAAAACTTTGATCGTTTACATACCTACATGGTATCGTTCCATATCTTGGAAATCAACACAAACGACCAATGCCAACATAGTGATGCAATTTCCATTTTCTTATGTGTATTGAATGAGCAGTTATTCTACATAAAAACGACTGTAGGAATCGAACGGTAAGGGTTTTATCGCCGTCCTGTGACTACCTGCTACCCCCAAATCCCCGGATTCAATTCCGGGCTCTGCAACGAAATTTAAAAAAATCGTACTTGCTCTTAAAACAATAATCACCACCACCACTCCTCAGTTGCATCCTCCGACCCAAAATCTTACGCTCCAGGATACTGCTGGGATCGCTCGCTGAGTCCGAGGGACAAACCAATCCTGGAGGGTAAACGTATTAAGAAAGAAAGAAAGAAAACAAAGAAAGAAAGATTCTTTTCGTCAGAAAAAGTCATTTATCTGGCATGGATTAAAAATACAATACCTTGATGGCATTTATAAATACCGTTTGGTAAAGAGATTAAGAAGAGCGATTTTTGGCACGGGTCGTTAAGGCGTTCGTTGGTTCGAAACCCTGTCTTCGCAATAACTTACCATCAGATTGTTGGACGGTAAGTTAGGAAAGATGGTGGTATACAATTTCCTAGCGAGCATTCCTTGATTTTAAGGAGTTTACGCGCGGCTTTTATCTTATACTATTAAACGAGCAATTTTTCTACGTACAACCTAGCTTTCTCGGAAACGGCTGTACAGATTTCGATTAAAATCACAGACTAGAGGTTTCTTGGGACTAGAAATCGATCGGTAAGGGTCTTATTGTCTGCCTCTGTGATGTAGTGGTTGGTGTGACTAGCTGCCACCCCCGAAGGGCCGCATTCGATTCCTGGCTATGCAGCGAAATTTGAAAAGTGCTAAGAGGACTGGAACGGGGTCCACTCAGTCTCCTGAAAACCCTAAGCAGCTCTGGGAAACTTTTAAGGAAAATCTGGCAGAAGATTTTATACATGCAGCTCCGCAAAACGGACAGTCTACAGAAGACGCAATTAAGCGCGTTTACTGAATTATTGCTTATAAATTAAACACTGAAGGAACAGAAGGCAAAAATTTGCAAGACTGGGTACAAACTTTTGGCTTTAAGAATATTGACGATTACGAGAATGAAATAAATCAGGATATTCTGAATGCCGACCAATCAGCAGCACTGGGAGGGCAGATGTATCGGCTTCCAAGAGGGAAACAAATAGAAATCGTCAATACCGTATTTCGTGCAGTGAATGATGCAAATGTTGACACAAAATGTTGTTTTGCTGATGGTCCAGGTGGCACTAGGAAGACGTTTATCTATAAAACTCTGCACTACATATTTAACGAAAGACATCTGAATGTAAAATTTATGGCATTTGCCGGTATGGAGTCCATACTACTCCCTAGTGGTAGTATTTCTCATGAGACTTTTGGACTCACAGTACCACTAACACCAGAGTCAGTTTCGAGTATCAAATCAGGTTCGTCCAAAGCCAGGAAGTCAGTAAATACGGTCATTTTTCTTACGGTTGAAGCTCCGATGCTTCGAAAATACGTATTGAATATCATGGATCAACTCTAACGAAGAGTTGGCAGTCTCCTTTTTGGTGGCAAAGTGATGGTACAGGGCGGAGACTTTCACCAAAGTCTTCTTGTATAGCCACTAGCAAACAGAAATGAATTATTAGATCTTTCCATTAAAGGATGGCCACTATTCAAGTTGTTTACACTCTAAGAAAACATGCGTGTTGATTCGAAGCAACGCCATTTCGCTGAATATCTTCTAAAACTAGGCAACGGGGAATTAGAGCTGAATGTAGTGGAAGAAATTGAAATGCCGGAAGACATCATTTCAAGTGACAACCTTATTTATGAAGTTTTCAGAAACTGCTTTGCTACTGGAAATTACGAATAAATAGAAGATAGAGCAATGTTCGCGCCTCTCAACAAAGACGTCGATAAGAATAACAGTGATATGACCGTCAAACTTCCCGGAGAGTACAAAATCTACCATACGTAAGACTGTAAAAGATCCGTCCGAAGGATCATTTGAATTTACAACTGAATTCCTTAAAACATTTCAGACGTATCACCATATTAATTGAAATAAAAGAAATAGCAAAAATAATGCTATTATATAATCGGAATATATCAGAAGGTTTATGCAACGAAACTAGACTAAATTGTAACAAGGCTGTGTAATAAATTAAAGCAAAAATCCTGACTGGTGAACAAACCGGCAAACAAATGCACATTCCTAGAACCGCCCTTGATTCCACAAAAGGTCATTTAGGATGTACCATGCAACGACATCAATTTCCAGTAAGACCTGCATTTGCTATTAGGGTTCACAAAGCGCAACGCCAAACTTGCGAGTTTGTTGGCGTGGACCGGGCGAGTTGCCGTGCGGTTAGGGGCGCGCGGCTCTGAGGTCGCATCCCGGAGATAGTGAGTTCGAACCCCGCTGTCGGCATCCCTGAAGATGGTTTTCCGTGGTTTCCCATTTTCACACCAGGCCAATGCTGTACCTTAATTAAGGCCACGGCCGCTTCCTTCCCATTCCTAGGCCTTTCCTGTTCCATCGTAGCCATAAGACCTATCTGTGTCGGTGCGACGTAAAACAAATAGCACAAAAAAGATCAGTTTTTATGCATGGTATATACGTGGCAGTTTCTAGAGCCTGGAGGCCAACCACATTAACAGTGCTGCTACCACAGGAGAATCCACGTCATTATCGCAAAATAATCTGGAAAGGAGTGTCAGATTAAGACTTTTAACGTTTATGAACACATTTTTATAATAATGATGGCACTGATGCAAGCTAATATGTAATCACCATAATTTTTGTAAGAATTGACACTTTCTTTCTTTCTTTCTTTTTTTCGTTCTTTCTTTCTTGCTTTATTCCTTTTTTCTTAATCCATTTACTGTCTAGGGTTGGCTTTTCCCTCAGACTCAGCGAGGGATCCCACCTCTACCACCTCAAGTGCAGTGTCCCGTAGCATAACACTTTGGGTCGGGGGTACAACTCGGAAGGAGGACCAGTACCTCGCCCAGGTGGCCTCACCTGCTATGCTGGACAGGGGCCTTATCAGGTGATGGAAAGACTGGAATGGATATACAAGTAAGAGGAAAGGAAGCTACCAGTCATTAGCCTGGAGGAGAAGTGGGAAACTACGGAAAGCTACTTTGAGGGTGGTTGAGGTTGGAATTGAACCCCTCTACTCAGTTGACCTCCCGAGGCTGAATGGACCCCGTTCCAGGCTTCATATCACTTTTCAAATTTCGTGGCAGAGCCGGCAATCGAACCCGGGCGTCCAGGGGTGGCAGCTAATCACACTAACCACTACACCACAGTGGCAGACACTGAATTTTTTATGAACCTTTATTACGGTTCATCAAGTATATATATATATTCAATTTGTTTTACGTCGCACCGACACAGATAGGTCTTATGGCAACGATGGGATAGGAAAGGGCGAGGAATGGAAAGGAAGCGACCGATGCTTTAATGAAGGTACAGCACTGGTCTGGTGTGAAAATGGGAAAGCACGGAAAAACATCTTCAGGGCTGCCGACAGTGGGGTTCGAACCGACTACCTCCTGAATGCAAGCTCATAGCTGTGCGCCCCTAACCGCATGGCCAAGTCACCCGGTCAAGTATAAATAAAAGTTCAAATGAATCCGAGCATCGTTCGGTCAGTCAGGTACTTAGATAAATTATGGGCGATTCCCGGTACTGCCAGATATTTAAGAGTGGTTTGAGGTAAAAATGACATGATTGAATCTCACCTCCATTGTGGCAGCGACTGGAAAGAGCTCTACCATTTCGAGACGGGGACAGGAGTTCTGTCCGTTTTCATGATTAAATCGTTATCATGTTCGACTTTGTTCCAAGGAGACACAGGTTCGATAACTGGACGGGTCGGGGATTTTAACCTTCCATGGTTAATTCTTCTTCTTAGAGGGCTGAGTGGTTGTGCCGTCTTCAGCATTAGAATTCATCCTTAGGACATCTATAAGGAGTCATATCGAAAGATATCCACCACACCTCTCCGGAGACCGCACGTTATGATTCTTCTTTTTCTTCTTCTTCTCATTAATTATTATTATTATTTGGCAATCACCCTTTTCTTAGCAATATTCAGAAGGAATGTAGGAGATGCACGACCTTCGAAGAATGAAGGCATCAGCAAAAGAAAGGGGAGGGTGAGGAAGGGGATGAAAATGAGAGACTTCCTAGGACGTGCAAAGCTAATAATACCGGAATGGAAAGAGAACAACTCTTGACCATGGGTGGTCGGATAGGAAATATAAAAGTGAGGATCCTGACACAAGTAAGCGGAAACAATGCCAGACTCAGCTGCAGGACCCGTGGTAGCCAATCCACTCCGAAATTGAGTGCTGCACGTCCCACGTTTAGTTACCTCTTACGACAGGCGGAGGGTACCGTGGGAGTATTCTACTACCCTCTATTCACAGGGTATTTTATTGCTCCTATAGATAACTTTGATGATGATGATGATGATGATGATGCTTGTTGTTTAAAGGGGCCTAACATCTAGGTCATCGGCCCCTATTGGTACGAAATGAGACGATATGCTGTGACAATTTAAAAATCCATAACTCATCCACTGACTGGAATTCAAAACGTGATGATGATGAATGAATGGATGAATATGAATTCAAATAATCAGCGGATACGACTGACAATACCGAAAATTAAAAGGAATTCCAAAACCAATCCACTGACTAGAATTCAAAAAGACGACGACGGAACTTAAAACAATCAGTGGATCCGACCCGGAATGCTCCACGTTCACAGAAACTAACTTAACAAAATAGTGTTACTGACCAAGAGACTGATTCCAAAGCACAATCTTGAATCGATGATGCTTGTTTCCTCAAGGGGTCCAAAATCCAGGTCAACGGCCCCTCATAATGGTAGTTATCTCTAGTAAAGTACAACCATGGTATTTCTCATGTTGCGGTACTAATCAAAAGTTTGGCAGACTCACTGTGTTTCACACACTACGGTACTACTCACAAGTATTGTACGTCGCACAGGTAACGCAGACCTATGCTGTTTCTCACATAATGGCGCCACTCGTAGGCAACGCAAACCCATTGGAGTTTCTCACCTGGGTGTACTAATCACGAGCGCCGGTATTCCCGTGGTTTTCCTCACATAGTGGATATTAATCACAGGCAACACTCAGACCTGTGGTGTTTCTCACATAATTGTACTAATCACAGGCAACGTAAGGCCGTGGTGTTCCACATACAGTGGTACTAAACACATGTACTGTAAACCCACATTGGACCACTCTCTGCTGCTACTAATCACAAACCTATTGTGTACCTTACACAGTGGTACTACTCGGAAGTAAAGGCGACCCATGGTTCCCCGCGTGATGCTACTTATCACAAGTAGTTTCATGGTTCGAATTAAATCATCCCCTGGTCACCCCTTTTAGTCGCCTCTTACGACAGGCAGAGGATACCGTGGGTGTATCCTTCGTATGCGTCTGCCACCCGCAGAGAATGGAGCGAATTTACAGTCATTACTCTCTCTTTCCTCCTTCTTTCCTTTACTCATTTCATTCTTTCTCCGACCGTATCGTTCTGGCTTCATTTGTTGGTCTCTGTAACTGTATATTTTATGTTTGCCACGTTAGCCTTTGTTTACTTTATTATGTCTTCCTCGGGTAGTTTTAGAATGTCCTACATTGGAGGTTCGGCTTATTTACAAGTTGTTGATTTAACACAGATATTCAATATAATCTTTGACGATCGAAGATTCTTTCCAAGTGAGACCTCATACCTTCATGGACGTAATGTTCTTCCAACGGATTTCTGTTGAAGATGACAGATGTGGCAAAAGCGATGGCGTAAACTCCGCAATCGATCATGTAAGGATAATGATCTACACCGTGTTGAACATTCGACGGGAGTCGCGAACAGCCTAAATATAAAATCCTTCTGTCCTGAGAATAAAATATTAGCGCGTTTTTTTTTGATTTGCTTTTTTAGTACAGTTTGTTTTACGTCGCACCGACATAGATAGGTCTTATAGCGACGATGGGATAGGAAAGGCTTATAAATGGGAAGTAAGCAGCCATAGTCTTAATTAAGGTACAGCCCCAGCATTTGCCTGGTGTGTAAATGGGAAACCACGGAAAACCATCTTCAGGGCTGCCGACATTGGGGCTAGAACCCACTATCTCCTGGATGCGAGCTCGCAGCTGCGCGCCCCTAACCGCACGGCCAACTCGCCCGGTACACAATTTGCTTTACGTCGCACCGACACATATAGGTTTTATGGTGAGGAAGGGATAGGAAAATGCTAGGAGTTGAAGGAAGTTAGCGTGGCCTTAATTCAGGTACAGCCCCAGCATTTCCCTGGTGTGAAAATGGGAAACCACGGATATCCATTTTCAGGACCGCCGACAGTGCGAGACATAAGCAATGTTTTTGATATTTCCTCTAATTACCTGTTCGTGTGGACGTATATCCGCTGAAACGAAATCTAGAGTTCCAATATAAAGGACAAAAATTTTGGGGCCTAAGACTTGTTTCTCTGGAGACAATATCGTGAAACAAATAATTAACATAATCTCCCGATAAGTAGCCACCATATTCTAATTCATTGATTAAATATGTCTTTATAGTGTGCGCAAATGGAACGATGTCTACTTACCTGACACTTAAATGCATAGAACACAAACATAACGAATATTGAACTGTTGTCCATTGCTAACATCATGTCTGTGATGCAAACGCGTCAAGCGAGACAGCATGACTTGCTTCATTGTGGTAATGGTAGTTGATGTCAATATTTCTACATGATCCAAAATAACTAACTCACTGCACTGAATGAGAAGCATTAACGATTTTCTTTTCTCGGTTATAGCTTTCAATACGAGAAAACTTCCAAGCAGACAGTAGGATTTGTTTTAGTCTTGTACTAATATATGGCGTTAGTATTATTACGTGCAACAAAATGACAATATCACCTCATTGAATAAGAGGCATTTTATCTAGAAAGAACCAAGCATACCAAATTCCATCTCACCCGAATCATATCTGTAACATGGAAACACCTACTACGAAAAATTCACGAACAACATTATTGTTGTCGTTCCTCAAACTCAGTGGAAGCCGTTCCATATTTTTCGATAGAGATAATGAGTTTTCATACGCCAGAATAGAGAAACAATATTCATTCACACTACTGAAAGATAGTATTTTTCACTAAACAGGTAAAGTATAATAGTCATCATTGCATTGCTCATGAAAGCTATATCTGGTACCAGTTTCAGTCTCCCTGTCATGACACTGGTTTTTCACGACTGGAGTGATACCTAGTCAGATTGCTCCCCGAGCGGTTTGGGAGTTTAATACCATGGGCCTGGGGGATCCACTATGTGTGAAGAAAAACTGAAGTCCACTGCTTCCCTTATTCACCATTTAATGTCTACAGTTGACGTTATTTACAATATTTACATGTGTACACTCAATATTATTATGATAACTTGACGACCTGGCGTGGTCAACTCTCAGTGGTTTACCTAGCTAACTTCTTCTGAGTCTCAACTTGAATAATTTAGTGTTGTTATTATTATTATTATTATTATTATTATTATTATTATTATTATTATTATTATTATTATTATTGTTACGAAGATCTCAAAGCGCTGAATGACAGAGATCTGATCCTAAGACCCCGATTAGGGTGTGCCTTCCTGTTTTATACCTTCTCCCGGTCACACCCCAGCTTCTCGAAGGGAGTCGAAATTCTCCACTATGTGGGAACTGAGTTCCACCAATCAAAGGGCTAAAACTCCCGTGTTCGTTCAACGTAACTTCGTAATTTCTAAAGGACGATCTACGCCCGTGTCTTTAAGGTGCGTGCGGTACACAGCCTACGTGACTAACCGCTGTTCGACCAGGCCATGCCATCTTATTGCACAACTGAGCTGCGCATTTCCACATTCAATACTCTTCCCATATTCCAAAATCTTGTAAGTTCTATTTTACATTGAATTCTCTTCTAATATTATGTATACTATTTTGTATCCATTACCATTATACATAAGTATAAATATATACATATATTCCCTCATTAATACCTGGTCATGTCTCAGCGACACATTTCTCCTACGTTCCTGACCACAGGTTCGATCCCCGAAAGAGTGGTTGTCCTGAGCTCACGTCTGGGGCGAATACGACATCCCAGATATTACCGTTTTCTCAATTACTGTATGTGTGGAAGGCAATATAAGTTAGGATGTACTTAGTTTTTTCTTGTTTTTTATTTTACTTTTGTTAATTTTTAAATTTTTTTATGAACTTGCCAATATGAAGATGTAGACATCCAGAATTTTCGTATAGGCCTACTGTTCTTGGTTTTATCTCAATATAAGAAGTAGGAGCTATGAAATAATGTGTTTAACCTTGAGAATACCACTCTTCAGCTAGAGGGAAGTGAACTTTGAATTCAGCGGCTACCTTCGTGGGCTACTGATATCTCGCCCGGATTTTTAAAATTATTTCTTTATGCTGACACCGGCGGTTGCATTAATTTTGGTACTTCCGTGCCTTCTGCTCGCTGTGTAGAATGCAAAGCCATTTGAACTAACTTCTTTAATATCCTTCACGTGCGCTATGACTACGAGTTTTTATGGTTTCTAATTGTTGCTTTACTGAGATCTTTCAATTTTATTTCTTTTTTTACTAAACAATTTATTTTGAATTTTTAATATTACAATTGGTTACGTTTAGTTAAGAATGACCATTATACCACTTTTCTGAAACGTTCATACAATTTTAGGTTTTTTGTTATATAATTGGATTTGATGTGTATAAACATAGGGCATAGAGCTAACCACTCTACCCCATCAAGTGCCGAGGTTACGGATAGTGGAAGCCTTTACCTTCCACCCCTCCAAGGGCCTTGATGGCCTGTAGAGAGATGACTTTGCTTTTTTGCTTTGCTTTATGTATAAACATAAGTTCAACCAAATAGTTTGGAAATAAAAAATTACAAACGTATCTAAAACACTCATAATAATGTATGCTGTACAGTTCGGTGGCAAAAGAAGGACAATTTGTCTGAGGAATTTGGTCACTTGATACCTGGAATGTTCCCTCACTGAAGTGACTTTCTAAGACTCTAGAATCCTAGTTGTGTTGTTGTTGTTGTTGTTTGAGTCATCAGTCCATAGACTGGTTTGATGCAGCTACCCATGCCACCCTATCCTGCGCTAACCTTTTCATTTCGACGTAACTATTGCATCCTACATCTGCTCTAATCTGCTTGTCATATTCATACCTTGGTCTACCCCTACCGTTCTTACCACCTACACTTCCTTCAAAAACCAACCGAACAAGTCCTGCGTGTCTTAAGATGTGTCCTATCATTCTATCTCTTCTTCTCGTCAAATTTAGCCAAATTGCTCTCACCAATTCGATTCAGCATCTCTTCATTCGTGATTCGATCTATCCATCTCACCTTCAGCATTCTTCTGTAACACCACATTTCAAAAGCTTCTATTCTCTTTCTTTCTGAACTGCTTAGTTATCGTCCATGTTTCACTTCCATACAATGCTACGCTCCACACGAAAGTCTTCAAAAACATCTTTCTAATTCCTATATCAATGTTTGAAGTGAGTAATTTTCTTTTCTTAAGAAAGCTCTTCCTTGCTTGTGCTAGTCTGCATTTTATGTCCTCCTTACTTCTGCCATCCTTAGTTATTTTACTACCCAAGTAACAATATTCATCTACTTCCTTTAAGACTTCATCTCCTAATCTAACATTTCCTACATCACCTGCCTTCGTTCGACTGCACTCCATTACTTTTGTTTTGGACTTATTTATTTTCATCTTGTACTCCTTACCCAAGACTTCATCCATACCATTCAGCAACTTCTCGAGATCTTCTGCAGTCTCAGATAAAATAACAATATCATCGGCAAATCTCAAGGTTTTGATTTCCTCTCCTTGGATTGTGATTCCCTTTCCAAATTCCTCTTTGATTTCCTTTACTGCGTGTTCTATATAAACATTGAAAAGGAGAGGTGACAAACTGCAGCCTTGCCTCACTCCTTTCTGGATTGCTGCTTCTTTTTCAAAGCCCTCGACTCTTATCACAGCAGACTGATTTTTATACAGATTGTAGTTGATTCTTCGTTCTCGGTATCTGATCCCTATCATCTTCAGAATCAGATTCTTCAGATTTTTATACAGATTGTAGATGATTCTTTGTTCTCGGTATCTGATCCCTATCATCTTCAGAATCATAAATAGCTTGGTCCATTCAACATCCTAGTTAGCCTACTGAAATACGTGTACCAAATGGACCAAGACTGCAGGAAATCCATTATGTTGATTAAAGATCAAAAGTGATATAGATGGCGACCAACGGCTGCATCAAGCTGTTGATGTCGGGAGAGTCTCCATCGTTCCTTCCTCAGATGATCCAGAAAGCCAGTGAATGTGAGGAACATTGGTTTCTTGTAGCTAGAAAGGTTATAATGAATGGCAGCGGCTAGAAACCATAGCACAGAGTTCCTTTTCTTGCTCGATCGTTGAGGAACGTCAAATTTCAGAATCTCTTGTTGGAGAGAATTATCACTCTCTGTAACATGTATTTTTTGATATCTTTTAACGTCCATTTCCATATGACAGTAGCATTTAGGCATGTAGTAATCCGGTGAACCAAGGTGTCTGTAGAATCACAGAGAGAGCATCTGTCATCCACCAGCTGCTCATGTCTTTTCAGTTTTTCGCCTGTAGGGATGACTTCATTTAGATAACTGTATACCGACACTCTCCATTCTAAGGGTAGCCATTGATTGCAGGTATTTTGCCAGATTAGTTGCCAGTTCCTAGTGGGGTGTTTTAGTCGAATGTTCGGCTCGAAGTGTCTATTTTTAAGCAGGAAGTTGTAGAGCTGTTTAACTTGATCAAAGGAGCCATCTAAGTCTTGGTTATGCGGAAGCTGTTCAATAATTGCTAGTGCTCTCTTGTAACAATATTTGAATTCACGGGTTCTTCTCTTAGATGACTGAAGTTACAATCGAAAAATTCTCCCCTCATATGCATTGCCTTGATGACGTGTTTGACAAAGAGGGAACTACATTTCAGTTCCACTGCATACAGTCCCAGTCCGCCAAGATATTCCTATGAGTTTAACAGTTCTCTTTGCACTTGTACCGAAAGCTTTTCCAAAGTAGCCAACTGACATTTCTATGCGTTGACAGATAACATGCGGAGCAGGTAGTATTTTTGCGATGTACCACATTTTATATAAGGCGTAAGTGTTAATAAGTCAAGTTTTTGAAATAAATTGAACCTTCGTGCGAGATTTTCTGCAAACTGGAAGCGAATCCCGTTCAAGACAGCATTCCAATTTACTTCTATTGTCTCGAGTATGTTCTCGCAGAAGGTGATACCCAAGACTTTGCTCTTGTTGGTCGGAGGAATACTGATCTCGTCTGCACGATTAGTGCGTCGCTCCGATCCTAGTAGGAGCATGGAGGACTTTTCAAATTTTACCTTTGCCCCTGATGCAGCACGCGATGCACGTCTGATAGGTCATCGCCATCGGTAAGAAGTAACATCAAATTGTCTGCATAAGCACGCAACGTAAAGTGTTCAGTTTTTAAACGAAGGCCATTCAGAGTGCTGTCCAGTCTCCGGATAAGTGTTTCCATGGTTAGGATAAAGAGCAATATTGGCAGTGGACATCCTTGATGTACAGACCTATTAATTCGAATTCAGCGTGACAAATGGCCGTTGATCAGCAGCCGAGATGTAGCCGAAGGGTACATGCGTTCAAGGCCGTTACAAGTTGTTCAGGAAACCGAAGATGACTTAGGATTCTCCAAAGATAGTTATGCGAAATCCTGTCAAAGGCATTGCTAAAATCTATGTTTGCAATTTGCAGCAGGCTCTTCAGGAAAAAAGCAGAATAATAAGGAATTAAGTCACGGACTGCCAACAAATTATGCACAATAATCCTACCTGGAACACCACACGTTTGTCCAGTGCCAATCAGTGTAGGAATAATCTGTTTTATTCTATTAGCTATCACTTCAGCAAATAATTTATAATCAGTATGTAGGATAGTTATTGGTCTATAATCCGACACATATCGGCAGATTACTTAGGAATCATTATAATAATGCCTTATGTAAATGCGGGCGGAAATCCTTCACGGAATGTGTAGTAAAGAACTTGGGTAAGGTCATCTCCAATCATAGACCAGAAGCGTTTGTACCATTCATGAGGGAAGCCATCCATTCCGGGCGTCTTATTAGGAGCAGCTTTCTAAAGAACCTCTTCTAATTCCTCTTTGGTGATAGGGCTCATGAGGAACGGGCGATCATCTTCAGCGACGTAAGTTTCTTCATGGGAAAGCATGTTTTTCACACCTATGCCAGACACGTCATCGTATGCAAACATTCCGTGTAAGTATCGTTCACCCTCGCGCAGCAACTCATCTTTGGAGTTAAGAATATTCCCTTGAGCGTCTATCCACTGGTGCAGACATCATCACGTAGTGGCTCTAGGGAGCCGGTGTTACTTGCTCTGCTCGGAACGGGACTTGGTCACGTGACAAGAGTGCAGCGGATAGGCGGGTTGCATACCGTGGCCGTACTGTACTTGCCGCTCGGAAATGTTACCATATGAACAACAGCTTTTATAATAATAATAATAATAATAATAATAATAATAATAATAATAATAATAATAATAATAATAATAATAATAATAATAATAATAATAATAATAATAATAATAATAATAATAATAATAATAATTTGCAGCATGAATCATGAGACGAACAGGACACAGATTACAGAGTATAACAGGACAAGAAAATCATTCACTGGCAAAGGAAATATACAGCAGTGTGCAATATTTCCTGAATAAATACATTTTCACGATTAACTGAAGCTTTTGGACACGTACATTTACCGAAAGAAAATACAATTTATGTGGTTTGTATATATTCTTTGCACTCTCATGATGCATTTGAATATTTGTATGGCATTTATAACTATGACAACAAATTAAACACACGAACTGAAACATATCAGTGTTGAACTCCTCCTTCACGGGACCTTTGGGCTCGTTCACATAGTAGTGTTGTAACGGTTCAAATCCCGTTACAAGATGATATCTGTATTTTTATTATTGTATGATTTTATCTGTATTTTATTATTATTATTATTATTATTATTATTATTATTATTATTATTATGTCAGTATTATTATTATGTTATCTGTGATATTGTACTATTATTGTAATTATCCGTTTTATTCAATTTTGCAATTGCCTGTTGCTTGCAAGATTGCACTTAGATGTATACACATATACGTATGTGTAGTATAACACTCAATACCTGTACAGTGAGAATTGTTGTATATATCAGAGATTAGATGTGACGTTGGTGCATTGTGCAATATTGTTGGCGATTCTGCCAAGTCATCGCCACTCTATGGCTACGTCATCGTATTTATTTAGATATGCGCTCAGAGAGTTAGTCGCCGCGGGGCTATTTCACCACTGGATGTAATATCTGTCGCGTAGGTGGGAGTATGTCATTGTTATTTCTGAAGATTACGTAGTTGTGTCAACCAACGTCTATATAAGGTGGATGCACATTGTAGCGTCAGTCATTACTTATACGGATGCAGTACAGTGAAGTAGTCTACTAGATCAAGAGGCCTTAAGTGGTCAGCCAACCAGTGTGAACGAGAGATGGTGAAGACTCAGTGAGCCATTATTGGTCATTGAGAGAGTGAGACCAAATGGTTGGTCCGTCACTTAGTGGAAGACGCGGACGCAAGGCTTACCAAGGAGTCAGAGAGGGCAACCCTGGACCTACCAAGAGGTCATACCATATTGACTTACAAAGAAGTCAGATGATATGGAGAAGAAGCAGTCGCAAGGATGTATCACCACGTTAGGCGTGACACATCTACAGTAAACACCAGAGCAATGGATTACGTCGTAATTACACTCAAAGTGTTGAAGGTACAGTCAAGTGAATCAGTGAGGGAAATATTTCGTATAAATTGTTACATGTCCGGTCAAGAAGAATTCAAATTCATGCCTAGTTTCTTTCAGTTGCAATGTCATAATTTCATATTCTCATCTGTTTTATCGCAACAAGACTCACTATTTTTGATATATTTTTTAAAGAATATATATTGTTCTATCAAACGAATTCATGGTTTCATTTCATTCACAGTAAAATATCTTAACCTCAAAAGTAATGGGGAAACCGAACGCCAATCTCCTTTTCCCAGAACTTATATGGTATGTTGTCAAAAGTAAGCTTATTACCCCACACCCTAGAGATAGTCAAGAGTCTCAGTCTATTATTGCTGTACTGAGTGACAGCTGGCTCCCTTCAAATAACGTATGTGTAAGTAAGCAGGTAACAAGTAAGTGTGAGTACAAGGTTCGACGAGTGTGTAATTTATTTAATGAATGTTAATTTTCATAATTTCCATTTTAAATGCAGAGTTTTATATATGTTTCAAAAGTTAATCAGACAGTTAGGAAATCTCAGTGTGTCAATGTTTGGTACTATCGTTTGCGTACTGGCAAGTCGCAAAACACATTTCAAGTTTTCATCGGTGAGCCTGCTTCTGCGTCTAGATTTACAAATCTTCATTAATGAAAACATATTTTCACATAAATAAGTTAATCCGAATATACATACAGTATGAGCATTAAATGTGTACACTCTATGAAATCTCTCCCGTGGAAAACGAACATAAAATTCAGTCAAACTATTTGTGTTTGCAAACCTTTCATTTGAGTATCGCACTGTAATTAAATCAGTTCTAGCTGCAGTTCTGGTCTAACAGTTTATACATCCACTGAGAAGGGAATACCAAACATCTGCAGATCCTTTTCTAACACCTGAATATTGTGAAACCTACTCTCACAGCGACATCAAAACCTCTTTATATTTTTCTAATGTTTTTTAAAATGTGACTCCACATTTTATTACACATTTTGCTGTGTTATTTTCTTGAACTATTAAATACACTTCTTCCCAAGAAGGTTTGAAACTTGTTGGCGTCGATGGCATACGCTGTGCTGAAATCCCTTCCATAGTAAACGCAACATTAACCGACTACAGTGGAACATCGTGTGGTGTGAGGATAAAGACGGAAACACACTAATGTCACATCTCATGAGTTCACGCGTATCGTGTCGCAATCTAACCTGTCCAGAAAGATGCGCTATACCTTTGCGCCACTGCCCTGCAGAGCGTACTACGTTGTGCACTTCCCCTACTTCTTCCCCTACTTGCTCGCTAAGCTGCTCTCTTTCCTCGAGAGCGGGGAGCGAACTGGCTCCAAAGGCATTTCACCCTCGATTGGCGATGCCTGCACTGGTGTATAAATTGTCGATTAGCAAAGTTTAACGTGAAGATTACGCTATGATGATCGCTGAAAGCAACTGGTACGACTCCGCAGTATTGCAGCGTATCTATCCTAGATTTTGTATCACCACGGCAAAATGTATATTCAACACGAGGAGCATAAAGTTTCTCCCAGACATCAGCCAACTGCATTTTTTGTACTAGCATCTGCAGTCCTGGGCAGAAGTTAAAAACACCTGTTGAGTCACGTGGTTGTAAAATGCAATTGAAGTCGCCCATCAGAAGAACAGTATTCGGGGTCGCTATATGTGGTAGAATGTCCTGAGTGAAAAATGAATTTCTTTCCTGTTTAAACAGTGAACCAGATGGACTGTACACGTTAATGATCGTGATATTATTAAAGGAGGCTGATAATATTCTTCCCGTGTGGTCCATTGTAATATCCGTTAGGTTAATTCCTTTCCTATACACAATAGCAGTTTCTCGAGCACTATCACCGATGTTTACTACATAATCATAATTGAATAAGTAGCCTAAATGACTGGTATTTTCTTGTAACAAAAGAATATCAACTTCACACTCCTTTAAGAAACGTCCCAACAGACCCAACGTTGTGTCACTTCTCACTTCGTTTAAGAAGAGTGGCGAAAGTCGTTAGAACTGAAGGCATAACAAGAAGACAGTGTAACAATGGAAACATGAGATTGATAAACATTTTGGTCGACTGCAAAAATCACCTTCTTCCAAACTATTTTTTATGTGACTTAAGGTGGTCTTCCATCCGCTCAACACTTTTCCGAGGCGTACGCAAGCGAGGATCTCTACTACTTTTCTCTGTTAACGCGGGTCGCTTCTCGTGGGAGACCGCCTCACGTTGCACCTGTTGTGAAGTCAAGTTATACTGGTTTTTGTGGGGCTGTGCTATATTACTGTCTTGCTGTTCTACTACTTGATCAGTATCCATCAGGTCCGAAATACGTATAGTATTCCCTTGGGAGGTAGGTGTAGTAGGAGCGCATACAGGAAGATTGTTGTTGTGATGGATATCATCACTAGAGTGAAGAGGATCAGTTGATTACGTATCTACAAGTAATTGAGACATTCCCATATCTCGATTAGAGAATGGGATGGAAATATCAGTAAACTGGGCAGAAGGTGCATGGTCACCGGTGAGATCATTTGTCGATGACAGAAAGAAATTATGGGAATGGGATACACTACTGTCTATTTTCATCCGTTTAGTTGTTGTTTCTTGAAGAGTAGGAAACTCTGTGGGGTCAGCCGCACGAACTTGTGTGTTGTTTACGTTCCGCACTTCGACGGGCTGAGGTGGGGTCGCTGTGTTGTCAGTCAAGGTTACTGGAGCAGGGTCCGTTTGACTACTCGCTAACCCACTTGAGTCACCTGTATCAGCTGCAGTGTTGACAAGCCTCTTCTCGGCTAACCTAGTCTGACGTAAGGGACATTCTGGTCGCAAATGAGTAGTGGAATTACAGGCTAGACATGTACGCACTTGCCCATCATAAATAATGATGAAATAGATGTTTTAATTTCCATTCGAAAAGCACGTATTAATTATGTACCCTGAAGGCATATTGATGAGACCATTCTTCTCTCAATTGATCGATAATTTTGCCGTATTTACTAAGCACCGAGTTAAAAGTTTTATCGGGACTTCTGGCGATACATTTAACATTCGAACCCCTTTTTGTACTGTTTCCGCATCACTGATTTTAACCTTCCCTATCCGACCATCCTGTAATGTCATATTGTGTGTACCCTGATAGTTATAAACCAGTCTTTCAAAAAGAGTAGTTGATATTACCTTGACGAAGGTGGCATTTTCTAGGTTGTCCAGCTGAATCATTTCTATCTGGTCCTCATTGAGTTTTGGATCCATTCATGAGTTTCCCATGCCGAAGGTACATTTCAAGGTAATTTTTACTTGTGAATCTTGTTGCCATGTTTGTTTTCTGCGTAGTTACACAATGAAATCACTTGAATTACAGTTAACTATCAAAATTATTAGAATTGTTTACAGTACTGTTATACTGTTCAATATAACACACGCTGAGAACACCACACACGCACACGGAGCGCAGGCAAGTTACCTTCCTCTCACCGCGTGTAGGGGCCGACTGAGTTTGAACTCATGTCGATAGATATACAGTGAATCGCAAAACTAATGGGGCACTAGTGTTTTGTGCTATTTTTAGACCTTTATTAAGAGAAAAATGTAATATCGGAACAACCTTGGTATAAATTGAAATGAGACACATGTAACAGCATTTTCATACTTGAAAACTTAACGTCCGCCTCTGTGGTGTAGTGGTTAGCGTGATTAGCTGCCACCCCCGGAGGCCCGGGTTCGATTCCCGGCTCTGCCACGAAATTTGAAATGTGGTACGAGGGGTGGAACGGGGTCCACTCAGCCTCGGGAGGTCAACTGAGTAGAGGTGGGTTCGATTCCCAACTCAGCCATCCTGGAAGTGGTTTTCCGTGGTTTCCCACTTCTCCAGGCGAATGCCAGGATGGTACCTAACATAAGGCCACGGCCGCTTCCTTCCCTCTGCCTTGTCTATCCCTTCCAATCTTCCCATCCCTCCACAAGGCCCCTGTTCAGCATAGCAGGTGAGGCCGCCTGGGCGAGGTACTGGTCATTCCCCCCAGTTGTATCCCCGACCAAGAGTCTGAAGCTCCAGTACACTGCCCTTGAGGCGGTAGAGGTGGGATCCCTCGCTGTGTCCGAGGGAAAAGCCGACCCTGGAGGGTAAACAGATGATGATGATGATGATGAAAACTTAACAAAAACAACATAAACAATAATACTTAATGAAACATGCCCAATATCGCAGCTACAAAAGTTTTCGGGCGACATGTGAATCAAACACACTACATTACATTTCCTCGTGTAATCTGGACTAATTTGTCTCCATTCTTTCATTATTCTATTCCTTTAAAGCTTGCCTTGATGTCCCTGGCGTTTGTCTTAACTTATCTCTTCAGTTAATCCCATAGATTTTCAATAGGGTTTAAGTTCGGACTCTCACGAAGTGTATCTGAAACTTTAGGGCAATTATACAGCGTCCAGAGCCTCACAATATCCGATTCATGTTTCGGGTCATTGTCTGTACTATATTGTACGCCAATATTCATATTTGTAAATGGACTGGCAATTGCTTCGTTTGGACTTCAAATGTTGGAAGAGTACTTCAAATTTTCAGCACTTTTTGGTAAGTTTTCCTTTAGAATATTCAGGAATTATGCTCGTCTATTTTACATTCAATGAATACTAATTCGCCCACTCCAGATGAAAATCATGACACCTCCACCTCCGTGTTTAAGTGTGGGCTGAAAATTCTTCATTTGAAGCTCCTCATTTGGTTTTCTCCAAACCATATTTCTTCTGTCTGAAGAGAACATTTCCAATTGAATTTAATCTTAAAAAAATACTTCGTCCCAAAAATCGAGAGGTTTGTTTATGTGCTGATTTACGAAGTCCCATCCTTACTTTCTATCTCTTTCATTTACCATGCGTTTCTTCCTGCTCAGTCTGCCACTATACCCTTCTCTTCTGATAATTCTCCGCACAGTTTCAGGGTGAAATTCCTTCGCATATTATTCCTGCAGCACTGCGGCAGAAATGTTCGTTGCCGGTGACTTTCGATCTTTCCTAATTTTTATTTTTACTCCAGTTTCCTTTCTTCTACTCAGCTTCCTTGGTCGCCCTGTTTTAGGATTGTCTTCAATTCTATCTTTTCTGCTGAATCTTCTTATAATATTACCTACAGTACTCTTATTTATTTGCAATAATGTGGTAATATCTCTTTCGGAACGCCCTTTTTCATGATGGAAAATTAGAAGTTGTCCGTTTTCAAATGATGTATTTTTTCTTTTCCGCCCCATCGTACTGTACAACGTTATTTTTTACAAAAAAGGAACGAAAAAAATAGCTTGTTATGCCTGCTACTATCTCTCACTCCCACCTGTTCCTGCCTGAACGACAAGCGCCCGAATATTTACGTGGCTGAATATTGTGGTGTCGTATAACTAAAATTAAAATTGCATATAGTTAATTACCTTTACCGGCACTTGTCTCTGCTATATTCAACGTCAATATTCACATTACTAAATGGATTTGCAATTGCTTCTTTTGGACTTCAAGTGTTGGAAGATAATTTCAAATTATAAAACACAATAGAGTGGTCGAATACTTTTGTGATTCAGTGTAGCTGTGTACGCCGTCATGGTGAATATGAAACTGTCAATTCTCTGAAAGAGACATACTCATTGTCGTTGTGAATGACAGACAGAATGAGGATTTTATATATATATACTAGAAAGATACCCGTACTTCGCTACGGAATTATACTGAAATTTATAATTGAATGTTGAACGTTTTATATATAATCCGCCAAAATTCGCGATCTGACTCGTTTTCTGAGAAAATCCGCCAAAATTCGCGATCTGACTCTTTTTCTGAGAGATTATGGCAAAGTTGCTCACATTTTTTCAATCTTTTCTTCCAGCAATCGATTTCGTATTTCCCGAACTAGCTCCAGGTATTCCTTTTTTGCTGTTTTGCTTTACGTCGCACCGATACAGACAGGTCTTATGGCGAAGATGGGACAGGAAAGGCCTAGGAATTGGAAGGAAGCGGTCGCAGCCTTTATTAAGGTACAGCCCCAGAATTTTTCTGGTGTGAAAATGGGAAACCACGGAAAACCATCTTCAGGGCTGCCGATAGTGGGGTTCGAACGCAGTATCTCCCGGATGCGAGATCACAGCTGCGCGCTCCAGGTATTCCACCCGGTCAGTTGGGTCTCTAAATCTAAGGCGTGTTTCTTTATGAATGTTTAAAGGAGGTTCCAAATAGCAATGTTCACGTCTGTTACGTTCAGTTTTTATATATAAGTATCCCCATGAAAATAGTTCACTTTTTCACTTTCTTTCACACCCCCCCCCCCTTAAGTGAATTTTCAGGAAAAATGTTTCTTTATTAGTAAAAAATCTTATAAATACTAATTACAAGAACTATAACATCTTCAGTTTTTCATATATATGAGTCCTCATGAAAACAATTCAACTCCTTTTCATTCCCCCCCCCACCAAGATGATTTTCTACCAAGAATGCGTTTTTCTTTGTTTTAAAAGGAGATCCAAATACCAATTTTCACGTGTGTAACAACTTTAGTTTTTATTAGATGTAAGTATTCTCATACAATTAATTCAACACATTTTTCAATTCTTTCACCACCACCCCTTTATGGATTATCCGAAATCAAAGTAATACTTATTTTGTTACTTTTAAAGCAATTCTAAATACCGATTTTCACGTCTGCACCATCTTTCGTTTTTGAGATAATACAAATAATACAAATAATTCAACTAATTGTTCAATTCTCCCCCCTCCCCTAGGTGGATTTCCGAAAACAAGAAATACGTATTTCTTAATTTTTAAAGGAGATTTCAAATATCAATTTTCACATCTGTAACATCTTCAGTTTTGAGATATCAGTATCCTAATAAAAACAATTCAGCGCCAACAAATAGTACGTGTTTCTTCACATTTAATAGAGATAAAATTACCATTTTTCACTTCTGTAACATGTTAAGTTTTTCAGATATACTGTAGACATGCTCATTTTAAAATTTCACCCCCTTTTTAGTTCCCCTTAAGTGGAGTTTCCGTAAACAAATCACCTCAGTTTCTTTACTTTTACAGGAAATCCCAAATACCAATTTATATGTCTGTAACATTTTACGTTCCTGAGATATGTTGTAGTCTTTCTAAAATTTCACCCCACTTGTCACTCCTGTTTAACCCCCCATTAATTGGATTTTCCAAAAACAAAAAAATGCTTGTTTCTTTTTAAAGGAGATTCCAAATACCAATTTTCAGATCCGTAATATCTTCAGTTTCTGAGATTTAAGTGTTCTCATTAAGGGTATTGAGCCCATTTTTCACTCTTTTTCACCCCTCCTAGTGGGATTTTCCGAAAACAAAAAAATACGTGTTTCTTAGTTTTTAAAGGAGATTCTAAATACTGATTTTTACATCTGTAAACTTTTAAAGTTTTGAGATATAAATATATTCATTTAAAAAATTCACGCCCCTTTTACGCCGTTAGCGACGGAATATCCAAAAATCCTCCCTTAGCGAGCACCTACATTGTAATATAAATGTATCCTCAAAATTTAATTTCTTTATGTCCAGTAGTTTTGGCTCGGCGATGACGAATGTGTCAGTCAGTCAGTCAGTCAGGACATGTTCTTTTATATATACATCGTCGTTGCGCCTCGAAATACCGTCATGCGACAATGTTGAGGGAAGGAATACTGACCCGCAGCACATGTATCACAGTACGAAAATTCGTTGATATTATACTGTAGTTCATTCAGTACTGAACCGTAGATGACAGAACCTTTCTGGTCAGAGTTCTAAGCTGAATTAGTATCGCAGAGATTTTCTAGGCTCAATGACGATATATTATAGACTTGCTTTACGTCACACCGACACAGATAGGTCTTATGACGACAATGGGGTAGGAAAGGACCACTAGTGGGAAGGAAGCGGCCTTGGCTTTAACTAAGGTACAGCTTGATGTGACAATAGGAAACCACGGAACACAACCTTCTTGGCAGTCGACAGTGGGGTTCGAGTCCACTATCTTCCGAATGCAAGGTGATAGCTACGTGACCTAAATCGCGCAGCCACTTCCTCAGTAGATACATGTACGACATCTTGCAAGTCCTCGCTCTGCATTCAAGTTATGCCTGGTCAGCAAGTGAAGTTAGAAATCTTCCTTCCCACCCACGGATATGGTTGCCATTCGGTTCCCTCAGTGAATTTCCATTTCTTGTAGGGAATTTTAATTGTTTCGATCAATGTGAACGTATTTTAGTTCAGGATGAACCCATTGCTAAATCTGAACTCGCACTGTGTCCACGATCATCTCAGGAGGAGAGATGAGATTAAGTCGTCTAACTGGCAAGCTCTTGGTCTGAACGGCGTGTTCAGAATGATCAACAGGGAAGGAGGTACACAAAGTGGCAGGAGTGGGGTTGCCTGGTTGTCGGAGCGGGGAGCTCGAAACGCAGGAGAAATGGAGGCGGAGATAACTGAAAGAGGGGGGTCAGGAGGAGGCAATATTGGAGACCACTTCTTCCTGTGAAACTTCAAACTTTGGAGAGGGGTTATAACATTATCTAAGTAGTGAGACAGTTTCTCGAGAGATGGCTTTTTAAAATGGTAATTTGCTGGGCCACCACATTCGACCAGTTGCGTACTTCATGCTTGGTTAGTCTCTCACCTCCCAGCAGAAGCGGCAACTAGAGGAGGGTGGCGAGGGGGCAGTCTACCCCCACTTCGTGGAGGAAAGAATATTCAATTTTAACCACCTTTTTTCGGCAGACTGAAAAACCTAACAGTTACTTAAAAAATCTCTTGAAACTACAAATTATTATAAAAGCAATCTTTTACAGTCCCTATTGTTTTTCCAGCAAATTTCTTCCTTTATTTTCTACAATTATTAAGAAAAATACTTATCGGAAATACGCACAAAATGTCGTTCATTGCGGTTAAGCGATTCGCACAGCGTCACAGCAAGTAGCCTATTCGGCGAGTAGTCGAGACTCGCTCAGCAGTGTGTAGTACGTGCTATGAAGAATGGTAGCCGGGGTATATTTTAGCTAAGATCATGGACACTGGGGTATGATTCATCTGCTTGCCGCACACATTCGTCAGTCTGGCAGCCTCACTCACAAGTCAGTGCATGTCTCTGAACAGTTCTATCTAGTGTCAGTTTCTTTGTTAGTGACATGACACTTTAAGTGTGTAATCATTCCGAACTTCTATTTAATGGTAATACATGTCTAATTATTGTCCCTTTGGTGGAAGTTTTATTGTACACTACCATTATTACCACACTAAATTTGGTAGACTCACTCAACCTTATGTCTGTATAGAAATTCACTCAGAGAGCTTCAAAAACTTACCATTTTGTAGATATTTTTCAATTTTGATGCCCTCCCCTTCACCCCCGTTATAGCCATAGACCCGGGTATTTTTTGCTGTATATACATTTTGCCCGCCCCCCTCCACCATTTCTAACTCCTAATCGCCGCTACTGCCTCCCATACTCAGTTTTACGGGTTTGAATTCTTCCATGTTAGGTTGGCTAGGAAAAACTTAAATCTGTGAAACGCGTGTCAGTAAATTTACTGGCACGTTAAGGAATATTTTCAAGACAATATTCTTTCCCCCCACGCCTTTCAAGCCTACTTAAATACAGTAGAATATCAAATACAGTAATCAGACCATAGTTAACGTTTTACACCGAACGAGTCAGCTGCGTTTTGCGGGCCTCTTAGCTGTAATCCTGCACTTGGGAGATGGTGAGTTCGAAGTGCATCATCATCATCATCATCATCAATCCTTAAGATAGTTTTCCCTGATTTTCTGGTACCTTAACTAAGTCCACGGCCGCTTTCTTTGCTAAACAGCAGTTAATCCACCCTCAAACAAAATTAACATTTTCCACGCCATGCACTAGTTAACCAGGAAGTCAACCCGTCTTCTTCTGTCTCAAACACGAGACGGCACTCTCTGGCTCAGTCTCGATTTAGTCTAACTGCATTTCTTGTTCAACATAAGTTGGTACCATTTGACAGTGTCCTATGTAGACGATTGTCAGAAAGTATTGTCGTATCGCATTTTTACGAGAAGTTTATGCCCAGTAGTTTGCTCCGGTCCGCCTTTGTGGTGTAGTGGTTAGTGTGATTAGCTGCCACCCTCGGACGCCCGGGTTCGATTCCAGACTCTGCCACGAAATTTCAAAAGAGGTACGAGGCCTGGAACGGGGTCCACTCAGCCTCGGGAGGTAAACTAAGTAGAGGGGGTTTCGATCCCCTCCTCAGCTATCCTCGAAGTGGTTTTCCGTGGTTTCCCACTTCTCCTCCAGGAAAATGCCGGGATGGTGCCGAATTTAATGCCACGGCTGCTTACTTTCTCGTTCCTCGACCATCCCTTCCACTCTTCCTATCTCCCAGAAGGGTCCTGTTAAGCATAGCAGGTGAGGCCGCCTGGGCGATGTACTGGTTCTCCCCTCCAAAGTCTCACGCTCCAAGCCACTGCCCTTGAGGCGGTAGAAGTGGAATCCCTCGATGAGTCCGAGGGAGAAACCAACCCTGGAGGGTAAATGGATTAGGAAATAAAGAGAGAAAGAGAGAAAGAGAGAAAGAAAGAAAGAAAGAAAGAAAGAAAGGAAGGAAGGAAGTAAGGAAGGAAGGAAGGAAGAAAGGAAGAAAGAAAGTTTGCTCCGACAACTGCCTTCGAAAATGAACACAAGAAAGCGTGACTGATAAGTCTGGCGTATATGACGATGAGTTTGCTGAGATGAATCTGGGGAAACTGATCATAAAATTGTTAAATTTCAAAAGACAACTATTGATAGATTCTTCTTTCCACGAGTATGCAGTAACATTATAAATATATAAACAATCTACAAAAAGGAAAAGCTACAAAATTAAATGATTTTCTGAAATCTCTTTGCTGATGCGAAAATTTGGGGCTACGAAAGGAGCTAACCTGCATAAACTATTCAAACATTTGAACAAGGGGCATCTTAATACACTGATATATGCACATAATATAACTAAGAGCTATTGTTCATAACACATAGCCGCGCTTCTAGTGGTACCGAGCTTGCTTCTTACTGGGAGGCCTGGGGTTCGATTTACGGCCGTAACAGGGACTTTTACCTTAATCTGAGGGCTGGTTCGAGGTTCAGCCTAGGTAAGAACAGTTGAGGACCATCCTGAAGGTGAGATAGGAGCCCTACTCTAGAAATCCAAGAATAACGGCACAGATAATTCGTCGTTCTGACGATGTGTCACCTTGTGATCTGTAGGCCGTCTTGTTTGGCCGTCGACACTTGTAGGTCAGGGCTGTAGCGCCATTGAGTATTTTTTATTATTCAAAATAAATATAGTCCATGGGATGTATGACTGATGTGTAGCAGGTCTGTGTAACTAAATTATTTATTTTGAACTAGCAAATGTACCCGTGCTTCGGTACGATATTCTACACTGTATACGGATTTCTATGTAAATTACTTTAAACGCAGTGAGTAAGATTTCATTAAATTGCAAGTCTATTAGCGTTACCAGAGAATCATCACAGTGAGGTCCCCATACGTTGTTTCCGATGTAATGTGCGCGTTGGAGATTTTTTGATGATAATGGCAGGCCACGTTTCCTACTCCATTACACAGCTGAGTTCGCGAGTTTCTACTATAACGGCAGGCTCACTTACCTAGTGCCATTCACAATGGAGATGTGGAATTTTCATTTCCTAATGCCAGTCAAAGTCGATTTGGGTAGATTTGACTATAATCGAGAAATTAAGCTATATCTAACGTATAAGGGTTTGTGATGCGACAAAAAGTCATAGGAGCAAGGTTTTAGATCTCTCCAAATTGAGCTGCAATTGTGCTACCTGTTTTGTTTTGCGAATTACCGTTTAGCCACAATTACCCCGAAACAAAGGTCTGCATCGTCATTAAAATTGTCTCCATATTTCGGTATTTTTCGGGCCAAGATGTTATAGATGTAAACAACTTGGAATATTTCCTCAAATCAGTGTGTCCAGGTTTCTGGATTAGCACTCGCATAAATACGGAGAAATAAAGGAAGGAAGTAATACAGTTGAGAAAGTTGTCATTAATTGAACATAGCATAATAACTGGTGACAGCCAGATAGGACAAATATGCAAATACCAAGTGGATATATTGGAAAATAAAATGACCCTCACTAAATTGTGATGATATGATTTACGGATTTAAGAAAGCAGTAGCAAAGGAGAAATTCAGACACATGGATTATTAGGTAATCATATACTAAAGAATCAAGGCAGAGGCAAGAAGTTTTTCTTTTTTTTCTTTTTTTGCTAGTTGCTTTACGTCGCTCCGACACGGATAGGTCTTATGGCGACGATGGGACAGGAAGGACTAGGAGCGGGAGGGAAGCGGCCGTGGCCTTAATTAAGGTACAGCCCCAGCATTTGCCTGGTGTGAAAATGGGAAACCACGGAAAACCATTTTCAGAGCTGCCGACAGTGGGGTTCGAAACTACTAGCAAGAAGTTTAAGCAGATAACGAAAGTAGGACAGAAATGCAGTAAAAAAATATAGCAAAGGCCAGAAAACACCTCACGGTTTGATATAATGGGCTACACTTCGCGGCGCTGTTGAAATATTAACAGTCACCCTTAGTGCTATTCGAAGACAATTGTAACCTCCGACGGTATTCCGCAAATATCCCGCAGAATGGCAGTTTAGCGTCTCTCTCGCCTTCTACTCAAGGAACAACCACGAGTTTACAGGAATAATGACCAAAAGTGCCAAGCAGCCAAAGATGTTGCTGTTGTAACCGGTAGGATTGTTGTCGGTCTGCGAGAGTGTCCGTCACCAACGCAGAGCACGAAACCCGCCGAAAATGGTGATTTTCTCCGTAATTTGAGAAGTAAGCGAAATTATGTAGAAAACAAGAATTATTTAAAATGAAGAGATGGTTTACATATAGTCTATAGATTTTAAAGAAAATCGAATGTGTATGAGAAAAATCAAATAACTCGTTTTATCTCTCTGTAAACCCCCAGTGTGTTGCGTGATTATTAAATCACATGTATATCGAAACCTTCTTCTGGATGAGTGTGTTCTAAATATGAAGTTTGTTCGAGATCTATCAAGGCGTTTCGCCGTGCTAGTGGAAGAGAAACAGAGAAACAGACACGAAAGGCAGAAACCCTGGTTCGGTCTTGAGTTAACCCGAAACGCAAAAATATCTGAAAAATTGGCAAATTACAGACAGCGGACCCCCTAAAGATTTATATTGATTTTGAATTGTTTTCTTAGACACAATTTGAAGGTACAAGGTCAAGTTTCCTTGAACACCAGAAAACTTTTCTAAAACTTCGCCATCGGACATATGAATGGACTGATGACTGAAACAAAATATTCATATGCCCGATGGCGTAATTCTGATTTTCGATTTACTCTACATGGAGTTTGATCCGTTTTCAAAATACCCCTTTGAAATTTTTTACAACCTGTCCTCGAACTTGTTGTGAGATAAACAACAGAAAATGGTATGATGGTAAACAGAGAGAAAAGTCGGTTGAACGATGAATGTCAGATTGGTGATACAAAACTAGAACAGGTAGATAATTTCACGTATTTAGGTTGTGTGTTCTTCCAGGATGGTAATATAGTATGTGAGATTGAATCAAGGTGTCGTAAAGCTAATGCAGTGAGCTCGCAGTTGCGATCAACAGTATTCTGTAAGAAGGAAGTCAGCTCCCAGACGAAACTATCTTTATGTCGGTATGTTTTCAGACCATCTTTGCTTTACGGGAGCGAAAGCTGGGTGAACTCAGGATATCTTATTCATAAGTTAGAAGTAACGGACATTAATGTAGCAAGAATGACAAACAGGTGGGATCAATGGCAGGGGGTACTCGGAATGAGGAGATAAAGGCTAATTTAGGAATGAGCTCGATGGATGAAGCATAAACCGCCTTCGTTGGTGGGGTCATGTGTGGCGAATGGAGGAGGATAGGTTACCTAGGAGAATAATGGACTCTGTTATGGAAGCTAAGAGGAGTAGAGGTAGACCAAGACGACGATGGTTAGACTCCGTTTCTAACGATTTAAAGATAAGAGGTATGTAACTAATTGAGGCCACAACACTAGTTGCAAATCAAGGATTGTGGCGACGTTTAGCGAATTCACAGAGGCTTGCAGACTGAACGCTTAAAGGCATAACACTCTATAATGACAATGTATGTAAAAGATAATAATAATAATGTTATTTGCTTTACGTCCCACTAGCTACTTTTTAAGGTCTTCGGAGACGCCGAGGTGCCGGAATTTAGTCCCGCAGGAGGTCTTTTACGTGCCAGTAAATCTACCGACACGGGGCTGTCGTATTTGAGCACCTTCAAATACCACCGGACTGAGCCAGGATCGAACCTGCCAAGTTGGGGTTAGAAGGCCAGCGCCTTAACCGTCTGAGCCACTCAGCCCGGCAATGTATGTAAAAAGGATATTATTATTATTATTATTATTATTATTATTATTATTATTATTATTATTATATCGGAATTTGGTTATCGTGAAATTGGCTTCAGCAACTTGTATAATGGGAATTCAATTTTTTTTTAATTACTATTTATAGTAAATATTCATGTTTAATTTGAATTTGAATAATTTAAAATTTATTCTGTCGATTTTCAATATCAAGGGATTATAGACTCACTAGCAATTGTACCCGTGCTTCGCTACGGTATACCAGATTGTATACTGATATCGAAGTAAATTAATGTACATGAAGTTAATAATAATTTTTAAATTACATGTAAATTGGCGTTATCCGAGAAAAAGCATAGAGAGGTCCGCAGACGATGTTTCCAATGTAAAGTGCGAGTTGTGGAGTTGTGATGATAACGACAGGTGCACTTGTCTACCACAATTCATTATGTTTTAGAAACGTTGAATAGGGTGAAATTTGTGTAAGATTTTCACACAGTGCATTACTTTTCAGATACTTATGCGACAGCTTCAAACATAGAATTTGGCTCACATATGGCTACTGGGTGGGCCAATATTCGTGTAGAATTTGATGATCCCATCTTTCCTATAAGTGAATCAAACCATCAATTGTACGTGTACAAAGTGCAAAATTTAGGTAAATCCAGAAATAGAGAAACATTTAATGTATAAGGGATAGAGATACGACGAAAGGTCATAGGACCGAAGTTGTAGATCACTCCAAATTGAACGGAGATTGTGCCATCCGTTTTGTGATACGACTTACCGTTTAGCCACGAAATACATCGAAAGGAAGGACTGCACCGTCATTAAAACTGTCTTCTTATTTCGATATTTTTCGGGGGTAAAAAATAAAATTTTTAAACATCTCGTAAATTTTCCGTCGGTTACATGCTAAAAGCTATAATTCTGCAAAATTTCAATTTTCTAAATTGTCTGGGAGATTGTGCTGCGATCTTGATATGGGGGAATGGATTAAAAATCAGGACTTTAAGGAAACTTTTAAGCCCATAAAACCTGTAGGTTATGGATAAATATCACCGCCTGTGTTCTTATGCAGGTTTGAAACTCCCAGCATGTACCCCTCATAGAATTATGAGAATTTGAGATTTTTCTGTGGATCCTGAAGTCATCACGTTGTCTGGTATCAAGTTTTAAATTTCTAAGATGCCTAGAATGGTCTCACTAATTTACGTCTGGAACATATACACGTCCATTCTCTTGGTCATTTCTGACAATTTATTTTTTCACCCTTTCTCATCCCCTACGCCAAAGGGGGCTGAAGCTAGACTTTAAACATCCGGAATGTTACTATTTATCTCAGCGACCCCGAAAAGTATGGATTCTACACTACTTTCGATGATTTGTATATCTCAGTCCCCTTACCCCCCCCCCCGCCCCTAAGGGTTCCTAGGGTGTTTTACCCCCATGTGGTTTGTCTCCTGATACTAAAAATTGGGAGAGTCACTATTCACCTCAGCGACTATGTATTCGACACTATTATTTCTATATATCATTATTATTTCTATATATCAATCTCCAATTGCCCCCCACCACGAAGGGGGCTGAACTTGGACTTTAAAAATTCCGGAGTGTCACTGTTCATCTCAGCGACCCCGAAAAGTATGGATTCGATACTATTTTCGATGATTTTTATATCTCAGCCCCCTCGCCCCCCACTGCCCCTAAGGGTTCCTGGGCTGTCTTACCCCCACGTGGTTGGCTCCTGATACTAAAAATTCGGAGTGTACAATTCACCTCGGCGACCCCGAAAACTATGTATTCGACACTATTTTCGTTTAATTTTATATATCACTCTCTCTCGCCCCCACCCCAAAGGGGGTTGAACTTGAACTTAAAAAAAATTCGGAGTGTCACTATTCATCTCAGCGACCCCAAAAAGTATGGTTTGGACAGTAGTTTCGTTGATTTTTTATCTGACCCCCCTCGCCCCCACCGCCCCTAAGGGTTCCTGGGCTTTCTTACCCCCACGTTGTTTGTCTCCTGATACTAAAAATCCAGAGTATACAATTCACTTCGGCGACCCCCGAAAACTATGTATTCGACATTATTTTCGTTTAATTTTATATATCACTCCCCCCTCGCCCCCCATTCGAAAGGGAGCTGAACTTTGACATTTGAAAAATGGGGAGTGTCACTGTTCATCTCAGCGACCCCGAAAACTGTGGATTCGGCACTTTTTTCTATTATTTTTATACCTTGCCCCCCTGAACCCCCACCCCTAAGGGAGCTACGGACTGCTTACCCCCACAGTGCTCGTCTCCAGATAGTAAGTCATAAGTGTACCAAGTTTGGATGAAATTGCTCCAGTGGTTTAGGAGGAGATGTGCCATTTACACACACACATACATGCATACATCCATTTTTATATATAGTAAGAAGAAGAAGAAGATTATGCTTGCTTTATTATTACATAGAGAAATTTTATTTTGAACACTGCAGAGGTCTAAACTTAAACTGTATATCCGAAGAAATTATTCGAATCCGAAGAATGAATATTTCTTCGCTCGCGGCATGCCCAATAATGAGAATGGGTTCAATAATATTAGTCATCAGCTTCAGAGTCGTGTTCATTGCAGAGGGCAGGATTCTTTTCTTAAGACGGATAATTGGTGCCACAATCGTCCGCTCTAAGATGTTCGAGGGCACTCCAGGTGACTCCGAGTCTTTCTAAGCTCTGCCGTGTAGTCGATAGATTTGTAACTGTGTAGAACATAGGGTAATTCTTGTAAAAGTTGCTTGTTGAAAGAAATGAATGACATGATATATGATAGCAAGAATGAAGAGGATGAAACCCGGCGCCGGCACATATGCCACTCCTCTCGAATAGCTCAAGACTTAACGTTCCGATCCGACGGACGAATCATCATCAACACCGTTATATGTCCTCACACCATATAAGACCAAAAACAGCTTCCTACGTCCTGGACGTAAAATGGCTCCTTGAATATTGTGTTCTCTACCTATCTTATGGACGTTGCCTAGCGACAGCGACTCTATGCATTTAATCTTGGTGACAGCACGTTGGATTGTCATATCCCAATGCACGTTTTCCGATGATTTTTCGTTCATAACTCACCAACGAAAGCGAAAATGAAAATTCCGGCTTCGAGGTGCATTTTTTTTTTCATCTACCTATGTTCAAAATTTCAGATCTCTACGTGCTGTATATTTTGCTGGGCATCGCGCAGAGACAGACAAACACTTAATTTTATAATTATATATAGACTAGCAATTGTACCCGTGCTTCGCTACGGTATTCCAGATTGTATACGGATATCGAAGTAAATTACTGTACATGAAGTTAATAATAATTTTTAAATTGCATGTAAATTGGCGTTATCCGAGAAAAAACATACGGAGGTCCGCAGACGATGTTTCCAATGTAAAGTGCGAGTTGTGGAGTTGTGATGATAACGACAGGTGCACTTGTCTACCACAATTCATTATGTTTTAGAAACGTTGAATAGGGTGAAATTTGTGTAAGATTTTCACACAGTGCATTACTTTTCTGATACTATGCGACAGCTTCAAACATAGAATTTGGCTCACATATGGCTACTGGGTGGGCCAATATTCGTGTAGAACTTGATGATCCCATCTTTCCTATAAGTGAATCAAACCATTAATTGTACGTGTACAAAGTGCAAAATTTAGGTAAATCCAGAAATAGAGAAACATTTAATGTATAAGGGATAGAGATACGACGAAAGGTCATAGGACCGAAGTTGTAGATCACTCCAAATTGAACGGAGATTGTGCCATCCATTTTGTGATACGACTTACCTTTTAGCCACGAAATACATCGAAAGGAAGGACTGCACCGTCATTAAAATTGCCTCCATATTTCGATATTTTTCGGGGGTAAAAAATACATTTTTTAAACATCTCGTAAATTTGCCGTCGGTTACATCCTAAAGCTATAATTTTGCAAAATTTCAGTTTTCTAACTGGTCTGGGAGATTGTGCTGCGATCTTGATATGGGGGAGTGGGTTAAAAATCAGGACTTTAAGGAAACTTTTAAGCCTATGAAACCTTTAGGTTCTGGATAAATATCACCGACTGTGTTCTTGTTCAGGTTTGAAACTCCCAGCATGTATCCCTCAGAGAATTATGAGAATTTGAGATTTTTCTAGGGATCCTGAAGTCATCAGGTTGTCTGGTACCAAGTTTTAAATTTCTACGATGCCTAGAATGGTCTCACTAATTTACGTCTGTTTTCATTTTTATGCCTTAATTTATATATATATATATATATATATATATATATATATATATATATATAGTACAGTATATATAGATCGCGCCAAACAGACTTCCATTTATTAGTGTGGATAATATTTTACCCCCTTCGCTAGTGGTTCTAAGGGCGTCTTACTCTCACAGTATATTTTCCAGTTAGTACACTAAGTCATACTAAACTCATACTGGAACATACACACGTCCATTATCTCGGTCATTTCTGACAATTTATTTTTTCACCCTTTCTCACCCCCTATGCCAAAGGGGGCTGAAGTTAGACTTTAAACATCCGGAATGTTACTATTCATCTCAGCGACCCGGAAAACTATGGATTCGGCAGTATATTCGATTACTATTATATCTCACTCCCCCTTCCCCCACCCTGTCGGGGGCTAAAATTTGAGTTAAAAAAATCGGAATGTTACTATTCATCTCAGCGACCCCGAAAAGTATGGATTCGTCACTACTTTCGATGATTTTTATATCTCAGTCCCCTTGCCCCTCCCCCCGCTCCTAAGGGTTCCTGGGGTGTTTTGCCCCATGTGGTTTGTCTCCTGGTACTAAAAATTCGGAGTGTCACTATTCACCTCAGCGACTATGTATTCGACACTATTATTTCAATATATCATTATTATTTCTATATATCACACTCCCATCGCCCCCCCATCACGAAGGGGGCTGAACGTGGACTTTAAAAAATTCCGGAGTGTCACTGTTCATCTCAGGGACCCCGTAAAGTATAGATTCGACACTATTTTCGATGATTATTTTAATTATTGTATTTACACTAGTGTCCAAAAGTTAAGCATAATCACTAAACGAAGCATACCGCCTGATAGGAAAGTCCGACGGATTGCTGAACAAACGGAAGGTGAATCACATAACATATGTCACACAACGTGTCCAAACAAAAGAGTGTCAGAAAGGTTCTGATAGCTAAGGTACACTTTTGGCAACAACCAACAAAACTTGGCAATATCTCTCACAACAAAATATGCTGTTAATAGGGTGTATGATTACCCCTAACGGCCAAACATGCTTCGCAGCGACGTGGCATGTTATCTACCAGATGGTCCAAGTGCTCTTGTGGCAGTCGATCTCATTCCTCCGAAAGGGCAATGCGAAGGTCTTGGAGGGTCCTTGGTGGAGGTTAACGGGATGAAATTCGCCTCCCCAATGCATCCCAAACATGTTCTATGGGATTCAGATCCGCAGACCTGGCAGGCAAGTCCATGCGATGAATGTCTTTCCCAGCCAGAAGTTCATCCACCAGAGCAGCGCGGTGCGGTAGGGGATTATCGTCCATTAAGAGGAAGTCTAGACCAACTGCACCTCTGAAGAGTCGAACATGTGGTCTCAGTACCTCATCCCTGTATCTCCGAGCGTTAACAGTGTTCCTCGGATCACCCATGAAGATGTACACGTCCGTACGACCATTCAACATGATGCCGCCCCACACCACCATACTGGTCCCGTTCCATGATGTTCCTGTGGTTGTATTTTCTACTCGGTTCTCTTCATATTAATGTGCGACGGGAATGGTTCTGAAAACTGAAGCGGAATTTATCTGTGAAGAGCACATTCCTCCATTGATACATGGTCCAGTTTCGATGTTGACGGCTCCACAGTAAACGGGCCCGTCTCTGTGCTGGAGTGAGCGAGACGCACACCGCTAGACGTCGGGCAGACAGCCCTGATGTTCTGAGCCTCCGGTACACAGTTTACTGGAAAACGAATACCCCTGAGACGGCTGCAAGCTCCTCCGACAATTGTCTTGCAGGTGCACTCCGATTTCATCAGGCGGTTAAAGCCAGATATCGGTCCTGCTGTGGGGTCGTTATCCTTGGTCGACCTGGTACTGGCCTACGACTAACATCTCCTGTGTCTCTAAATCGCCTCCAAAGCCTGGGAATGACACTTTGTGGCACATTCAAGGATACGGCAACTTCGGTCTGTACCTGGCCTGCTTCCAGACGGCCGAGTATTCTACCCAGCAAAACGGGGTCCAAATGGCGTCGTTGTGCCATTATGTTGTCACGTTCACCACGAAGCTACTCTCCGCACACTATAACAGGGAAAACACGACTGACGGATTATGGGGCGCAGGCACTGGCTGTATTCACCTTGCAGTTACGCAGCTAGTCAAAGCAGGGAATACTCCTTTCCTATACAGAACGAACACGTAAGGTTGGTAGGTGCATATGTTGTGCGATTTTCGGTCTATTTCCTGTTGCCCTGATTATTCGCAACTTATGGTTAACTTTTGGACACTAGTGTATTTATTATTCGCTAACCACCCAACTAAGGACCGCGACAAGTTTCGCTATACATTTTGGCGTCTACTCAGTTTTCGATCGGTCCAGTAGGTTTTCATTAGCTCGCTGTGTTGAACATGGCATTCATCTAACCACATTGCATCAGATGTCCACTTCACATCCCAGGATGTCCGAAGAGTCACACTGCTTGTTTTGAAAAGGTGTCGTTTGTCCGCGTCATCTGGTTGTAGACCCATTTCATCGAGGTCTTTCTTGACGTTGACGTATTTTTTGTTTTGAGTCAAATCATTAAAAATTTGTTTTGTCCATCTAGAGACGTCCATCCGTCGTAAGTGACCGTAGAAGCGAGCCCTGTGTTTGCGCATTGTGTCCGTGATCTTCTGTATCTTAGAGTAGACTTCTTATCTGGATTTTCTTATGTACATACCGTTTTCGTAATTTGGGCCAAGAATGTTGTAGAGAATATTTCTCTCTTTTTGTTCTAACTTAGCGAGTGCACATTTCTAAGAAAATAAGATATTCCAACGCATAGAGAGATACCGGATTGACGACAGTGTTGTAATGGTTAAGTTTGGTATTTATAGAAAAGCACTTTTGTGTTATATGTTCTAGGTGGTTTGAAAAGCTACCTTCATTTTCCTTGCTCTGGCCGCTAAAACCTCTGCATCTAGTCCGTTTGATTGGATCCACTCACCAAGGTATTTAACTCTTTGAGGCCCACGACATCAAAGTCGGAAAATAAAATGATACCTTTTCTGAAAAGCTACTAATGAGGACTAGAAAAGAATTAATATCAATAACAAGTCTTCAAATTGATTGACCATTGTTACAATTTTCACGTGGTATCAGGATGAAACCACGCGGCTTCTATGCATCAGTTTCATGATTCATTGTTGCAAGTCTCTTTCAAATCAGTTCTTCTTTTCAATAAAATTGTCATATCACATGTGTTACACTTTGAACTAACGTACTTACAATCTTCTGTGGAATTTTGCAAAGCAGTTTTTGGTTTTCAACAAGCAAAGTCCCACGTTGCATATTTCACACCATGATCTTGTGCTGTGAGGTTCATTAGCTGTACTGCAGTGAGTGAATCTCCGAGATGGTCCCCTCTTTGGCATATGGACTGCTTTGTCATATCTTGTCTCAGGAGCAACATAGGCTTTGAACTTATTCTACTGCTGTTTCACCCCCTTCCTCGTAGGTGTTGAGGACGAGGACACTCCTAACAGACCAGCAATTATGGACAGACGAAACTGATTTGCAGATTTCTTTGTAGACCAGGAAAGCATTTAAAACGGTTACATCTAGGAAATGCCAAAGAATTCGGTGTCACCATTTCTTACTCTTTCTGTCAACCTCATACGTTGTCTTCAATATATCGGCTTTATCCACGAATCCCATATGAGCATTGTAATACCTAGGAATGCATGGACATGTCATTATTACTCGGAAACCATCTTTGTTCTTTCGTGAGGGATATATTTCCTACTGCATGGAAGTTGGAAAGAAACTGAATTCATTTCTTGTCTTTCCAAACCATTGCAACCAGACCTTGGCTACTGCACCGGAACTGGAATTCACCACGTGACACGCTCTTGTCATCATCAAAGTCCTTAGGAAATCCAACTCTTCCCTTGTTCACTGTGCCGCAGGCATGTATGCCCTTTTGTCGCAGATGAAGCATAAATGGCACGGAAGTAAAATAGATATCAAAATACACTTGATGATGCTTCCCTCGTGCTCTTCAGAAGATCTTTCACTACCCTGGAGCTTAAACACTTCTCCGTGGTTTTCCCGACCTTTCCTGTATATATCTGAAATTGTGAAATATGTCAATTTTCAGTTGCACGAATCCAAACTTTGTAACCACGTTTGATGGGCTTTCGCGATATACATAGTTTTAAAGTTGACCTTCCCTTGAATCTTACCATGGACTCGTCCATAGCCTGATTTTATGTGGGTTTATAACACTGTTTGTAAATTTCACTCAAATAATCCAACAACGGGCGAACCTTGTAAAGTTTACCAAAGTCTTTCTCCCATTCCATAGGCTAAGCATCGTTATCATTCAAATGAATATGAATAAGCAGCCATAAAAATCTGTTTCGAGGCATTATTGATGTTATATATGCATCTCGGAGAGCAGGGTCTGAAGACCAGTAGTCCCTATAAGACTAATCTTCTTTATGCCCATCAACAAATTGATGGCAATATTTTTTTCACTTCTTCCTTATCAGTTCCCTTGAAAGCCGTAGATCCTCCGAGTTTCTGGATAGAGTAAAGGTTAGACTGGTACACTATGCTTTCTATAAGGGCATCGCCAAATAAACAGTGAAATATTTCAATAGGAATTTTTTCCCCCTAGAATATTTGATCCACAGTCTTGAGAAAAGTCCCCCTTTTCATGTTCATATATTTCTTTCACCCACAAAACAATGCCCTCACTATCTTCTTCCTTATCTTCGCTTCACCACTCTTCACACACTTATTGTTATCAGCAAATTTAGCTTCATTGATATTCCCACTACATGTCACAGACGAATTTTCATCATCGTCAAACTGATATACAATCTGTGTTTCTAGCACTAAGTCTTCTTCACTCTCACTATCCACGTCTGGAATTTCTGATTCAGGATCACTGGATATTTCGTCAAGAATGTGCATAATTAACTCATTGTTGAGGTCATTTCTTCCATAGCAACACCTTATAAAGAAAAAAGTTTCGGAAAATTATGCAGTAAATGTGCTGCGTCCCAGTTGAAACCACGTACATTTATGTGCAAAGCGTCTACAGTATGCTTAAAAATCATTTAATCTAGTTCACGAGATATATAACTCAAAATATATTACCTCCTGATTTTCATACGAACGTTAGAAATCTCAGAATTAAAAAAAAATATTTACTTTACGCTTGAACAGCCACTCCACAGAACGTATCAACTAGGAACAATGCCATCACGTCCGTCACTAACAATCTAACGGCTCGGCCGGAGTAGTTACACAGCTCGACACGTGGCGCTGGCGGCCTAACTATTTGCAGTAGAAATGCATACTTTTTAAGGAAAAGATAGTGACTTTGATTGCCGATTTATCGTAATTTAGAGTTATGGAGAATGTTACATAGGTGAATACTGTTAAAATGATTAGTCTTAAAGGTTACTTTCGTTGATATTTGCCAAAATAATGTCGTGAAATGAAACTGCGGAGAGATGGATTAGTCCAGCTGACGTTCTGATATTGACTCTGATTGCCGATTTATCTTAATTTGTGGAATAAATGAGTATGTTACATTGACTAAAACTGTTAAAATGGTTAATCCTAAGGGCTACTTCATTTTTTCAATCCTTTCTATTACTATTATTATTATTATTATTATTATTATGAATGCCGGCTCCGCGTTGTAGGGGTAGCCTGCCTGCCTCTTATCTGGAGGGCACCGGTTCGATTCCCGGCCAGGTCATGGATTTTTACCTGGATCTGAGAGTTGGTTCCGAGGTCCACTCAGCCTACGCCATTACAATTGAGGAGTTATCTGACGGTGAGATGGCGGTCCCGATCCAGAAAGCCAAGAATAACGGCTGAGAAGATTTGTCGTGCTGACTATACGACACCTCGTAATCCGCAGGCCTTCGGGCTGAGCAGCGGTCGCTTGGTAAGCAGTGGCCTTTCGAGACTGTTGAGCCATGTGGTGTAGTTTTGGTTCTTTTTATGGCCATGAAGACATCTTTGATGCAAATAAGGTAAACAGTATTGCAGATATATCCATTTAATAAAATATTTCCAAACTACATGAAAGAACATTCTTTTATGTAAAAAAAAAAGCAAAGTCACCTCCGCACAGACCATGCAGGCCGTTGGAGGAGTGGAAGGTAAATGCTTCCACCATTGTTAACCTCGGCACGTGATGGGGTAGAGTTAGCTGTACGCCCGGCCGCCTTTGCCCCCCAGGAATTAACCTGGTACTCATTTTTGGTGTAGGCTGAGTGAACCGCAGGGCCATATTCACCTTCAGAAGTGGAAATCTCGTTTCTTAAATTTGTCGACTACCTGACGGGGATTCGAACCCACATCCTTCCGGGTGAACCGAGCACTCCTTTACCGCCTCGGCCACGCAGCCGTTATACTTTTATATGGTAGCACGTAATTCACATTTCAGAGGATTTTAGTTTTTAGCTTCTGCGACTCTGGTATTGTTCCAATGAATATTCATAATATATTCGCTTCACAGAGTGCACTATTCGTTTTCCGTAAACCATTTTAACGTTCATTCCTATTCCTTTAATAAATATTTCGGCAACCGTTTGATGTGTGGCAATAGCAGAAAGAGTCAGTATCGAGATTGAGATTGAATGTTACTTTTTTTGACAGCACACTGTTCACTTTTTACATTTAATTAGAATTTTCGTTACAGTGTCATGTAACAAAATTGAAGTTTTGTCTCAAATATTTGAAATATTTCCATTATCTACTCTTAAATGTGATTACTGGTACTTATCATAATAAGTACTTAATTTTTAATAAATGACATTGATGTCACAATTGAGCCATAGTTTCAAAAAGAATTGCCATGTTCATGAAGACTCGTGGTATTCCTCAGGCGATTTATTAATAGTATATCGTAAGAACACTGACATTTCTCGCAGCCATACCTCGCAGACTATTATTAAACCCTTCCTGTCACCACTTGCATATTATCCTGCGTGACAGGCAGAAAATTATTTCTCAAAAGTGGTATGGAAGAGACATTTTTAAAATCTTTCCAATATTTGTAGAAGAGTAATTAGGATGAAAAGAAATTAACGATTTTGAATATTCATGATGTGGAGACGTGTTATCTGCCAATCAACACGGACTAATTTATTCACTAACCTTGAATTCCCATTATCTGAACCGCAATCCCAGGTAACTACGACAACAAGGAATCTTTTGTAATGAGTTAATTGCTTAGTAATTAAAACGAAGTCACCTACCGAACCATACGCGGAGTTTATAACGATAGGAGTTGTGAAGTAATATTACCTCACAAAACATATAATTAATTCTACCAATCGCATGTACCTCTCATGTTCGTGATCAAGATTGGGGTGAGGGATGCATCTCATTAACAGTGATAATTAACTCAGAGGCAGTGTTACAAAAGTCACGCCACCTCGGGCTAACGCCTGCTGCTTGTTTACTGAAGGACAAAGCACGTGATAATGTGGCCAAATGTAGCTCCCTCTAATAGTTACTTTGTGGTTCTTCAGAACAGTCAGTTCATAATCGAATATACAATAGAAGGTTCTGGAGTAATAGTTCCCTAAAGGTGCGTCACAGCATACTTCAATGTCGCGAAGTTGTATAGTTGTGAATCAGAGAAACAGGAAAAATAGGTTTAGAAATGTTGAAATATAACAAATACATAACAATGTAAAGTATTAATATAGAAAAACAAAACTTTTCAACAGTTACAATAGAAATACCTTCCAGTACAAATATGGGAGGGCGCATTATTCCCAAATATGGATGAAATATTTCGTTTCCTACGGAGGTACGAGGTAAAGAATGAGGGTTCAATTGCGGATCATTAAATCTAACATTTTAGAAGGTCCACTCAGCCTACACCAGTAATGAGTACCAAGTTAATTCCTGGTGGTAAATATGGCTGGGCATAGAGCTACACACCCCACTTAGTGCTGTAATGAAGACCTTTACGTTCCTTCCACTGCCCTAAGAGCCTGTGTGGCGATAAAGGAGTACTCGTTGAAAAATAAAAGCAAGGGCAATGCAACGAAAATTGAGACATAAAAAATTGAATGAGAAGAGGGGATGAAAAAATGGATAAAGTGAGAGGAATGAAAATATGGGGAGAGAAGGTAAAAAGTAATAGGGACGAAAGGGAAAGGTGTGGTAGACTGTAATTTACTTGGTTCGGGAGCTATGCAAAAGTTCTACCGTATAGACAAAGACAAAGACAAAGTCACCTCCGTAGAGGCCAAGAAGGCCCTTGGAGGAGTGGAAATTAAAGGCTTCCACCATTGTTCACCGCGGCACGAGATGGGATAGAGTGGTTAGCTCTACGCCCGGCCGCCTTTGCCCCCAGGAATTAACTTGGTACTCATTTTTGGTGTAGGCTGAGTGAACCTCAGGGCCATATGCACCTCCGGAAGTGGAAATCTCGTTTCTTAATTTTTTTTCCTGACGGGGATTCTAACCCATTTCCTTCCGGGCGAACCGAGCACGCTTTTACCGCCTCGGTCAGGCAGCCCCTTCTACCGTATAGAGTGATTAGAAATATTAAAAATGTTGACATTTTCAAATCGTTGTATTTATTCATTAACAGAATTTTCATTTGTTTTGACGAGAGGTCAGCGCTACAGGCTTAAGTTTGCAAAGCTCTCGAAGCCGTCTCATTCGTTCTGCAGACGTACTTTTGGTCTTGTTCGATCTCTTATTGAATAGCGAATGTGAAACGAGCACCCCTGCCAAAAAAGAATTCGAGCTAAATGTAATTATATCAAGTAGAACTAATTTCAATATATTGCGGAAATATATGAACAAAGGGATTATTCATTACTGTAAGATTATTGAAAATAATGTTTCAATAGGTTTCATTTGACTGCCTCCGTGGTTTAACGGCTAAACTGGTGAACTGCCAACCATACACCACCTAGATATTCCTGCTTAAAATTAGTTTGAATTTTTCATTAACTAAAGAACTACGCTCTGTAACCCATATCAAAGTTTCGCTTATAATACTTTATTGGATTACAACACAGAAAAATACACGAACAAAATTACAACAAAAACTGTTCAAATAAAGTTTGAAAAACATCAAACCGCACAACCGATTGGCCTGTTATTACCCACAGTGTAAGTATACCTTCGCGCAACGACAGCTCGTTCGAAACTGAATTGACTGTTACTACACCAAGTTATTATTGGAATTATACACTGTTGCCAAATGTGTTAACAAGTTAAATGATAAAAAATTTGTGCATAATAAGGTCTCAGGTACACTACACATAAAGAAAGTGTCATTTCCTAGCTAAAATATGATATGTTGGTGTCAATTGTCATTGCTGTAATTATTTTTCAATAATATGGTGCAGGTCTTTCGTGAGGAGCGTGTCGCGATGTTGCGAGAGACGGCAATTCCTCTATGTACAAATTATAAAAACAAACTATTTCGCCGCGATCTGATCTTCTGACCATTCCCGTGCAGAATAACATTAGACTATACATAAAATACTTTATTTGCCCACCTGCATTGCAGGCCCTAACGTTGCGCCCCTCTATATGGGCTATTAGACGCGTATTGGTATTATAATTGGACATTTTAATAAGTGCCAAATTTGATCAATTTTCAGTCACAAAACCTTCAATAGTTTATTTTTCTTACATTCACAGTTTGTTTTCTGATTTCAATAGATCTCGTTGAGACAAATCAAATTACACCTCTCTCATCTCTCCGCGTCATCTGGATCCCAAGCAGCACCATGGGGTGTCTGACTTTAGACGGCCAAAGCTTACATTAAAATACTATCTGCGTCTGCTGGCCAACGGGCGTAGCCGTGCTGAAACACCGGATCCCGTGAGATCTCCGAAGCTAAGCAACATTGGGCATGGCCAAGATTTGGAAGGGTTACCACGCGCTGTTGCTGAGGTTAAGTGAATGGAGGAGCGGAAAGGAGCTGACCACCCTACCTTACGTAAACTCCGGCTCAGGCACACCTCTGCGGAGGTTCGGACCTGACTTCGGGCAGAATACACCCTTTGAGTCTTACGAGAAGTCGCGGAAGCTTGTAGGTACGGCACGAGGAAGAGATACTACATTCTTAGCTACAAACATTATCCGTAAAAGACAATGCGAGCTCTCTGAAAGAGATGCGTGTTTATTATTAAATTATTCATCATGCAGTACTTACAGTAAACGTATAACTAAAATGTAATTGCACAACCCATTTGAAACTTCACAGCATCACCATAGTTCAAAGTTATCGCCGAGGACGCAACTGATATGTATTGTAAGGCCTTGAGACTTCAGACTGGCGCATGCGCAGCAGGTATACTTACCCTGCGCATCCCTTACCCGCAGTGCACGCGAAATAAAGGGTACAGATGCGCTTGTGAACGGTCGGCTGTTGAGAGTGCTCTTGCATTATTGCAGTGATAAAGTACTTAAAACCTATTGACATTGTTTAATTTTGCGTGCGCGCGCGCACGTGTGTGTGTATGTGTTATCCATTTAGTGCTTTTTATATATTGGTGTTTAGTGTTTGTAGGTAGAAATTGGGAATAATGATATTTACTTGAATTTTATAACAAATAGTTCAGTTGGTGTTCAGAAGATTACGTTTTCTGGATTAAGTAGACTAGCTAGGTGTACCTTGTTTCGAATGTAGGTTTAGGGAATACTTTAGGTAATAATATAAAGTTTAAAGAGTATTTTATTTATTTAGTCTGGTCCAGGACACCCTAGATTTGCCATAAGACACAGAATAATACACAATAAAAATTTTGAGGGAAGATAAATATGATTAATGTTTAAAAAATGATAGGTTGCAATTAACCACATTAAATGGCATGAACTCCATATAAATGGTGTCGACGAATCGAAACGGAGTATTTGATGAGTGAGGCGACTATCTCATCTTGTAGACTTCTCGCTGGTTTATATTTTTGTCACCATGTGACGAAAGATTTGGGAATTGTTCCCCTCGCACCAAAGAAAAGTCCCATTACCGTAATATTTTTTAAGGTTATACGACTCAAGAAAGAAAGGGATGGTTAGATTATAGATATCCTTTTTCTCATTGTCTACGTCAGTCGGCTGAGAGGCTGAAGATTCAAAGCGTACCGTAGGATCGATAATTTCTGCTTCGTTCCTCCGTCTGTCAATCGCTATAATATCAATCTTGCGAGTGCTGCCTCCTTCGGCGAGACAGTGGAGTTCTTCGTGCACTTCTAGATTTTTGAGACGAAGGGCATTAGCAATCAGGTTTCTGATGATGTTATGGCGTTGAATCCTAAGCAGTTCTCCTTGAGGGCAACTCCCCAGCACATGTAGTAGGTTTCATACTCACTGCAGTGTCTGCAGTGGCCTGTGCTGGTAGAACGTCCCGGCAGAGTACGTACTGGTGCAACATCGCGGTCACCTTCAACATCTCCCTCCATTCTGAACAAGTTAAACCATCCCTTCCGGTAACCCAAGAATTAGCAGCAGGAACTTGAGTAAATAACTCATCACCTTTCCTTTCTGTAGATGTGCACACCAAGCTTCAAATTCGCGTGATCTAAGTATATCGCGCAGTTGTCTAACAGATTTCGTTGAAGTTCATATAGGCAGCGAGTTTTTTTAAATTTATTTTTTTGCTGTGAAATTTCGAACAGCATTTACGCGCGAATCATTCACAGTTTATAGCTTAAGATTGCAAAAGAGTAGCGTAACAAAAATGTTTCATAGTTTGGGCTTTTAACAGACTTGATTTGGGAAGCGTACCTTCAACTCAATGAAGAGACATCAATATACTGATATACCCCTTCCAGACTCTTTCGGTTGAGAAAATTCCCTTTATATTTGTGGCTCGAATAGATCATACAGGCAAGGGATACCGTGGATTTATTATGCTTCTGCGTTCCGCGAGAGCTATTTTATTTCGCCTTAGTCTGCCGGCAAGCCGATTAGAATACCCCTATCCTCCACCTGGGACGCGCCACGTGGGAGTATCACCTATCTCCCTGCTACGCCAGCGTAGTAGGTTTGTGGGCCTACAGTTTGAGGGAGTTATACATTTTCCTCAGTGAGACACTTTTTAGACCATAATTCTTGTATCCAAAGTTGAGTATAAGTTTCTGTTAAGCTGTACAGTTATTTACAGGACATAAAATTTGATAGTATCAGGTGTTCATGATATTTTCAACTGGAACATGATTGTTACCGGAACCTAGGAATTCATATAACAGTTTTCCATCAGGTTGACCAGAGTTCGATTGCGTGCTCTGCTACGAATGTGAGACAAGCTTAAAAGATTGGAACTGGATGTACAAAATTAGCATACACGTTTCCTCACTCACTGCCTTACAATATCATTTTTTAACTCAAGGTGAATACGGAGAGTAATGTAACGTGGACACCACAACGTTCTTTCCTAATTATGGTTCCAGTTGGTTTCAGATTCATAATATCTGGTTCAGTTAATAAGACGTATCTCATATAAACTGAGTACAATAAATAACGGATATCGCTTGAACGAAATAATGGCTTCAAAATGAACGTAAAATTGAACATCAAACACAATGAATGAACTAAAGTAATTATTCGAAATATAGCTGTGCATTTCTGCAGCAGAAAATATACCTGGCTCTCGCATCTAAGTCTACCTTCAACTTTAGCTTGTGAGCTCATTCGAATCACTAGTTCTGTGTTTGTTATTTCTTTCTACCTGTCTTCTAAGCCGTCCTAGAGATAATATAAACTTCGACCTAATACTGTGAATGCGCAGTCAGAATCCTCTCCGAGCTAAATAAATATTTGCATAACTGTTTTATTTATGGATTACTCCTTTTGCTTCGGATGAACATCCTACTGAGACAACATTTAGTGGGAAGATATGTTATCATACCTTTTAGTTTAATCCGTACCTGCAATCCATCTCAACTTCCATGCAAACTAAAGAATACGCCCTCCCAATAACAAAAAATCTAGTTACCTGACATTGAATGAACCGGGAGAACGGACTTATTCAAAACTATCAGAGAGTGAATTTCTCGCACCTCAGATCTAAGAAACTTATTCAGCAGCGTCAGAAAATACAAGCTTGAACTTCTTCTCGCCTCTCAAATATGAAGAATGTATGTATGTATGTATGTATGTATGTATGTATGTATGTATGTATGTATGTATGTATGTATGTATGTATGTATGTATGTATGTATGTATGTATGTATGTATGTATGTATGTATGTATGTATGTATGTATGTATGTATGTATGTCAGCGGATGCAAGTGTGCTCCCTGCCACCTTTGATAATATTTGAAATAGCTATTGATACTCTGGTAACTCTGCCTTTGCCGATCCCAAGCCCGGATGAGAAAGGGGGAGGGTGAAGACTGATTGACTGAAGACCAATGGCTACAAAGGCGGATGAGGATAACATATTCCAACGGCGGAGTTGGCAGAAGAGTCAACAGTTGACACCACCTGCTGCCTTGCAGATGGTAGAGGGGTCTGCAAAGGCTAAGGGACCCACCTTGATAGCAATAGGCAGCGATCCTGAGAACTGTTGAGGGGCAGCCCTCAGAAGGTTGTGCGTATGATTAACAACCGTACCATGTAAAACATTTGTGTCATAAAAGCTCCAAGACATACAAAACCGGATAGATATTAATGGACAACAACCTAGGCGAGGAAAGGGAAATGAGTTATATATAGGAACTTGGAATGTATTAAGCCTATATAGGGAAGAAACGATGGCAAATTTGATAAATGAATTGACTAAATATAGAATACAATTGGTATCACTACAGGAGATTCGATGGCAAGAGTCAGGAACACTGGTGAAATGAAATTACACATTTTTAATAGTAGGTGAGCTGCATACGCATTTGGTACATAATTTACAGTAGAGAAAGGTTGTAGGGTGCAGTTTTAAATTTTAATCCAAAGAAAGACTGAATGTTCTCTTTGCGCCTGAAAGGACAATGTTTTGAAATATGACATTCATATGTGTACATGCACCTCTTGAAGAATCAGGGGACGATGACAAGGAGAATTTCTACGCGCAACTAGAAGAGTTGTATGAAAAAGCACAAAAATATGACGTGAAAGTCGTATTAGTAGATATGAATGCTAAAATTGGGAAAGAGGAATTTTTCCGCGGAACGGTAGGAAAGGAAAGTCTGCATTAAGAAATAAATTATAATGGTTTATATGTGGAGGATTTTTCAGCTAGTAAAGAAATGGTAATTAGTATTACGAAGCTCCCACATAAAGATATACTTAAATGACATGGAGCTCGACGGATGGAATAACTAAGATTCAAATACATCATGTGTTGATAGATGCAAGGCACGCCTCTGACATTCAGGAGGGCCGATGACCTTCGATGTTAGGCCCCTTAAAACAACAAGCATCATCATCATCACAAGACATACAGGACGTCCGAGCCTGTAGGAGGGCAGATGTGGACACGGATCGTTATCTTATTAGGGTTAAATACCGACAGAGAATCAGTCGGGTTAAAAGTGAGAGAGGAGTGATGCAGAAGCGATTTGATATGGAGAAGCTCAAATACACAGGTAAGGGGGAGTACCTACATGAAATTGAGAAAGAGTTGAAAATGCAAGAAGAAGAGACAGAGGATATATAGGAGAATTTGCAAACAATTAAAGGTGCGATGGCGACCGCGGTTGAGGAATTGGTGGGTTTTCAGGAGACAGCGTAAAGAACTGGTAGGTTTAATGATAAACGACGCAATGCATTGGTGATACAAAATGCAGCTAGAAAGAAAAGATTGCAGAGAGACACAAGAAGTTTGCAACAGCAGTATATAAGCGCTCGACGAGAGGCAAAGAGAATGTGTAGAAGACAGAAGATGATGTGGGGAAAGGAAAAGATAGAATTGATGCAAGACTATGCAAGTAAGAGAGATGTTAGAGGGATGTATGCTGAATTAAGAATGGAGCAACTTGGCTTCCAAACACGAGTGCATATGCGTGAACAACGGGATGGTAGTTTGACTGAGAAATTCGGGATTGTGCTGGATAGATGGGCAGAACATTTTGAAGAAAACATAAAATACTCCAGTGAGAGGGGAGGTGTGGAACAAGAGAATCCTTATCTTGGAGAACCGGATCTATGTGTGGAAGAATGAAGTCAAGCAAAAGTACTACGTGCAGTAAAGAACATGAAGAACTATATAGCCCCGAAATGTTAACGACAGAGATAGTGAAGAAATGTGCAGCTTATTTCATGAATGTCTGTCGAATATGGCAAGAAGAGAAGATGCCACAAGATTGTGCAGATCCACAAGAAGGGTTTCAGACTCAAGTGTGACAACTACCGTGGTATAACCCTACTAAATTTTGGATACAAACTACTGGCACGGATACTAGCTGCAAGATTATAATGTTATGCGGATTCAGTACTGGGTGATTACCAGTATAGGTTTAGCCAAAAAGGAACTATGAGGGAGTATGTCGAAAGAAATACAAATAAAGCACGGACATTGTATAATCAACCGATACAATATCTAGCTTATGCAGATGATGTAGCATAAATGGGAGGAACTAAACAGGATGTATTTGGGGTCTATTATTACAGATGGAAGCGATAATTTCGAGGAAATAGAGGAGAAAGTAAGAGCTGGTAATCGAAGCCATTTTAGTTCAGTAAAGGTGCTTAAGTCAAGAACAATCTCCCGAGAGTCCAAAAAGGTAATATATAGAACAATAATTAGACCGGTAATAACATATGGTTTGTGAGACATGGGTGTTGACGAACAAATACTTACAATGATATGTATACTTGAAAAGTGCTATGAATATAATATTACAGTACACCAGCTGTATATAGATTACAAGAAAGAATATGCCAGTGTAAGAAGAGCCTTCTTATATGAAAGCTTGGAATAATTTGGAGTACCTAACAAAACTATTAGACTGGTAAATATGACCCTGAGAAATTCAAGAAGTAAGGTGAAGGTACAAGGTATGTTTTCTCGAGAGTTTAATGTTAATAAGGTGTGCGGCAAGGTGATCGACTTTCCTGCATACTATTCAACCTCACACAGGAGAGAGAGTGATACGTAATACCACAAATAGCCAAGAAGAAACTATGAGGGAGTCAAAAGAAATACAAATAAAGCAGGGACATTGTATAATCAACCGATACAATATCTGGTTTTTGCAGATGATGTAGTATTAATGGAAAGAACTAGACTGGATGTAGTAAGAGCTTATAACCTAATTGAGATTTTGCCGAAGGAAGCAGGTTTGTGTGTTAATGAATCAAAAACAAGGTGTATGATAATGACTAAAGATGAAGTGGATTATAGTAATTTAAGAATCAGGAATACGTTTTTGTGAGAAGACGCGCTCTTTTAAATATTTGGGGTCTATTATTACAGGTGGAAATGAATATTTGGAAGAAATAAAGAAGAAAATAAGAGCTGGTAATCGAAGCTATTTTAGTTCAATAAAGGCGCATAAGTCAAAAACAATCTCCCGAGAGTCCGAAAAGGTAATATGTATATAGGACAGTATTTAGACCGGTAGTAACATATGGGTGTGAGACATGGGTGTTGCCAAACAGGAGTGAAGATAGTTTGAATAGATGAGAAAGGAAAGTGCTCAGGAAAAATGATGGTACATTTTATGAGAATGGAGAGTGGAGAATACGAACTAACAAGGAAGTGTATAACATATATGGGGAAGCAACGATATTGTTGCAGAAATCAGAAAAAGTAGAATTGGATGGATTGGACATATAGAACGAATGAGTGAGGTAGACTTGCCAGGTGTTTCGGGAAAGACCAAATGGGAAGGCTACCTGACGATCAAGAAGGAGATGACAGGAGGATGTGGAGAAGGATCTTCGAGCCCACGGAGTCAAATTCTTGAGGAGGAGAGCACAGGATAATGTTGGCGGTGTGTGGTGGAGCAGGCTAAGGTCCTTCAAGGACTCTAGCGCCACGGGGTAAGGTATTGCTAGCCTGGCAAGGCAAACTCTCCGACGAGGATTGCTGACATCTGACGTGTATAGGAAAGTGCATGTAATGGTAGAGGATAGTGTTGTGTGTGGTGTGTGAGATGAATGAATGTTGGAGACAGGGCACATAGTCATTCCTCGAGGCAAGGGATCTGAAAGATTAAAATACCGACCCGGTTGGGAATTGAACCCGGGTCACCTGAACTAAAGGCCCTTACGCTGATTATTGAGGTAAGGAGTCGAAGCGTTGATACCTGGAACTTGAACAAGCCAACTCGTACACCTGTCAGTGCACAGTAATTTCTGGGGATGCTAAGACTGAACATGAAATAAGAAATGCAGTTCAGAAAGCCAATGCCCTCTACAAGCGAATTTGGAAATTCAGTTCGAATCTTTTAGACTGTTCTTACCCACTTTGGTGTATGGCTCAGAAGCCTGGACTACAAACATGACAAGAAGCATGGCAAAAAAATGCCAATCTAAGAAATGAAATAGTCGAGTTATCAACAAAAAGTAGAGAGACAGGACACGGAACAAAATGAAAGTAAAATATTTGAACTGACATCTCCAGTGGATGATTGTGATAAGCAATAGCAGAGCAAGAAGCAAAGCCATGGATGGAAGTAAAGGCTTCCACTAACCTTAACCTCAGCACTTGATGGTGTAGAGCGATCGATTCTTCCTTAAGTTCTCATTTTTGGCATTTGCTGAATGGACCTCAGGGCCATGTGTACCTCCATTAGTAGAAATTTCGTTCCTTAAATGTTTCGACTTTATGGCGGGGAATCAAACCTATGACCTTCCAGATGAACCGAACACGCCTTTAGTGCCTCGGCCAGGTAAACAATCGGATATGGATAAGGGGTCAAACAAATGGTTTGGACACCTGGTCTGTATGGATGCAGAGTGTTTATGGCTAGAGTGAAGGAAACCAGAAGAAATGAATGTCCACGTATGGAAGGTGAACAGATCGTCAGTGAAACGACAAAGCACTGGAGAAAAGCCTGGAGCAATGTAAAACAATTGACATGGGAATAAATTTAGTACCGGGGATGGTTGGGAGGCGCGACACAGAGACGGAAAAGGAGTGGTGTAGAAGAAGAAGAAGAAGGTAGGTTTGAATTTAGTTTAGTGTCTTTGGAGTGTGACTGCTGAATATAGTTACAAGATATAGGATTGAACTTTCCCCGCACTCCTTGCGTTGAGCATACCAAATAAAGTCAGAAAAGACAAGAAAAAATAGTCCTTCGCGTGGATTTATGTTAAAAATAAATTTAATGAATCCGTTTCTTTCTGACTACGGTTTACAGTTGAAGTGTGAAAATATGATCCATAATTTTGACGTATATGTATAAACTTATTGCCGTAACATCTATTTACAAATCTACGAAGTAGTAATGTCGAGAGATTTTTGTAATTTTACTTACAAATCATAGACCCTTTATTTCTCTATTTACGTAGGTAGGCTTGTAACGATGTTGTGGTAAGCACTGCAAATCTTGCGACGTTTATATGAACCGTGTGTGAGTTTTCAAACTGTCTTGCATGAATTACTTAGGAACTGCCTTTAATCAACTGTTGTTATTTCTTCTTGGGTCACCTTGGTAAATATTGTCCCCTTCAAATTTGGCCTACAATAAGTATTTATTGTGTCTGCATGTACAAGGCTATTATTTCATTAGCACGGGCGATATTTTTCCAATCCTGTGTTGTAGAGGAGTTGTCATTTGTACAGAACCGGTCCTACCAGCGAGGGAGCAGAGTATTGATTTTTTATCGAGCTGTCAGCTGTGCCACGTGACCTACTGAGAGTAGTCATGGTCACCCCGATCTGAAATACGCATGTCTAGGTCTTCAAATGAAGGTACTTTCGACAATTGTAATGGCCTATCAGGTGCAAGACGACGGCCAATTACGAACCACTGTGGTGACACGCCCTTATTTGAGAAGTGCTTAAATACCCCAGTTTCCAGAAGAAATGTCATCTTATTTTCGTACTCTGATTCTCTTACGGATTTTTCTCACGCTCTTACTTGCTGCTGCTTTCGCCGAGTTCTGACTTACGACGCAAATACTCCGTCATTGGACTTAAAATATTTTTATTTGGCAGTGCAAATCAACTACCTTCATTACACCTTAGTCAACGAGTCTGGCAGATTTTCACAGGCAAAGTTGCGTGTCATTCATCTTTGAAGCTCATCGCATGTGTGTGCAGAGTATCTTCTAAAATTGCTTGTTAGTTTCAGCTTCTACTGTGTTAGAAGAAAGAAGATCGCCACGTATTTGTTCGAGTGCGTCAAGATGTTTCTACACTTTGAAGAGAAGACCTACCACAACTCTGCATTGAACGTCACAGCTACAATGGTGTGTTAAAATCTAGGCGACTTCTGACATGGGGAGATAGCGACGGGAGCAGATAATCTACTACACGTAATCCAGAGATTCAAGATCACCGGCAGAGATCCAGTTTCATCATTCATTTAAGTACCATTTTTCTAATGTGTATCTGTTCATCTTTGTAGAAATAATGCTTACTTATTCATTAGTAGTAATATTTCTTCTAGTCTTGCAATAGTCTTGAATATTTCATCCTTCTTTCACGTGGGATATGGTAATATTTTCATGTGTGTGTGAGTGATTATTGGTCTCTATTAGAATAGCCTGAACGTGCGTGTGTCTTCTACGATTATTATAACTGTCCCATTTAATAGTCTAGTATGATTTTAAAATCATTGTCCTCACCGATAATTAATAATTTAATTTTAAAATATTTTGTGGAAGTCGTGTGGGACAGATTTACGGCATGTATTGTTACGCCGGATTCCCATATAAAAATTTTCTTCTTGTATGATTTAAGGTGTGTTAGTGTCATCTGGCATATTGTCGAACCCTAGTCTACGCGAATTTGAGATCTAGCCCATCTAATAATAATAATAATAATAATAATAATAATAATAATAATAATAATAATAATAAATTTTCACCTCGGGTTAAATGAATGAATAAGGGTCATGAGTTTAAATATTGCCTGATCTTGTGTGTGAGATGTTAATGTGTGCTCAATTAGGATGAATATGAGCCTGGAATATTTCAGAATCTTGACTGATCATTTACTGTATTTTATTGACTTGTGGATACATTTATTGAATTTATTTGAAGAATACGTGTGGGATAGGGCGCAATTTCTTCAAGTGTGAGCACGTGTTAATTGATGGACTTGGAGTTGAGTAATAATAATGTCGTGACTCATGAACCATGAAAGCGAATGCTAATATTTGACCTATACCATGTGCGTTTCTGTAGATGACAATTTTTCCAGATATCAACCGCCGATATTATCGTGCCCAACGTGAAATTTTATCATCTTTGACCAAGTGATCATCCAGACTTCATCTCATTTCTGGGAGACGTGAATGGATTTTTCTTTACCCGATACCGTCATCGAGAGAATTCAGATGCCTAGGATAAAAGTCAAAATATAATATTCAAAGTCTAGAATTCGTTGTAAATAATGTAAATAATTCTCGTGTGCCTTAGTGTGAATGCTGTGTGTGCGGTAGTAATTTCAGTGAATTGTGATATGTTTCTTTTGACTGTGGTTTCGACCCGGCCACGTGTTCGTTTCGTTGGATCCTGGTTATCAGCATCGTTGTTTGAGTTGATTTAACTTTTTGAGAGTTGAACCTTTAGTAAATTTTATTTTGAAATTAAGTTGAGAAAAGTTCAGAATATCATACAGTAATGAATAAGAAAGAATTATTTCGGTGGACGAGATTCACTATTATTGTAAAGCTTACAATGCTAAAACTCCTCAAGACGTCAGATGTTTTAAAGATTGACATCATGTTTTGTACAATCGAATATTAGAGAAAGTTTCATAGAAATAATTATTATACAAGCACAATTTTGTGAAATTAAGTCAGATAGAGACTCCTTTGAGTAATGTTTCCAATAAAAATGTTGTATATTTTTCCAATTTAATGGATATCACGTTCAATTCTGTTCTATAAAGAAGTAAAGTTTTCATTTGAGGAAATGAATGTTAACACAAGTAGATCTGATATTTAAACGCTTAAAAACTAGCATGAGATAGACAGCTTTTGAGATTGAATTAATTTCAACTTGTAAATATTAACGATATTGTGAGAGGAGATCCTCCCGAAGAAAGTGTTTTTCTTTTATTTCCTTAGAATTAGGCTAATATCCATCTATATATTTGCAGAATTTTTGACGTCAAAGCTATTTGGAGGAATTAAATGCTGTATTCGAATGAACCGGCAGAGAAGAACCAAAAATTTGATTTTCGGTCAAGATTTGTTTAAATTTAATTTGTTATTGTTTAAGTGCTAGTTGATAATAAATGTCAGAAACCTGTTGTTTGATACTTTTGTATTATTGTCGCTAGTCCTTGTCTCTTTCCCTGCCCTCAAAATAAGCAAAGCCAGACAACGAACGGTCCACCCGTGAGACTCTCGTTCTCCGGCTGAGCATGCCCGGTAAAAGGGAACAATATGTCATTTTAATTGTGCCAGTTATTAGTTAATTGTATCTGTACTTCAAAATAACACTTCTGTTTTTGATTATGCATTACATCTTCCTGAAATTTGTTTCATTGAGCATTATACCTTGTCATATGAGATCATATAATTGTTCGAAACATATCTACATTTATTACCGTAATATATATTCACCAATCTACGAGTCCGGCTCCATGGCTAAATGGTTAGCGTGCTGGCCTTTGGTCACAGGGGACCAGGGTTCGATTCCCGGCTGAGTCGGGAATTTTAACCATCAGTGGTTAATTTCGCTGACATGGGGCTGGGGGTGTGTGTTGTCTTCATTACCACTTCATCTTCATCACGGCGCGCAGGTCGCCTACGGGTCTCAAATAAAAAGAACTGAACCTGGCGAGCCGAACATGTCTTCGGACACTCCCGGCACTAAAAGCCATACGCCATTTCATTTACCAATCTACGAAGCAGTAGTGTCGAGAGTATTTTGCAGTCTTAGACTCTTCATACCCCTATTTACGTAGACCGGTAACAATGTCGTGGCATGCTTGTGATCTTGCGATGAACTGTATATATAAATCGTGTGCGAGTTGTTAGCTTTACTGCTACGAACTACTCGTTCAATAGCTCTGTGTCAAAAAGACTTTCTGGAAGTATTGCACTGATATTTAAGCATATTTCTTATTCCAAACACAGTGCTAAGTTAGATACAATATACATACACAGACATACATGATACATAAATACATACATACATACATTGCACAGGACCTCAGTTACAACCAGCAATGCAGTAATTTTAAGAAAATTCCATCAGAGTTATATGGCTGCTCAATGATCGATGACAGAGAAAATGTATATGCTAATAGTATGTGCATTCACAGACAAGATTTATATCACAAGATGTTGCTGCAATTAACATTCTGAATGTCAGTTTTGTAAATTCCTATTTGAATGTACCAAATTAATGACCGTTTGAATAATTTATATTTCCCTTCCTCTTAAATCATCGCGAGAAATATCTCCAACCAGAAACTCCTCAGGTATTCTCTCTTACTGAAAATCCATTTATACATCATTTTATTTTTTTGGTTTTGGTTTACATTTACTATGAATTTCATTAGCTATTGTTACGAACAAAACTCCATCTATTACATTACTCCAGTTTATTTCAGGATGACCCAATAAATATACACACGCATATATATCCACACAATTCTAATTAACTATGAAAGACCATTGCCTGCTACCATTTCTTGATGGATACAGTACTTTTGTATCCATCCCTTGGCACAGGCCAGAGTAAAGTGTAGCTTTCACCGAAGTCCCAGTCTCATCCATGGCTGTGACAATATGGAAGCTGCTAGGATATGGGTGGTGCTGAGTAATGACATTCAGAGCACGACTAGTGCATCTGAGTGTTATGAAAGGTGTTGCTTATAGGGTCAGTCGTGCTGCAATAGCACTTTCTGACCCAGAGAGGAAAGTAATGGCAAACTACCTCACTCCTCGTCTTGCCTGGTACGCCTCATTTTGGTGCTGTCATTGGTTTTTGCGGTTTCCTTATAACCGCATAACCTTTGGTGGTGCTATTTGAGGATCCAACCAGCCTCTGGGCTGATGACCTAACAGACATGAAAGACCACACTCACTAATCATTTTTCTTACTATTTGCTTTACGTCGCACCGACACAGATAGGTCTTATGGCAACGATGGAAGAAGAAAGGCCTAAGAATGGGAAGGAAGCGGTTTTGGCCTTAGTGAAGGAACGGCCCCAGCAGTTGCCTGGTGTGAAAATGGAAAACCATCTTCAGAGCTGCTGACAGTGGGGTTCGAACCCACTATCTCCTGGATGCGAGCTCACAGCTGAGCGCTCCTAACCGCACGGTCAACTCACTAATTGCTGTCTATTTACAAGTCTCTCTTCCTTATGGAACAGTAGGCGGTCCTGCCCGTTGCTATACGTGCGGACGCTTAATCCTTACTTTCACTTTCCCCAAGTCCAGTCACCTAATCCAGCGGGTGTATGTAGACCGCTGGGTCTGAACACAGGGTTACGGACCACTCGACACACGATGAGTGTTCGTTGGTCCGACGCCATAGGCAGTAACAGTAATTCACACAGTCACATGCAGTAAATAACTAAATAGTTCAACAGTATTTAACTGAAGGACGATACTCACAACAGCGAATATTTATACATACATACATACATAAGATAGCGGGTTTTCTCACTGACTCACTGCGATCCTCAGTCCACAGAAACACATATGCACACAGTACTCTCAGGTAGAATACGTCTTTCATTCCGTCGTTTCGAGCCCACCTATTCACTAGATTCTCCGACACCACAAGAACAGCTCCTGTTTCAAACCTCGGTGGGATCGCCAGCACGTTTGTGACCTCAGCCCAGCCACCGAACCGTAACATACGAGTATCACACTGACTCCACCTCGTAGCCCAAATGTGACTGACTGTTCACGGCTTTATAGGTCGGGTGATTTGAGCCAGAATTTTCGCGAGGTGACTAGAGGCAGAACATTCCCGTTGTATATCCAAGGAACTCACAGGTACGCCGGCCGACGAGAACAATACACGGAAAGGCCGGCTGGGAGAGCCCAGGTCTTGTGAGTTGCTAGCTCCTTCCTGGACGTACCGAAAAAAGGGGCTACCACGAGGCTGGCACGTAACAATATAATAAATTAAGTAAAGAAATCACCATCTTAATATCTAGTAAGCATTGGGTTCGCTTATCGTTTCCGTCTAGAATTGAGATTGATTTTCCGATCTACTTACTACAATTCACAGGATCTTGTGGTGAAACGAGGTGAGTTGGTGCTCACTTCATGTACTCACCGCGAATTCCAATTAAATACGCTGGAATTTGAGGGGAGGAGACTGTCCTATTTCACACGTCTTAAATTATAACACTAAAGGAATAATTTAAGTTTCAAAGTTGAGATAGAAATTGGGGAAAAAATACATAATAAAGATATCAAATTAAGACCAAAGAACTACAGTATATTCATTAATCCTCTTTTATCAATTCTAGAGGAGAGTTAACTGCATATACTTCTACATAGAACAGATATCTGTCTACTCCATAACGTAACAGGTCGACTTAACTTCGAATTTTCTAGTTTCTCGGACGACTGCCGTCGAATGGGATCTGATGTGATGATTTTAAGGGTGGATTTCTGGCATTAGACGCTGCCAGCAACAGCTCCACTGTCCAGATGTGCATGATGATTGATGAAGTCTCCAGGATGATGATTATATATCCCTCGTTGCTCTTCATGTTGGTGTGCAGGCACGAAATCGTACTCTCGTAGACAACATTCTGAAACTTGTGTTACATAAAATTACGAGAAAGTTTTCACTGCGTATCCCAGAAAATATCAAGGAGTGGTATGTAGTCTTATTATCGTGGGTTCTTGTTATCAGTTCACAAATGCATGTTGAATGCGGCGAGGAAATGTAATTGTCCCATCTCCGGCAGGTTGCGGAGCGTTGTATAAGCTGTGTGGCCTTCAGTCGACGTTCCCTAGATCGCCACTAGCCAGGCGAATGAATGCCGTGAGGTTCGAAGTAAGCGAGGCTCTGATTGCTTTGAGCGGAAAGTAGGCTGTTCAATTAGCGTAGTAAATTATTACTGGCTTGTTGTCACTGAATATGCTGTTCATGCATTGTTTTCTTTCAATGATTGTGCTATTATTATTATCATCATTAATATTATATTATTATTAATATTATTAATACTATCATCATTATTACTGTTGTATGTCGCACTGTGGTGGAATTTTATTTCAGTTATACTTTGATTGTGTTTAAATTGTATTAGTTATGACTTTAATGTATACTAATTGGTTTAGTGTAAGAGAAGGCCCAACAAAGACATTTATCTATCTATTTATCTATCGATCTATCTATCTACCTACGTAATATAATTACTAAGAATTTCTTATTTTTAGAATGTCGAAGTTTGCATCCACAACTATTAACTTTCAGAAAACATTAGAACACATAGTAATTGTCATCACACTTGCAATTAGATCACTTGTTGTGGCGCTAATGTTTTGTGAGCTCAGTATACCGGAGGTTTCAAATCCCTTTTATTTCAAGTCTAATATTGGCTCTCACATGCTTTGAAGGTCGAAATGTATTAATCATTTTCTTTCATTTCACCACGGCCGGCTGATTTGAGCCGAACAGGTTACAGAAAAACACGAATAAAAAACAAGTGTAACTCGCTGGCCAAGTTCCAGCCACGTGCCTCCAAACATATTCTAGGTCACAGATACGGCGCTCATGAATGTAAAAAACCAGAACTGTCACAATATGTACATCCGGATGCCAAAAATCGGCGAGTCGATGAATGCCTATCATGCGGGTTTATTAGCTGCTTGAAATCGGAATGAAAAGTGTTGGTTCGTCAATTCTCATATAATTTCGCCAATTGTCCGGTTCCAATGATAACTGATGCGTCAATTTCATGTAAGTTATTAAATCAAACACATCCTCTTCATCTTTTTCATTGTGTTCATTCAAAGGCAATAGGCAGCAACGATGATCTGCTCCTCTAAATCACGCCCAATGGTCCAGTCAAGTTAAACATGAAAAGGGAGTCGTGCTTACAAAAGGTCCGGTCGTTCTGAATTTTGTATATGTTGTTAGGACCTAAACCAATATTAAAAAACCAGATTTACAATTTCCAAAGTGGTATGCGAACGGCGGTGTATCCAAAAAACCATGAAATTATCGGACCATTTTCAGGTTTTGCTCAATATCTCAGTAAGGAAGGGTCTGACCGGTATCGTCAATCTACATACTTTTAAAGTAGACTAAATTTTATACAAGATAGAGTTCTTCGAAGAGAGAGAATTTTTTCCAAAAGTGATTTTTTTCGAAATGTCACCTTCTTGTGAAATATCTCGTAAAATACGCATCTTACATCAACTATTATATGAAATGAAGTTGTAGTAAATTTAATTAGCTTTCATTTGAGACCAGAGTGGTACCTGTTGGCCTAACGGTTCTCTCAAAAACGGCAGATAACCAAGAACAATCATTAGTAGGTTTGGGGGGGGGGAAATGCAAATAAACTGTTATCACGTCCTTTTATGGTTTGATGGTTTTATTCTTTTATTGGAACCTTCATTTGTACACTGTCCACAAGATGCTCCCTTTTGTCCACGCAGCTGGACATTTTTTGTAGGCTAGGGGCGCGCACCTCTACCTTCAGGGTATGATGGCTCTACAAGATCGGATGGATAAAAGTGAATACGACATGTTCACAAAAGGATCATTCACCATTCGCTGGTCTCACAAGTTTTGGTCTGGGTTGTGGTCAGACCTAACAATTGAACAGAAGCTGATGCGATCCATGAAGACCTACGGTGGGTTGACCTAAGGAAGGAAAATCTCCGACAGTGTGCTGGGAAGGCGGACAACAGGAATGGTGTTTATGGTGAATATATGTGAAGAACTTGAAAGGTTTTGCAGCATATAATATCCTACTGGAGAGCAGCATGTAGACATGATACCTTCTAAAATCGTCCGAGATAACAGTGATGTGGAAAAACTCAAACTGGTTTGCTCTCCACCCCGCATTTCCGAAAACTAACAGTTTCTTTCTATCAGTAGTGGTTTACTGACATGTCCTGAGGATTTAAAGGATGACTTCAAGTATGAATTGGCCCCGTTCCCGATGTCTATGTTCAATGAACATGGGATGCGCAAGGGCACAAAATCCACTCTGTACTCCGCCTTCACTCCTCTTTCCATACATACGCCGATAGATGCCATCACGTCGTTTTGGATGGTGGCTACGTCTTGCACAAGGTCGTGTGGCAGTGGAAGAGAATAGTTCGATCACTCTTAGCGCGTTACACCATCTTCGTTCGTAACCACTTTGGAAAGAACGTCTCCATCGTTTCTGATGGCTTCCCCCTAGATGCTACAAAAAAACCCACCAAAACGGCAGAACGATTCCGGCGCCACGCAGCTCATTCCAGCTACGAATACACGTTCGATGAATCCACAGTAATTCAAATTGCTCAAGAGCATGTATTGGGCAATGAGAACAACAAGAGATGCCTAATAACTTTTCTTTGTGACGCCTTTCAGAAGGAGGGAGTGGAAGTGGCTGTTGCCGAAGAAGATGCTGATCGATAGGTCGGCATGACAGCGCTTTCAAAAAGAGCACTAGCCGATCGGGTCGTCATTGTTGGAGAAGACGTCGACCTGCTCGTTCTTCTCAATGGTTTAGACGCTGAAGAGAAAAATGCCGACCTTCATAAGAGCACGAAGGGCGAAGCTGGTTGCTGTCACTACTCTACGACCTCCTACCACCACCAGGACTCCCAGGGATCACCAGGGACGGTACTATTCACCCACGTGTTCACCGGGTGCGATACCCCCTCAGCACCATTTGGCCAAGGAAAGACCAAAATCACCACACTCCTGAGCAAAAGTGAACCACTTGCTGAGCATGTAGAAGTTTTCCTTCGGCCAGACTCCATCCCACAAGCCGTAAGAGAAGCAGGCATCAAGTGCTTTGTGGCTCTATATGAGGGTGACATCGCGAGGGATACTTTGGATTTCCTGAGATGTAAGACGTTTGTCACTTCAACGAGCATAAACCTCGCCTGTTTGCCATCGACAGAAGATGCCACAGGCCACCATGCAGCAAGGTGCTAACTCCAAATGCAGAAGTGGCGGGGAGTCAACTTGAATCCCACTGATTGGGGATGGAAGCCGTCTTCCCAGGGACTCTCCCCCATCCCCATCACCATGCATCCCGCACCTCCTGACCTTCTGCGAAAAATTTCATATCAATGCAAGAAAGAGTTCTCAGGGAGCTGCTCGTGCAGAAAGGCTGGGCTCCAATGCTCAGTCCTCTGCCAGTCATGCGGTGGCAAATTTTGCATTAACATCCCGAATGTGGAGCTGAAATGCTCAGACAACGAAAATGACCCGACTACAGACAGGGCGCCTCTCCCAGCGTCCATCACAGCCATCGAGACACCATCTTCGTGCGAGCCCAAGCCCGGGTCATCTCAGATAAAAAGAAAGGCATGATTTTTCAACCAAAACACAATTCCTACATGATTTTTATTAGTTTTTATTGTGTAAATGTAATTTGTCCTTATAGTAGGTACCATGATGTTTGTACTATTATTTTGGAATGTAGGTATATAAAACAATGTTTGATGTTGACGTAATTCCCGATAGGTATATTATCTTTTTCTTTTATCATCAAAGAATTTTTAATAATAAAAATGCAACTGTTTGGTAAATAAAACCATAAAAAAGACCTGAGAACAGTTTATTAGCATTTCCTCCCAGAACTCACTTAAGACTGTTTCTGGTTATCTGCCATTTTTGAGAGAACCACTGGGCCTATAAGTACCAGTCTGGTCTCAAATTAAAGCTAATTAAATTTACTACAACTTCATTTAAATACTATTTGACGTACGATGCGTATTTTAGAAGATATTTTACAAAATAAGTGACCATTTCGAAAAAAATAACTTTTAGGATTAAATTGCCTCTTTTCGAAGAACTGTATCTTGGGAACCAATGGCTGTATATAGCTCCCCTTTGTCTCAAATTGTAGAAAATTTAGTCTACTTCAAAAGTATACCTAGTAACGATACCGGTCAAACCCTTCCTTTACTGAGATATTGAGAAAAACCTGAAAAAATTCCGAAAATTTAATGGGTTTTTTGGTACACCGCCGCTCGCACAGTACTTTGGAAATTGCAAATCTGTTTTTTTTAAATATTGGTTTAGGTCCTGACAACATATAAAAAATTCAGAACGACCGGACATTTTGCGAGCACGGATGTACATCTTGACTGGACTACAATAGTTAATGAAATAAATAAATGCAGAGCAACGAATAGGCCTAAACATTTTAATGAGGAAGCGACTGGCAAGTTGTGGCGCGGCAGTGAGTGGCCCTTACTTTTGGACGTCATTCGTTTGGATTTCATCCGAATGGAAACTCTCTGTTCGGAGCGACAGTGAATAGCGGCCTTAAAGCGCTCTATGCTTCCAGCTAACACTACCCTGACAAGGGCTGGACCTGGCCAACGTATGTACACTTCACGTGCAGGCCATGACTCATTACTTTCCGCCTTGAAGCAAGGCAGCCATATTGGCACTCGTGGTGCACAATCCATCTATCTTAGTAGCCTTTTTAGGGAGGTTCGAGAAATTCTGTCAATATCTCAGTATCTTAGCAAAATTTAAAATCTATTCCTTTTTATGCGTTTTTTCCTGTACAACGAATATTAAAGAAAATATTTACAGTAAACAAAATTAAATGGCGTATAGCTTTTAGTGTCGGAGGATCCCAGGACGGGTTCGGCTCCCGTAGGCGACCTGCGCGTCATGATGAGGATGAAAATGATGATGAGGATAACACATACACCCAGTCCCCGTACCAGGGAAATTCACCAATGCTGGTCAAAATTCGCAACCCTGACAGGAATTGAACCAGGAACCCATGTGACCAGAGGCCAACACGCTAACCATTTAGACATTTGCAGTTATTGCATGTATTGCTTTCTATTTCTGTAGACATGAAAGTTCAAATGGTACATTTCTCGTCGAGGAAACAATTCAGAACAAGAAATAACTGTCAGATGTATGCTTGTTTCTCGGCACATAACTACGAGATTACGTACCCACTGTACCAGTTTGCAAATACTCTCTTCAAGATAACTTATCTGTAAATGTACTTTCATCTACAAAGAAATAAAACTATAACTCATATAAGAGTTTTGCATTTTTCGAAGATTATCGATTTCACTTCACGTTTTCGATCTGATTAGGTTGAATTAAATCCGGAAATGTTACAGTTAGTCAGTCTGTGAGATTGTCTTCTGGTACTGGAAAGAGAGTCTGAACTGCCGTGAAATTCGGAAAAGCAAAATTCTTGAATATCTCCGCTATCTTAGCCCGTACGGTACAAATGTGTGAGGGATAAAATTCTGATCATTTTATTGCATCTGCTGTGTATGGTTTCTAGATAGATACGCAATTTGTAGACGGATTTTGACATTTTCAGTAAATGCAACAATCTCAAGTATTTCGTTATTTGTCAAGCGGGAAGAAAGTATAACATAAAGAATTGTAAATTATATTTTATGCAAGTTGTGTTATGGTAAGGTTTCAATATCAATAATATAAAAGGGGAAATTCTAGAATTCCTGTTTTGAGTTCTTACCGAATATTTATTAATTCACTTAAATACTGAGTTACGAGAAATTCTGTCAGGTCACTTTCCCGTGATCACTTTCCAACTTTTATAACCGGGCGAGTTGGCTATGCAGTTAGGGGCGCGCGGCTGGGAGCCTGCACCCGGGAGATAGTGGGTTAGAATCCCACTGTCGGCAGCTCTGAAGATGGTTTTCCGTGTTTTCCCCATTTTCACACCAGGCAAATGCTGGGGCTGTACCTTAATTCTGTGGCTTGGTTCTAAAAGGGCCATGGCAAAAAAATCTGTTTTTGAGCTATGAGCATTTGAAGTTTTGCTTATAGTTTTTCCAATTATTGTTTTCAACAACTAACTTTAAATAACTTTATACTTTCTTTGTGGAAGTCACCTTATTAAACGCTAATTTTTTCTATCGTATTCTTCAAAAATGGCCAGGTCTCTAATCTTTATTGGTAATCTAACATTATTGAAAAGGGTTTATTTAATTAAACGTTAACTGCTGTTCGTTTAGTACTTAACAGAGACATTGGCCCTTTTAACATGTTGCAAGCCAGGATAAAATGCGTTTGTATCAGTAAATATCTCAATTTCGACAATAAATGACATTGGCCCTTTTAGAACCAAGCCACAGAATTAAGGCCACGGCCGCTTCGTTCTAACTCCTAGGTCTTTCCTATCCCATCGTCGCCATAAGACCTATCTGTGTCGGTGCAACGTAAAGCTGCTAAATGACGTCAACTTTTAAATGTATAATTCGAGATAAAAGCAAAGAATGAGACACTAATTTGAATGTGTACAGACAAAATTATATTCGTACTTATAATATGCATATGCAAAATGTCAATCGTTGTTATATCGTAGTATAATGTCTGAGTGAAGTGATCTGTTCTGTTCGTCATTATGTACTGTATATTTTGCATGTATGTACTGCACCCAAGGATGGGTGGATGTCATGAATAGCATGTCAGTTTCTGACTCGGTTTCCCCTCAGCTCTTATTTTGAAGAGTGTTATCATGCCATCTTGTTCCCTTCTACGTCTCATTATGATGATATCTTCATAATTTGGCTAACTCCAAACGGTGCGGTTGCCATTAAAATATACAAGACAATAGCGCATTCAAACAATAAGCAGTGATGAAATCAACATACATTGCCTGAACACGCTGATATACCTGCCATTATGATTCAAAACGATTTTAAAAGGGATTTATATCGAAATTTATAGCTTAATTATGCATATTAGGTTACATTTAACATAAACGTCTGTCTGTATTTGAATATGTAGCTCCCACTTAAGTGTAATGATGATTGGAACAGGTGGTCTACACATATCAACTTCATCCAGAAAACTCATTCATTCGAACAACTCACTTAGGAGAGAGAACAAAAAAATAACCAGTTGTTCATATAAGTACACTGGTCATGCATATTAGGTTTATGACATTTTATAAATTATACAGGGTGTAACATAATTAATAGCGCAAATTGAAACAGCTGTAAGTACACGATACCAGAAGCAAAAAGTCTTAGTAAATATGGATCCGCAAATGGGCCGTTTGCGAGATAATTTAGAATTTGTGGTTGCAAGCCACCACTGACTTGTTGGTTAGGAAAATGTACCAACACAACATTAAGAGAAGCTATTAGATACTTTAGTAGAAGTGCAGTTGTTTAATGGACTCGTTGCTGCATTGAGTTTCGAATTCTTTCAAACACAACTGGATCATTTTGAAATTATTATTGACAAGCAATTACAAGTCTATGCTCCAATTCTTCAGCCGTGTTAAACACCTTTAAGGTGGCCCCAAACACAAATCCGAAAGGTTCAGATCAGGTAATCTTGGAGGCCACGGTACAGGTCCTCCTCACCAAATCCAACTTCAGCCATGTCAAAATAGCAGAAAAATATGCTGGTGCTCCATGTATGTACAACATCCTCTGGCGTTGCTCCAAGGGAACATCCTCAAGTAGTCCTGGAAGATGATGCCACAGAAACCGAATGTAATTCCGTCCATTGAGTTTGTTTGGTAAAATATACGGCCCAATAAGACGATCAGCTAGTACCCCTAACTACACATTCAATGAGTAATGTCACTTATATGATGACTCATGCACAGCATGTGGGTTTAAGTCTCGTTGACTCCAAACGTGAGAGTACTGTACCACTCATGTCAGCTGTTTGAGGAGCGTTGAGGATTGTCTGCATCCGGGTACAAGGACAACACTTTGAAGACTTCCTTTAACTACGAGTAAGTGCAGTGTACAACCATTGTAACATGTAACAGTAACTTACTAAGTAAGACCGTTTTCTTGTTCATTAAAAACAACTGCACCTCAACCAAAGTATGTAATAAATTTTCTTAATGTTGTATTGATACTTTTCTTAACTAGGATGACGTTTACACACCATCAAGTCAATGGTGGCTCGTGACCACGAATTCTAAATTATCTCTCAAACTGATCGTTTGCGGACCCATGTTTACTAACACGTTTTTGCTTCTAGTATCGTGTACTTACAGCTGTTCCAATTTGCACTATAAATTATGATACACCGTGAATACTTATAATGTATTCGTATCAATTTCTGTTTTATCAGTGTAACATAGTCCATATGCGACTACTACTACTACTACTACTACTACTACTACTACTACTACTACTACTAATAATAATAATAATAATAATAATAATCACCATCGACGTCGTCGCGCTGTATGAACACTCCGGAAAGTTTTGGAACTGCATCCAGGTTTCTGGCACGCTGTCCAGTGATTAGAAATTGTATGCCACCGACTCTCCTATCCTGTCGTCCGACTCGTTGGCTGAATGGTCAGCGTACTGGCCTTCAGTTCAGAGGGTCCCGGGTTCGATTCCAGGCTGGGTCGGGGATTTTAACCTTCATTGGTTAATTCCATTGGCTCGGGGGCTGGGTGTTTGTGCTGTCCCCAACATCCCTGAAACTCACACACCACACATAACACTATCCTCCACCACAATAACACGCAGTTACCTACACGTGGCAGATGCCGCCCACCCTCATCGGAGGGTCTGCCTTACAAGGGCTGCACTCGGCTAGAAATAGCCACACGAAATTAAAAAATAATAATAATACCAGTAGCTTTGTTTGTTCAGCAAATCTGTAATAGTTTGTGATTTGTACAAGAGCACATGCGCGGATAAGGGACAGTCGGAAACGATTTCCAATTCTTTTCTGCGCGAACGGTCACATAGAAGTAAATATTGTCCTTAGATATCATCACCATTCCCAATTATTTTCTATTGGATTTGTTTGTTTGATTGATTGATTGATTGATTGATTGATTGATTGATTGATTGATTGATTGATTGATTGATTGATTGATTGATTGATTGATTGATTGATTGATTGATTGATTGATTGATTGATTGACTATGTTATGCCGTTTCTGTGGATTCGTCCAGGATAGTATCAATAGCTCAATCAGTGACAATTATACGATGCAAGGATGAATGAATATTTGTTCTTAATAGGCTAAAATACAATTATTTTCATTCTTCTGCCTTGCTCTATTCAGATTTATATCATCAAATACATCTAGATTGTCGTCATCAGTTGAAGACTCACTAGAGTCACTCGTAGAACTAATGACTGACAACTGAAAATATGCAAGTTTTATATCGTCAACGATCTGTGATATTCGTGATTAATCACCACCTTATCAGTAAGCACAGACTAACAGATCATTAAAATGTATCTAATTTATCTACATTACATATACATACTTACATTGACAGTTCACGTGTGATTGTTTTTATTTAAGGATATGTAATAGATGCAAATTAAACATCCATGTATGTTTATTAAACAGAATGAGCGATTGCTACACTTAGTTAATAATTTAATTAGGAATGCTGCAGTCAAGGAATGTTATTTTCAAGAAAAACACGGAACAATTTAATTTATAGGGATATATGCCTCGTGAACCACGTGTGATGCGGGCTAATGCGTGTTGTTTCATTTATAAATCCGCAAACAATCCCCAGATTCTTTTGATTGTTCTCAAACTGTACGAGAGTGGAATGTACGCCTGCAAGAACAGCAGACTAGCAGTCAGAGTACCAAATTCTTGCTGCACGAACGCTTCAAATACAGCGAAATACATGCGCCTGACAGTTTGGGAGAGTTTCGTATTGCTGCACGAACAAAGCTAATAATAATAACTAGTCATTCGATTATTCCTTAAGTCTCTACTAATTAATGTATCAAGATGACTGTTACTGTTGCTGCCGACTAATTTGGAGCGTACAAATATGCCCTAGTAACCGGCGTCTGCAAACAGTGGCGTCTCTTGATCCTGAATTTGTCCGAGGAAAATGTTTGCAGATATTGGTAGTTTGCAAAATAAGAATTCAAAGTGATGTACATTATCTTACCTTCCATCGACAAAAGTATTCAGAACCTCTATTCTATCATCAGCGAACTTTCATATAACCTTGTTGAAATTTTCGTACTGAACTGGAAATAGTAGTACTATTGTCTTATTGTAAACATGTTCATTACGACTGCTCGGTGGAATTCTGTGTCCCTTACCTGGCGGTGATCGTATAGCTTATTTACCTGGCATACAAATTAAATTGAGGTGAGTTTACGTATTGAGGAAAGCGGAGGTTATGTAGCGGCTGACTGGCCGAGGCGGTAAAGGCGTGCTCGGTTCGCCCGCTAGGATGAGGGTTCGAATCCCCGTCTGAAAGTCGTAAAAGTCTAAGAAACGAGATTTCCACTTCCGGAGGTGCGCATGGCCCCGAGGTTCACTCAGCCTACACCAAAAATGAGTACCAGGTTAATTCCTGGGGTAAAAGGCGGCCTGGCGCAGAACGAACCACTCGACTCCATTAAGTGCCGAGGTTATGGATAGTGGAAGCCTTTATCTTCCACCACTCCAAGAGCCTTTTTGACTTTATATAATTCAATTTTTTCGAAAGATAATAATAATAATGATAATAAGTGGGTTCGAATCTCACCTTCGATAGTCCTGAAGATGGTTTTCCGTGGATTCATTACCATTTTCACACCAGGCAAATGCTGGGGCTGTATCTTAATTAAGCCCACGGCCACTTCCTTCCTACTCCTAGCCCTTTCCTGTCCCACCGTCGACATAAGACCTATCCTGTGTCTGCGCAACGTCAAACAAGTAAAACGTTAATGATAATAATAATAATAATAATAATAATAATAATAATAATAATAATAATAATAATAATAATAATAACCCACTCCTTGAAGAAAGAGAAAGAAGATTCTTGCGAAAAATCTCAGGCCCTTGAAAGTCGACGAGTGACCCAAACATATTCCGGTTAAGATCGAATTTGGAGCTCTACAAGACAGTAGAAAGAATCACGACTGTGATGAGAAAAAGGAGACTAAGTTTTTATGGACATATCAAAAGAATGAACCCTGGGAGATTGGCCAACAGGATACTTCTTCTGCAGGAAAGGTGGAAGAAACAACCGTGATGGCTTACACAGGTGCACAATGACTTGGCAGAAATAGGTATCAAGGAGGAGGATATAAAAGAAAGGACATCATTTAGGAAGAAGGTTGCGTGATTCAGGGATGCGTCTGAAGAGCAACATGCGAAGCCACGGAACATCTCGGTGGAAGAACGAGCAAGAAGAAGTCAAAGACTCAACAGTCTTTGGCGAGAGTGTAAAGAGAAGGGTATCAGTCTGCGTGACAGGAGGAAGATTGTGTAAACGTGGCCCACAGGTGGCCGAATCGATAAATAAATAAATAAATAAATAAAGAAATAAATAAATAAATAAATAAATAAAAAAATAAATAAATAAATAAATAAATAAATAATAATAATAATAATAATAATAATAATAATAATAATAATAATAATAATAATAATAATAATAATAATAATAATAATAATAAGCGCTGCTGTAGTTGCTGTATAGCGTAATCAATTTGCATTCGACATACAATACTGTCTGTTGTTGAATTACCTGAAATACAAGCGGTGAATTTAATAACTCCGCTTTTATAATTATACAAATACCAGTTAATGTCGCACAATTTGAAACATTACGGATTTCCAACTCGCATAGCAGAGCAAGTTATTAAAGCCTGTGATATTAGAATTAGACGGGTTTGCCATTTATTATTGTATTAAGATACCTTAAATTAATGTCACATGAAAAGTACCACCATACTTTTGTATCTCTACATATTTATTTTCATTTCTGCAGCAACTTCACCCCCGGGCTTATCTGACACAAAGCGATTGTGGTGTTGTAGCGACCTTCCGTTCCCACAGATCATTACGAATGAAATAAAACTAATTAAATGATCGATATCCATACTATATCCAAGCTATAGGAGCCGTGATAAGAGCAGCGAAATGAAATTACTTTGAACGCTCTGCTTTGGTCTCTCCTCGTGATATAAGTTGAAGCTGTACTCTCCGCTGCACTAGGCGAGCTCCCACTTGCCAAACATAAGTTTGATTTCGCTGCTTTTCTCTTCGTTTTGCTCAGCCCGACTCTTTGACTGAATGGTCATCGAGCTTCCCTCCGGTTCAGATGGTCCCGGGTACGATTCTTGGCCGGGTCGGGGATTTTAATCGCTCCTGATTAATTCTTCTGGCTTGGGGACTGGGAGTTTTGTGTATGTCCCATCACTCTCCTCTTCATATTCATACAGCACACCACAATATCAACCACCAGAGAAACACTCAATAGTGATTACATCCCTCCATATACGGTTGAGTCAGGAAGGGCATCCGCCCGTAAAACAGAGCCAAATCCACATGTGCAACGTAGTTCGCACCAATTACCCTCTCAGGTGTTGGAGAAGCGGAACAAAAAGAAGAATAAAGAGAAACTCTTCGCTTTGCTCGTCGCTCAACTTTCTTATCCTCAGAGGAGCAAATAGGGAAGCCGTCAGATCTGACGTCTCGATCAGAGCTACAGTAGTTCAGTTCTCCCGTGGCCGTCGCGCCGCGTACGCTGATAATAATCCTCGTGCAGTGCAAAATACATAAAACATTCATTAGTGGGTCGCTTTATTTCAGAATCCAATTCAAAGGTTACGTAACCAAGACAAACTTAATTATGAACCGTTAGAACCAAAACAGGTAGTAAGTAAATTTGTGTCCCCGTCCTGAGGCAATGGAGCTCCTTTCAGGCATTCCCCCTGTGGAGATGAGATGCATCTACTTATTTAATTACGTGCCAGCTCTCCTGCCAGTCTTAAATCTAAGGGTTTTCGAAAATCGAACCCGGGCCACCGAGTAGGCAGCTATTGGCGCTAACCGTTACACTACGGACATGGGCATTACTGTAGTAAAGACTTAATAATATTAGAAATTTAAAATATACTTAGTCTATATCTGCTTTTCGTTAAACGCTTTGTATTGAGAAGCTGAGTGTGCAGAGAGAACACATTCGGGCTTCTTGGGTAATCTTCCTCACCCGGTGGTTTTGTCACTGATATGTATGCACGAAGAAACGTAGGAAGGTGTTACATAATATCATACGCTGATTTGTCCTAAAACAGCCGAAGATTGCGAAAGCAAATAATTATTCCTTTCACCTTATTCCGAGAAGAGCTGGGACAGATAATCTAATATTTCTCACCAGGGCCTTTAGTCACTGACAGATTGTACATAGGAATGTTCGAGATTAAAGTTTGTCCACTTGCTGCATCAGCGTTTTACAGCAAATACCAGATTTTTAATGCAAAGACTTTGGCGTGCACTGTTCGATGTTTTGCTCTCCGCTCCACTGCGAACACCAACCTCTTTCATCGCTGCGTTGATAATAATACGATTTGCTCTCCACTCCACTACGAACACCAACCTCTTTCATCGCTGCGTTGATAATAATACAATTTGCTCTCCGCTCCACTGCGAACACCAACCTCTTTCATCGCTGCGTTGATAATAATACGATTTGCTCTCCACTCCACTACGAACACCAACCTCTTTCATCGCTGCGTTGATAATAATACGATTTGCTCTCCACTCCACTACGAACACCAACCTCTTTCATCGCTGCGTTGATAATAATACGATTTGCTCTCCGCTCCACTGCGAACATCAACCTCTTTCATCGCTGCGTTGATAATAATACGATTTGCTCTTCGCTCCACTATGAACACCAACCTCTTTCATCGCCGCGTTGATAATAAAATGCTGTACTAGTTGCTCTGCTCGCTGCATTGCTCTCCGCTCCACTGCGAACACCAACCTCTTTCATCGCCGCGTTGATAATAATACAATTTGCTCTCCGCTCCACTATGAACACCTACCTCTTTCATCGCCGCGTTGATAATAATACAATTTGCTCTCCGCTCCACTATGAACACCTACCTCTTTCATCGCCGCGTTGATAATAAAATGCTGTACTTGTTGCTCTGCTCGCTGCTTTGCTCTCCGCTCCACTGCGAACACCTACCTCTTTCATCGCCGCGTTGATAATAATACGATTTGCCCTCCGCTCCACTATGAACACCTAACTCATTCATCACCGCGTTGATAATAATACGATTTGCCCTCAGCTCCACTATGAACACCTAACTCTTTCATCGCCGCGTTGATAATACGATTTGCTCTCCACTCCACTATGAACACCTAACTCTTTCATCGCCGCGTTGATAATAATACGATTTGCTCTCCACTCCGCTATGAACACCTAACTCATTCATCACTGCGTTGATAATAATACGATTTGCCCTCAGCTCCACTATGAACACCTAACTCTTTCATCGCCGCGTTGATAATAATACGATTTGCCCTCCGCTCCACTATGAACACCAACCTCTTTCATCACCGCGTTGATAATAATACGATTTGCCCTCAGCTCCACTATGAACACCTAACTCTTTCATCGCCGCGTTGATAATAAAATGGTTTACTTGTTTCGTACGCTGCTTTGCTCACCGCTCCACTAAGAACTTTCATCGCCGCGTTGATAATAAAATAATTTGCTTGTTGTCCCGCTCGTTGCTTTACTCTCCGCTCCACTACGAACACCAACCTCTTTCATCGCCGCGAGGATAATAAAATGCTTTTCTCTCGGCTCCACCATGAACACCAACCTCTCTCACCGCTGCGTTAGTAATAATATTCTTTACTTTCCACTCAACTATGAACACCAACCCTTTTCCTGGCCGCGTTGAGAATAAAATTGTTACCGTGGTTTGGTGGATCGGCAGAGGTGAAAGAAGGTGCCAGGGTGAATGGGTCTAACTACAAAGCCGGGATATGAATTAAAATTGCATTAAAGGTTATATTTTCGAAAATAGCAAAACTTAACAATTCTCACATAGACTTACAAAATTTAACAAATAACAACAAGTCAACAAATAACCGACAATCAGGTAGAAGACCAGTAAAGCCAAGATTTAGGAACAAATTAACAATCTGGGCTTCAAGCCCCACTTTTTACAATTTCTGAGCTCTCCGCTCAACTTTACCAAGGCACATTTTTGTCCAAAGGGCAGAAAACCCCTTAATTCAAAGAGCCTTTGCTCCAAAAACCATATCAGGCCTCCTAGAGGCACTTTTACCACATATAAAAGAGCTGACCCGCTCTCAAATTTCTGAGCCTATCAAAGGCCACAACAGACTTTACCATTAACTGCCCTCAATGCACACTTACAAAGAAACAGGGGTATCTTTTACCCAACCTACCGAACCTTAGTAGAAAAATAACAGGTTAAGTTAATGGCCCAAAATGCAAAATGAATGGAGGCGTAAATTTGCACTCATACATGGAACTTCTTAAAACCTAAGAGGCACTCGGCTGATGAAACAGGGGCTATTCCCAAACTATGGAGGTGACTCGTATATATAATAAATTTAACACATTAAGGAAGGGTAGAAAATCGGTTACGAAAACGTAGTCACCTCAAATCAAAATGAAGGGGAGCTGGAGAGGGTAAAGCACTCCCTATCCCCGAATTACAGTTAAAGATATATGAAATTTTACATGAGCGACGGAGAATTACATGTTTGAAGATAGGTTACATAGTAAAGGTTTCGGACCTTCCCCGCGTGTTAAACTGCTGAGCTAGCAAGTTATAAAGATGTTAAGCGGCCATTACCTTACTGAAGAACTGCTGCCTGAAGAAAGAGGCGCTTCCCGCCTCCTGCTACACGTCCATACACAAAGTTAAATGTTGATGATGTGGCCCAGAGACAAGAAAATCAGCAGTTTTAATACCCTCGGGGAAGATTCGAGACCTTTCTAGAATAATTAAGCCACACCCACATGCGTTTATTGGTTATAGTACACAGTTACACACAAAATCGAAGAAGGTGGACACGATTGGTCAAAATTTAATTACAGAAATAATTGATTGGCTAACTTCAAAACTGGCGGAAAGAAAAGATTAAAATTGCCAACCCACAAATGAAAGAACGAAATTTAGTAATAAGAAAACTTATGAGTACAAAATATCTTCAAGAAAGTTCCCTCACTTCGCACCAGGGTGCATGATCATAGTTTTTAGTAGAGACATCTATGAGACAATGTCCAAACTTCTTGATCAATAGTAAACAAAAACACGACGAAATTACCACAGTGACGTCTTCAGAGCAAAAGTTTAAGTAGATCCAGTTTTAAGTTCACAGTTTCTCCTGTAGAGGAGTACTTTAAGGCGGAAAATTCAAATGTGCGGTGTAGAGGTACAAAAATGTTTGCTTGTTATTCCGCTCGCTGCTTTGCTCTCCACTCCACTACGAACACCAACTTCTTTCATCGCCACGTTGATAACAAAGTTATTCAATTTCCATTCCACTTTGAACACCAATCTCTTTCATCGCTACATCGGCAAAAATGCTTTACTTGCTGCTCCGCTTTCTGCTTTACTCTCCGCTCCACTATGAACACCAACCACTTTCATCGCCATGTTGATAATAAAATGCTCTACTTTTTGCTCCGCTCTCTGCTTTACTCTCCACTCCACTGCGAACACCAACCTCTTTCATCGCCGCTTTGATAATAAAATGCTTTGCTTGTTGTCCCGCTCGTTGCTTTACTCTCCACTCCACTGCGAACACCAACATCTTTCATCGCTGCGTTGATAATGCTTTGCTGTTGCTCACCTCACCGCTTTGCTCGTTGCTCCACTATGAACACCAACATCTTTCATCGCCGCGTTGATAATGTTTTTTCTCTCCGCTCCGCTATGAACACCAACCTGTTTCACCGCCCCGTTGACAATAAAATCCTTTGCTTGTTGTCCCGCTCGTTGCTTTACTCTCCACTCCACTGCGAACACCAACATCTTTCATCGCCGCGTTGATAATGTTTTTTCTCTCCGCTCCACTATGAACACCAACCTGTTTCACCGCCCCGTTGACAATAAAATCCTTTGCTTGTTGTCCCGCTCGCTGCTTTGCTCTCCACTCCACTACGAACACCAACCTCTTTCATCGCTGCGTTGATAATGCTTTGCTGTTGCTCACTTCACTGCTTTGCTTTCTGCAGAACTGTGAACACTAACATCATTCATCGCCGCGTTGATAACAAAATGCTTCAATTTCCTCTCCACTATGAACACAAACCTCTTTCACCGTCATGTTGATAATAAAATACTTTAGGCTGCTCGTCCACTGCAAGCGACTAGGCGCGACTATGTGATCAGGCGATTACAGGCGACTTTGATTCACGCAACTACAGGCGACTGGGATCGTCCACTGTAGCGACTTCGCACGACTGTCATTTGGCGTGTGTACTCCGTACAGGTCTGTATGATTTTCTGTGGTAGGGGTTGTCAATTATTAACTGTATTAAGGAAGGTGAACAACAAGCTGTGGTATTATTTCATCAACAGTCAGAATAAGAAACCTTTAGTGCACCCACCAGATTTGCTTCTCTAAGCGAAAACAGAGGTGTTACTACTGCCTACGGGATCGGAGACAAATTTGTAACATACCTCTCTGAACACGAATCGAATAATTGAAAGTGTTTAAGTACAGTTACACTTAAATGGGCTTTGTTTCGTTTCCTTTTCATTTTATATTATTACGGGAACTGTACATGTTACCGGTTTGAAATTATAAATATAATTTAGTATAAACAAGCTGTATTACCTGGCTCTGCCCGGTCATTTTATTTATTGTTAATTTTAAGATTTTTATTACCTACTAATTATATGTGAAGCTAATTTGTATAGATATTTTGTTGTGACGTTGGCTGATATTTGAAGAACTACTTTGCAGTTTATGTGTTCTTTCATGTTTGATTTCAAGTTTTATTTATAGATGACATTATTTCTCGTTAATTAAACTAACCTTGATCAGTTCTTACATTTACTTCATTACCAATTCTCACCACGCCTAAACAGCTGAACTGGTAGTTTGACAGCATCCTGAGAGTCACAATAAATCTCAGCGGCCGTGGAAGGCATGGATTCGACGCTAATATTGGCCGTTTTCATTTATTCTTGTATGTTATTCCCTCCGCTAGGATTGTTAGGGGTGTCATTCCCCTCCAGTATATTTTTGATATAGGAATTCGTATATGTACGAAGTTTGGTTGAGAGCTATTCTGAAAGGTACTGTACGCACATAGGCCTACATCTACAATCTCGTTCATTTTGGTAATTTTATCTTTTACACCTTTTAGGATTTGTATTATCTGTTTGAAGTGATAGTTTAAGTTGATTAATTGCGACGTTGATTGATAGCTTATGAACTCTTGTGTACATTGAAAAATATTTTGTAAAATTGTACGTTTTACTTTGAGACTATTTAGTTTAGTATTGAAATATTTCTTCTGGCAGCCCAGATTGTCTGTGAAGGGGTAGTAGTTGATCCTTTAAAACAAATAATAAAAATAAGTTATAACTTATTATATTTACGCGAGGCATTACAGAAATAATTTACACGATTCCAAATGTCATTGCCACTGTCACCAACTAGCAGAAGGACCCAGAAAATTGCGTAATCAACACTAATCTTTGTCAATTTGGACATTTTATTTTTCACTACTTCTGAATCACCATACCGATGGGTGTTGAACTTGGAGTTAAACGACATCCGGAGTGGGTAATAATACGAATAATACAAATAGTGGAAGCCTTTACCTTCCACCACTCCTAGGGCCTTCATGGCCTGTACGGAGATGACTAATAAGTACCACTATATGCGTAACACACTTTGCCTGTAATTAGTATCATTATGTGAGAGACACCGCGGGTCTGGGCGTTGCCTATGATTAGTACCCACTATGTGAGGAACACCAAGGGATAGTACGAGTCCCTGTGGTCAGTACACCTATGTGAGGAACACCATAGATTTGCGTTGCCCGTAAGTGGCACCACAATGTGAGAAACACCATAAGGCTGCGTCACATGTGCGTATTACATCACCTGCGAGTAGTACCGTACTGTGTGGAATACCGCGAGTCTACGCTTCTTTTGATTAGTACCGCAACATGAGAAATACCATGATTCTCCTTTACTTGCGATAAGTTCCATAATGAGGGGCCGATGACCTGGATTTTGGACCCCTTTAGACAACACGCATCATCGATTTAGGATTGTGCTTTAGAAGCAGTCACTTGGTCAGTAATACTATTGTTTCACGCTGGTTTCTTGGGAATGTGGGGTTGAGGGTCGAATCCACTGGTTGATTTAAATTCATATTCATCCATTAATTCTTCGTCATCACGTTTTGAATTCTGGGCAGTGGATGATTTTTAGACTTTAAATCGTCATTTAATATCGTCTGATTTCGTAGCATTAGGGGCCGATGACCTAGATGTTAGGCACCTTTAAACAACAAGCATCATCATCATCATCGTCTCACCCCCATGTCGATGGGGATTGAACGTGGACTTAAACGACATGCGGAGTGTCACTGTTCATCTCAGCGACGCCAAAAGGTATGGATTCGTTACTATTTTCAATTACTTTTATATGCCACCCCCAAAACACCTCCAAACCTAGGGCGGCTTACCACCGTAGTCGGTTCTTTTCAGACGATCATAAGCAGCAGAATCTCTCCTTGGCCTTGCGTACGTGCTTACTTCGAACACCAGGCCTGTATCCTACGATAGAATCCTTGAGCTACCGTTGCCATGGTTTCAGCCGGTCACTTATTCATCCGCCGGGCTGAATGGTTCAGACGGTTAAGGCGCTGACCTTCTAACCCCAACTTGGCAGGTTCGATCCTGGCTCAGTCCGGTGGTATTTGAAGGTGCTCAAATACGACAGCCTCGTGTCGGTAGATTTACTGGCACGTAAAAGAACTCCTGCGGGACTAAATTCCGGCACCTCGGCGTCTCCGAAGACCGTAAAAGTAGTTAGTGGGACGTAAAGCAAATAACATTATTATTACTTATTCATCCGATTCCTACAGCGAGGTAGTATGTTGGGAATATATCCATAATGGTTGGTTTTAGGCCCTTAAAACATGGTTTACGGGATCTGTATGGCCTGACCTATTTTTGTTCTTCGCGTCGCGAGGGTTAAAATGAGCTTCGTCTCGTCTTTCTACGACAAATTCGATCTTTCGCCTATATTAGCCCATGTTAATGTGCCACAAGGCCTACATCTAGGGTACGTAGAGGACTGATAACATTTCTTGTAGATGGGGTTACCCGCGGAGAGTAAGGCTTGATCTCGTAATAGTGCGTAGTCGCTTCCAGTGGACGAGCAGCCTTACTCCAAGGCGTTATTAAAAAAGGGCAGAAAATCAGTTGGATAGTCAACTGGGAGAATATCAGGGAGGCTTCACGAAAACCCGATCCTGTGCTGAAGAGACCCTCTACCTTAAAACTGTACTTGCATACACCAAGATCAGAAACCACAAGGTGGTCGTCACCTTTGTTGATTTTAGGAAGGCCTACTATTCCGTTGATAGAGAAACGCTTAAAAAAAAGTACTCCGGGAACTAGGGCTAGACAGTAAAACCCGCAGGCTTATTCTAGAAACCTTGACCAATACCCATTTCAAGGTTAAATTTAGAGGCGAGATCTCAGAAAGCTTCGAGATAAAAACTGGAATGAGACAAGAGGATGAACTTTCCCCACTTCTCTTCAACTGTGTCCTTGAAAAGGTTGTGTGTGAATGGAACAAGGAACTGCTCAACTTGGGAGTTCAGAGTGGTGTCTACTTGGGCCGTAAGAACGATGGACTGGTTGTAGATTGCCTGGCCTTTGCGGATGGCATGGAACTCATTGCTGATTCTCTTGAAATGTCAACAATGCAGGTAAATTGCCTCAGGAAACAGGCTGCTTAAGATGGTCTTCAAGTGCCGGTGAAGAAAGCAAAGTTCTTCACCAACATCAAAGAAGCTAACAGGGAGATGTTTCTAGAGCGAGGAAATGTCAAGAAGACTGAGAAATTCAAATATCTCGGCGAATGGATTGAACCTAACCAATCATAAAGAGCATCATTATCCATCAGAGTCAACAAGTTGAAACTTGCCTATCGACTGACTAAGAACACCTACAACAAGAAATGCATGTCACGCAACCTGACACTTAAACAATACACATCAGTCATACGAACAGAAGCCCTGTATGCCGTGGACTGTCTTTCCCTGAACCGAAGAGGTCTGATAGCGAAATTTGAAGTCAGAGAGGGGGGAATCCTCAGGAAGATCCTAGGCCCGGTAAAGGAAGATGGGGAATTCCAAAGGCGACATAACTCTGAGCTCTACGAACATACTGAGAGGCTCTCTGATTGTGCAAGGGAAAGAAGGGTAGCTTTCTATGGCCATGTTGCGGGATTGCCTTCAAACTGACTGACCAACCGTCTGTTCACCTTCTGGAAAAACAAGAAGGTTCGTACCACTTGGTTGACAGAAACCGAGAAGGATATTAAAGAACTGGAAATAACAGATCTTCAAAACAGACAGTCTGTGAGACGCACACTGAAGGACGTCCGTGAATTAAGGAAAAACCCGAAGGAAAGATACCCCATGGGCAGAAAAGGGAAAGGAGTTACACCAGCAGAAGATATGACAATACTGGGCAAAGATCAAAGCCCAACAGTTAAACAAGCGCTGTCCAAAGTAGGCCCAATCGAAAGAAGAAGAATGTTTTCTTTAGCTGACTGGTACTCTGAAACAGAACGACTTGCTTCGTACATAGTCTGTCATTTCCTAAGATTCCGCCTGATGTTTATAAACTCATGTATCCCCATTACTTTTAGGTATAATCCGGAGCATCACTGACAAAGTATAGAACTGTTGTTGACTATTACTACAAGATCTCTAATTCTCTTTGTTTCTGCCTAATTCTACACTTATCTGCTTGACTATTCACAATACATTATAAACACCTCTGACGCCCACAGGTAAGACTGGTACTGATAAATTATACTTTTCTGTAATGTCTCCATAAATTGCGTTAATGAATTGAAGTGGCTCGTATAATCAAGCTAAAGCCGGTTGTATACGAAGTGACAATGATATATGAGGAGAGAGTATTGAAAAGTCAAGTTACACGTAGCTAAACGTGCAAGAATACATGCTGTATGCAACAGTCTTCACTTACAGGATAACTCATTCTTCGGTAGGATTAACTGTATTTTCACACATATAAAGGAAAACACTACCAGGAAAGTTCCTGGCCTACACCCAGAAAATACAGGACTGTAGATCATCATGCCTCAGACTGTGGGCTGAGTAAGAAGAACATGATAATAATGATATTGGTTTGACATCCCTCCAACTACACTTTTATAACTTTCGGAGAAATCGATATACCAGGATTTCGTCCCGCATGAGTTATTTTACGTTCCAGTAAATATACTGACACAGGGATGACGTATTTGAGCATATTCAAACACCACTACAATAATAATAATAATAATAATAATAATAATAATAATAATAATAATAATAATAATAATAATAATCATCATCATCATCATAATCTCAGGTTCGAATTTCTTGTTTCGTCCTCTTTATATCTGATATTTCCTTAAGTACGTTACCACGCTTTGAGTAAAATATGACCGCCAACATTACAATCGAGGGCACGTGATCTCCAGTAATTTAATAAATAATAAATAATTTTATTATCATCACATTTTCTAGTTTTAGCGATTACCTTAATTTCATAGAATGTTTTACTCTGCTTTGTAGGATGTATGTTTCTACAAATCACATGGCTAGAAATATAGAGAAGTTTACAAATAAATGAATTAACCTTTCACGATATAATAAAATATGGGGTGGTAGTTATTGTTTCAAGAGGAAGTCCAACCGGGAACACTTAATCAGAATTGCATGCTGGGGTCAGCAAAATAAAGTTAAGGGTGTGAGAATGAAATACTTCCTAGGCCTCTCAAAAGTAATATCATTAGAGTGAGAGGGGAACAAGTGTTGATCCAGGGAGGCTGAATAGGAAAGAGGAAAGTCGAACTAAGTGGAAGAAATGCTAGACTTAGCTAGGGGATCTGTGTTAGCAATCCCACGCTCTCGAGTTGAAAGCCCTTACAATCCCCTCTTACGACAGGCAAGGGATAGCCTGGATATATTCTACCACCCCAACCCACTGGGGGATAATTTATGAGAGCATGTAATGGCATGGGTGGTTGCCGAGTGATATCATCATTGGCTTCTCAAGAATTTGGCTCTGGTTTGAATACCAGTCAAAGCATGTAGGCTAGACTTTTTAAAACGATCTAGGCTTACGTAGACTTACCTGTGATTCTTATCCACCTGAACCTGTGGATTCTGTTAACAATGACACAAAACTACGATTCTAATGAATCCGTGGTTGTACAGAGAATATCAATCTCAGGACTCAATTTCGTATTCTATTCATATCTGAATTTTCCTTAAGAATACGTTACCAAACGTAACGGAATCCGCGCCATGAGTAAAATATGACCGCCAACATTAGAATCGTTGTTTTGTGTCATTGTTAACAGAATCCACAGGTTTAAGTTGATAAGAATCACAGGTAAGTCTACGTAAGCCTAGATCGTTTTAAAAAGTCTAGCCTACTTGCTTTGACTGGTATTCGAACTACAGCCAAATTATTGAGAAACCAATGATGATATCACTCGGCAACCACCCATGCCAGACCTGTGATATTACATACCTAACCCTTGACCACCGCGGCGGTAGAGACATCAGTCCAAACAAGCCTCCAGTGTTCAGTCCAGAAGCCTCCGGGAATGAATTTCACTTTGGAGTCAGTATGAAAGCTATATCAGACATATTTCATTTACATTAAACTTCATTTCGGTTGATTATTTCTTCCTACAAACTATGTTCAATTAAAATTTATTTTCTCTGCATATCAGCATGACATGAAGAGCTCATCTACACTCGTGAAGTAAAAGTACTGTAATTCACCTCAAATATATAAGAATAGTCATATACCTTGGTTTGGTAAATCTACTCCAGAAATATACCATTCTGGGAGTAGCCCGCATGTTCGTCAAAGAACGAGAAGGCTGACACTTACGTGGACCGGCTCACCTAAATTTCACAAGCTGTGCTCTTCATTGGTCCTGTAATTATTGTAGTCAGTGTGTCATTATGAGCTCCCGGCATGGGAGGACCGTGGCAACAGTAAATGGTTTGATTCACTTGATTTATTTCCATAATCGCTGCCTAGGTTTTGTAATCACAGCCAAGAGCACGGTGCAGGATGAGGTGTTGATAGATTAATGTGGACAGGCATGCACATTGCTTGAGGAAACGCTCCAGGGTATTAGTCTTAATCGTAAGGTGTCTGCAAAGAATTAATTGACCGAGCTCGATAGCTACAGTCCCTTAAGTGCGGCCAGCATCCAGTATGCGGGAGATAGTGGGTTCGAATTCTACTGTCGGCAGTCCTCAAGATGGTTTTCCGTGGTTCCACATTTTTACACCAGGCAAATGCTTAATTAAGGCCACGGCCGCTTCCTTCCCACTCCTAGTCCTTCCCTGTCCCATCGTCGCCATAAAACCTATCTGTGTCGGTGCGACGTAAACAACTTGCAAAAAAAAAAAATATTGCTGTACTTTTATCTTTATTCACAGTGTTCGAACAAGGTAAGGACAAAACAGTTCGAACGGCAGAAGCAGTGAACCTCAGAACTTCCATGAGGGCCGTTGTCAGAGATCTTCAAGTGACCGAGAACGCATTCTACACTGTGGTGCATGAAGGTATTCAACGTAAGTCATTTGTTATGAGGAATGGGCAGTTTATGTCGGTATATACACAAGAACAGTACGCCTGCTCCGAGCAGAGTATTTACTACACAACTTGAAATGTCAGTTTACTGGAATTTTCACAACGAAACGAATTCTGCCAGTATGATAATATGAACAAGAGAAATGACAGGTGATTTGTGTGTGGAATTTCTGATGCCCCCGTTGTTACAAACAACAAGTTTCCCGCGACTGTATTGGTATTAGAGGTGGTGAGAAGAGACATGTCATACAACACCACATCTTTTCACAGAGCCTGCGAGTGATTGTTACTGGTTACACTGAGGTTCTTGAGACAATTGTGAAATCCTGGAGAGACAATGTATACAAAGGAAGGCCGCATGTAAACCAAGAGGACTCTGCACATCTACAATATTGTGGTGACATAAATTGGATAGCGGCCAGTCTGCAGAACCAGTAGCTCTTCCCTGTTAGCCTATCAAATCATGTCTCTCTATTTTCCATCCAGAAGAGTCGAGTATTGTAATAATAATAATAATAATTGTACCGGGCGGTACACCTCCACGCCGCTAATTCAAATTTTGCGCCAGTTGAAAATCCTCAGCTGGAGGAATTCCGAACTTTATCTAATGTATTAATTTTCAAGTTACCCAGAAGATGTCACTACTTGGAAATTTTGAAGTTTCTGAACTGGTTCGTTTTCGACGTATTTTTGTTTTGCTTGTAGTAAGAAGTGTGAACTTTCTCTTCTAGAGGACACTACTGAAGAACTACAATGGTGCACCCTAGTGTGAAGTGAAAGAACTGTTTTTTGGAGAAATTTTTATTTCAAAAGTTTGTTCCTTGTTAAATTTCTTTCTGTTATTGTTTAAGTTGGCTGTATAACCCTTTCTTTCCCCTTGTTTTGAAATTAGCCAACCCCGAATTTCTTTAATTAATTTTTAACCAATCAGGTGTATCTTCTCCAACTTGAATGTCTTGCTTAACCCTAGCCAATAAAGTTTTTGTGGGCGGGTGTTCTCATTCCTGAAACGCCTCGAACTTTCCGCGAGAGTATATAAACTGCTGATTTTCGGGTCTCTGCGCCACTTCAGTACCATCTTTCAGTGTGTAAAGTACATAGCAGGGGGCGGGAAGCGCCTCCTTCTTCGGGCAGCAGTTCAACAACAAGGTAATGGCCGTTTAATAACTTCTTTTCTTGCTAGCTCAGCAGTTTAACTCTCGGGGCGGGTCCGAAGCGTTTCCACCATGTAACTTTTCCCTAAAATGTAAAGACTCTTTGTATCTATTCTCTTGTAAGCTACATATTGGGATAGAGAGTGCTTAACCCTCTCGAGCTCCCACTCATATTGTTTTGAGGTGAACTTATTTTTTCACTACCGATTCTTCCTTAACGTAATGTAAATTATTTCTTTCTAAAGTCACCTCTTTAGTATGGGATTAGCCCTTGCATTAGAGGCCTAGAGCCAGATTAGGTTTTCAACAAAATGTATTAGGAGTGCAGATCGCCTCCTCTCAAATTGTTATTTTGGAGGTCATGTATTTAACCCTATTTTTACTTGATAGACCTCAGTAGGTTGGGTATTTTACCCCGGTGTCTATGTCCCTAGAGGACAACTTGAAGGTGGAGTTTGGTGTGGCCTTTGATAGGCTTAAAGTTGAGAGCGAGTGGCTCTTTTTTGAAAATTGAGTGTGTATGCCTCGATGAGGCTTTTCTGTGTAATTTAGAGCAAGTGCTCCTGGGCATGAATGGGGTTTTCTGCCCCTCTGTTAAATCTTGTTTTGGGGTAAAGTTGGGCTAGTTGCCCAAGAATTGTGAGTCCGGGGCTAGAAGCCCAAATCCTGTTAATACTGTAATTGTTCTTTGTTGCTTTGCTACTCTGTACCTGCCATGCTTGTTATTTCTTGATTTTGAAAAGAAAATATAACCTTGTTAAATTTTAAATTAACTTTAATGTCGTAGCCTGAGGCCTGTTCACCCCCGCACCTTCTTTCACCTCTGCAAGTCCACGAAACTCCGTAACAATAATAATAATAATAATAATAATAATAATAATAATAATAATAATAATAATAATCATAATAATAATAATAATAATAATAATATGTCCCGGGCATGACGTTAAACTGCGTCCACAAACTGAGCGACGACCGGTATAAGTGGTCCTCCTCTACCAAGTATCAACGGCCTCTTCGGAGGGCGGATGGGCTAGTAGACGTTCAGGGCTCTCTATTGCCCCTGGCGTGGGAAACTAAAGGCGGAAGAGCGTCTGTTTATCTAATTAGTGCGGCAACTGGTCAGCGTCTGTACTCCGAGTCGGAGCGGCTGCCTCAGAAAACCTTCAGGAACTCACCCACCTGATTGTACTCCGATCCCTCAGGATCAACTCAGTCGCTTGAGAACAAGCACACCATGAATCGTGCAAGTAAGAACAACATTACTCCAGGTGGTAACCAATCCACCCGCCAACTGAAAACGAAGGCGGCAACCGACCACTCGGATTCTGGAGGAGCCGGGCTGACACGAAAGAGAGAGTCGGAGCTCTCTGGCAAACTTCCCACCAATACGCCGTTCTACATCGGCACGCTAAACATAAACAAACTCCTGCAAGTGGGCAAACTTCTCAGTTTAATATCAGAATTAGATCAGCAAAAAAACAAGCTACTCGCTGTACAAGAGACCAGATTCTTTGAGTCGGAGATATCAGAATATGGTAACTATCGCATTTTCAAGAGCAAAACTACACGATCAGTAGGAAAAGCCACACCAATGTTAGGCATGGCCTTTTTCGTACATTCGTGAACTCCGTAGAAGATATCACACCCATAAACGACAGACTAATGAACTTGTGACTTCGCTGTGCAAATCGCCACTATACCTTCGTAAACGCCCAAGCACCCACCAACGACTGCAAAGATCAGAAACAAACAGAAAACTCCAGGAACAAACTTGAAACCTCACTCATAAAAATTCCTGAAAAAGACACAATCATTCTACTCGGCGATTTCAACGGTAAAATTGGTAAAGAAAAGTGCTACAGAAAAACCACAGGAAGATTCTCAGCACGCGAAAAGACTAACAACACGACCTGAAAATCATGTCAACAACCCTACGGAAAAACCCCAATAAGCTCTTCACATGGGAATCACGCAACCCCTGCTGCGGCAAACACCAGATCGATCATGTCGCCATCTCCTAAAATAAAACCCCATGGCACTACAGCCCTTGAAAGGCTTTGGTCCACCAAGCGACCGCTGCTCAGCCCGAAGGCCTGTAGATTACGAGGTGTCGTGTGGTCATCACGACGAATCCTCTCGGCCGTTATTCTTGGCTTCCTGGACCGGGGCCGCTATCTCACCGTCAGATAGCTCCTCAATTCTAATCACGTAGGCTGAGTGGACCTCGAACCAGCCCTCAGGTCCAGATAAAAATCCCCTACCATGCCGGGAATCGAACCCGGGGCCTCCGGGTAAGAGGCAGGCACGGTACCCCTACACCATGGGGCCGGCACTCGCCATCTCCTTCCCAGCACAAGAAGAAGTTCACAACGTCCAAGTCCGCAGAGAAGGCAACATTGACTCGGACCATCATCTAACGAGAATCAAAGTGAAATTTACCCCAAAACGCTTCTACCAGAAATCCAAGTCAAAAAAAGGGACATAACGTAAATTAAAACATCAAATCTTAGGGAAACTTGGGACAAAATCTCAGCCGAAACTTGGAACGAATTGCACGACAAAGTCATGAAGAGTGCATCAGAGCAAATTCCACTACAGAAAAAGAGTAGACACACTTTTTGGAACACCGAATGTGACCAAACCATACTGAATACAAAGAACGCATACCAGACGTTCATAAGCAACCGTACACCTGAAAACGAGGAAAAATTCCGCGAAGTCCGCAGGCAGATCTCTAAACTCATCAGACAAACCAGTAAGAAATACCTGGAAGACCAACTGAAGTCGGCCGAACAAGACTTAAGCAACTAAAACACCACAGATTTTTACAGCATCTTCCGAAACAGATTGAATGGGTACTTGCCCAAGAACCTCTGTTTCAGAAAACAAAACGGAAAATTGGCACTCGCGAAATACTTCGAGTCACTACTCAACTGTCCAGAACCAACAGAAAGGTTTCCACATAAACCCCACCCGAACCCAAACCCAGACTCATCCCCACCTACACAAGAGGAAATACAACGACTGAAAAACAACAAGGCATTCGGAGACGACGGCATCGTAGCAGAGCTTCTTAAACATCTAGGAAAGAATTCTCTCCAACAACTCACACAAATCATACAAGAAATTTGGACAGCGGAAAAACTACCAGAAAATTGGACAAACGCCCTCCTCGTTTCACTTCACAAAGAAGGTGACCGAACAGATGTGAACAATTACAGGGAAAATTCCCTGGTGCAAGTCGCATACTAAATCCTCTCCGCAGTCCTCCAAAGAACACAGGAACAACTAGAACCACTCATAGGCGAATACCAAGCGGGCTTCAGGCCCCACGGATCATGTGCAGAACAGATACTCAACCTGAAAACCATCTTGAAACTACGACACACAAGAAAACAACCCACAATCTGCACCTTCGTGGACTTCCAGAAAGCATACGACTCCATTGACCGGAAATCCCTCTTCCAAACACTGAGTGAATACGGACTGGACAACAAGACTCAGAAAATCATCAGACTAACTCTCACCAGCACAATCTCTCAAGTAAAATTCATGGGAAATATGCCTGAAACAATTCAGATAAAAATTGGTATCCAACAAGGAGATGGATTTTCCCCACTACTCTTTAACATAGCCCTGGACAAAATTATGAGAGAAAGGGAACAAGATCTAAAAGCTCAAGGAAATTGGCAACCATTAAGTATGACAAGAAAACAAGTAAAAATCTCCTGTTTCGCTTTCGCAGATGATCTCGCGATCCTCGCAACAAACGAACAACAGCAATCAGCCAGATGGAAACCCTCAAGAAATGCTCAGAAAAATTCGGCCTGCAAATCTCCTTCTCAAAAACCAAGGTCATGTGCAACCACTGCAGCCCCCATAATTTGAACACGAAGTTTGGAACAATCGAAAAAGTAACTGAGTTCCGATATCTCGGAGAAATTGTAGTACCATCAGAAAAAGAACAGAAGACCCTCGAGGTCCGCATCCAGAAAATGAAGAGAGATCTCGGCCGAACGCAAAATATTTACAACAAAATAATGCCTCACAATCTTCACCAAAATTCGACATTACAACACTGTAATCAAACCTGAAATACTATACGCGAGCGAAACTCTGGATCTCCACAGAAAAACAGTACTCGAAGTCATCCTGAAGGAGGAACGTAAATCATCAGAAAAATTCTCGGTCCAAGACTGACTGACGAATGATACCGACTGCAATCTCGTACAAAAACCGAGGAGCTCTCAAACATCAGAAAAAGACGCCTGAAATTTTACGGACACATCAAACGCCTTCCAGAAAACGGACTGACAAGAATCTTACTAGAGGCAACAGAAAACATCAAAACAAATAGGTGGACATCGGAAATCCGCCAAGACCTGGAAAAATCAGAAATCAAAGTGGCCGACGCCGCAGATCTACAGAACTAAAATCAGTAAGTGGGAAGTAGTGTCGGGGAGAAACCACAGAAGGAAGACAAGAGCCAAGTGAACAGAAGAACGAAGAACCACGATGACTCAAAAATTGAAGGCTGCCTGACAAAGAAGGAAATGCACAACTTCTAAGTGAGCATTGCGTGACCAGTTTTCTGGTCACTTTCGCATCTGATAATAATAATAATAATAATAATAATAATAATAATAATAATAATAATAATAACGTCTGTCTGGGTTTCCTTGCTACGGTAATAGAATAAATGGTACAGACAGCGCTTCAACGCTGAGTGGCGGCAAATAACTCGACTCACTAAAGGGACTAACGGCTTCAGGCCGATGGGTCCCCTTAGATGGGGTAATGGTCCCTTCGGTGAAACAAATGCTCCTCAAATACATAGAGCACCGTCTGTCTGCATGTTAAGGATGGATGGGACTCCTGTCCGGGGCAGCAGCAGTTCAGAAGAACGTCCGTGGCGGTTGATCTCTTAGGTGGCAAGGACCGCTGCATAGGAGAAGGACATGGTAGTCCCTTCCTGTATCAACGGCCCGAAGGCGGAAGATGAGATTTTCCCAATGCGGAAGGGATGGAAGGTCTAGGGAGTCAACCTGAATTTCAACCTGAATGAAATTCAGGGCAGGCAATGCTCTATAAACTCTAGGGAAAACAGCTTGCCTAAGAGAATAGAGCTCCAAAAGCAATCCTCAGCTCTGTGACTACCAATCATGGTTCTTATTCTTTGGGAGCCTATCTTCCATTACCTTCACATGAATCCAGCACTATGGCAAAAGTACAAAATGGAAATTATACCCCAGCTGGTAAGCTCTGTGAGGAACTCAGAGGTTGTAAATGAGAACTCTGAATGCTCGGGCACTTACTAGAGTTGGTCAGCTGACTGAGCTCACATAAGCTCTTGACAGACACATTCTTAACATTCTTGCAATTCAAAAGAGACGTATATTATCCGACGATATCTCTACAATAAGTGGATACCGGATGTTCAAATCCAAGCATAAGATGACATCTGCTACTTTAGTCATTCTAGGTATAGACTTCTTAGTCCAAACATTCATTGAGGATTCTGTAGTGGATTTTAAAGCTATTTATCTCCGTCTAACAACTCTCACTATCGAGTGAGCTAACAATTCTTATACCCTAATCAATTCTCATGCTCTTGTCAATCAAGGAAACTGCAGAAATTCTGAGAAATTTGGGACCTTCTGGACTCAACTTGATCATGCCCTGTCGGGAATTAACACTCCAATCATTCTTTTAGGTTGCTTCAATATCCGATTGGGTAAGGAGTGAAAGTTCGGGTACACCATAGGTGAACGTTCAGTTCACGCCCGAACCAACAGCAATGGAGAGCGCTTCATCGCTACCTGCAAACAGATTAACCCTTTTAATTATGACCAGCCACTTCAAAAAGAATCCTCATAAGTATATGACCTGGCGTTCGCCTAACGAACTGAATGGTGAACGTCAGATAGACCATCTCCTACCACAATTTCTGCGAGATACGAAATAGGAAAATATTTAGAGGTGTTAATATTGATTAGGACCATTATATAATTATGCTTGGAGATAAATAAATTTCGATACAACGAACTCAAGATAAATCAAAATATCATTCATGATTACCAGAAGGAGTTTAAGTCTCTTGACACTCAAGTGGGAAGACATTTCCAAGAAGGTTCTGGCTGTTACTACTCTCATGAAAACGATCTCGAGCCTGGATTCACGGGAATAAGACATGGAAAATTGAACAATTCCCCATCGAAAACGTGCTTATGAAAACGCTCAGATTGAAATCATTGAAGAAACCATCATTAGGAGCAACAACCTTGATTTTTACCGTAATTTAAAATCTGGATTTACTAATTACCAAACGTCATTGTTATGTGCCCAGTACGAGAAAGGCAATCGTATTCTGAATAATCAACACACTTGTGAGAGATTACCTCACTATTTTGAGTCCTTACTCCACTGCCTTCTTCCAGCATCAAAAGTTACAATTTCTGGTCCGTAATTCATTTCCCATGATTCTCGTCCTACTGATCGCCAAGAAAACACCAAATCATTTTATATCTCCCCGACACCAAGACATCAGTTGATATATATATATATATATATATATGTATATATATCAGGCAAGGTGATCGCTAGCATTTCGGAACAGAGGGTGCGATCGGTAGTTCTGAGTATGCTGGACGAAAACCAGTGTGGTTTCAGAGAACAGAGGGGCTGTCAGATCAGGTAACTGAAAAATTCTGCGAGAGGGATGGACAGTTATATTTCGTAGATCTAGAGAAGACACGTGACAGAGTACAGAGGGAAAAGATGTTTGACATACTGGGGGACTATGTGATTAAGGGGATATTATTAAAAGAAATCATTTATGTTGAAAATTGGGCTGAGCTGATAATTGATGGTAAGATGAATTCTTCATTGAAGGTGCTTACGGGGTTTAGAAAATCTTTCATCTTTGCAGTTCATAATTTACATCTACTGAAAGGTACAAATTAGCATGGACGGATTCAGTTAGATGGAAAGCAGTTTGGCCTTTGCCGACAACTTTCTCTTATGGAAGATTGTGCTGAAAGCCTGCTGTTTAATTGATATGTGAATTAGCTTTCGAAGACTAAAGTGATGTCCGAAGAGAATTGCATGTCCGGTTGGGAATATAAAGTTGGAACAGGTAGATATTTTGGATGTGCATTCTCCCAGGATGGTTGTATAGTATGCGAGATTCAATCAAGGTGCAGCAAAGCTAATGCACTGAGTTCGCAGTATTCTATAATAAGGAAGTGTCAGTTACCGGGTTAAACTATCTTTACATCGGTCTATTTTAAGACCAAATTTGCTTTACGGGAGTGAAAGCTGGGTGGACACGGAATATCTTATTCATAAGTTAGAAGTATAGAGAGTTATCGCTGGTACCGACAGACGGGAATAATGATAGGAGGGTACTCGGAATGAAGATAAATAATCTAAGTTAGGAATTAACTGATGAAGAAGCTGTACACATAAACTGCTTCGGTGGTGGGGTCGTGTGAGGCGAATGGAGGAGGATAGTTCAGCACGGAGACAAATGGACTCGTTCATGGAGAGTAAGAGAAGTAGAGGGAGACCAGGACGAGGATATTTAGAGTCAGTTTCTAATTATTTAAAGATAATAGGTATGGAAATAAACGAGGCCAGAGGACTAGTTACAAATGTAACCGTTCACGACATCGTCATAGGTATATAGAGACATCTTGCATAGAGAACATACCGTTTTCCGCGCAGTTCTACGTTAAATAGCCGCCAAACGAGGATATTCTTGACGGTTCCGGAACTCGAGCTGCCCGCCGTAGAGTCGCACGCCCCTCCTCTCATTGCACGCAATCGGGAAAAAGAGGGAGTACAAGTGCTTGTACGTGGAGTTCTCTCCTTCTCTAAGCGAGAGAGCTGGAACGAGAAAGATGTCACATGACTGAGAAGTGAGGTCACGAAACAGCCTAAAAGTTGTCTCAACATGTGAGACAATATCACCCCATGTATTCCCCTAAATATCTAGTGGTACCAATGCGTAGCTTTCAACTGTTTCGATGATATTAACAGTAATAATTCGGAAATACTTTATGGATAATTTCGAGTTACGACTTCGATGAATGAGGAGACTTTATGCGAATTTATCATGCCAAGAACCATTCTACATAATAAGAATAATAGGAAGTACGCAGATAGTTGATGGCATGAAGAGAGTGAAACCAGATGCCCGACTCTGACAGGACCAGGGAAATTTAAAAATCCCAGGAGTTAGGCTCCACCTACTGAGAATTGATACTGACGCTTTGATGATTGCAGATGAACGCGCGAAGGACTCGGAACGAAAGTTGATCAGTGGAAAGAAGGATGTACGTGCTTCAATTTGATATCGAATTCAACTTTTAAATCTACCGTTCAACGGAACGTTGTTGGACAAGGGGGCGTGGTCTGACTCCCTCTCCAAGAAATAAGGCTTCTCACTATAAATGCTAGTGGCGAGGAGGCAGTATACGCAGTATATCCAGTTCATTCGGTCTAATCAACAAACCCATTCTTTAGTAAACATTGTTTCAATATTCAGCGTTTCACATTGTGAAGGTTCTTACTGAACAGTATTGTGTAGTGGTAAATGACAACACATAGTGAGTGACAGTGCCCTGAGTACCAAATATTTGTTATGTCTTTAATCCACTTTGCTATGATCTTTATGTGATAAGATTTTACTTAGATTATGTGTCAGAGCGGCACGAGATTGTAAAAAAAGAGGTGGTCGTTTGAAGTGAATATTATTACGTGTGCAGTTACGAAATTGATCTGAGTGAGTGTAGTGGGTTGTGCCTAATTATACGAGTTATATACATGATCGTATAAATGATGTGAAATGAAGGAAGTAATTCAATACATGGATAGTTCGATAGCAGTGTTACAGTAAGGCTTGAACCTACAATAACACTGAGCAGCTTATTAGCTATCATTTCAGTAGATCGGGCGGCACCCTCCGTATTGTCTCAAACGCAGTGAGTTGTGTATCGTATCAGTGATTAGTGAAATGGAGTGGGTCGACTAATGACCAATAAAAAATATTAATACCTAACATTCATATCCTGTGATGGTGACCGGTTAGTGTGTGATGCTCCGAGATTAAATTACTTGTGGAGGACTGGAGTATGCAAATGAAAGTATCGATATCGGGCTACAGGACAAATACCGATATAGGGCTCGGTTGCTAGAGTTTATAAGTATCCTTAGTCATAACAGAGTTATAATGCATGACACAATTGATGCATTTATGACAAATTAGTTGTTCCTCATTTGCATATTTGACCTCGGAGAGCGTCGGGTTTGAAGACGTCCTATGAGCAGTCCGCCGTACAGTTACGCCAGTGCAGCAGAGATATTCGAGAGCTTCCAACGCCAGACGAGGATTCAACCAACATGCAGGTGAACAGACAGAGGACGATTCTGGGGGCCACCGCAAGTGAAGGCATGCTGATGGCAGCTTAAATACATGGCTGTACTTCCTGAGGAAAGCTGATCGCAGATATCTGAGTGCTGAGTATTTTTTTGAATTTATTCGCATGACGGTTAGGTCACATCCATATAAATAAGTAGCCTGCATGTAAATATGAATATTATTTGACCATGACGGCGTTTCAGAGGGATTATAGTTCTTGTAAGATTTTTCTGTGAGATTTTCTTCGTGGTGTTGAACCACTAATTTCATTCATTATGGGGAAATATTGCATGATTGTTATAAGACCCTAGCATAACTTACAGGTGACGTGACGTAATGTAAAGCGATAAATTTTCGGAGTATGATCCAGTCGTCCGAAATTTACAATTAAATGATATGATTCATCATAAGAGTTTTTGATTATTCATTCTTGATTGCACATCACATAGTGGTAGAAACACCTCCTGTCTAGATTTAAGACTGCAAACTTCAAGACAAGAAAGGTCAACTGTGGGGGTGTAAGTGAAATATATAGATCGCGATTAACAGTGACTTTTTTTGAAGATTATGATCTATTTAAATATGCGTGTTCTCGGGATATGAGGAATGTTAAGACAGAACCTGAAGTTCGTAACTTTGAAAGTACAGTGGCACTTAAATATGTGAATTCCCCTGTTGAATATGTATATATATATAAGGCGATGTGGAATGTCACCTCGTGAATAAGATAATTGAGGCCACATGTAAGCTGGTATATGATGTTACGCTGAGAATGTTAATGAGTCGAAGAGAGAGATTGTCTTTGTGATGATATGAATATTTAAGAATAGCAGGTAAAGTATGAGGATTGCTCTGCGGGTAAGAAAAACAAGGAACGAGCGGGCCGACCCGTCTGTCTGACAGTTTTATGAGGGAATGATCAGGGGAGGCTCTAGCGAAGTTTGTTTGCCACTTCGTGGAGGGAGACACATTGGGTTCGCTCTTTTCTTCCTCTAGTATAACGGAGACATGCATAAATTAAGAAAACAACACCGTCGCATAGATCCCCAATTTCACAGATGAATGAAATCCTCCCACCTTTCTATTGTTTTACTATAGTAAAAACCGCTATAGGGTTTTCAGGTTGTGACACCCCCCACACGTGGAAGTCCTTGGGTTCAAATCCCAGACTCTGGCGAGGATTTTTGCCCACCAGTGGCAAATGAGATGGATCGTGCCAAGATCCTGTTATCTGCAGGGAGATGCAATGCAGGGTGTTATGTTATTTCTTCTAGTGAGTGTTTATCATGTGTCATATGATGTAAGATATTGGTTGTTGATTGCTATGTTCATTGTTTATAGGAACATCGTTGAAATGTCATGTGCTAATATTAGTGTATAGATAATCCCAGTGAAGCAGACGTTATGAGGGAGTACGATAAGTTAGACTCGGTCATTAACGTAGACAATGCGACACAACTATCATGTGTTTAGAATGCGCTCAAGAATGTTGTAGTAAAACTCAGCTAACATGATCTCAGGTCATCGTGATATATAAAATGAATGATAAATTGAGTAAAATAATTGATGCCGTAAAGGAGATATGCCTTTGTGAAAGATATGTGTAAAGTGTTGTACTAGGATGTATAATAAGGTTTTCCGTGTGTTAAATAGTTCTGAAAGAGGACCCCCTTTCGATATATTCTCAGTGCTTTGAAGATTATAAGGCGATAGATGCGTATCTGAGATAGACAGAAAGAGACATCCAAAGCTCAAACCTAATTTTTGAATTAATGTATTGCATAGATATAAATATCTCGGCGTATCTTTATGTAGCGTATTATACAAGTGTTTCCTTAGCTAATTAAAAATATTTGCGCATTCTTGTTCTAAAAGTCAATGCCCAGAGCAATGCTGAAGGGAAAACCACAAGTAATGCATCCCTATGGTAAACTGGAGCTGCGACCTGAGGGTGAGTTCGAAAGTAGTATATTCGTATTCCTCTGATATCCGAGACTCTTCCTCCCTACTTAGAATTATATAGTTTAAGCCCCTTTCCGGACATACCACATACCCAAGCTCTTGAGCCAGCCGAGAACAGACTCAAGTCTACGATTCCAGGGACTGTTCGAGGGTCTCATCAAAGAAATCCTTTCAGCCACTTGATAAGCCAATTAAGATAAATTATTATGCACTGGATCCCTGGACAGGTGCACAAATAGATGATTTTGGTGGCGTTTAGTAAATTCACAGAGGCTTGCAGACTGAATACTGAAAGGCACAACAGTCTATAGTGAATATGTGTGTATATAGTATGGCCTCAGCTACCATGTGCAGACATGTTAATTTGACGCCATCTGGTCTCTACTCGTCAGTTTCGACGTTCCGTTTCACTCTAGACCTACTAGACGGCAAAGTAAATCGAATCTCTCTTGGGCATCTATAGCTGATGTTTTAATGAATTTTGTCGGGTAAATACCAAATGTGTCACCAGAGATCTTTTACATGCTGACATCGTACGACATGGAGTGTCGAATGGACTTTTTTCCGCCCTTCAAAATTCCGCCGACCTCTGTCTTGTTTCAACCCGGTATCTAGTAATCCGGAGGCCAACACTCTACCACTCATCCACAACATCAGAGATTCATACCACTTGCTATTATGTTACTTATATGTTACCCACGGCTTTGACAGGTCATTGTAAACTCACCAAGTAATTCAGATAGTTTTTGAGCTGTTTACAGGAAGACAGAACAGTTTGATAGACGTTAGCTTTTGTTACGATCTCCGCTACCGCTACGTATACATCCTACCTTCGCATGCTGGTTTTCGCCGATCACGCCGCCACTGCTTCATTCACTCTTCTGCTATGCTCACCTGTCGCCTGCCTACTCTGTTCATCACGTGATCCTGACGTCATCTTCTTCTCCACGCACCGCCTCCTCTACCTGTGTGTGTGCTTGCGCTAACCTCTATTTGACACGTGATTATGACGTTTCTGGAATATGCTGGTTTTTAACTTCTCTATTCTTCTCGATGTTTCTGTACGATTATATAATCTCGCTCCACCGCTCAAAACATTGAGTCTGGCTTCGTTACGGAGTGGTGGAAGCAGCCATACTACTGCTACGTTCGATATTGTCATTTACCATCTGGACTGTTATTTTCTTCAGGTTATCCGGTGAGCAAGTTTTATCATAATGTTATTTGGACATTAAATTCTTCATTGGGCCATCTGCCCCACTTGAACTTTACTTTGGCCAGCTTATTACGGCATCAAATATATATGCAAGACATTATTTCGACTAAAACCTTCCCTACACGAACTGTACTACAGACAATGGAATTTTGAAATCACAATATCTATTTCCTTGGACCATCGTTACCTTTTGGTATAATGTTTATTTAACACATTCTGCAGCGTAACTTCACCCGGCGAAGAGAATCCCTTTCCCAGTTCAATCCCTAGTTCATTTTTATCCTTTTTCCTTCTTTTCACTTTTTCTTTCAGGTTGCTTCCTCTATATCGACTTATATTATTCTTCATTGTACCCTTTATACTTATTCATACGGTTTTGATGTTTTATATTGTAAATGTGGCACATTTTCCTTGTCTTTCAAGGTTTACTCTATATATTTCAGTCTAGCAAACTCTTGTCTGCGATTTACTAAACTTGTTGAAAAATGTTTACTGTTTTTATTATCTGTTAAATACTTATCCCGTTTGCTTTGTTAAATTCGAGATTTTCTTGTTCCTGTCACTTTCTCGTGGTCCTATTCCTTCTCACTGCGCAAATTCTGCTGTAAATTATTATTCTTATTATTATGATTATTATATCGTGCTGCTTCTTCTACCACGTATATGTTTGAGCTATCAACTAATATTGTATACTATTTTATCTCTGCTTCGTATGTACCTACGACGATAGCTGAGGGTATCTGTATTATTCCTGAACACCCTCACTACCACTATATTGATAATCGGGCCCCTCAGAACAGTAGGATAACAGAGCAATCTCACCTCATTATGATAGCAAACTTCTTCTCTCATCTCACTTTGTAAACATAGAATATGAAGAATAATATGACTTTTAGTTGAGATCGTAATGGATGAAGACGGGTATTTATTGTTAATAAGAATGTTACAAATACAGTGTTCTAAGGCTGCGAAACATGGGCACCTACGGGTATGGACCGACACTAACTCGAATATTTCGAAATGAGAGTTTTGCTATGGATCATGCGGCCTATTAAGATACAGGAGGGTGTAAACAGTGAATGAAAAGGAAATTTGTGATATTGTGAGTAGATACTTGATCACAAACATTTTGAGAAGGGGGTGTACTCAGTGGGTTGTTCTAAAAGTCAATGCCCAGAACTATGCTGGAGGGAAAACCACAAGTAATGCAATGTAACTGTTCGCTCTCCTCATCTTAACACTTGGGGAGACGAAAGTTAATACCTGGGGACACATGAATATAAATATAAACTATATATGGCTTGCCCGCAAATTTAAATTAAACAAAACTGTAAAGCAAAATTTATATTTACTAGCATAGAGACATACTTAAATCACAGGGGTAGGATTTTAAATAATTAACGATTAAGTATCGCTTAAAGAAAGAAAATTAACGCAATATAAAATACAAATGAATTTATTATACAAAAAAATGAGGTGAATCGTTAAATTTCCTTTAAGCGTGGAGGGGTTTAAGAATTTACGTTACTGAAATTAACTGTTGCTTGCTTTATCTAATTGAAGCTCACCAATTGCAGTTTCCGTTGTGGTCATCTATTTTCCGTGGTTACTCGTTCCCCTTCTCGTTGTAGAATTGGCTCATAGACATCCTTCCTTCCTTCTGTGATGTGATTTAGGCTATCTGGATTAGCACTCCCTAATTGCCTAGTCTTTAAATTAGACATTGGCTATGAATTGTGATATGAAGGGATATGAATTGTGAATTGTGAAAATTGGTCAGCGTTGATCGTTGGAGGAGAAAATTCAGGGATATGAATTGTTTCATGTTAGCAGAAATCTCAATCCAACTTAGCTAATCTACTAATATTATACAGACTTGTACCAAATGCCATGGACTTGAACTAAACGTAGTTCTTCGTCCAGAATAATTACTGAATATCTCACAAGCAGTAAGCTTGTTTCGTCTCACGCAGATCCGACAGCATCACGGCAGCTTAGTACTGTGTCGAAGCGACAACACACTGTAACGAAAATAACTGTTTCGAAGCGAGCACTCACTGTCTCAAAAATCAATAAAGTAGTTGACGTTCCCGTAGTGATGTGTGTGTGTCGAGGATTGCTCCGCACTAGATAATATATCGCCGGGATCTCCCCACTCTTGGTAACAGCTCAACACCAAATCTCAATACAACGAAGCATCTGATTCGTAGATCGCATTATTATCTCCCTCTCTTCATTCTACACAAGTAACCAGTAGGCGTGGAGATGATGTAGTATCCAAGCATGCTAGCCTTGCACGCGGGTAGCTGTGTAGTGTCTTTTGCTCATGAGTTTAACCCAGTGACTCATCCAACTTCACCGCTTCAAGAATAACTTTTCCGTGTACACAAGTATGAGATGAAATGACAACAACTCTGTCTCAACATTGACCATATTTACAATACATAATGAATTCCTATCCTACGTAATATAATAATTGAAATAATAAATGATGTTCTAATATATACAATGTGATTCCAAAAGCCTTATTTACAAATGATTGAAGTAAAATAAATATGTCATATAAATAATTGCCGATGGTGGATAATCTTGATATCGAGTGATATCGCGTAAAAGTATGTCTGGAGAAGCCTGGATGGTTACAGCATCCCTATGGTAAACTGGAGCTGCGACCTGAGCGTGAGTCTGAAAGTGTTCTAAGGATGTTGTGGGTTACTGGAGATTGGATAAGGTAATCGCAAAATCAGTAGAGATAGAGGCAACTTGTTCAGGTCTGTTTTCCTTGTCATTTAACGTCTCAGCAACCTACGTTTTACAACGCCAATGAGGCACGAAAAGCCTAGAACTAAGGAAGGAAACAACTGTAGCTTTAATCGAGGTACAGCCCCAGAATTTTCCTGGTGTGAAAATGAGAAACCAAAAAATAACCCATCTTTAGTGCTGCCGATAGTGGTATTTGAATCCACCATCCACAGAATGCAAGTTAACAGCTACATATTTCGAAATCAGCAGCCAAATCAACTTGTTAAACCGGCGCTGAATTTTGATGATGATGATGATGATGATGATGACGACGACGACGATGATTTTGAAATATTTGTAATCATTGTACTGCGGCAGGCTAACATTTTTATTTTGTGATTTCCTCTTCAAAAATCATTAATTGACGTGGTTTCGTCATGCAATGTACGGATACATAGCTAAATGGTTAGCATGCTGGCCATTGGTCACAGGGGTCCCGGGTTTGATTCCCGGCAGGGTCAGAAATTTTAACTACGGGAGCTGGGTGTGTGTGTCGTCTTCATCATCATTTCATCCTCATCGCGACTCGCAGGTCGCCTACGGGCATCGTACACTCCCGCCACTAAAAGCCATACGCCATTTCATTTTTTTGTCATGTACTGTGTTATGATGCCTTTACTGGCAGGACCTAGTGTTTACAGTGCACTAAGTCTTCTGGTATGGGCTAGAGCAATTTTGTTACTTTCATTGATCTGTCTCTGTCTTATCCTTGGCTTTGACAAAATGAAAGTGACTGAGGTATGAGCGGTGCTAGTAATGCCATTCTTTACGCAGCCAGTCCCTGCTATGAATGGTGTGAAAATATTGCTCATAGGGTTGGTTGGTGCATGTATTTCAGTGGGTTTGGCAGACTGATATGTAATAGCAACTTCTGGCTCGGTGAGGAAGGCAACGGGAAACTACCTCGCTCCTCATTTCCCTAGTACGCCTCTTCAGTGATGCCTAGGCCATCTATGACAGCTCATGTCGGAACTGTTGAGGATCCAACCAACCTTCGGGCTGATGACTAAACATGCATGCATACTGTGTTATGAAAGTTTGCAAAATACTGTAGTTTTGACATTTTTGGATGTATCAGTTGTTAACAAAAATAAACTTCCCTTCGTGGTATCCAACTATGCGGTCCGAAGCTTGACTCTTCGGCATACGTTGTAGAAGTGGAAAATGAAATGGCGTATGTCTTTTAGTGCCGGAAGTGTTCGAGGACATGTTCGACTCGCCAGGTGGAGGTATTTTGATTTGACTCCCGTAGGCGACCTGCGCGTGATGATGAAGATGAAATGATGATGAAGACGATACTGTGACCGTTCGTGGGACGCCTAACTCGGAGATAATAAATTTTATAATTTCGCTCGACTAGTATTCAGGGATTTACATGATCCTCCACTCAGGGCATGGCCCTTCGGAAAGGAAGCGGTCACATCCTATCAATAATTAGTCCGATAATAATCTGACATCAGTTTCAAGATAATAGGTTCATTAAAACTAAGCATAAATGAATATTTGCAATGAGAAATTGGAAGTATAATAATTTTAATAAAATGAAATTAACTGGCTACAACTGAACAACTGAATATGCAACGTAAAAAAAAAATATATTAACTTTGTGCATCAATACCGCACCGTATTAAAGAATCAAGTCCATCTTGAAAAATAATTGTCAGTCATTAAGTTAAAATCACATCATTACGCAACACTGTTTCATTTAAATAAATATAAATTGATATAATGGAAAATCAGCAATTTCAGTCACAAATCGTTCATCTTGTTTGTTCATTTCTGACGTATTACTAGACGAACCTGTCCTCCCTGCTCTACTTCTCTTATTACTTCATTATAATTACCTAACTAACTGAGTAATAACTTGAATTTTCTAACAGCGCATGATAAACACCGAAAATCCATCAAATACATAATAATATCAGTGCTCCATAATCAATTAACTGCATGTCTCCGTCCAACCAACGGCATCATGTGGCTGCACCTGAAAAGGTACTATCTACTGACATAAATAAGCAAACTATCAAGTGCCAGACGATCTGCGTTGCATCGGCTCCATTCCATCCTGCTGAAAATACTTCTACAGCGCTGACTTACTACATCTAGCAATACCACAAGTTGATCTACAGTACAGGTGACAATAATCTCACAATATAATTATCGTTCGAGTAGCTTGTCGAAGATCCTACTCGTATATTCATAAATACATTCCGCTACCCATGTGATACTAAATTAAACTCATGTCAGCTCGCATGCCTAACCAAACTCTTCGAAAAGCATTCAAACAACGCTACGAAACACGCTCATCTAATAAACTCAAATATACGCGGCGGAAATATCTCTCAATACTATTATCCTAACCATTGGCCATCTCAAAGAATTAAATTACTACCGCAATTCACCACTCAATAAATCATTCTCTGCTTATACCGTCAACTATACCTTTAAATGACCCTACATATTTTACGCTACACAATGTCCACCACATAATGAGAACAATCATCATTCCCTACATAAATGAGCTAAATATCTTGAAGAGCTTCGCTATTATTCATACAACCATCACTGAGTCGATCACTAAACATATCACAACACTCCGCGGAATTATACATTATCATAAGATCACCACTTCAAATATTTCACACATCAGCACATCAAAACTTACATGTGGCATTCAAGATCACACACGCCTTATAACTGTTCCACAAACACCGAAAACAACGCAGGAAAGATCGCCTAACCCTAGTATTCACCAACGGAAAACGATATTCTAATATACGTAGTAGCATTACATGACGTTACCAACACCGTTAGCACGTTAGAACATTCAAGTCATTTCATTTTATATCACCTGTGTGACATTTAAAAAAAATCTACTTCTACTATAAGCATCTACAAGTAAACAAGAAGGGCAAGGTTCGACTACTCATCTGACTTCTTCGTTTTTCCATGGGTATTGGTCGTCAGGTTATTTCTTCAGCCATCTCATTCTTTTCGGCAGAGCGTAGATCCACCAGGATCCTACTGGTTTACTCGGACATCTCTTCTATATGAACTTCCTTATTCACAAATATAGTCAACATCTTGAGTTCAACCTGAAACTTGAACAGAATGGTTAGATTGAATTCGTACAGATTTTTTTAATCCACTGTTATAGATTAATACTGGCCTGTGCAAATTTTATATCGCCCAATGCTATACTTAGTTTGTAAACGTATTTAGGCCTCAACTTCTTAAATTTTATGAGCTTTAATTCGCATGCAATGGCTGAGCTTTCTATTGCTTCACGATCCTTTTTGTACTATTCAAGAATTGACATTTAAAAACAAAATCAAACTTCATTATTTCAATAAAAAACGAGGCTGCTTTTCATAAACTACATGACTACGATCCTGACTGCTTTACATCTGACTTTGACATTGAGGAAACGTTATCTTAGAGATTCACAAAGGAATGCAGGCTACCGTTGTTTATTCTTCTCCACCTGACATACGTCATACCACACGCCTGTTTGATAATTAACTGTATATAATTCCGGCTCAATCCATGGCCCCCTTGACGTCTGTTATACTAGATGTGATGTCTGGCCGATTTTCTTCTCAACTGTTACTGCAAGTATTTATTGATACCCGCTTGTGACTACACGGTTTTACACGCGGTCCGATGTGTACCACGGGGTTCCGAGCTTGATCTATCGATTCTCATCCATAAGATCTACTATCAATTCGCGAGTTGTGTCGGCTCATATCTTACGAATATATAAATTCGCCGCACATCAATAATTTATTTTACCACCATGCCGTCCACATGCATTTATCATTCCTATGACCTTCAATGACTCCCTGACATGTAATTGCACGTCATTGGAAGGTCATAATACATACAACCAGCCCCTGTGCCAGCGAAATTAACGAATGATGGTTAAAATTCCCGATCCTGCCGGGAATCGAACCCGGGAACCCTGTGACCAAAGGCCAGCACGCTAACCATTTAGCCATGGAGCCGGACGTTGTAGCGCTGAAAGTAGCCGATTGAATACCTGTGGTGACGGTGACAGTTCGCATCAGTAATACTCGTCCATGTCAGTAGAGAAATTAGATCAAAGTATAAAAACTAAAATCAAAATTTGCACGGTTTGAGCGAGATTAGCTGTCGGTGATGGTAAATGATCGACCTCCTAATCAGTTCATATGAACAATATTGAATTACTCGTATGTAATATTTTAATTAGATACAAGCGGGGTTTGAGAAATAATCAATTCATATCTTATATGGACGTAAATTTGGGTATTCAAATTAATTTGATGGACATTTTAGTCATAACAAAAATTACCTTACGTTCTTTAAATATGTTCAGATAACGGACAGAAAAATACATCATTTGATCCCCAGGTCATAAACGTCAGGCTATGCGGTGTTAAAATACGAAAGAGAAACAGCAGATAGGTCATACTGTAGCCGCAGGACCTCTCAAACGCCCAAAATCTCACTCGTGCAAATTGAGGCGCAGAGTTCCCGTGCACAGTGCATAGGTCCTGCTCGGCTCGGCTCGGACCAACGCTTCGTCTCTGGGCTACTCGGCTAAGCTCGGCTCAAGTCGGCTCGGATTTGGAGCGCTACGGAGGAAGTGAGGAAGAGAGACACAGGCGGAGCGAGAGAGACAGGCGTGGGGAAAGAGGTAAACAGCGCTATTGCTCCATATCGAGGAGTGGGGGTCTGCACTCTGGTCAACCAAGCGAAGTCGTCTTTTGCACCAGGTCCATGCACTCTGAGAGGCCCTACTGTAGCGTATTCAAAGGGAGGAAATTAAGAGAACATACCATTACAAACTAGCTCTGTGCCATAACTTCAATCAAAAGCATAAGGTTGTGAACAAAACTATGGAAAATCAAGAAAAAAGTACGAACGTCAATAGCCACATAGGCGAGAAAATTACATTGAGGAGTGTACGAGGAGTTAATTACGTTCCGGAAGATGTCAATTATCGCGGGACACGGTCTTGCTTGAACAGCCGGCCAAGCAGGTTGTCTGGCCGGTCCGCTGCTAACTTGACGAGGGCAGTAATGTGAGTGTTTGTTTACTTGTGATTTAAACGCTTGGAAGAGTAAAGCTAGGCAAAATGGCATGGAAAATTACATGACGAAACGCACTGCGACAAGGAGCGAAGGAAACCAACAAATCCTGAAGCTCACTAGTGGATAGAAGACGTTCTAAATGTATGTGATCATCAACTATAACCATCCAACTAGTCGGAAAAGAGAATGCAGCCTATCTAAAATTTAATGACGAGAGAACCTATCAAAAGTAACTTACATAAATTTGTTTGTTTCATTACACGATTAATAAATATGGCGTGTGAAGTACCGAACGAGTGGGTGGAATATGTACTCCAGAATTATGGAAAAGTACGTACAACAGATATAAAACGAGATGTGGTTAAATATATATCGCTATCGAGATGATCGAGGAATAAGTGTATATCAGAAGTCACTGACAAACCTACTCCTTCAACCCTCAATGTAGTGAGATATGAGGCATGTGTAATCTATCCTGGACAGGAGCAAAACTTTTATTATATTCGGGCTAATAACTGTCGCACTAGATTCACTAAAACCAAAACAACATTGGTATTCGGCGATCTATTCAAACTTTCCTCTTTTAACTGCCAATGATGAGATATAGGACAAACTGTCGATCGTGCGGAACAGTGTAGAAACAATGCTTATGTAAACGTTGGAAGTGATAACCTGTTCGTACTAAGTCAGTTATTAAACTGCAATCAATAGGGAAGCTTCCTGCTGCTTGTGAAATGAGAGGCAGATTTCAAGATTTACCTCTTTTACAATGTGTATGAACTATCTCGGAGCATCAACCGCTAGGAGAGGAAAGAATACTTTCAATCAAAATATACGTAGCTTTTATGGCGACGAGGGTATAGGAAAAGGCTAAGAGTGGGAAGGAAGCTGCCATGGAACCTCGTTGAGGTACACCCTCAGCATTTGCCTGGTGTAAAAATGGGAAACTACGCAAAACCATCTTCAGGGCTGTCGACAGTGGGGTTCGAACCCACTATCTTCAGAATACAAGCTTACAGTTGCACGACCCCAAACGCACGGCTATCTCGCGCAGTAATACCTATATTTATTTCGCTCCTGGCCTACGAATTACGTTATGAAGGATGACTTTAACTGTGTATTGCATGAAACAGATTGAATAGCCCCTTAAGCCAATTAGGAACTTGCAAACTCGACTGTAGTTACAGAGTGTGTGATGTTGGAATGCTAAATCATTATACGCCAGGATTTACTTTCCTTTCTTTAAATTCGATGGCAAGACTGTCATGTTCCGCAAAATTTAGCTGGTAGAAGATTTATTTTTCTCCTTAATCTGTTTACCCTCCAGGGTTGGTTTCTCCCTCGGACTCAGCGAGGGATCCCACCTCTATCGCCTTAAGGGCAGTGTCCTGGAGTGTGAGACATTTGGTCGGGGGATAACCTGGGGAGAATGACCAGTACCTCGCCCAGGCGGCCTCACCTGCTATGCTGAACAGGGGTCTTGTGGGGGTGATCGAAAGATTGGAAGGGATAGGCAAGGAAGAGGGAAGGAAGCGGCCGTGGCCTTAAGTTAGGTACCATCCCGGCATTTGCCTAGAGGAGAAGTGGGAAACCACGGGAAACCACTTCCAGGACGGCTGAGGTGGGAATCGAACCCACCTCTACTCAGTTGACCTCCCGAGGCTGAGTGGACCCCGTTCCAGCCCTCGTACCACTTTTCAAATTTCGTGGCAGAGCCGGGAATCGAACCCGGGCCTCCGAGGTGGCAACTAATCACACTAACCACTACACCGCAGAGGCGGACATTTTCACTTTCATTTAATGAAAGACTACAACGGCGGTAGATAATCTCTCATATTGAAAGTGAAAGACCCAGAAGGACAGGAGTACACAAAATAACCGACAACTAGACAGGCTTTCGATTCATTTTATACACAATTTTAATGCTGAACCTACCAAATGCAAGGAAAATAATTTTTTCTGTGATTTAAGCCAGAGCTCAGACAAAAGAACAATTCAGGCCTTGAACAACCCATAACCAAAGAGATGGTTTTAACAGCGACGCGTCAAGGCAAGATCTCGAAAACTGCTGAGATCTTTATCTCTCCAACGGATTTGGGCTGTCAAACATAGTTCTATTATTATTCTGATATCTTGTACAAGTAATAGCCGGCCCCGTGGTGTAGGGGTAGCGTTTCTGCCTCTCACCCGGAGTCCCCGGGTTCGATTCCCGGCCAGGTCAGGGATTTTTACCTGGACCTGAGGGCTGGTTCAAGGTCCACTCAGCCTACGTGATTAGAATTGAGGAGCTCTCTGACGGTGAGATAGCGGCCCCGGTCTAGAAAACCAAGAATAACGGCCGAGAGAATTCGTTGTGCTGACCAGACTACACATCGTAATCTGCAGGCCTTCGGGCTGAGCAGCAGTCGCTTGGTAGGCCAAGGCCCTTCAAGGGCTGTAATGCGATGGGTTTTTTTGTGTACAAGTAATACCATTGCCTTCAACGTTTACTCGACCGATACTATCGCTGCCTAAGAATCAATACCTCGTATCTCACAATGCTCTTCCTGTCCATTACTTTTCCTAAGACTGGTCACACCTCCAAGCCCCGCAGGTGTATATGTCGTGCAGACATACATCCCTACAGTACTGTATGGTGAGGTTCATCTTTCTTTACACGTAACCACAGGAAACGAACACAACGAAAATTATTATGATGGATTGTGTATCTACAAGTGGCTGGGAAGCGTGTCCTGTCTTAAGAAACATAATGATTTGGAAGAATATTGTGAGATAGAAGGTAGCCTGATGATTCTTAGGTGAGTGATTTTCCAGGGTACATTTGGAATGAAAATATCTTCCTAATACCGACAATCACCCCATATCTTTAGCCGGCTATTGGTAGTCTTGGGCAGATAAATATCATAATTAAAACGCTAAGCTCTCTTCTTGAATCGTGGAAGAAAAATACAAATAAAACGGTGGAAATTCTCGCCGGCTTGGTTGAAACATTGGTCTCTGTGATTGATTTCCTCAATGCACCAGATCTTCGGAATGTCCCACCAGCCCTAAAGAATGTCCGCAATTATCCGCAAGAATGGTGCTATCTGGCGGAAGATAACTTAGTACCAGAACTATTAACTTCTTCTTAATCTGTTTACCCTCCAGGGTCGGTTTGTCCCTCGGCCTCAGCGAGGGATCCCACCTCTACCCTCCTGGAGCTTCAGACTCTGGGTCGGGGGATACAACTGGGGAGGATGACGAGTACCGCGCCAAGGTAGCCTCACCTGCTATGCTGAACAGGGTCCTTGCGGGGGGAGGGGAAGATTGGAAGGGATAGACAAGGAAGAGGAAAGGAAACGGCCGTGGCCATATGTTAGTTTCCATCCCGGCATTTGCCTCGAGGAGAAATAGGAAACCGTGGGAAACCACTTCCAAGATGGCTGAGCTGGGAATCGAACCCACCTCTATTCACTTAACCTCTCGAGGCTGAGTGGACCCCGTTCCAGCCCTCGTACCTCTTTTCAAATTTCGTGGCAGAGCCGGGAATCGAACCCGGGCCTTCGGGGGTGGCAGCTAATCACGCTAACCACTACAGCACAGAGGCGGACACCAGAAATATTAACACGCCGGAGTTTTGCTAATTTATTACGTCTATCCCCTTCATCACATATGAAATTATTTCAACAAATCCCTCCAAACACTGGCTTTCCACAACTCTGGGAAAACATTAGTGCTTCTCGCTGACCAGAAATAGTGCAATATACTGGCATATGGTAGTCCGTGACATTTACGAATAAAAATGCGGCTATTCTGAATAAGAATGATCGATTCGGACAGTTGTTCATGCTGTTCTCAAGGTAACTCTCTATCTCACAGACTGGCATCTTATCTGAGAATCAGATCTGTGTATCAACAGGCAAAAACATCCTTTCAACAGATAAACATCCTAATTAATAGACATGATATACTTATAAGACCAGATTACCTCATTACACCAAGGAAAGACACGATTCTACACTCTGGATAATTGGACACACCGTCCATTTTATAGTGAAGTCTGACGGTCAGCTAGATAAGGAACTTCACAACGTATACCTGAAGAAAACAAGATGGAAGATGGGTGTTCCCCTAGTTAACGATGTCCATTGACATTATATAAGTTATTTGTAATAATTAAACTGTTTGGAACAGTAGTTGACGAAAGTGCAACGTGAAATACAGAAAAATTGGCAGACTTAATGTGTCGTGTACAGATACAAATTAAAACACAGCACAGTTATGATCTGATCTACTGTACAATGCTCTGTAAAAATATTTTGAACCACTACCTACGGATATTCAACATTTGAATGTAACAAATAGAGGTAAATAGATTAAAACAGGTAGGACTGTCCGTATTTGAATTATGACGTTTCTTGTAAGAATACAGGATGACATACAATCTGTAATTTGTAATATTTTGGTAAATAAATCTAAAAATAACGTGGGGAAACAGCCCCGAAAGGCCATGGCTTACCAAGCGACCGCTGCTCAGCCCGAACGCCTACAGATTATGAGGTGTCGTGCGGTCAGCATGACAGATTCTCTCGGCCGGGTAAATACGAATAAATCTATTTTTATAAAAAAGATTAAATTTACACAAACCGAATTTTAAAATGATCAGAGGTCCATGTATATGAATGAAGGGGGATAAGCAGTAAATAGCTCGTAGTAATGAAGAGAAGAAAGTTATTTACCAGCCATAAATACCGCAGGAATATATATATTTACAATTTGTTTTCCGTCGCACCGACACAGATTGGTCTTTTGGCGACGATGGGAGAGGGAAGGCCTAGGAGTGAGAATTAAGGCACAGCCCAGCATTTGCCTGGTGGGAAACCACGGAAGATCATCTGCCTACAGCGACCCGGTTATCGGCTCCGATCTATAACACTACGAGTAATGGTCGAAAGGAATCGTTGTGCTGAACACGCGTCACCTCGTAATCTGCAGGCCTTCAGGCTGAGCATCGGTCACATGGTAGGTCAAGGCCCTTCAAAGCTCTAGAAGTATGGTTTGGTGTATCATTTCTCAATTTAGATAATAATCAATGTCGCTAATTTGTGATTTTTCTATCAGTAAATATAGCTGTAAGTTTTTGCACCGTTACCTAAATAGTACCAGCATCGTAAAAGTTACATCAACAGTAGATACCGCCATCTTGCGTATGTAACTTTTTCAGTATGTATACAGAACAAGACGTCTTAGAGATTATGTTTTTTTCTTTTTGTTCCAGGAAAAGTAATGAAAAATGGTAAAATTTTTCATTTTCTAATATGTTGTCTGGGAAGGCGAAGAAAAGTTGCAAGTAGAAACATTTTGTAATATTTCTTGCAATATGTGTGTGTAATGTCTGCGAGACCAAATACCTGTCTTCAAAAGGTCACCCATAATAACAGTTTTTATATTTCTTAACAGTAGAATCACTACAGGAGCCGGAAGAGCATCTCTTAACTCAGGAATCACTGAACAGATTTTTGTGTGATTTTTACTGTTGTATAGAGGATCTCTGGGGGAAGGTTTCGATATATTTAATATTGAACTCTGATGAAAGCAAGCCGAGTGGAAACGGGCTCTTTGAAACTCGAAGAAAATAACGCCACGCAAACATTTTCCCAGCTTATGCTGCCTAAGCAGTTTAAAATATCTCCAAACTAAAATATGCGTGTGAATTGTTAAACAAAAAAGAAAATTCTACAAAAGAGTCCCGAAGAACAAATATCTACTGTATATTTGAAAGTTCGCCCACCATAGCAGTTATTTATTAACAATAGGAACCCTGCACTAGGTACGGAAAAACATTCCATAACTGGAGAATAGCACAACATAATTTTTAGTTGGTTTTCACTGTTGCCTAGAGAATCTTCCAAGGAAGGTTTTCGTGTATTAAATATTGAACTGTGATGAAATAAATCCGAGCAGTAGCGATTTCTGCCAGACAACTCGACGGAAGTGACGCTATACGAACAATTTTTCGATCTACGCTACCTATACCATCAACTATATCAACAAATGATGTAAATATGTAAGAATTGGTGAGCATGAAAAGTTATCGAAAAACGTCCGAAGGATTATATACCCTGTGCTGAAAAGTTTGCCCACAGTAAGCTTTTATGCTTGGTAACAGTAGAAAACCTGCACTAGGTACGAGTACATCTTCAGAGGATCGAATTAAGACTATAGAAACCGTTCAAAATGTCCTCAAACTATGTGCGTAAGAATTATCCAAGGTTTGAGGATGTTAACCTACGGATCACGATGAATGGCAATCCAATTAATAATATCTGCTTTGCTGATAATACCGTTGTATTAGCCAGTAACTTGCTGATCTTCAAATTATTATTAATAACATGGTAAGGATCAGTGCAGCTTTTGGACTGTTCGTGAATATTAAGAAGATCAAGCTGATTGTATTTTCAAAAACACCTAAACAGCCGTTGACTCCACAGCATAGACGTGCACGCCCGGCATGGTGCCGGGCTAGAGCGACTTGGATGAGGGAATGGCGGAACGTCGTGTTCTCCGATGAGTCACGCTTCTGTTCTGTCAGTGATAGTCACCGCAGACGAGTGTGGCGTCGGCGTGGAGAAAGGTCAAATCCGGCAGTAACTGTGGAGCGCCCTACCGCTAGACAACGCGGCATCATGGTTTGGGGCGCTATTGCGTATGATTCCACGTCACCTCTAGTGCGTATTCAAGGCACGTTAAATGCCCACCGCTACGTGCAGCATGTGCTGCGGCCGGTGGCACTCCCGTACCTTCAGGGGCTGCCCAATGCTCTGTTTCAGCAGGATAATGCCCGCCCACACACTGCTCGCATCTCCCAACAGGCTCTACGAGGTGTACAGATGCTTCCGTGGCCAGCGTACACTCCGGATCTCTCACCAATCGAACACGTGTGGGATCTCATTGGACGCCGTTTGCAAACTCTGCCCCAGCCTCGTACGGACGACCAACTGTGGCAAATGGTTGACAGAGAATGGAGAACCATCCCTCAGGACACCATCCGCACTCTTATTGACTCTGTACCTCGACGTGTTTCTGCGTGCATCTCCGCTCGCGGTGGTCCTACATCCTACTGAGTCGATGCCGTGCGCATTGTGTAACCTGCATATCGGTTTGAAATAAACATCAATTATTCGCCCGTGCCGTCTCTGTTTTTTCCCCAACTTTCATCCCTTTCAAACCATTCCTTCTTGGTGTTGCATTTGCTCTGTCAGTCAGTGTATTTTGGGACAGTAGGGAGTGAGCATTGCGATCCCAAGAACGAAATCTTATCCAAGATTGAGTAAGTCAAAAATTTGTTCAAACGTATGAGGGCCCTGTTCACCAGTAGAGATCTCAACATTCCGCTCCGAGTTCGCATGTTGCGATGCTTTGTTTTCCCTGTTCTTCTGTATGGATTTGAAGGCTGGACACTCTGTCATTTGCTGGAGAGGCGGAGTGAAGCTTTCGAAATACTTGTACAGAAGAATGCTCCGAATATCCTGGGTAGAAGGGAAAACTAATGAGGAAGTTGTCAACTTGTTAAATAAGTAGGAAGAGCTTCTAACATCCATCAAGAAACCACAGTTCAGGTACAGTGGGCGCATCATGGGAGGTGAACGATACGAACTTCTGCAACTAATCTTCGAGGAGAAAATTAAAGGGAAACAATCGGTGGGGAGACGGAGAAACTCTTTAGGCTAAAGACCTGCGACGCTGGTATGGACGAACTTCTCTTGAAATTTTTCGAGCCGCTGATTTTTTCCTAGGGGCTTTACATTGCACCGACACAGATAGGTCTTATGGCGGCGATGTGTTAGGAAAGGCCTAGGAGTTGGAAGAAAGTGGCCGTGGCCTTAATTAAGGTACAGCCCCAGCATTTACCTAGTGTGAAAGTGGGAAACCACGGAAACCCATCTTCGGGGCTGCCGACAGTGGGATTCAAACGCACTATCTCCCGGATGTAAGCTCACAGCCGCGCGCCTCTAACCGCACGGCCAACTCGCCCGGTGAGCCGCTGTTTTGCGAGTTAGCATAATCAATTGGATCGCCAACCTTCATAGTAAGACGGCGTCCTAAGGAGAAGAAGTTGACGATCAAAGATATTCAAATCTATTTCACTGCAGTCTTAAACTGATGCACTTTTTAGTTCTACTTAGCGACTTTTTCCTTTTTTACGAAACTGAAAGGATACAATATTCCTTCGATTCGCGTAACCTGGTAGGCGCGGGTGGAATTCAGAGTAAAATCCAGTAATGTATACATTTAAAATATGTGAGAAAAGTGATTTGTGCTGTGGCTTATCTACTGACATTCTACTCAGATAGCAGAGGCTATATACCAGTGTGAAATTTCCACCTGAAAATCTCGCTTTATATTCTAGGTGGAAAAAAGTAGAAGGTTGTATTAGACAAGTGGGATCGCCACTGCCTTCTTACTGGCAACTGTTGGAATCCTGATGTGGTATTAGGAAATAACCACCTCGTCTCTCTTGTTGGGAAGTGGTGGTGGTAGCGGTGGTGGTGGTGGAAGTGAAGATGATTAAGAGGAAGTACAACTGGGCAACTATCGTCTTTGTATGTGATTCTAGGTAAAACTGGGATCCCGTGGCTCTGATCACGATGTCAACCATAACATAGAACTTAAAGCTTACTTGATTTTAAAATCTATATTAATAAGAGTTTTGTCTGTACATTGCTCAGAATTTGAAAACCATGGTATTTCTGTATCGGTCATGTCCACAGTAACAAGGAAATGCACTTTTTACTTTTCCGTAATTTCTTTCTGTCTGTCTGCCTGTCCGTCCGTCTGTCTATCTGTATGTATGTATGTATGTATGTATGTATGTACACGCATCACGAGAAAACGACTGAAGAGAATTTAATGAAAATCGGCATGTGCAGTCGCGGGATGAGCCACTACAATCTAGGCTATAAATCATTTCATTCACACTAAGTGAAATGGTGGTTTAGAGGAGGGCCTACAATTTTGTTAGTGGTTTTATCGATAAATAATACATAACTAAAGTTATATAGAATTAAATTTTCGATCATTTATATCATACATTGTTACCGTACCGGCTTTGATAACACAGATACTCATGAATTTGTATTTTTGTTGTAAGTCTATATCAGCGCCGAGCCTCGAGAAAATGGGTTAACAGAATTCAATGATAGTCGGTATATAGAGCCGGAGAATAAGAAACTACTGTCTAAGTTATAAACATTTTTATTCACCCTGTATGAAATTGTAGTATAGGGGAAGGTGTCTAAAATATAATTTTTAAATACCTATGTTATTGGTCATATCGAAAAGAACTACATAACAAACGTTAGAGAGGATACAATTTCCGACCATTTATGTTTTATTCAATTTTACCGTACCGACTATGATAAGAGTGGTATTTCAGAGTCGGAAGAAAACTAAATGTGAAGGCCTACAATATTGAAAGAGCATAACATTGATCAATATTGACCATTGTTTGTGGTGATGTTCTTTGTCAATCAATCAATACTGATTTGGATTTAGGGCAGTCGCCCAGGTAGCAGATTACCTACCTGTTGTTTTCCTAGCCTTTTCTGTCTCTTATGCTGCCGCTCATCTCCGATAGATGGTATTACTGCTGCGTACTAAGTATAACAGTCTGACTGAATATTGGCGGGAAATCGCTGGGGAGTTAGAAGACCTTCTTCTTTAGCACGTCATTCCTCTGGTTCACACATTTTCTGATACCGTACTGCTGGTACGTAACTCACTGGTTCATTATAGTATTCCAGCTATTCGAACCCTACTCTGACGCGCTGTTTTGAATGAGCAGTGTGCACTCTTAAGACAGAGGCTCACTTAGTAGTAGTAGTAGTAGTAGTAGTAGTAGTAGTGGTAGTAGTATGACCTGGTCTAGAATGACAATTTAGGCATATTCCAAATTATAGCACCACAATTCACTAAATAACTCAAAATTCAACCCTCAAAAGAGACGTTTATTAAAAAGAGCTTCTTCCTCTTCACTTTTATTAAAATTCTACATTCATTTTATTCAAAATTAGCAGTGAAGAGGGGGTTTCTCCTCTGGATTGGAGGAAAATATTGCATCCAAGTCAGATAGATTTTTCTGCCGCCAGTGAAGTGAATTAATATTTTCCGACTCATCGGGTACTCCTAGGAAACAGATTAGTAAAAGGGCATTGTTTTTGCCCTGGGACTCTCCACTATTCGAACCCTCCCCCCAATCCGAAAAAATATTAACAGTGTTCATGGATCACGACTGTCTGCGGCCTGGTCATTCCAGCTCTGGAACTTTAGACTGTTCGATCGGCAGCGTAGTGCTGTTTGTTAAAAGTGAGAAAATGTGTGGTTTTTCATTTGGTCGAGTATTTCATGTAAAATCATTGCTTTTACTCGCGCCATTCCTACTGACGTCATTGGAATGTCCTAAGTTCATTTCAGTTGGGAAAACTACTAAGACAGTCTTTCTGAGGATGTAAAACGGCAGGTGGAGAGTGAGTGTCTGCCATTATAATGCAATTCCTCAACCTGATTGTGACTGATGATAGGCAAGCGAGCCTACCATTACAATGAAAATTCCCTAACGCAGTCTTCATATGAGAAAAGACGTTTAGTGATTTCTCCGTCGAGTTTCCAGGGTAAAGTTAGGAGCTATGCAATTTAATACAGTCTTGCTCACAACGTGTACACTACCTAACCTATAATTCTGTATACCAGGTAGAATTCCGTTGCGAAGCACAGGTACTTCAGCTAGTCAAATATAAAATCAACGAGGTTCTAGCTTCTCCAGAAATAATCTATGATAAGTTGGAGAAAGTTAATTTGGTATTTTATGCTATGGGGGCGTTTCATTCTCTATAGTGTATAACCTAAGGCTGGTTACACACACGGCGGATTTTTCCGAGCGGATTATTTTGGCCGAAGATTTAACCGTCGCCCCTGGGCAGAAAAATTTCCGTCGTACGGGTAGGTGTAGTTTAGTTTCTGAAACCAACTCACTTCCTAATCAGATGTTCAAATTATTGATTGCTTATGTAGTTTGAAATGAACAGAGAGCATCTTCCAAAGTTATTGTTATTCCATCGTCGAATGAAAAGGAGAAGGAAAAGTCGACTGATTTGTGTTCATCCAATTAATGAAAGGAGAGATGAAGTTGGCACTTTCTACACGTTATTTTAAGAGTTGAGGCAGGATGACAAGAAATTCTTCAATTATTTCAGAATGTCGATGACTTGCTTTGACGAATTACATGGCCGGTTGAAATGTACCATTTAGCGCAAAAATACCAAAATCAGCAACTGTATTCAACCAGTAGAAATGTTGACAATAACACTGAGGTATGTGCTAATAACTTACAAAGTTGAAAATAATATAGGATAAAATAAGAAGCAGGGATAATTATCTTCTAAAGATCTGTATTAAGAAACATTCTCAAGAATATATGAACTACAATAATACAATACAATAATACACTCCATACTTTTACAACTATATATGTACATCCATTGTACTTGACGAATTGAAGTAACTTGGTGTAAAACATCTTTCACTTTCTTCTTCGCCAACGAGCTCGGCAAAATGTCCAGCTACTGTGGTTTGTGGGTTGTGCTCTTGTGATAGGTGTGGAGCCAGAGTTGTGTATGTTCGAGAATTTTTTCTTGGTTGGCATGGTGGAGTTGTTAGTTCGTTCTGTGTGTAAACAGAGGGAGCTAATGGTGGGTCGTAAGGTGGGAGTTGTGGAGGATATGAGTAATTTGGAGCCATAGGGAAAGGTGGTTGAAGTGGTTGTGGAAAGGTTTGTGGTTAGGGATTGTAATACGTTGGTTGGATATGTTTCTGCAACTGTGAAGACGAATATGTACTGTATCCTTGATAGTGATGAAGTGCAATGTTTTGATTCTTGTCATGATTCTTGATATTGGAAACTACGCTAAGAGGCTCCACTTGGAAATGAAGCCACTCATCGCTGTTAAACTTCTCCGTATGGTGAAATAGACTGTTAAAGAAGGACATTTGGTAGTTCGGTGATTGTTTTTGACTAAAGGCTTTAAAATTTCAAAATCTACTTCATCCATTTTCTTGTGTTTCCTCCGTGGTTGACTAGGAAGTGCTGTTCCCTTTGTTGCATTAGTTAGGCCTTCTTCTTGCACTGTGTTATCTGTTTGTTGCGACGTGCCGTCATTGTTCTCTTCTACAATGAAACTCTCTGTGTTTTCTGCGTCTAGGTATATTTTCTTTAAAACCTGCAGTTCGTCATTGCATATGTATTTTCGTTTCCTGGTAGCTTGTGAGCCATTAAGTTTTCTTGCATTTAGCATGTTTTTCACCCTTGGCGAAAGCGTCACGTACATGTTTCCAACGTTTCATCACTTCATTACTTGCAAATAAATATGTAGCCTACCGTCTAAATGACATTGACTTTGCAATTATTTTTTAAAATTTTCAGATACCTAGCAAGTTGATGTACATTCACCGACCCTCATTATTCCTTTCAAGTAGGAATCTCAACGGTAAGGATGTTAGTTATGATGCTTGTCAAGTAGTGTGGGAGGTTATGAGAAATGAACGCATACCTCCCCTTACGAAAGAAACGTGGGAATCAGTAGAAAATGGATTTGAACCCAAAGCAAACTTTACCCATTGTATAGGGGCAGTAGATGGGAAACACGTCCGCATCGTGAGTCCAATAAAAAGTGGGTCTATGTATTTTAATTATAAAGACTACCATTCAATTGTGGTAATGGGCATTGCAGATAGTAAGTACCGATTTATTTTCGTGCATGCTGGTAGTTATGATAAGGACTGTGACTCATCGATATTTAAACAGACTCAGCTGTGGAAATCAATAGAAAGTAGTTTGAAAAATCTACCTGATGTCTAACAGGCACAAGAAGTCCGAAAGTGCCATACTTTTTTGTTAGTGACGCAGCATTTGGGCTACATAAATATTGTATACGGCCTTATGGTGGGAAACCTTTAACAGACGAAAAGAGAATCTTCAAATATCGGTTATGCCGAGCAATAAGTCACATAGAATGTGCCTTCGGTATCCTTAGCAACAAATGGAGAATATTCCATCGACCCTTCAATGTCCAACCACAATTTGCTAATGATATTGTTAAAGCCTGCATTATTCTTCATAATTATGTAAGAGAGAGAGACGGTTACATTGTTGATGATACAACGTCAATTGTAGGAATGGAAGATATACCAGGAGAGAACACTACAAGAGGAGGCTTCAGAGCAAACGATGTGAGAAACATTCTGTGTAGATACTTCGTTTCAAGTGTAGGAAGGGTTTCCTGGAAGATATCCAAGGTGCAAGGATATTTTCGAAAGCTTTTTCTTGTCATAATTTTTTTTCCAATTGTAAAACAACTCTAAACTATAGTCTTAACGCTAGCAATAAGATACAATCATAATTAAAATACCCAAGCATATATTAATATTTTTAAATAAACCCTTCTTCCAATTCGCAATGAGCAAAATTTATTTACAATTTATAAATCCGAGTTTTGACTTGACAATTTCTCAATTTTGAATAATAATAATAATAATAATAATAATAATAATAATAATAATAATAATAATAATAATAATAATAACAATAGGAACGACGTGCTCAGAAATACGTTTTCAATTGAACTATTCGAATAATCAGAAGAATATGGATTTACCAAAATATTGTTCCTTCCGTTTTCTTCCATCTGGTCGAAGTCACTTCGAAATTCAACGCACATTTCACGCTAAGCGTTTCTCGTAGTATTTCGGTCCTTGAAACTGTCCAGTGTTTTATTCCATAGAACTGGTCTTGCTTCAATTAATGAAATGATAATTTCATTATCAATCATGTCAGTCGTGTTTACGAAATGATACGACATTCACGATAAATAAACGATGTTCACGCTATATACTTCTGCTAATGTGAAGTTCAAATCGCACTGCCAGCAGCTGGAGCGGTAGACAATCCGCTGTGTGTGTAAACGCGCATTTGGTCACGTAGGCCACTAGTTCAAGCCTGGCGTTAAAACTTCCGTCAGCTCCAGTGGCACCCAACAGCTGCACAGCGATTGCCAACGACAAATTTACCGATCGGAATTTTTTACGTCTAATGTGTAAGCTCTAATGTACGGCAGCGACGTTAATTTATCCGCTCGGAAAAATCCGCCGCGTGTGTAACCGGCCTAAGGAATGCCTAGTTGAGACGACGGTAAAGGTGTGCTTCGTATTGCCGGAAGGACGTTGGTTAGATTCCCCTTAAGCAAATCTAATAACTCAGGAAGGCTTTTATCGCTTGTTCAGAGGTACATCGCTCCAGCCTTCATGAGAAATGAGTAACTGGTGTATTATTAGAATAATGTAGGCCGAACTCAGGGTAACCACTTTATTCCATGGAGTGACCTGGTCATGAGTAATGTAAGCCCTTTTCCTACACTATTCTAGGCCACTTCATAGCTTTTACGGAAAAGACAAGAAGTCACACGACCCTCCACCTCTTTTCAATCAGCAGATACTGTAGCTAAACATGGCTCTTTACAGCAATAGCTGTACAATTATTCTCTGCCTATTAAGTCTTCATCCCAGAGTCTGGTTGGATCCTCTGTAAAAACCGATGGTGGTGACATAATGAGGCGAATAAGACATGATGAAAATTGAAGGCGTGTGCCATTCATTCTTTCCTCAAAGGGCCAACAAGTGCTACTGCAGCACGACCGGCTCTATGAGAAGCACCTTTTATAACATTCAAATGCATAGAGCTGCGAAAGTTGTTAGTTAGCACTGTCCATACCTCAGCAGCTGTCAGAGTCATACATGAGATAGAGACTCCACCCTGGATTGGGCAAAGTGAAAGATGTAAAATGACTCATTCATCAGGAAATATCAACAGAATAACGATTATTTTCAGTCTTGGGACACCAAATGGAATTGTAAGATTCAAAATTAAACCCTAGGATTCCAATAAATTAAACCTTTAATTAATACATTACCAATGCAATTTTAATAAACAATCGCAAACATCAAAGGAACGCTCACCGTTGCATGTCTGTAACCAATATCTACATTTATGATCAAACGACCAGAGGAAGCAGGGAGATATTTAAATGCTGGTTAGGTCAATAAAATATTTAAAGATACTAATTCATTATACGGATATGTTCTTGTGTTATCGATGATCCTGCTGCTTAGAGAGGTGTGTCACGACACACATTTTCTTCCTGAAATATAATGCTGCTTTGTTAACGTTCCCTAGAGAGCAGTGACCTCGAGGAGCTTCTTCGTCAATCAAATTTGTCGGACAAATTCTACTACCGTATTGAGAACTGTAGTGAAGTAAAATTGTGGAAACTTCTCTTTGTGTTCGTTATAACTTTAATATATTGGATACTCACACTGATAGAAGTTTTCTATAGTTGATGTCGTTATCTATATATATATAAAAGAACATGTCCTGACAGACTGACTGATTCATCATCGCCGAGCCAAAACTACCGGACATAAAGAAAGGAAATTTTGAGGATTCATTTATATTATAATGTAGGTGTTCGCTAAGAGAGGATTTTTGGATATTCCGTCGCTAAGAGGATGAAAACAGGGGGTGAATTTTTAAAATGAGTGTATCTACGTCTCAAAACTTTAAAAGTTTTCAGATGTAAAAATTGGTATTTATAATCTCCTTTAAAAATAAAGAAAAGTGAATTTTTTGTTTTCGGAAAATCCCACTAGGAGGGGTGAAAAAGAGTGAAAAATGGGCTCAGTACCTTTAATGAGGATACTTATATGTCAGAAACTGAAGTTATTACAGATCTGAAAATTAGTATTTACCGTAGGATCTCCTTTAAAGATAAAGGAAAATCCAAATGAAGGGGGTTAAACAGGAGTAACAAATGGAGTGAATTTTTAGAAAGACTATATCTATCGTATATCTCAGGAACGTAAAATGTTACAGACGTAAAATTGGTATTTGGAATCTCCTGTAAAAGTAACGAAACTGAGGTGATTTTTTTTGGAAACTCCACTTAACGGAAACTAAAAAGGGGGGTGGCATTTTAAAATGAGCATGTCTACAGAAGTGAAAAATTGTATTCTTAATCTTTACTAAAAGTCAAAAACATGTATTTTTGTAAATGTAAAATGACTGAAAATGGAGCTGAATGATTTTATTAGGATACTGATATCTCAAAAACTGAAGATCTTACAGACGTGGAAATTGGTATTTGGAATCTCCTTTAAAAATACGTATTTCCTGTTTTCGGAAATCCACTTAGTTGGGGGGAGAATTGAAAAATTATTTGAATTATTTGTATTATTTGTATTATCTCAAAACCAAAAGATGGCGCAGACGTGAAAATTGGTATCTGGAATCTACTTTAAAAGTAAAGAAACACGTATTCCTTTGATTACGGAAAATCCAATGAAGGGGTGGTGGTGAAAGAATTGAAAAATGTATTGAATTAATACATGAGAATTGTTGCATCTAATAAAAACAGGCGTGAAAATTGGTATTTGGATCTCCTTAAAAAACGCATTTTTGGAATAAAATCATCTTGGGGAGGGGCGGGGGTGAAAAGGAGTTGAATTCCTTTTATGAAGACATATATATAAAGAACGGAAGATGTTATAGTCGTGATAATTGGTAGGTAGAAGATCCTTTACTAATACAGAAACAAGTATTGTTTTCGGAAATTTCACTTTAGGAGGGGAGTGTGAATGGAAGTGAAAAAAGTGAATTTTTTTTATGGGGATACTTATATCTCAAAACCGAAGGTAACAGACGTGAACAAGGGTATTTGGAATCTCCTCTAAACATAAAGAAACATGCCTTCCTTTTTACGGGGGGGGGGGGGGGAAGCAACCTAACGGCTGTGCGGTGAAAAAGGAGTTGAGACCAATTGATTTTATTGTCCATAATGTACTTGATTCTGATCATAAACCGATCATTTTTAAATCTTTCCTGGGTTCGTTTTCAAGAGCCATACTGTATTTTCCTTTGGAGAACTTAACGTTAGATTACAGTAGATTTTCCTGGCATGTAAAAAAATGTAAACACATTTGAAATAAACGATGGGGAGGATATTGACTCCGCAGTTGTTCACCTCTATAATAAGGTACATAATGCACGGAAATGTATCATTCGTATCACCAGAAATCCCGCACAATTGCCTACGCGCGACAATGGTGCTGGTCACGTTGTCAGCAATGACAATGGCAGCAGATGTAATTTTCCGCCAAGTAGCGGTCTTGCGTCTTGCTGCGGCGTCCGGAATAATAATAATAATAATAATAATAATAATAATAATAATAATAATAATAATAATAATAATATTCTGGACCGTCGCTGGAAACAGGTCCTGACCTGGAAATGACTATGAATGCAGTCCGGCCGCGGGTTCAGTACCGCCAAGGCACCCAAGACGACACCAAGCCGGATCTCCTTAAGGATTTGATCCATATTAAAAATGCTTATAGGAAAAGATGGCATAGATGTAGGGACCGAACTGACTGGGTGTAATACCTGGAGTGCGCACCTGTCGGTTCGCATCCGGGAGATACTGGGTTCGAACCCCACTGTCGGCAGCCCTGAAGATGGTTTTCCGTGGTTTCCCATTTTCACACCAGAAAAATTGTGAGGATGTACCTTAATTAAGGCTATGGCCGCTTCTTTTCCATTCCTAGGCGTTTCCTGCCCCATCGTCGCCATAAGACCTATCTGTGTCGGTGCGTCGTAAAGCAAAATAGCTAAAAAGGAATACCTGGTGCTAGCACGGGAAGTACGAAATCGATTGCTGGAAAGAAAGGTTGAAAAATGGGAGGAAGTTTGCCGTAATCTCTAAGAAAAGGAGTCAGATCGCAAATTTTGGCGGATTCTCTCAGAAAACGAGTCAGATCGCGAATTTCGGGGGTTTACATATAAAACGTTAAGCATTCAATTATAAATTTCAGTATAATACCGTAGCGAAGTACGTGTATCTTGCTAGTTAGGAATAAGAAAACTTAGTTATCAAAATGTTTACTATTGCTTACTGAGAATGTTTATACATTATTTGTGGTTATTTTGCTAATAGGAATGATATGAATGCAGATACATATGGATCCACATGGTGTTTGAAAGAGGGTTCGGACGGTAGAGCGCTGGCCTTCTCTGACCAACTTAGCAGGTCCGGTGGTATTTGGAGCTGTTTAATACGTCAGCCTCGTGTCAGTATGTTTAATGGAAGGTTAAATAACTCCTGAGTGACAAAATTCCATTTCGTCTTGTCGGTGTCTCTTTAAACTGTTAAAATGTTAGTGGGACGTAAAGTCAATTACTTTATTATTTATTATTATATCGTCGCTGGAAAGGTAAAAGGTTGTATTCCACAAAGCTCTTCCTATCAATTATTCTCCTTAAGACTGGTCACGCCTCCCAGCCACGTATGGATATGCAGTCCATCAGAACAAATTTAGTTGTGTTCATTTTCCTATGCCCATGTGTAAAGGAAAATGAACCTTACAGTGCCGTACTGTAGGAATGTACGTTTGCATTACGTATTTACGCACTCCTAGTGTACAATGCATGTAAGGTTCATTTTCGTTTAGTCGTCGACATAGGAAAACGAACACAACGGACATTGTTCTGATGGACTGCGTATCCATATGTGGCTGGGAGGCGTGACCAGTCTTAAGGAGAATAATTGATAGGAAGAGCTTTGTGGAATACAACCTTTTACCTTTCCAGCGACGATATTATTCATTCTCCGTTAGGGTCTTCTAGGAATCCCGAGACAATTTCAATGATTCATCCGTTTTTTTCCTTCTTCCTCCTATAATACACCTTAATCGACTCACTATGCCTCCTTTTCCTCCCCTCAGACCAATTTGAGCCTGTTTTCTTTCCCTCGCGAACTTGGAATCCTTCCATTTTTAACACTTTTTTTCAAAAAATCTCTCTCTCTGTTGCATCTTCTTCCCTTATGTTGTTTTCTTCCAAATGTTTCTTGACTTCATGAATCCAGGTTATTGTCGTTGACTTCTTGTTCCAAAGATATTTGAAAATCCGTTTGGTTAACCAGCTGTCATCCACTCTGTATAGATCTCCAATGATATCAATCCCCTTTTCCGCTTTGTATCTGTTATCTTTTCTATGTTCCGGTATATTTAATCATTACTTCTTGATTTCCAGAGTTCTGTAGTTCTTAGCGGACCGAGTACAATTCGTATATTTTTCCTTTTCAGTACTTCCAATTTATTCAGCTTGTAATTAAGTACTAGACATTCACTCTCGTAACTTATAGGCATTCAGCTTTGACTACTGTGTTGAAGTGATGTATTTTGAGGTTTTATATCACCTTTTTTGTTGTAAATATTCCTAGTTATACCGTGTGCTCTTTCCATCTTGTGAATCCTTTCTTCTACAGCGGATTCTTCCAAACCATTTTCTTGACTTGTTTCTCCCAAATATTTGAATATCTTTACCTACATTATTCGACCAATTTCTGTTACTAGATATTCTGGAGCACGTTATATATTTGACACAATTTTTTTTTATCAACAGAAATTCTTAAACCTGTTCTGTTGGCTATTTTTCGAAGGGATTGACTGCATTGCTGCAGTTTTCATGTTTTCTGATTGTATGGCAAAATTATCTGCATATGATAGACAGTTTATTTCAACACCTCTGTTCTTTCTTTTCAGTGTTATTGGTGATATATGTTGTGTTCTTTCAGTTTTTCATTCCATTATTATTTTTATGTCTGTCTGTTAGGTCATCAGCCCAGAGGCTGGTTGGATCCTCAAATAGCACCACCAAAGGTTATGCGGTTATAAGGAAACCGCAAAAACCAATGGCAGCATCAAAATGAGGCGTACTAGGCAAGACGAGGAGTGAGGTAGTTTGCCATTGCTTTCCTCACTGGGTCAGAAAGTGCTATTGCAGCACGACTGACCCTATGAGCAACACCTTTCACAACACTCTGATGCACTAGTCGTGCTCTGAATGCCATTACTCAGCACCACCCATACCCCAGCAGCTTCCATATTGTCACAGCCATGGATGAGACTGGGACTTCGGTGAAAGCTACACCTTACTCTGGCCTGTGCCAAGAGATGGATACAAAAGTACTGTATCCATCAAGAAATGGCAGCAAGCAAATTATTTTTATAACAAGAAGTTGATTAAAATTGTAAGGGATAAAATGGAACAGTAAAGCTTCCCAACTTTAGGAGTTAACGTTATACAAGAGAAGCCGCACTGCTCCACAACATTCGTCTGAAATAGGTCAGATAACGTGTCTTGATATAAAATTGCTCCACGCTCTGCCCTGAAATGTATTTTTTTAAGATTTCTATGATCTGTTAATTATGTGTCAAGTGAAATTTTTTGTATTGTTGGTTGGTATTTGTGCACTATTTTGTACTTTTAGAGTTACTGTGTGTTTTATTTAACGTTTTAGTATTAGATGATTTTTGTTTCGCGTGGAGATTTTCCCTTGAGAGAGCCCACATTGTGTGGGAAGTAGTAAGTTGATCTTTTCAAATAAATAAGTAATTGTATGTGTTTACACGTCGTTCTATGGTTATGATGTACACTGTTACTGGGATTGTCACCTATTAGCTCAGCGAACTCGAAAACTGTGAATTCAACACCATTCTCGGTCATTTAGGACATTTTCTTTCTCAACCCTTCTAACTCGCATGCTCATGGAAGTTAAACTTCAACTTAAAGGACACAGTGTGTCACAGTTCGCCTCAGTGACCCCAAAATGAAGGTATTGATTCGTCACAAATATTGCTCATTTTTGATGATTTGTACATGTCACTCCTTCCAAACCTCTTAGGGGTGTCTTGTATTACCCCCAAAGTATACCAAAGTATTTTGCTGCAGGTAATAAGTCATATTTGTGTGAAGGTCAGCATAGAGTTATGCTGTAACATACACACATACATAATCTCGGTCTTTTTGGACATTTTCTTTTTTCACCCCTTCTCACACACCCCATGCCGATGGTGGATGATCTTGGTCTTAAATGCCATTCACTATTCATCCCAGAAACCCAGAAAACTAGGGATTCAACAATAATACAAGTTAGTGTCGATTATTTTTATATACCACACCCTCCCCACTCCAATTCTAGGGCTGCTAGGCGTGTCTTACTCCCAAGGTACTTCTCTCTTGATAGTCTTGTTTGTCAAGTTTAATTGAAATTGCAGGTTTACTTATAGTCACCGTCATTTTTAATCGTTATCTGCTTTAAGTAATATATTGCACCTTCACTGTATAATGCAATCCGCTAAGTAAAGGACATATTACGGGCAAGGATAAGCCTTCGCTTGCAATTATTGAACTGGATATTTAATGACTTGCTTTTATTATTTTTCAAATTTGACTCAACTGCGAGACCCGTGAATGCGTCATTATTCACCGGCAGGTGATTTTGGAAATAATAAAAAACATGAAGCAAATCAGTCCAGCAGAACGGACGGACAGACAGGATAAAGCGTTTTTAGTAAACTTTTTAAATATTATAGATTCTGGTGAGAGAAATTTAAAATTTCCACTAGATCCTCGGTGGCTTATTTCAATTCAGTCAGACGTGAATTTCTTCCATGGACTTTCTGAGACGACAAATACCTCATCGTGCTAATAACAGCATCAGAAGTCAGCATTGTGTGGAGCCTTACCTTTCATCTCTTTCATAAGCTAATATTACCGCGAATTAACCGAGCTAGTTGACCGTGCGGTTAGATGCATGAAACTGTGAGCTTGAATTCGGGAGATGGTGGGTTCGAACCTCACTGTCGGCAGGCCTGAAGATGATTTTCTGCGATTTCCCATTTGCACACCAAGCAAATTCAGAGGATGTACTTTAATTAAAGCCAAAGCCACATTCATACTACCCTATCCCATCGTCGGTGTGACGTAACACAAACTGTAAAAAAAATTAAAATGCAAAACTGGAACAGGTAGATTATTTCATGCATTTGGGATTATTTTCTCCAGCAATGGTAGTATATTATGTAAAGTTGAATCAAAACTAATGCAATTAGCTAGCAGTAGCATTCAATGGTTCTGTAAGAATGAAGTGAGTTCTCGGACTAAAATATACTTACATCGGTCTGTTTTCAGACTGAAATGGCTGTACGGGGATGAAAGATGGGTGGGATTAGGATATCTTATATCCATAAGTTGGAAGTAACAGACATTAATTTTGAGATAAAATTTGCTGGTACTAACAGATGCAAAGCAAAGCAAAAGCAAAGTCACCTCCTTACAGGCCATGAAGGCCCTTGGAGGAGTGGAAGGTAAAAGCTTCTACCATTCTTAACCTCGGTACGTGATGGGGTAGAGTGATTAGCTCTACGCCCGGCCGCCTTTGCCCCCAGGAATTAACCTGGTACTCATTTTTGGTGTAGGCTGAGTGAACCTGCGGGGTACTAACAGATGGCAACTGCGAAATGTAGTCTGCAGTAGGAGATAAAGGAAAAGTTAGGAATAAACTTATGAGGGAAGCATTATGCGTAATACGGCTTCGATGATAAGGTCATGTAAGAAGAGTGGAGGACGATATGTCAACTAGGAGAAAATGGACGTGGTTCTAGAGGTAATTTTCTTGTTCGATCAATTAATTTTAAGATAAAATGCCTGGGCAAGGTGTACTGAATTCTACACGATAACGCAGAGATGAAAGTATTATCAACAGGAGTGAGGGATCACTTAAAATATATTGTTTCCTAAATATTCCAGATGGGCAATTTGAAATAACGTGAACGGTTTTTATATGCAGATCCCATACATCCAACTTTTCAATCAATTCACTATGATATGAACATACATAGAATTGATAATTACGCATTTCTATGAAACACTCATGTTACCCATAAGTTCATGACTCCGTTTGGTTCATTAATGGTCAATTATGGGTTGCCTAGCCGAGACATTAAGGCGTACTCCGCCTACTTGGAAGGAGGTGGGTCCACAACAGGAAATCGAGAAATTTAGAGAAGTGGCATCCACTTCTGGAGAGGCACACAGACCTGTGATTTGTTCAGCACGCGACAGAAATAAAAATTAATTACTGGTAGTAAAGTTGGAACGTATCTACAGGCAGTTCGTGTTCCGTAAAGGCCTTGGAACTCGAGAAGCCCTCGTTAGGATTCAGGTTCTGGTTCAGAGACGGAGAGCGGTCAGTTGACCAGTATTCATTTGTTTGGTGACGACGAGAAGGCGTTCGACAGAGTTCGGCATAATAAAATTATGAACATGCTGAAGGAGACAGGTACAGACGACAAAGATAGCCTTAGGAACCTATATTGGAAACAGAAGGCCCGTGTTCGAGTGTACGCCGACTTACGAATGAAGTCAAAATCAAGTCAGGTGTGATGAAAGGCTGCATACGGGTTTTGCTCCTTTTCAACTTGTAGTCACAGTCCGGCTTCAGGGAGGCTCTGCATGATATAGACAGTGGCCTCAAAGTGAATGAAGTGACTATTAGGATATGCTGACGACACTGTCCTTACAGCCAACAGCCCAGAGACCCTGCAGTAGAAAGTGGTGGTGATGTGTGAAACTTGAACACTAAGAACACTAAGAAGACCATATACATGATAACGAGACAGGGCCCTGTCGCAGATCCCGCTGGGTCAATACAGTTCTGATAGATAAGAAAACGTATCTAGGCAGTGTCGTCGACGATATACTGGTATTATTCCCAGGCCACACCAAATTGTCGAGATCTTGCCAAATTCTGGTCCGATATGATATAATTTACTTGAATATACCTGTAGTATGTTTTCAACAGTTAGGCCTATCTAATTAATTCTCGTTCTTAATTAATAATTTATATGATGTATTGCTTCTGATACGAATAAATAAAATTCCCAGGGGGCAGAGTGCAGCATTGAGAAGTCCAGGGCAGAATTTTACAAGTCTCAGTCAAGTGCTCTGTAGCAGAGAAGTACCATTGCACCTTCGGATTAGGATCGCACGCTGCTCTGTAGCAGAGAAGTACCATTGCACCTTCGGATTAGGATTGCACGCTGCTCTGTAGCAGAGAAGTACCATTGTACCTTCGGATTAGGATCGCACGCTGCTCTGTAGCAGAGAAGTACCATTGCACCTTCGGATTAGGATCGCAGGCTGCTCTGTAGCAGAGAAGTACCATTGCACCTTCGGATTAGGATCGCACGCTGCTCTATAGCAGAGAAGTACCATTGCACCTTCGGATTAGGATCGCACGCTGCTCTATAGCAGAGAAGTACCATTGCACCTTCGGATTAGGATCGCACGCTGTTCTGTAGCAGAGAAGTACCATTGCACCTTCGGATTAGGATCGCACGCTGCTCTGTAGCAGAGAAGTACCATTGCACCTTCGGATTAGGATCGCACGCTGCTCTGTAGCAGAGAAGTACCATTGCACCTTCGGATTAGGATCGCACGCTGCTCTGTAGCAGAGAAGTACCATTGCACCTTCGGATTAGGATCGCACGCTGCTCTGTAGCAGAGAAGTACCATTGCACCTTCGGATTAGGATCGCAGGCTGCTCTGTAGCAGAGAAGTACCATTGCACCTTCGGATTAGGATCGCACGCTGCTCTGTAGCAGAGAAGTACCATTGCACCTTCGGATTAGTATCGCACGCTGCTCTATAGCAGAGAAGTACCATTGCACCTTCGGATTAGGATCACACGCTGCTCTGTAGGCCTATTCTTCATCGTGGTGTACGGAGTCGAATCCTGGACTATAAAGAAAACCACCATGAGAAGATTAGAAGCATGTGAAATGTGGGTCTATCGTCACGTGGTTCGTATAAGATGGGTTCACAGAATACGAAATGAGGAGGTATTGACCAGGATGTGTAAAGGAAAATAACTGTGAAGAGCTGTTAAGACAAGAAGGTCTCCTACTTCGGTCATATGAGGCACATGGAAAATTACAGCCTTGTCCAAATCACTATACAACGGAAGATCAAAGGGAAAAGAGGTCCTGCGGTAGCCCGCACGTCTTAGCTGGAGAGATGAGACAGTCGTTCGGACGAACAACCATCTCGCTATTCATCGCAGCCTACAACAAAACTCTGATAGCCAGAATGATCGCCAACGTCTGATGACGTGCTAGGATCCTTGATCAAATTCTCACCATACATTTACTTCAGATAACATCCCTGCCGATGTGTAATTGCTTACATTTCATTGCCAATATTTTACTAGGTGTGTATACTTTTGATCTGGAGAACTTGGGCTTGATTTTCCACCCGTATCCCAGTATCTCGAGATCAAGTGAGATCTGAGCAGAAGTCGTCTTTAACAGTACGTAAGTGCTCCAGACATTTTTGGGATATATTTGGTGCATTGTTTGCTCTGTGGAGCTGTGGTGGAATGTCGGCCTTCGGATCCCATGATAGCGGGTTCAAACCTGGCAGAGGTAGTAGAAGTTTTGATGGGCCGACAAGTCCATTCGGCACTCCATGTCGTAGCATGATGGCATGTAAAGGATCTCTGGTGACAAATTTGGTGTTAATCTGACAAAATTCATGAAAATTTAGCCATAGACGCCCAAGAAGGATGCGCTTTACTCTGACATCTAGTAGACCTAGAGTAAAACGGAACGGAGAAATTGACGATTAGACAGCCAGATAGCGTCATATTGAAGTGCCTGTACACGGTAGCTGAGGCCATCTGTTAACAAGTATTATATTATTATTACTACGTTATTTATCGTACTGCCTCTTTGATTATTACAGGAAATCTAGTTGTTGCTTTCAGGACTGTTTGCTCATTAATCACGTATGTTAGAGTGCATGGAGATCTATTATACATTCCTGTGTAATTCTATTTCCACATAAAACAGGAGATCCCGACCAGCAGTCAGAGAAACTACAAGTTAGGTCACTTCATTTTACAGCTCAGAATGAACATATGTATACTTGACTAACTGTATATTTAAATTTCAACACAGCGGGTTGTTTTCTTTTTCTTTTTCAGTTTATCGGAATCATGATATTTACACCGTACTCGGTGTATGTTCGAGTTTCTAGACTCGATTTCAAGCTTCACTACAACGGTACAGCTATTCGTTTCACGTCGCACCGACGCAGATAGGTTTTATGGCGACGAAGGGATAGGAAAGGCCTAGGAGTGGGAAGGAAGCAGCAGTGGCCTAATATTAAGGTACAGCCCAACATTTTCCTTGTGTGAAAATGGGAAACTACGGAAAACCATTTTCATGGCTGCCAATAGTGGGGTTCGAACCCACTATCTCCTGGATGCAAGCTCACAGCCGCGCGCCCCTAACCACACGACCAACTCGCCAGGTACAGCGATAATGAACCACAGGGCTATGCATAAACTAGCCCTAGAGCACATACAGTATAGTTCCTTATGTAAGTTATGTATGTTGAGTGCTCATCCCGGAGGCTGGTTTAGACCTCAACAGCTCTGCCATCAGCCGTCATAGGTGGCCCAGGCGTCGCTGAAGAGGCGTAATAGGGAAATTAGGAGTGATGTAGTTCCCCGTTGATCTCCTCACTGAGCCAGAAGTTGCTATTACGTCCCAGACTGGCAAGCCCACTGAAATGCGCGCACCAACGGACCCTATGAGCAACATTTTCACACCATTCATAACAGGGACTGGTTGCATAAGGAACTGCATTACTAGCATCGCTCATACTTCAGTCATTTTTATGTTGTCAAAGCCAAGACTGAGACAGGGGAGTGAAAGTAACACATTCGTTGCAGCCCACACCAGGGGACATAATGCAATAGGTCTCACCAGAAAAAGGCGTAGTTCCTTCTGAGGATACCTTAATTTTCACAAGAGCTAAATTAAATTATTATGACTTATTTATTCAATCTTACCGAAAGTGAGTTTGCTTAAGAACACAGAATATGGCAGTTTTTCTTTCACAGGACGAGTTGGCCGTGCGGTTAGGGGCGCGCAGCTGTGAGCTTGCATCCGGGAGATAGTGGGTTCGAACCCTACTGTCGGCAGCCCTTAAGATGGTTTTCCGTTGTTTCCCATTTTTACACGAGGCAAATGCTGGGGCTCTACCTTAATTAAGGCCACGGCCGCTTCCTTCCCAGTCATAGCCCTTCCCTATCCCATCGTCGCCATAAGACCTGTCCGTGTCGGTGCGACGTAAAGCAACTAGCAAAAAAAAAAGTTTTTCTTTCTTTTACATAGGCCTATTTTAGTTAATAATGCCTAGTAATGCCTGTTCATGACGTAATCCATACAAATGATTTCGAAGTACTGCTACCTAGGATAAATTATATTTGTTATTATATTTTCTTGAACTCACTTTTTCAATTTGAATACCTAGGCCAGTCACATCAATTGTGTTTAGGTCATATTTATCTAAAAGATGGCTCATAGTATTCCTCCATCTCTTTGCCAATTTCTGGTTTCACTCCTCAGGTCTCGAAATGATTAATAGGATCGATAATTTTCCCGACCTTCTTGTGTCGATTGATGATAATTACGTCCATTCGTTGGAAATTTCCATTCTCGGCCAAACAATGAACCTCTTCATAGAGTACGAAGAGCACTGACCAGCAGCTCAGGTAGTTTGTTACGCTGTCTAATTCGTAACGTTTTGCAGTTTTGCCCTTGGAACACTTCCCCAGTACAGGAAAGAGAGTTTCATACTCACTCCAGTGTCTACAGTTGCCTGTACCGGTGTAGCGTCCAACTAAGTATCCTCTTGGTCGTTATTCTTGACTTTCTAGACTGTAGCCGCTACCTTACCGCCAGATAGCTCCTCAATTGTTCTCACGTAGGCTGAGTGGATCTAGGACCAGCCTTCAGGTACAGGAAAGAATCCGTGACCTGATCGGAAATTGAACTTGGATTCTCTCAGTAAGGGGCAGGCTTACTAACTCTATCTATCTATCTAGGTGTTCTGCCTTATGGCAGGTCTTGTCATGGGATGAACCTCTTCCACTGTTGCCTGTCCTGCGCCAAGTTTTTCATGTCCGAATATTTATTTCCTTGGATATTGTCCAACATTTGATATTTTCTCCTTCCTCTTCCTCGTTTGCCTTTCACCATTCCTTCTATTCCTTCTTTCAGTAAACAGTCCCTCCTCAAACAATGTCCGATCCAGTTCATTTTTTGTAACATACTTCGTTCTTCTCCAACTCGTCGTAATACCTCCTCATTCCTTACCCGGTCTTCCCATTTCACTCGTTCTATTCTCCTCCATACCCACATCTCTAGTGTCTCCAATCTTCTCTCATCTTTCTTTCTCAATGTCCAAGTCTCTGCGCCATACAGCGCTATGCTCCAAATGTAACACTTAGCAAGTCTTTTCCTCAAATTTTTGTTTAGTGGTCCACAAAATAATTTTGATTTTTTACTAAAACCTTCTCTAAACGAGGTACAAATAATGGTAAAAATATGCTAATACTTTTACTGTACGTTGAATCCGAGCCACTAATTTCATTTCGGATGCCTTTAAAGTTGTTTTGTCAGTGTTTTCATATCGCACTATATCGGATATTCTTTTGCGTAAGAGAGAAAACTGTGAAATAATCGACCGTGACATCCCCATCATTTACCTAGTGAGAAAATGGGAAACCTCGGAAAACCAGCTCCAGGTCTGCTGATGGTATGGTTCGAATTCACCATCTCCAGAATGCTGGCTAACAGTTACGTGGCACGTACCCGGCAACCGACACGCCCGGTTGTATGCGATTCATCATAAAGTGAAACTAACAACATGAGCGAGTTATTCTCCCGAAAATGACGGATTATGAGCCGATAACCTTCCTTCCACGTGTCCGTCCAGTAGAGCCTACTGAAACAAGGTGAGGGAGAGTCGGTCAGGTGGTCATAATAAATGACAAGTCCAGTGACTGAGCGAGGTCAAGATTTGCTGGCAAGGTCTTCGCTGAGTGGAGTATCCATAGAAATCACTGGAAATTAAGGCCAAGGTTCCGGTTTCGAAGAAAAAAAGTACGGGATCTAGTTTTTAATACAGTTCTACGTGGATATCTTGAAAGCTGTCCGATTAAGTAATATTACTACTTTCTTAACATGGCAAATATTCATCCACGTGGCAACATCAAGGTGAGGTGGACAGGTTGCAGCAAGGTGTTTTTATGGTGAACTCTTCGAATACAGTAGGGTGTCAGGCAAAGGAACCTGTTATTGTCATTGTTTATATTAGTATAAGGGAAGTGTAACTAATTCCTCATCCAAGAATATTATTTGTAATTCTGTGCATGTGTAGAATTTTTAAACAACCGGAAATATTTAATGTACCAGGAATAAATTCGATTTCGTGAGGGAATATAAAATTACTTTTGCCGAAATTATACAATACAAGCAAAATCTGAAACTTTGCACACGGGACATTACAACGACTAATGTCGAACTCAAAAGTCCATATCTTTCTTGTAATGTGGACCCGCATTTATTGAAAGAGGTATATAGAGTCATACAACATACATTTTCGTGGTACTTTAAAAATGTTTTCATTTTTCATAACATGTCTTCAGTAAATTAAAAAAAAATACCGGCTATATGGAAAAATAAGTTTAACACAAAATAATAAACATTTTTCTGATAATAATTGGCCCAGAACCGCTCTAATCCTCTTGTCAGGCTCGTGAATTTACGTCCAACTGCATTAATAGCAGCCCGCATATCTTCTTCTCTCATTGTTTACAACATTTTCTACCCATCTGTATTGATAAAAATTTGATATACTGAAAAATTATTAATCATTTCCAGTCATCATAATACTATGTTGTAACAATATTGTCATCGCACTGTGCTGTTATAAGATGACAAGTGTGCAATTTGAGGGAAAACTTACACTATATGTGGCAATATAAAATAAGAATAATATTTGTTTTATTAAATATAAATAGCTTCTTTCCTGAAGAAAGTCAGAGCAGTAAAAATAAAAGTATTGTAACTCACCAGCCAGCCATATATCCTATTAGATGTGAGAGCTCAGAAAGAAAATAACAGATATCTCGTGGCACAATTTTAGGTTCTAGATAACATTTCGTGATTTCTTTACGTGGTCCTAAACTTCTGACCGGTACTCTACTTGCAAGAGGGAAAAGATTAGTCCTGAAGAAGGCAGGTAATACAAACAAATATATATTTGTACATCACCCTTGTAGATGAGGACAGTCTTAGTCTGCCTCCAGGCGTCAGGGATCCTCTCATGCTGAAGACACATGTTAAGGATGGCGGTGATGAGTGTGGCCTCCGGGTCCAGGGTCTTCCAATGGCCGTTAGCTGGTCTGGTCCGGGGGCTGCGCTCGGTTGAGCTTTGTTACCACCTCGGGTGTTGTGGGGACGGGTCTCCGGTCGGCGACTTCCCCGTAGAGAGTGGTGTCACATGGAGAGGCAGTCCATAAGACCCTGTGTTATCTACTTGTTTCTTGTAGGGATTAGATATGGAATATTAGAATATTTAAGGATTAAATATAACATATGATTTCTTTATCAATGTAAATATAATATTACAGTAGTTTAGATATCGTATTTTAATGATTTGAAACAATGAAAAATAGACACATGTAAACAACTGCCACTGTAATTGGGATTAGAAATCCTGCAGTGCGCAGTAAATGAATAAATGAATAAAAATATATATATATAGATAGAGAAGCATGAATTTCAATTGGTAAAACAGCAACACGTATTTATAAATGTTCACATGTTTTTTAATCAGACAGACTAATGAAAGTAGAATTTTCAAGCTACGAAAACGATATGGGTGGAAAACATGAAATGTTAAGGCAACTAAATATTTTGCGGGAGTACTGACCTGGAAATGGTGGCGCTGACGCAGATGCGGGATTAGTTGATAATATAATCAGCTATATTGGGGATGACACAGAAAGGAGCGTTTGGAGCGGTTGATCTCAACTTACCAAATGTTATTTATTGTATACATTTATTATCGTCTTGTTTTCTATGGCGTGGCTCAGGTTATAGAGCCTGATATTATGCCCAACCACAATACATTGCTTAATTTGTGTTAAATGCTACAACATACTCAAATTGTGTAACTTACAGACTAACTGGAAAATCTTATTCTCTATTTCGTATGATTAATATTTATATGAAGAAACTTTATCTCAGACATGTTCTATAGATTATGTACTCATATGTAAGTAATGTTTGCAACACATTCTTTGAACAGCTGAGTACTAGGAATGTTAACTGGGAAGGTAACGAGAATACAAGAAACATGACCAACAAATGATAAGTTGATCTGGGAAGGACAGCTGGAAAGTGATCACGAAGCTGTTTTTGTCGTAGTTAAAAGCAAATGCGATAGAAAGCATGGTTGTAAAAGTAGGACTATTAGGCAATACCACATGTTTGTTGAGAGAGACATGGGTTAAGTCCTAAAAGGTAATTATGATCAATGGGACATAGTAAACCGTCCATGGGATAAGTTTAAAACGATTGTTCAGTAGTGTGAGGCAGTACTTTTAAAGGTAAGAAGTGGTAAACATCCAATACATTATAACAGAGAAATAAAAAGGTTAAGAAGGAAGTGCAGATTAGAAAGAATTAGACTTAGGAATGGTTGAGGAAGTTAGGAGAAAATAGTGTCATGTCACAAAATGTGTGACGTGTTGTTATCTAGTAGCAGTACCTTGAAAGATGCATAGGCCGTGGATCTGTACATCATGGCCATCCATTAATATTTCTCATCATAGCCTGCACGGTTGCTAAGCAACATCGCGTCCCACATTTTATTGAAAGGCTTGTTAATGATCATTTGATTTTCCAAAAGGGAAATTCAATGATATTATCCATTTTTTTACTATCTGCACGAAGGAGCAATACCAAATAAATGGAGCACCAGTGCACAAAGAGAAGTTCAATAAACATAAAGCGGATTATTATAGGGCAGTTAGGTTTACATGTGTTTTAGTGCTAGTTTCGAGACGTTAGACAGAAGTAATCTCTCATCCCTATTGAAGTTATTCGGTTTTTTTGCATTTCTATGTCTTCTGCATAGTTTTGTGGCGAAAGAGGCTAGTAGCTTGGTTTCATCGAAATATATGAGATGTCTGCAATGTGTTGTGTGTTCGGTTATGGCTGCTTTCGAGAACTCCTTGAAGACGGTGTCTCATAATTTCTGTCCGTCTTGTGGATACGAACCGCCCCATGTCCCCGATGTTGACGCACGGTGGTGTGCATACTCCTTCCCGTTGGAGCTGGTGGTCGTCCCTCACCGGTAGGATGAGATCACGTACTTTATTTCCAGAGTTGAATGGGGTGTGTATATCGTTTCACTCTTGCCAAATCACTGTCACTACCTGCTCCTCTGCAACAATGTCTGAACCATACCATCTTTCTATGAGTCCGTCGTGAAACGCCCTGAGACGTGGCGACGTGAACAATGGCACATTATTCATTACAACGTGTCTATACAATAGTGGAGTGCATTGTTCGAACTTGAGACGAAGCACCAAGACGGAACAAGATGTTCCTTGTTGCATATGCAACCACCATCACGGATGAATGGAGCGTGTAATCTAAAGTGCCTGAGTTTACCAAATCAAAGGCCGGGAATTGGGACGGAAAATGGATGATGGAATGGTTGATTTAACCATTAGTTTTGAACTGAACTTCATCATCCAACATGAATCGATGGACAGCGCTCTGGCTGGAATTCAAGACACTTAACATAAACTAATCAAGAGAGATGGGCCCATTTCTGATATTTGGAAAATGTTCCTGCTTGTGGTCGCCGAAGACAGTCGCCAGACAGTGTAGCCTATGTTTCTTGCGTACAACTCATAAAAACAAAAGTTCGCTAGCGCTTCTCGCCAAGCATTGCCCGGGCGTTTTCAAGTGTGTATCCAAGACTTCCGAACATTCAACAATCTTGCCGGAAAAGGCTTTAAAGAAAAGCTAAGTAAGTTCCTTCGTTACACGGAGAAGCACAGACGCAAGGATAAGATATTTCCTGTTCTCTTTTTAAAAGGCTATTTATTTGGGGCATCGACCTTTGTGGTTCTTTTGCCCCTACTGGCACCATATGATATGAACCTGCGTGTAAATTGAAATGGCGGAATTGTAGAGTGTTATATGTGAGGAAAGGAACATTAAGGACGGCACTAACACCCAGTCCCCAGGCCAGGGATATTAATCATTACAATTAAAAACCCATGACCTGGCCGGGAATCGAACCCGGAGCCGCCATGTGATAGGCGGACGCGTTGCCCCCTACACCGCGGGTCCGGACTATTTCCTGTTCTAGTATACATAGGCTGGCGTATACTGATTTCCATGGTTCCGTGGTGTCGGAAAATTGTTGAATTAAATCTTTCCACGCTAATTCCAGATAGAAGGCAACCCAAAATCACACTTCCTACTTTTTATTAGGGTAAGAACTATTAATATCGGTGTGAAATTTGGCAAAGTAGATATTGTTGATTTTTTATCACATCCTTCCAGCATTAGAATAGTGACAGATAGTGCGTGTACGAGCATCAAGTGGCAAGGTCGAACGAACGTAGCTCGCCTCGCGTTTGAGAAGCAAACTTCGGTCATGGTCATGCTCGACAAGTATGAACCGAGCATGGAGCGTGTTTTTGGTGACACTACTGTACAACAGACCTTACCAATTTATTTTGTCCACCTGTGACTGGGGACGGGGCAGAGTATATCTGTGGCATATCCTGTATGTCATAAAACGTTACTAAAAGGGGCCCCATCGGCTCTCAACTGGGGAGAAGTAATTGTTTACCACGGGGATTTTAGCAGAGTCGGACATTGTTTCCTGTTACTTGCACCGGTTTCCTTAATCAGTCTTTCTTGTCTGATCTCTCTTGGTTTATTTTCTGAGACCTAAGCACGACCTTCGTGATCCTTCCTTTTTTGGAGATAATTTCATTCTTCGAAATGCCGGACATGTTCCTTTATCCTTTCTGATTAATGTTAACAGAGGATATTTTTCCAACTGAATTTCCTCTTAAAACAATGATCCACCAGCGCCACGGGCCAGTCACAGAAAGTATCGCCAAGCATGCAACTTCTGTGCATCAGTAACACTCATCTTAGCCCTATGATATTTACCTATTTCCATGAACGAATAAGGCCAACTGAATGCAAGTTCGATTTCATCAAGGATTGATGTGGGAAGAGCAGCGCGAAACAACTACAGAAGATTGTGAACGGTGGCTTCTGGCAGTTCTTCCAAACGCTTTGTGTACAATAGGAAAAGTATATAGTCGCCATAGGGGATTACTTTGCGAGTAGTTGTGCATTCATGTTCTGAAGTATTCACAGTAAGAAATAATCTTCAAGTTCTCAAACTTTTTGTACCTTTCTCGTATATAGGTGTGTGTTTCTTTATGAGCATGACATGAAGCATCTCTAAGAAATTACAAGCTAATGACATAAAAATATATATCCATCTAGGAAAAGCGTTACATATTGATACTTTAATAGATTAACTTAATACAATAAGCACATTTGATTCAAATAAAGAAAGGAAAGGAAAAATAATTAAATACTGATACTGTATATACACAATAACTAACATAATAAACTACACGAACAAATAAATGTTAAATGGAAATTATTTAATGTTTGACCGAATTGTGGGTATTAGCTGTGGCCTTCACCAAACTCTCCACTGTACATGTAAAAGATAGGAGCTCAGTAGATAATGCTTGTTGTTCACATCACCCGGTATTAATTTTACATTTTGGAGCTTGGAATTTTTCGAAATTCTCAGGACAGGAAGTAAGGCAGTGGATCGCCAGTAGAACCTCAAGGATTATCCGGGTTGTATATCAAAACATGCTTACTTTGAGAGATCGAATCTGTAGTACGAGTTAAATGTGCATACCACATATTTCATGCGAGCTGTTCTGTGTGTGTGACAAGGAGATATTAATTGTAATTAAAGCTTCAGAAAATGAAACAGCCATTCATTTGATTACAGCCTAATCATCTTAATATGTCCCGGAATTTCATTTCTTAATAGCACGACAGGAATTATGAATGCAAATTAACCTACAATTATTTCCTGGTCCCATAATTTTAGATAAGAAGATGTGTAGAGTTGCCATAAATTTCTCACCTTTAGATTCCTGCAGAGATGGACTATTTCGCCTAGACCATTTGCAGATTAACCGGTTGCCACAGGGTCGAACTAATAAACAGACTGGACAAGCTATAGCTGATCGATATATAATAGGCGTTAACTTTCAACTGCTCAGGTCAAACGAGAAAAATGTTACTGTATATGATTATACTGCAAAACTTGTTCTGAGGAAGACATAGTATTAGAAAAGGCATTTACATAAAAATACGCTGATCTTTGAAATCAACTGTTAGGTCTAAGTCAATTTATATACCAAAATGTGTACACAATTCCTAAACGATATAACATAAAGAGCATTGCTAGTAGCTCATATGTTCTATTTCCAGTACAACAGTCGGGTAATTATTCCAGGAAAAATAAAGGCTTTATTTTCTAAAACAACATTCTCTTAAGGACAAGGTATAATTTACTAATGATTTTTAGTTGTTTTATGTCACAGAAACACAGAGAAGTACTATAAAGACGACAGGAAAGGAAAGGGCTAGTACTTGGCAAGAAACAACTCCGTCATTAAATACTGATTACTGATGCTGACTTTTTAAAAAATTCCCGAACCTCACTGTGGGCAGCCATGAAGATAACTTTCCGTAGTTTCATAGGAAAATGCTGGAACTATACCTTCATCAAGGCCACGGACGCTTCATTTCTACTCCTGGCCCTTTTCTGTCCCATCGTCACCACAAGATCTATCTGTGCCCGTGCGACGTACAGGAAATAATTAAAAAAATTCCTCCTTCAATATTTTCACTAAGTAGTTACTGTATGTTGGTGAAGAGTAGACCTATTGTCCTAATAATACTGCCTTGCTTCATTGTATCTTTCCGTTTCACAATTAAGATAGCTAATTGTCTCTGTCTATTAGTTTTGCTCATGACTGAGCATTGTGACCTCGTAATGTTGTATCAATCTGTTTTGGACCTAACGTACTACTTCCATTGTTTTCGATTTTCTGCTTCTCGTATGATCTTCCTTAAAGGCATCTTCACCTAATCAACCCATTCGCTCTGTTACCATTGTCGTCTTGTTATGTGGCCGAAATACCGCAATATTTTCTGGCTTCATAGTAAATAAAGAGGTTTTCTCATGCCTAGCATATTCCCGATTGACAAATTCGTTCTTCACTGTGCCCGCGGTATTCTTAGCATACTTCGCCAGCACCACATTTCAAAGGCTGATATTCTCTAGCTTTGGTAGTCCAGGTTTTACAACCGTACGAGGTGGAAAACACGAAAGTCTGAACGAAGCGGATTATGGAGTTTCTCTGTCACGCCAGACGATTTTCAACTTTTGCACAGTGTCCGAGACTTACTTCTTTTAATTTACTGTTCACAGCCCCCTTATCATTCGGAACTGAGCCTAGATAACTATTTTCATGTATTGAAGTTCAGTCAAGAGACCAGTGAATTGAAGGTGTTTGCCACGGACAACTACTATCGGTTTTGCCTTGTTCAGGTTTATCTCCAAACCATGAGTCTGATTTTCTACTTTAACATGTTCCAACAGCATAGGAAGCTCTTCCTCATTGATGGCGAATAGTTTAGTATCATCGAAAATTACTTATCTTTCTTCCAGCAATTGAGATTCCACCATCCCTTTCCATGTAGTGCATTTTTCATACTGTATTCTTTACGGATGTTGAATAGCCGAGGGGTCAATATACATCCTTACCCGAGACATTTACATACACGAAATTCCTTTGATAGCTCACCCTCAACTCTGACTCTTGCTGTGTTGTTGTAGAGCCCCTTAATTAGTTTTATAAGGTGAGGTGAAATGCCCGTTAATGAGAGAACATTCCACATCTGTTTCCATACTATGTGGTCAAAAGTCTTCTCCAGTCCAGGAAGCACATCTACCGAGCTCGATAGCTGCAGTCGCTTAAGTGCGGCCAGTATCCAGTAATCGGGAGATAGTGGGTTCGAACCCCACTGTCGGCAGCCATGAAGATGGTCTTCCGTGGTTTCCCATTTTCACACCAGGCAAATGCTGGGGCTGTACCTTAAGGCAAAGGCCGCTTCCTTCCCATTCCTAGGCCTTTCCTCTCCCATCGTCTGTGCGACGTAAAGCAAATAGAAAAAAAAGGAAGCACATCAGTATTGGAATATTGAATTCTGGGGCCTTTTCAAAGAGTTGTCTTATATTCAGGATCTGCACTGGGGGTCCCTTTGCCTTGCACAAATCCAGGTTGTCTTTGTCAGATATGTTGCTATATGAATGGCTTTAGACGCTGTCTGATGATATAGAGAGGAACTTTACTCGTATGTGAAATTAACGGTATCGTCCGATAATTCTTGCAGTCCCTCATAGATCATTTCTTATAAAGTGGAACGAACACTGAATTGGCCCAGTCTTTAGGCCATTTGAAGGTATTCCTGACTCTGTTCTAAATTAAATAGGGTATACCTACGCTATCATTCCCCATCCCTTTTATCTCTGCTCACATGTCATCATACCCAGTTGCCTTTTGATCTTTAAGATGTTTGATAGAATTCCCTACCTACCTTCGCAGTACTGATGGTTCATATCCCTCGAAGTCAGATTTTATGTCATCATCATTTGGGCCATGTATGTCAGTGTATAGGTGTTAACTGTACTGCCGCCACCTCTCAATACTGGCTTCTTTTTTCACCAATAAGTAACGCCCGTGAAGCTGGTTTGAAGTCGCGTGTTACGGTCCTCAACTACTTAAATAGATCTCGGATCTGGTTATTTTGGCTGTGTTTTTCAGTGTCATCACAGATTTCATATATTTATTTCTGTTTGTCGTCTCTGCAACTCTTCTGCATCTCACGGCTCAGAAACTTAACTATCACAATTTGTGTAGCATTTCCCTGACATTCCCTTTTCTGTTGTTTTTTCTATTTGATTATGAAATAGACTCCTGGAGCTTAGCCAAGGTTTCCTTCTATTTGCATCAGACTTAACCTGTTCTGGTAATTACAGACTTTACAGTAATTCATTCCATGTCTCATCTGATGACTGATCTTCAGATCTTCGGCAAGTTCTCGAAATTGTTTCAGTGATTCGTCTTTCATGTGAAATCTCATACGTTTCCTGGCTGTCACTTCAAGCTTTAGATAAAAATTCATGACCAGCAAAACATGATCAGAGCCGAAGTCTTCTCCTAAGTAGGTTTTAGCAATGTGTGACGATTTTCAGCGAACTTTCACAATGATAAAGTCTATTTGGTTTCGGAGTCTGTAACCAGGTGATATTCATGTATAACGGAGTCTATAATAATGTTGAAATAATGTAATCACCACGGTCGTTTCATTACCTATACAGAATTGTAACTGCCTTTCTCCTCTCTCGTTTTGTACTCTCACAGCGAAACGTCCAGTACAACTGATATGATAATCACAGTTCTTCTCTCCAATGATAGCATTAAAGTCTCCCTGAATAATCGTAACTTCTCTGCTCGGGACACGGTTCAAGGTTTCTTACAGAAGGCCATAAAATGTGTCAGTTTATTCGTCGGTTCTCGCAGATGACGGTGCGTAAACCTGGATAATGTTTAGTGCACAACGCCTTGAATTCAATTTTACAACCATGAGCCTATCGTTAACAGGCCAGTGTCCAATTACCGCACAATTCAGAGACTCCATTAAAAGTTTTGGTGACCAGTGTCAGTGGTGACCAGAAGAAAAGAACAGTATTGCCATTGATGGTGACCAATTGACCACTGCCATGCCAATGAGTTTCAGAAAGTCCTAGAATATCAACTTTTTTGACATTTCAAAAATGGATAGTTTTCCAGTCTGCAGCATTCTTGGACACAACGTTTCTTCTCACAAAGAACTTGAAGAATTGTTTGCAGCTTGTCTCAGCCCCATCCCCACCGAATGTCTTAATTGGGGACTAGAAACTCCACAACAATTGAAATTGATCAGACTCATGATTAAGTTGTCAAGTTCATCCACCAGAAGTCGTTGACGTTCTTAGGATGTCAGGTTATTTCCCGTCACCCAACACTCGGTGTTGAGTCGCTGACTGTGCAGTCAACTCCATTACCGTAACAAACCAGGCTAGCAATGAATGGTCTACTGGAACTGTATGATAAGCCAGTCCGACTTACTTTATAATTATGTTTTTTTTTATTTTTATTTACTCAAGAAAGGGGACCTGAGCAGAGGCTCCTAACGGTGTAATACAAGGATTAAATTTTGGCAGAGTTAACAAAATATTTACAGTAAAATAATACCTTATTTCTAAATACGTTACAGTCTCAGATAAGAGTAAACCCTTACAAATACATAAGACCACTGTACATTACTTGGTTTGTAGGATTTACTGCTCATTTCCTTTTGTTCATTGATTATTTATTTTTTGTTAAAATTTTGAAATTGTTGTTGTCTGTTGTACACGTTAAGGGAGAGCAGTGTACACCTTCACAGAGTATCCCATCAGATACACTTCACCTATGAGCAATGAACTACCTCAACCAATGTTTCTTCTTAAAAACTATTTTTTGCTGACCCCTCGTTTCAGCATTTTGATAACAGTTATCAAGTTTTCAAATTCCACATATATATTGAACACACTGAAATATCTGCCAAGTTACAACCATACTTACTTGTTTTTAGAAATTCGCTATGGACTCTCTCTACTCCTCGAGTGTTAAATGAGTGTATGCCAGAATTTATGATACACATAGTGTTGGTATTAACCAAATGATGCTTAATATTATACTAACAGTTTCTCGCTGGCTCCGCCTGCAGTGTACAAAGTATGGTGTTGTTACTATCCTCACGGATGGATTTACAAAGTTTTGAGTTAATGAAATAAAGCATATTATCTGCTGTGGTAATCGAATGTAATATTAGGTCAACAAAACACTTGAAAATACATCACACAAATAAATGGAATTAAACGTTCCTTGGAACAACATTACGCGCCGAACTGTTAAAACGTCCTTCAGAGATCTTCGTCATAGAGACAAATGTACTCATACCCTTTCTCAGAATTTACCAATCTAAGTCGTTATTATTTAAAAAGAACGCCATTGATCCGCTGAGTGTTTTTAGACTAAAACGAACTGCATACCTCAATTAGAACGAAAGATATAATTGCTTCAATGAGAAAAAATGTTGAAGAAATGAGACGTCAAATTGAATGTGCAATCATAACTTTCCTCAGAATCAACCAATTTGAATAGTTAGGTGCTGAAATGAAAGAGCTTGATCCATTGAGTGTTCTTAGTCCAAAACGAACTCCGTACCTCAATTAGACCCAAAGATATGATTGCTTCAACGAGACAAAAAATTGAAAAAATGAAATAATTTTAGGAAGGCGGAAGTTTAGTGATATAGTACCTGATGACAAATCTGTGCATGAATACCTTTCAGTTAAAAAAAGAATGAAGGAAATCGACCGGATAGAATGGCCGGACTGACTGACTTTAGTTTTCATAAATTCTTTAAATATATAGACACCATCATAGCTGAAGTTCTATCACGTAACATGTGGAGTTTTAGAAGTCTGCCTTTCTTATACAAATAATCCGTAGGTGTTAAGGGCGGTAAATAATAAAGTATTGTTGGCCTCTTTTTTGTAAAATGGTAACTTTCTCAAACAGTTTCTTATTGCAACATCCCCAAACATGAATGATGTAAGTCAGGTGACTTTTAATGAGAGCATGATAAATAGATTTTTAAAACTTATGGTTGAATTCATATCTTAGTCTGTGAAGCACTCCAATTGCTGGAGTAAATTTTTGCACAACTCATCCCTAACAACGAGAGATTACAAATTTGAACAAGAGCATAGAACCACAGATATAATCTGTAACTCACGCTCCAAGTTCGATAATGAAACAACAAGCTACTATCAGCTGAGCAGTCAACCAGATACACAACACTTTTAGTAATGGGCAATAAGCTGCTAAGGTATCGCAACAACAGTTCATCCGTAACATTGTATTTTTAAATAGAGAACTACCATCAACTTAGTATCCCATCAGATACACTCCGCCTATGAGCAATGAACTACCTCAACTAATGTTTATTCTGCAATTCTTTTTTTTCCTTTTTTGCTGATCCCTCGTTTCAGCATTTTGATAACAGTTATCAAGTTTTCAAATTCCTATTATATACTGAGCACACTGAAATATCTGCCAAGATGGATCAGTAGTAGCGTGTCTGACTAATAATCCCCCAAGTTCGCGGGTTCGATTTCGGCTGACGTCGGTTTTTAATAATAATAATAATAATAATAATAATAATAATAATAATAATAATAATAATAATAATAATAATAATGTTATCTGCTTTACGTCGCACTAACTACTTTTACGGTTTTCGGAGACGCCAAGGTGCCGGAATTTTGTCCCGCAGGAGTACTTTTACGTGCCAAGTTGGGTTCAGAAGGTCAGCGCCTCAACCGTCTGAGCCACTTAGCTCGCATCTGATTTTTGAAGGGCATTGAAAATCCTGGTGATCTATGACATTGTTAAGATAACCTGTGTAGTGGTACAATCGATATCACTCTGGAAAATCAATTTAACACAGCAGTACTACATGTCCAATATAATACTGCTTTCGTTGCTAAATAGCAGCACAATCGAAAAGTCGGAATTGGTAGGTAGACCGCCAGGATGACATCACTTCAGAATGTCTGCAACTCGATAGCTGAGGACTTACCATATTGATGTTGGGATGGGTCCCAAACGTACGTTTTCCTCTGACTTGCTTCACATTTCCTTTCAATACATAGCCCACTTTAGCCTATGTGTTAACCAAGGTATCGTCTATAAGCTTGCCAAATTTGAATTCATCAGTCAACAGACAGGAAAACATTCAAACTTTGAGATTTTCCTTAAATCACGGTTCCCCCGGGAACCCTTTGGTATTCCGGGATAATACACAGCCTATGTTAACCGGAATTATATTCTTTTAAACGATGAAAGGTTTTGAGATTACCCGTTACATATAAATAAACTCACAGTCTCTCTTTAAATATTAGTGTAAATAACGGCTGAATGCTTTCATTCCCTGGATAACCGAGGTGAATGTGCATGACAATGTTTATAACAATCATCAGTGTGTTTCACAACAATTGTATCTCAGCATTACACTTATCTATGACAAAGTAGACGGTTTGTATGGGAAAATGTATTATTATTATTATTATTATTATTATTATTATTATTATTATTATTATTATTATTATTATTATTATTATTATTATTATTATTATTATTATTATTATTATTGTACCGGGCGGTACACCTCCACGCCGCTAATTTAAAATGTGCGCCAGTTGAAACTCCTCTGCTGGAGGAAGTCTGAACTTTATTCACGGTATTAATTTTCAAGTTTCTCAGAAGATGTCACTACGTGGAAAGTTTGGAGTTTTGAACTGTGCCACTTTTGATGTATTTTTGTTTTACCGGTAGTAAGAAGTGTGAACTTTCTCTTCCAGAGGACACTACTGAAAAACTACAATGGTGCACCCTAGTGCGATGTGAAAGAACTGTTTTTTGGAGAAATTTTTATTTCAAAAGTTTGTTTCTTGTTAAATCTCTTTCTGTTATTGTTTAAGTTGACTGTATACCCCTCTCTTTCCCCTTGTTTTGTATTTAGCCAATCCCGAATTTCTTTAATTAATTTCTGACCAATCTGATGTATTTTCCCCCAACTTGAATATGCTGCTTATCCCTAACCAATAAAGTGATTGTGGGCGGGTGTTTTCTTCCCTAAAACGCCTCGAACTTTCCGCGAGAGTATATAAACTGCTGATTTTTGGGTTTCTGCGCCACTTCTGTTCCATCTTTTAGTGTTTAAAGTACATAGCAGGGGGCGGGAAGCGCCTCTTTCTTCGGCAGCGGTCAACAACAAGGTAATGGCCGATTAATAACTTCTTTCTTTGCTAGCTCAGCAGTTTAACTCTCGGGGCGGGTCCGAAGTTTTTCCATAATGTAACCTTCCTTAAAATGTAAAGAATCTTAGTATCTATTCTATCTTTTAACTGCATATCGGGATAGAGAGTGCTTAACCCTCTCGAGCTCCCACTCATATTGCTTTGAGGTGAACTTATTTCTCACAACCGATTCTCCCTTAATGTAATGTAAATTGTTCTTTTCTAAGTCACCTCTGTAGTAGGGGATTAGCCCTTGCATCAGTGGCCTAGAGCCAAATTAGGTTTTGAAACAAATACTTTAGGAGTGCAGATCGCCTCCTCTCAAATTGTTATTTTAGAGGTCATGTAATTAACCTTTTTCACTTAATAGACCTCAGTAGGTTGGGTATTTTACCCCTTTGTCTATGTCCTGAGAGGACAACTTGAAGGTGGAGTTTGGTGTGGCCTTTGAGAGGCTTAAAGTTTGAGAGCGAGTAGCTCTTTCTTGAAAATTGAGTGTTGTATGCCTCGAGGAGGTTTTTCTGTGTAATTTGGAGCAAGTGCTCCTGATCATGAAAGGGGTTTTCTGCCCCTCTGGTAAAACTTGTTTGGAGTAAACTTGGGCTAATTGCCCTAGAAGTGTGAATTCGGGGCTCGAAGCCCAAATACTGTAATTGCACCTTTTGTTGCTTTGCTACTCTGTACCTGCCGTACTTGTTATTTCTTAATTTTGAAAAGAAAATATAACCTTGTTAAATTTTACATTAACTTTGATTCCGTAGTTTGAGACCCGTTCAAGCCCGCACCTTCTTTCACCTCTACCTACCGCAAAAACACCGTAACAAGTGGTAGCAGAGCGTGGTTGAATGGGTCTCAATTTAGCCCCTTTTGACGGCCAAACATTGCTTTGATTCAAACCCTAACAATTTTCTCAGTTGCTGGAATTTTTGATCTTTCCTGTTTCAAAATTGTTCTATCATCATGCCCGGCCCTCGCGATGTTCTCCATCTTAACTATTTGCGCAAGGAGGAGTTGATCTATGAGTTAACTATCAGAAATGTGCAATCTGGAGGCACGGTTGCGATAGACACCAACAAGCTTACAGAGTCCCTTGATTTGCCTATTTCCATCCCCAATTTGGGAGAGAAAGAAATTGACGACTCTCTTTCCACGATCACCGAGAATACTACTGGGCTAGCATCGGTAGTTAGTTTTTTTTTGATGAAAATGACCCTTCTCCTAATCAAATTAAGCGTGTGCAAGCCAGGCTATATCATTTTTCAAATAGAGTTAACGATCTGTTGTCTCTGAAATTGAATGACGTTCAGAGGAAGGAAGCTAGTACGTTACTTGAAAGTATTTCTGAATTATCTAGCAAGGTCACTCAATTGTTAACTGGGGAAGTTCCTCCCAAAATTGATCAACCCACCACGATGAATGTAGATAGCGAGGAAGAGCCTCCTAAGGGAGAAGCCAATAGGATAACCGTTGCTGCTCAAACTATCTCTGCCCCATTGGACAACGAGTCTGAACGCCGTGCATCGTTGAATAATATACGTTCTGAATTAACTTCCTTGCCATTGAAACCTTTACCTACTATGTCACCCGGGTTTAGCAGCTTGCCTCATCCATTGGCAATGTTGCTCAGAGGTATCTCTAAGTTTTCCGTTAATACCACCAGTGAAGTAATTTTATTTTTAAGATTTTTAGTTGAATTTCAGGATCATGCCCTTGTGTTTTCTCTTTCCCCATGTCAGATTTTGCAAATCATCTATCCCTATGCCATTGGTATTCTCTCCGACAAAATAGTAAGAGCCATTGCCGAGCAATCATCTATTGAGGATTTCCACGCCCACTTGCTAGCTAACTTCATCCCGGCTAGGGCCAGGTCCTCCCTTATTCAGAAGTACTGTTATCGTGTACAGCGTTTGGATGAAAACTTGGCAGACTTCATCCAAGATATTAAATTCTATACTAGGGTGTTTGCTCTTCATTTTCCTGAAGATCAGATTGTACAGGCTATTGTAGAAGGAATTTCACCATCCTATAGGTCATATTTGTGTTTCGCGGCGTGTCCGCAAACCTTCTCTGAACTTGAAGCATTGGCCGTCTCAGCGGAAGGAGTTAGATACGCCGATTCTTTGCGTGTCGCGAAAGAACCCCCTCCTTCGTTTAGTAATCCTCGGCCTCCACCTCGCCGACCAGTCACACCCCGTAAATGTTATGCTTGCGGGTCGCCTGACCATCTTCGCAATAAGTGCCCATTGATCAAAACTAGTAGGGCAAATAATGGAGCTGGCTCATCACAAGGCTGTTTTAAATGTGGGGCTTTCTCTCATATCGCCAAGAATTGTCCCAATTCGAATAGCACCCCCTCCTGCTCAACTTCAGGTGCAACTTCCAACAACAATCAAAAGTGACTAGTGGCTTCGGCTGAGTCGACTAATCCATCTTCCCGAGGCTCAGCCCCTAGCAAACTCGTCGTAAATTCAGGGAATGTTCAATCTGCAAATCAATCTTTTGAATTCCCCAAAGAGTGTCTTAGGATTGCGGCGGATACCCCCGCACCTGTTTTTTTTCTTAAGATTGAGTTGAATAACGATCCTATAACCGCTCTATTAGATTCAGGCAGTGTTTGTTCCATTATTTCGGACCAATGGTATTCAAAATTGAAGTCTGTTTGTAAACTACCTGACTATGGCTCATCTACTGTTCAATATGTTTCGGCTAATTTATCTCCATTAAAAATTCTACGTTCTGTACAGGTCAAAATTCGTATTTTTAAATTTACATGGAAAACCAAACTGTTTGTGGCTAAGCACCTGTCTTGCCCCATCATATTGGGAGCTGACTTCATTTCTCACACTGGTCTTGTGCTCGATCTTCAGAGTAAGTCGTGCACATTCAAATTTGCTTCCAATTGTAAAATCCCCTTGTTAAAGTGTAATTCTGTATCATGTTCATCTATTTCGCCTACCCAGGAGGAGATGTTGTTAGACCTTAGACATCTTCCTGAGGAGCAGGCTGATAGTATTCGTAAATTATGTCAGTCATTTCCAGAGGTGTTCTCTGATACTCTTGGTGTTACTGACCTTATTGAATACAAAATTGAGGTCACGGATTCGATTCCTGTCCGTTTTCCACCTTATAGGCTATCTCCACCAAAAATGAAGGCTCTGAAAGAAATCATCGATCAGATGTTGAAGGATGGTATTATTAGGCCCTCTAAGTCGGCGTATTCTTCCCTATTTTTCTAGTCCCGAAACCCCAAGGCGGCTTCAGGCCTGTCATTGATTATAGGGCTCTCAATCGGAAGGTGGTGTTACAATCTGTGCCCCTTCCTGACCTTCATTCTTGTTTTTCGTGGTTTCGTAAGGCCAAGTTCTTTACTATCTTGGACCTGAATCAGGCCTACAATCAAATTCCCCTAGCGGAAGAGTCTAAACATCTTACAGCGTTTGCCACGGACTGGAATTTATACGAATACAACCGCGTGCCTTTCGGGCTCCCCATCGGAGCAGCTGTACTTACTAGGCTGCTAGATAGGGTCTTCTCCGACATCACATTTGAGTACTTGTATCACTACTTGGATGATGTCGTCGTATTTTCGGAGACCTTTGAAGAACATCTAGATCATCTGCAAGAAGTTCTCAATCGCCTTCGTAAGGCTGGGTTAACTGTCAAGTTGTCCAAGGTTGCCTTTGCTAAGCCCTCTATGTCATTCCTAGGGCATATTGTGTCACCTGATGGTGTAGCAGTCGATCATTCTAGAACACAGGCCATCCGTGATTTTAAACCTCCCAAGGACATCAAAGGTATCGCCAGGTTCATTGGCATGGTGAATTTCTTCAGGAAGTTCATTCCTAACTTCGCTAATAGAGCGGCGCCCTTGAACCTTCTTCGTAGGAAAGGCATCAAATTCGAGTGGGGACCTTCTCAACAAGCCGCTTTTGAAGATCTTAAATTAGCTCTCTGTAATGCCCCTGTACTTGCTATGCCTGATTTCTCGAAGAAATTCATCGTCCAAACCGACGCGTCGTCGTCGGCGGTAGCTGCAGTCCTTCTTCAAGAGACTGAACTAGGGAGGCGACCCATCGCCTATGCATCTAGGACGCTATCGGCTCAAGAAGCAAAGTATTCCATATATGAGCTCGAAGGGTTGGCAGTCTTATTTGCCTTAGAAAAGTTCCGTCTCTATCTGGAACATGTCAAATTCGACCTGGAGACAGATAATCAAGCCTTAAGCTGGGTCTTAGGTAGGCCGCGTCGTACTGGTCGTATAGCCCGTTGGGCCATCCGTATTTCTGCCTTCCAATTCGATGTCAGGCATATCAGAGGGACCGAAAATGTTGTTGCTGATGGCCTCAGCCGTATGTTTTCCAACGACGTCGAGACCCAGGAACCGGTCGACAGTTCATCACCTCCCGAGTCCATACTATCTGATGTTAATGCCATCTTAACAGATGCTCCCATGCTCTTTAGGGATATCCAGAAATACCAACGTGAAGATCCGACGCTGGCTCCGATAATGGAAACCCTTTCTTCTGGGGAACATGTAGTCCCTTATGTTTTGAGGAATGGTGTTTTATGTTGCCCATCAAGGCATGATAAGATGATGAAGGTTGTCGTTCCAGCGATTCTTGTACCTGTGATCTTCAAGTACTATCATGAGACCCCATTAGGGGGGCATCTTGGAATCTTTAAAACTCGTGAGAAGATTCGTGAAATGTTCATCTGGAAGGGTATGGACGGTGACATCCGTGAACTAGTAAAGGCTTGTAAATCCTGTTTGCTTAGTAAACCAACCATGTCCACCAAGGTAGGCCTTTTGTCTTCTCATCAAGCGTCGCGCCCCATGGAACGCCTGTATATTGATTATGTAGGACCCTTCCCCCAGTCGAAGGGAAATGCCAACAAGTTCATCTTTGTATGTGTAGATGGTTTTACAAGATTTTCCTGGTTATTTCCGACTAAGCTGGCTACCGCTCAGTCCACCATTACTTGTCTAAATTCTATCTTTGCTTCTTTTGGTCCGTGTCAATATATTGTATCTGATAATGCTAAGGCTTTTACATCTAATCTATTTCGTAAATTCTGCTTTGACCTGTCCATCTCTCATGTGACTACTTCTGCTTATTACCCTCAACCATCTCTGGCTGAACGGGTTAACCGTAATCTCAGGTCCGCGCTTATTGCCTATCATCATGAAGATCATTCCAGGTGGGACACGTCCCTGCATTGGTTAGCTTTTGCTTTGAATTCGGCGGTTCATGAATCACATAAATTTACTCCAGCTTCTTTAATGTTCAAGTTTGTTCCCAACACGCCACTCTCTAACCTCTGGTCTCTGAGTGACATTCTACCTGAGACAATAGATCCGGACAACATTAAAGATCTTTGGAAGAAGGCTAAAGCCAATCTTAAAGTGTCTCATGAAAAGGTTAGGGAAAGGTATGATCGTGGACGGAGACCCACCCATTTGAAGGTAGGTGACCAGGTAATGGTCAAGAACTTTGTTCCCGCGGGCAAGCTTGCCCCCAGATTTCATGGGCCGTGTGTCATTCTCGATTTCCTTACGCCGGTTACGTTGTTATTAAGCAACCCAGCCACCAAGAGGATATTTAGGGTTCACATGTCGCAGGTGAAACCAGTGTAAATTTTGTGTCAACTTGCTTTATATAATTTGAAAGAAATATGAAGGTTATATTTTTTGAGTTTTCACTTTTGAAGCATTCTGCCCCTTCTATAATATCTTGTTTCATATGTAAGCATTTTTGTCAAACCTCCCCCGATTAGTTAAACTGCCATTCTGTCCTTACCACGGCCATTACCACGCTCCCGTCTCCTGCTCCACTACACACAGTGGCTCGCATCTGAAATGAATTGCTGCACGCCGCTGGCCCCTCGACCTCTCCACAATGAATGTACCCTGAAATCATTCTGGTCCAACAAAATTCTGCCGCCTAACTTTAATGTTTCAGTGCCCCCGCAGCCGCGCGGCACTGCGCCGCGTCTGGGATAGAGGAAGGCCCCCCTCGACCCCAGCGAGGACGACATGTGCACGGCGAGCCGGAGCTCTCCTCCCGGCCAAGGCTGATGTGCGGCGCACGACCTGCTACTGGCCCGCAGCCTGTATATGTTCACCGCGGGCGCGGCGTGCTTCTACACCTCTGCTCCCCTCATAGTGCGGGCGAGCGGTATCTCAGGGTACTTGAGGGGCCCGGGCGGCCTCCTCTGAACGCAAGCAGTGGCGGCTGGTCTGGCCGTTAAAATCATCAACGTTTGAAGTACATATCCAGCCATATGGACATTCCAGTTCAATTTTACTACCTTTTCTTGGGAATTCAACAGCAATATTTGGTGGACTTTGAAAATTTTCCTCAACTTTAAAAACTAAAGTTTTCCTTCTGAATTCAACTTCTATAAACATAAAGACTTTACTTCACCAGATACAACAAAAATTTTGAAACTGAATCAAACCAAATTAAGAAAATCTTATAAATACTTCTGCAATTAATCTCCATATGTACATCAAAACTTGAACCTTATTTTCAAACAAAAGTTTATGTTCTTCTGTGTTATACCTTGGAGGAACTTTTGGGGGGGGGGGAGGTCTGTACCGGGCGGTACACCTCCACGCCGCTAATTTAAAATGTGCGCCAGTTGAAACTCCTCTGCTGGAGGAAGTCTGAACTTTATTCACGGTATTAATTTTCAAGTTTCTCAGAAGATGTCACTACGTGGAAAGTTTGGAGTTTTGAACTGTGCCACTTTTGATGTATTTTTGTTTTACCGGTAGTAAGAAGTGTGAACTTTCTCTTCTAGAGGACACTACTGAAAAACTACAATGGTGCACCCTAGTGCGATGTGAAAGAACTGTTTTTGGGAGAAATTTTTATTTCAAAAGTTTGTTTCTTGTTAAATCTCTTTCTGTTATTGTTTAAGTTGACTGCATACCCCTCTCTTTCCCCTTGTTTTGTATTTAGCCAATCCCGAATTTCTTTAATTAATTTCTGACCAATCTGATGTATTTTCCCCCAACTTGAATATGCTGCTTATCCCTAACCAATAAAGTGATTGTGGGCGGGTGTTTTCTTCCCTAAAACGCCTCGAACTTTCCGCGAGAGTATATAAACTGCTGATTTTTGGGTTTCTGCGCCACTTCTGTTCCATCTTTTAGTGTTTAAAGTACATAGCAGGGGGCGGGAAGCGCCTCTTTCTTCGGCAGCGGTCAACAACAAGGTAATGGCCGATTAATAACTTCTTTCTTTGCTAGCTCAGCAGTTTAACTCTCGGGGCGGGTCCGAAGTTTTTCCATAATGTAACCTTCCTTAAAATGTAAAGAATCTTAGTATCTATTCTATCTTTTAACTGCATATCGGGATAGAGAGTGCTTAACCCTCTAGAGCTCCCACTCATATTGCTTTGAGGTGAACTTATTTCTCACAACCGATTCTCCCTTAATGTAATGTAAATTGTTCTTTTCTAAGTCACCTCTGTAGTAGGGGATTAGCCCTTGCATCAGTGGCCTAGAGCCAAATTAGGTTTTGAAACAAATACTTTAGGAGTGCAGATCGCCTCCTCTCAAATTGTTATTTTAGAGGTCATGTAATTAACCTTTTTCACTTAATAGACCTCAGTAGGTTGGGTATTTTACCCCTTTGTCTATGTCCTGAGAGGACAACTTGAAGGTGGAGTTTGGTGTGGCCTTTGAGAGGCTTAAAGTTTGAGAGCGAGTAGCTCTTTCTTGAAAATTGAGTGTTGTATGCCTCGAGGAGGTTTTTCTGTGTAATTTGGAGCAAGTGCTCCTGATCATGAAAGGGGTTTTCTGCCCCTCTGGTAAAACTTGTTTGGAGTAAACTTGGGCTAATTGCCCTAGAAGTGTGAATTCGGGGCTCGAAGCCCAAATACTGTAATTGCACCTTTTGTTGCTTTGCTACTCTGTACCTGCCGTACTTGTTATTTCTTAATTTTGAAAAGAAAATATAACCTTGTTAAATTTTGCATTAACTTTGATTCCGTAGTTTGAGACCCGTTCAAGCCCGCACCTTCTTTCACCTCTACCTACCGCAAAAACACCGTAACAATTATTATTATTATTATTATTATTATTATTATTATTATTATTATTATTATTATTATTATTATTATTATTATTATTATTATTATTATTTATGTTTCATTTCGGGCAATAATAAGGACCACGTCATTTCAACTGTTTCCGTTGAGGTTTAATATTGGTCCAGAATTCCTTCATTCGTATACGGTGTTGCTCCTTTCGCTCTTTCGTCCATGCCTTTCCAGTTTTCAGCTCCGGCTTTGGTTGGAAACTCTGATGTTCCTTGAGATTTTTCTTAAGTCGGTCACGCTCCTGGATATCTTAAAATAAGATCCCAACCTCTTAGATCTTCAACAGCTACCTCACTGAATAATGCCCTGTTTGCCGTATTTTTTTTTTTTTTTTTTTTTTTTTTTTTTTTCTTGGAGAAAAGTGTTGACTTCATTCGGGCCATGTGTCCATAAAAACTGATCCTCCTTTTCCGCATCAAGTTGGTTATTTTATCCACATGCGAGTACAACTCCTGGTTGTGCCGTCTCCTAACTCCTAAACTCGCCACTCTTTGACTGGACCTAATATTTTCCTCAAAGTCTTCCTTTCGTTAGCCTCCAATTTCTCCATCATACCTTTCTTGTTCAAGGCGATACATTCCGCTGCATATACTGTAGAGCCTCTGGCCGGATGATAGTGCAATAGTGTTTGATTTTTGCATTCAGAGATATAGATATTTTGTTATAGACATTTTTAGTCAGATGGTAAGCCATTTCAATTTGATTCATGCGTGATGCTTCTTCTTCGGACATGTTAGGTTCTATCCATTCACCAAGATACCTATATTTTTCAACCCGCTTGACTTTTCCTTGAGTCCCTTCTATCTCACTTGATGTTTTTAATGAATTTATTTTTCTCAAAGGGGATTTGGAGGCCCACCTTTGAAGCTTGTGTTTGAAGCTGGTTTATCTGCTTCGTGCTCACATCCAAGGAATCAGCGAAAATTGCAAGATCGTCTGAAAATGCTAGACAGTCAATCGAAAGGTTCTTATTCTTGTGGCCTAGTCTGACTCCGCTTTCGATTCCTTCATAACTAATTTCTCTGCGTCATTCACGGATCATTTTCTCAAGAACGCAGTTGAACAACAGAGGGATAGACCATCTTCCTGCCTAACTCCTGTCCCTATTTCAAAGGCATCTGAAGTCTCTCCTCGGAACTTCACTTTTGAGATGGTGTTGATAAGAGTCTGTTGGATGATCACTCTTCCTTTAAGATCTGAGTTAAGGTACATCTGTCAATTGAATAATAGGCCTTCTTAAGTCGATGAACGAAAGACTTGCTCCTTAGTTTAAGATATGAAAGGACAGATCTCAGATTCAAAATCTGCTCCACACACGACCGTCCATTCCTGAAACCTCCTTGGTAATCACCCAGCTCTGCATGTAGCTGTTCTTCTGCCATGATTTGAAGAGCTTTCAAGAGGAATTTTTCAGGTTAGGAGTAGGAGGGAGATGCCGCGATAGTTGTTAACATCCGATTTGACACCTTTCTTATGAAGGGGATGGATTAGGGCAGATGTCTAGTCACTTGGTAGTCTTCCGGTGATATCCGTTAAGTTCTCCACTGAATTGTCACTAGAAAACTTCCACAGTTCAGCTATTATTGAATCTTCACCCGGCTCTTTATTGTTCCTTAATTACTGAAAATGACCGAGCTCGATACCTGCAGTCGCTTAAGTGCGGCCAGTATCTAGTATTCGGGAGAAAGTAGGTTCGAATCCCACTGTCGGCAGCCCTGAAAATGGTTTTCCGTGGTTTACCATTTTCCCACCAGGCATATGCCGGGGCTGTACCTTAATAAAGGCCACGGCCGCTTCTTTCCCACACCTAGCCCTTTAATGACCCATCGTCGCCATAAGACCTATCTGTGTCGGTGCGACGTAAAGCAACTAGCAAAAAAAAAAAAAAAAAAAAAAAAAAAAAACTGAAAATGAAAACCTACAACCGGTTTTCCAGTTCATTGACCGGGTCAGGGGTGTAATGAATGAAACAGATATAGGCTATTAGTACGATGGGGTCGCCACTCCCAAAGTGATTTATCAATGAATGATAGATGCTATGAAATGAGAATGGATAGTATTGCTGGAATGAAAGATGACAGGGAAAACGGGAATACCCGGAGAAAAACCTGTCCCGCCTCCGCTTTGTCCAGCACAAATCTCACATGGAGTGACCGAGATTTGAACCACGGTATCCAGCGGTGAGAGGCCGACGTGCTGCCGTCTGAGCCACGGAAGCTCCCTTTAATTACTATTCTAATATATATTATTTCTCAAAAGTGTTTCTTTCGTCGCTACACCTTACTACATTATCACAATTTTTTATTGAGATGTCATTTTGAAAATTACGTTCTCCGCTATTGACAAAAGTGAAAAATACAGTTTAAAATGAATACTTTCGTTACAGAAATTTAAATTTAAAACTTATTTGCATAAAGAATGTAGAAGGCGCCATCTGTTGTAAATCTGTTTAACTAACATGCAGGACAGCTGTCGGTTGGCGTTGTTTACATTGTTTAAAGATTATAGAGGGCGCCATTATTTTCTGTTTTTAAATCAAATGATACCGTATACTTTTATTGCTCCTAACCTCAATAACATTGATCTACCAATTCATTTTACGATGTCAAGGGGCACAACAGGCAGACCGAGAGGAAGACTTGCTAACAGAGGGCGTTCTACTTGTCCCAGAAGAAGAAATTCCAGAAGTGACGAACAAAGACAGCTTTGACATCAGGATGATAGAGAAGCTAGGGCAGTCGCAGACAAGTCAGCTTCAATGCTCAACGACAACAGTTAGTGCAAGATAACAACTTTGTGTCACCAACTTACCTACTTCACCTCCATCAAAATATCGGCGCGAGAAGACAACTATATAAACTTCCAAAAACATCTTCTTCTGCCCGTCTTTTCCCCAAGGACTATGAAATGCAAACACATAGTTTTGGTGATATGGACAAAAATAGCGCACATTGCTGCGCAAGATTCTTTTTTTTTTTTTTTTTTTTTGCAGGGGAGTTCAGTGATAAATCCGAAGCATTGTTATTGTAATTACGTCAGTATTATCACCACCATAATCAATGCAACAGAAACCAATGAACATAATGTTTCGTAATTCTATTCAACAGCGGTGTTATGCCCAAGAAACGATGATTGTACTAAAATTAATAAATATGTCATTTCCAATTTGTTACTTGGGGAGGAAAAATTTACCTCAGTTCTGATTCTGTCCAACTTGAAGAAATAAACGACGTTCAATTTGTATCCCATGGAATTCTTGAACTGCTTAAATCCGTCCAGTTTACCACCTCACAAATTATTTTTAAAGAAAAATGCTATTACTATGATAATCAGAAATATTAATGCAAATCAGGGATTAATTATTAATTATTAGTGGTAGTTCACTTAAGCGAGTTCACCATCACTACTAAATTCATTCACTCCGATAAAACCATGATTATATTCCACATAAACTTCACACCTTATAATCCAATCGTCCCTTTCCAAATGATAAGAAAGCAATTCCTAATAAAAGTAGCCTTCGCAATCATCATTAATAAATCACAAGGCCAGACGCTTCAAAGGGTAGGATTGTATATACCAGAACCTGATTTTTCGCCGGTACAATTATAAGTGACTTTTTGGCGAGTTCGTAGATTCAGTGATATTAACGTTTGTGTTAAAAACACATACGTCCAAAATGTAAACAATGACCACGTGCGGTTTTGTAAAGTATATAATAATTTCGTGTGGCTATTTCTAGCCGAGTGCAGCCCTTGTAAGGCAGACCCTCCAATGTGGGTGGGCGGCATCTGCCATGTGTAGGTAACTGCGTGTTATTGTGGTGGACGATAGTGTTATGTGTGGTGTGTGAGTTGCAGGGATGTTGAGGACAGCACAAACACCCAGCCCCCGGGCCATTGGAATTAACAAATGAAGGTTAAAATTCCCGACCCGGCCGGGAATCGAATCCGGGACCCTTTGAACCGAAGGCCAGTACGCTGACCATTCAGCCAACGAGTCGGACTGTTTTGTAAAGTAAAGAAGTTGGAAAACAAAGTTCACTTCTTCTCCTTCTTCTTCTACTACTAGCGCTTTTCCCACACTGTGAGGTCGCGTGTGTGAACTATGTCCCATATGTGGATTTGGTCTTGTTTTACAGCCGGATTCCCTTTCTGACACCGATCCTATATTGAGGGATGCAATCACTATTGCATGTTTCTGTTGTGGTTGCTAGTGTAGTGTGTTTTCTGAATATGAAGGCATAATGCTGGGACAAGTACAAACACCCAGTCCCCAAGGCACAAGAATTAATCAGAACGATTAAAATCGCCTACCCGGCTGGGAATCGAACCCGGGACCATCTTAACCGAAGATCTCAAAGTTGACCATTGAGCCAAGGAGTCGGACAAAACAAATTTCACATCTGACAAAGACAATACCTAATTTTAATACCTACTTTTTATATGTTTCACAATTACACGTACCGTATACTAGCATTTTTACGCGTTCTTCGCACGGAAATTTGCAGTGTTTCCTTCAAGAATTTGTGCAAAGTGACATGGCTCTAATCACACGTTGAATGCGACTTGTTAAAATAATATGTTCCTACGAAAGCGCTTGGCAGTAACGTGAAAGAAAATGAGGACGATTTACAAATTTATTGTACGGTACCGAAGTTGTACGAAATTCTCCGTGGTTCCCAGGTTGCATATTGTATCTCTGACCACTGGTGTGACCTCTATAGTTGATGATACCTCCCTTAATATCTGCCCTATCGAAAAAAGTGAAATGTCTCTTTAGTTTTTTCCCGTTACCCACCTTGAATTGGCATATCCATCGCACGATAAATACGTCCATGGCACAAAGGAACGGAAATAAAATATTCTTAAAAGTTTGTTATATGCAATATTTTGATAGACAAAATTTTAACGAAAACATCATCATCATCATCATCATCATCTGTTTACCCTCCAGGTTCGGTTTTTCCCTCGGACATAGCGAGGGATCCCACCTCTACCGCCTCAAGGGCAGTGTCCTGGAGCTCAGACTCTTGGTCGGGGGATACAACTGGGGAATATGACCAGTACCTCGCCCAGGCGGCCTCACCTGCTATGCTGAACAGGGGCCTTCTGGAGGGATGGGAAGATTGGAAGGGATAGGCAAGGAAGAGGGAAGGAAGCTGCCGTGGCCTTAAGTTAAGTTAGGTACCATCCCGGCATTCGCCTGGAGGAGAAGTGGGAAACCACGGAAAACCACTTCCAGGATGGCTGAGGTGGGAATCGAACCCACCTCTACTCAGTTGGCCTCCCGAGGCTGAGTGGACCCCGTTCCAGCCCTCGTACCACTTTTCAAATTTCGTGGCAGAGCCGGGAATCGAACCCGGGCCTCCGGGGGTGGCAGCTAATCACGCTAACCACTACACCACAGAGGCGGACTTAACAAAAATATACGAGACTAATCTTTCTATAAATACGAATACCATGTGATTACCACGCCATCATATGCACCTGATAACACAATCCTTAGTGAGAAGATTCCAAATACGTACTTTAGTAGAAATAATTCCAGCAGTTTTCCACTTTAAGAAATATACAAACAGATAGATAACCGGACAGAAAGACTGACACCAAAGGGAAAAGTTCTACCTCATGTTTCCTCGGTGTTCAGTTACCTTTCGTGGGGTTAATTTTCAAGCCGAGCGAAATATTATGCATCCTCTGATTTTCTCCTGTTCTGGATCCTTTAAATAACTGTAGGTCTGTGAGAGTGTCCGTCACTGGCTGCAGAGTATGACAGCCATAGATATTAGTAATTTTCTCCGTCATCTGAAGACTAAGCGAAATTATGTACACAACAAAAATGATTTAAAATGAAGGGGCGTTTCACATAAAATAATCTACAGATTTTACGTATAATTAATGTAAGAGAAAACTGGAAAATATTCTTCTGGTCTTGCTATAAAATCAGTGATTTTAAATGATATGCATATCGAAACCTGTTCCTGGATGAGTTTGGCCGAGATCTGCTTAGCCGTTCACCTGTGATCTGGAACAAACAAACAAACAAACAAACAAACAAACAAACAAACAAACAAACACGAAAGCTAAAAACTACGGATAGTGTCTGGAGTTGACCTGAAACGGATAAATTTATGAAAGTATTGCGAAATAAATGACACTAGAGGCAGCGGACCTACTACAACTTTATTTATAAGATATAATCATAACGACTTTTTACAATAAGACTGGTATTAATACTCTTCAAAATACCTTTCGTTAATAAATACGTGCAATTAATTATTTCCGCATTCGGTGACTGATCAGGATAGTGTGCGAAATATTCACACGGGTCTGCTAGTTACTGCTGTATTATTACTCTGATCTTCATTCTCGTATGCTTATACCAAGGAATAAGAAATATTAATTAGAAAATTCATAACCATATTTTATGACTACCTTTCATTCCTGTTCACATGTCCTTCACCTTGGTTAAATGGTTAGCACTCCGGTCTCTAGTCCAAGGGATGCCGGGTTTATCTTGGGCATTATAAATCATCCTAGGTAGGGCCCCATCCTGACAGACGCCCAGCTCGCGTATATGGCATCAGTTTGAAAGACTGCACCAGGCTTTCCCGCAAGCTATACGCCAAAATAACAAAGAAAAATCTGTTCACATCACTAGTCTCTCAGAACGTTCATGCTCTGAAGGCAATTATTATTATTATTATTATTATTATTATTATTATTATTATTATTATTATTATTATTAGAGAGTAGGAAAGTATGTCTACATTAGTCTTTCGACTTATTTATATTGTACCGAGATCTTCATGTGCTCTGTACAAAGTGCGTGGGAAGATATTTTTAAATTGCGTTCACTGTAAATAATTGGGATAATGAATAAGTGATTTTGAGATTAATTCCTGGCAGAACACAACTTTTCCACACTCACACCGTGTTATTTCCAATAAGCACTTCGGTTCAAATAAAGACGAAATGAAGTATACATGAAAGTAAGACACAACAACCTGTGTGTTAGCAGGGGATCGAGATTCCCGTTGAGCAGAAGATGAATGAGTTCTGGACAGGAGATCACGGACGCTCGTTAATCTTATACCGCCTTAACCTTTCCGAACTGAGTAACGGGTGGATCACCAATCGATGAATAACATCCCTGCTCCTATCATTTCATCTAACTCTGACAAACGTAGTCACGCCACGAAGATCACACAATCATTTCCTATGTGCCTACGTTTAGTTTCACGTAATTAAGAGAAGGAAACTTGATCTCGTGTAAAGTGACGCAAAGTGGTGTCGGTGAACAGCGGTCTGTAGTCAAGAAATTGCGTGAATTGCGGCCCATGTTTAATTTTTGGGTATGTAAATTACGGGACAGGGTACTATTAAACTTCATAAACTGCATTGCACAATAAATCAATATATCACTTGCAGACTTAGGGAAACAGCTCCGAAAAGGCTATAAGCCTATTTTCTTTTTTTTAAAACCTTAACATTTGTTCATTTCTAGCTTAAAATGTTGGAGGTAGGCTGCCACCATCGTAATGCCCTTAGGGTTTGAGAGGTTTCCCAGACTGACTTATACAATTTGTCATTCTATACAAGTGACCACGATGTATTCACAACGGCAGCTAACCTCCAAGTGAGCGCGCGAGTCAACACAGCGCCATCTTATAACAGAGTATGCGTGTGACGTCAATCTTTCTTTTCCATTTTTGAATTTACCATTCTTTACAACTGACCACGATGTATTCACAACGGCATCTAGCCTCCAGCTGAGTGCCGAGTCAACACAGCGCCATCTTATAACAGGTTATGCGTGTGACGTCACATATTTAGCACAAATTTTGCCTTACTTTGAAGCGCTATTTCATGAGGATTATGGTTCAGATTTTCAATTATTTTCTTTTTTTTAAACAGGTAGCCCCCTCTTTTATCTTTCAATTGAGACATTGAACATAATTGTAAGTTAAATGCTCTCGGGGATATACGCATTCTACCCGAACACTAGAATCGTCTTAGTTGCCGAGAAATGTAAGTCTACGCTAAAATTTTCATATTGTAATAAACATACAGCTTATGTAGGTGTATTTTATTGTGCCGTAGTAGTATCTTAAATACGAATACGAATAAGAAGAAACTTGTTAGATACATTTCTGAGATACAGGAGCCTGGTAAGTTGTTCTTCATGTAGAAGAAGTAGAAGAAACTTTTGATGCGATAGATGGACAGTGCGGAAAGTCTGGCTCAGATTACCTTTGTCGAGGTCTTCGGTTCAGAGGGTCCTGGGGTTCTATTCATTGCAGTGTCGGAGACTTCAACCGCTTCTAACTAATTCCTCTGATTCAAGTAATGGGCCTTTGTGTTCGTCCAAATACACTACTTTTCATATACTGTAAACACAACACAACACACTACCAAGTGCACAGAAACACACAATAGTGAGTGCATCCTTCGACACAGGGTTGGCGTCAGGAATAACATACCATCTTGAAGTAAGATCATGTCAACAAAATGCGACACAGTTCGCACCCACAGCTCCGTTATGGTGAGAGGAAAGGGGCAGAAGAATCAAAGTGCGAAAAATCTAACAAAGACCAAACACGCGCAGATTGGAGGTCCCAGCCCTCCCTCCGAAACCGTGAAAAACAAGAATGAAGATCAGGAAGGGGCACTGATTGTAATACGACCTTACGGTTTAAAGCCCTGTAATAAATGACAGGCCTGAAATCACCTTGGGGTTTTGGTACGAGAAAAATGGGCGATGAATACGCCAACTGTGAAGGTCGAATAATGCAATCTTTTAACATCTGATCAATGATTTTCTTAAGAACCTTCATTTTTGGTTGAGATACCCTATAAGGAAGAAACCTAACTGGAATCCAATCTGTTAGCTCGATCTTGTACTCGATGAGGTCAGTGACACCAAAGGTTTCCTAAAATAAATCCAGAAAATACTGACACAACTTTCGAATACTCGCAGCCTGGTCCTCATGGTAGATGCCTAGGATCTAACGACATCTCACTCTGGGTAGGCGAAATAGATGAAAATGGCACAGAATTACATTTCCAAAGAGGAATGTTAACGTTACTATCAGATTTGAATGTTTTCGACTTGCTCTGAAGGTCGAGCACAAGACCAGAATGAGACATGAAATCGGCTCCCAATACTACAGAGCAAGACAACTATTGAGCCACAAACGACTTAATTATCCATGTACATTTTTGAGATACAAACTTAACTAAAAATAAAGCCTAAAATTTCTAACCATCTTCAGGTGTGCCGACAGTGGGATTTGAACCAACTATCTCCCGGATGCAAGCTCACAGCTGTGTGGCCCTAACCGCACGTTCAACTCTCCCGGTGGATATGAAAAGAAAGCCGGTCCTACCGAGTGCCGTGACTGATCTTAAGTAGATATTGATGGTTTTCATTGTTACCATGTAATTATATCCAACAATCGAAATCATGGCAACTGTACTCTTTAACATAAACCGGCTGCATTCTTGAAACTGTTCGTAAAATTAATAATATCGTTCTTCATTAGTGAGGAAGTAGAATCTTCATTTATTTTATCTTCTTAAAAATGTAACCACTTTGGTACTGCTCCCCGTGAAGATGACTACCTTCCAGATCGTATATATTTCGATTACGGGAGACTCGAAGCCAACTCTATTGCACCCTCAAACAAGGCTGTATCTTCCCCATCCCATGCCTTTCATAACTCTGTCAGTGCCGGGAATCAAATGCAGGATGCTTTAAGTCAAATTCTAAAATAAGGAGACCTAAAAGTAAACAGCCGGCCCCGCGGTGTAGGGGTAGCTTGCTTGCCTCTTACCGGAGGCCCTGGGTTCGATTTCCGCACAGGTCAGGGATTTTTACCTGGATCTGAGGGTTGGTTCGAGGTACACTCAGCCCACGTGCTTATAATTGAGGAGCTGTCCGACGGTGAGATGGCGGCCCCGGTCTATAAAGCCAAGAATAACGGCAGAGTGTATTCGTCGTGCTGAACACATGACAACTCGTAATCTGCAGGCCTTCGGGATGACCAGCGGTCGCTTGGTAGGCGATGACCCTTTGGGGTTTTTACGCCATGGAGTTTGGTTTGCAAAAGTAAACAGATAAGGAAGTGACATCCTCTGAAAGGCTCTTTAGCTTCCAGCTAGTTCTTCCGTCCGGTCTTGTGCATGTAGGACAGTTGGAAAACGTACGCCTTATTAAACAATAAATAATAAAAATAAATACAAGCGCCTCCTTTTCATGTCGCTCAATTGGTTGAGTCGCTGTCCTTCTGAGTCCGAGTTCGCAGGTTCAAATCCCGGCTTGTGTCGGTTGTCCTTAAAAGGGTGTTGAAATGGCAACAGCTCCATGCTGCTGGTTTCTGGCACGTTAAAAAAAATTATACATACGAATATTAGCCTCACAAATCCGCAACTTTATTACAATATTCTTTATCCCAGGCTTGTGAGGGAAACAAATAGGACACGATAAACCCCACCTAGCATATGTTGGGACGTGTAATTTCTTTATCAACTAACTAATATCTATACCCATTACATTCTACACAGTATATATGTTGTGAGTGTGTGTATTTCTTTACCGCATTATTTGTATAAAATGTCACTTCTTCATAGCTTGTCACATGACCATTAATACAATAAAATTACCGTATTTATTCTAAACCAGAATATTGCATCTTGACTCAAACTATATATTCTTGCACTCATTTCACTTGTACTCGGAATATACGATATGCCGCAGTTATGTTGGGAAAGGAATTAACAGAGGTTGGCTGGGGTTGTCGTCCAAGGAGTCCAGACACCCCAGGAGTTTTAACGAATGTACATTTATTAAGCATTTGATATATAATGTTATTATTATTATTATTATTATTATTAGCTTCAGGAATCGGCACGAACCCACCACTCTTACTTGGATCCAAGGACACTCATTTCCTTTTTAATTATTCTATATCACCTAAACTCAGGAAGTTTGGACACCTATCGAAATAAAATTCTTAATGCCCCCCTCTCCCCAAACTGAAATCCTGGCTACGGGGCTGCCATGTCATCATCAGATAGCTCTTCAATTGCAACAACCTAGGCTGAATGGATACTCTACACGTTCAACATGTTACCATACAGAACACTCCACTTCCTACCCCCCCCCAATCCTCCGCTCTTCCTCCCTTCTCCCCTTTTCCTTCCCTTCCTCTCCCTTTCAAATGGGCCTTGAAGCACTGCGCATTTCGTTGTTTGGTCCTTGCTCAACGAGCTGGAATGTAAATTTACAGAAATGGAAAGACGCCTGGTATCAGGTCAGTTAAACTTCCGTCCGCCATTCTCCCTTGAGTTAGAACAAGTGCGACTTCTTGCCGCATATAAATGAAATCGATTGGGAATGAAAATATATTATAATACCGGGTGGTCCACATGCCCCTTGCGATCTAGTTTTAGGCATCCCGCCGCCTTAACTACAATTCTGAAATGCATCGCCGCACAGCACCTCTTGTTATATCTGTACTTGTTTTACGCTTTCATTTGAGGTACTCATAATGAATAGTGGCACTCACGATTCGTGCTGTATTCTAGCCCCTAACCGCACATCTCATCATATTACTCCGATTTAAGAAAAGGGACCGATGTATTTCAGAATAATGATTCTTGATCGATTCTTTTTTTTTTATGATGTTTATATCCAACTAATTCAGAATTACTGCAGTTAGGCCAATATTTGAATCGATCATTATGTATTCATGGAAGAGATGGTTCTTAATCGCAGCCTGTGGGCTGATCACAGTCGACTAAGGGGGGAGACCTAGCTTAACACGGGGAAAATAGGCCGATATTCATTCGATTGTTATATATGCTACAAACGTTGTTGACAAATGCTGCACATATCCCAGTATTGCCATGATTCAGAGCAATCAGAAGCAACTTCAATAATGTCAAAATTCTAATTATAACATTTAAAAATAAAATGTTCAAAATTTCCCGCCTTTTTAACAATATATCACTGTTTTCTTCATAACTCTCTTACTGATTCACTGATAATTATGATTTTTTCAGAGTTTCCTCCCATACTGTTGTACTACAAACTTTACCTCATTCAGATCAATAGGATTTAAATTATATTTTATATAACATTTTATTTTAAAAAACTATTAATATTTTCTGGTGCTCGGAATATAAACGCGACAAAAAATCCAAATCACAGTCTACGTTAATGACTGAGGTTCATTTTGTAGCTGGAGTTTTGATACACACTTTAAAAAAGGAAAAGTACGAAACATCTTTTAAACTTGGAATTTATAAGGGAAACAGTGATATACTGTTAAAAAGGCGGGAAATTTTGAATATTTTACATTATTAAAATTATTAAAATTCTGACATTATTGAAATTTCTTCAGGTTGCCAGGAAGCATGTCAATACTGGGATATGTGCAGCAATTGTCAACAACAACTGTAGCATATTTATCAATCGAATGAATATTAACCTATTTTTTCCTTTGTTAAGCTGAGTCTCCCCCCTCTCGATCTACGTCACAAATAGGTAGATTTCACGTTTCCGAAGTTATTGAACTTTATATGTCCGGGTTCTTGACCCGTGTACTTTGAACGACGTTTAATGTCAAATTTTACATTGTAAATTTTCTTTGTTGTGTATTAGTTTGAGTTTTCATTGGGATGTAACAGTTGTTTGAATTTGAACTTTATGTTTTAGCCAGAATAAAACATGCTTTTATCTCCTTTATTTCTCATTCACGAATATCTGTTCTAGATCATGCCCTGATCTTATATGATAATTTTTGTTAGATATGCGTGATTTTAGGGTGCACAACGCAGTGTCTCTGCTGATTTAGACCATCTTGGACAGAGTAAATGTGCAATTTTTTTCATCTCTTAAAGGATTTTGATAGTAAAAGTGCCACCTAGCATTAAGTAGGGTTTTCCATTATATCATAATAACAATGTAACAGAAAAACTGATAGCAATAAATATTAAAACACAGTGGAGATCTACAAGTACTATCTGAACCAGGCCATAAAATTAGTTTTTCTTTATCGTAGAGAAAGAAAAAAAATCAGGTTGTAGGTAACCGAAGTAGTGTATGCTACAGGAATATACCTAGCCTACCGCTGGATCACGACGATTGCTTGTTCTCATCCCTTACAGCAGAGATTTCTAAGCATTATAATCATAACAATAACAAAAGCGCTAGTAACAAACCGAAAGCCAGCGTGAGTAGCTCGGACGGTGGAGCGCTGGCGTTCCAAGCTTAACTTGACAGGTTCGATCCTGGCTCAGTTCGGTGGTATTTTTGGGTGCTCAAATACGTCACCTTCGTGTCAGTACATTTGTTGGCACCTAAAAGAATTCCTGCGAGAGAAAATTCCGGCACCTCGGCATCTCCGAAATCCATACGTAAAACAATTATTATTAATACTTTTATTCTTATTATCATTATCATCATAAATAAAAAGTTCAAAACACAGTGGACATTTATCTGTCCTAACTGAACCAGGGAAAAAAGATGAGCTGCACATCACGGTGATCGAACCACGGGTGCCGTATATTTGATTACAGCCACCCCGGGATGAGAACAATTGCTTTTTTCCACCTCTTAAACGTAATGTAATTACTTTGCTACTTCTTTCAAAAAATGAGACGTAGTTTCCTAATGTTGCCATATTAATATTTTTTTAAAAATCCTGGCACTTAAAATACGATATATAGGGGCATACTTTGTTTTGTTGTTGGTGTTACTAGAGCCAAAAGCTGAACATACAGCTGGCATAGAAGTTGCTACAACTTTGTTTATTTATTAATCACAGAACAGACAGTAATTAACTAGCATTATCTGATTTGTTTTGACCGAATGGCTCAAGGTAAAATGGCGGATGTTAATTTATGTTCCTTCCACACACTGTGCTTAAACCGGACTGTAGGCCTCTTTGTTATGCAATTCTACTTTATTGCTTTCCCTGCATTTTTCGAATTGTACAATTGAATTGTGCGATTGCAAAACTCGTTCAGTCCATTTTCGCCGTCTTTCACTAAGCCCGTGGATACAGAGTGAAGTAGGAATAATTTAAGTAATTAAAATATAACGGTCTATAAATGTCACAACTTGTTTCGTCCGATGTTAAAGAGCTGCTATTTGCATGTTATATCTGATAACTCACTCAGTTTAGTGCTCATGAGTAACTCTCATGTTTGCTATAGGTTCTGGTGTCGAGTATTATGATATATTTAAGCAGCATGGGGGGGGGGGGTGTTAATTTGCGAGGTTGACTGGCAAGTGGAAAACTACAAAGCCATAACCATAAATAAGTTTTTTTTTTACAAGTTGCTTTACGTCGCACCGACACAGATAGGTCTTATGGCGGCGATGGGACAGGAAGGGGCTAGGAGTGGGAAGGAAGCGGCCGTGGCCTTAATTAAGGTACAGCCCCAGCAGTTTCCTAGTGTGAAAATGAGAAACCACGGAAAACCATCTTCAGGGCTGCCGACAGTGGGGTTCGAACCCACTATCTCCCGTATACTGGATACTGGCCGCACTTAAGCGACTGCAGCTATCGAGCTCGGTATAAATAAGTTTAAGACCCCACTTCCATTCATGATATCTGAACAGAAATTGATAACCTATGTGAAGCATTCCCATAAAGAAGTGCACTTTGTTCAGTGCTTAAGTGACAAAGTTGGAACCAAGTCACGTGTTCGCACTCCACTGTCAGCAACCCTGAAGATGGTTCTCCGTGGTTCCCCACTTTCACACAAGGCAAATGTTGGGGCTGTACCTTGATGCTAAACTTTTATACTAGACTTGTATGTTATACGACATCCAGGTAGAGAACGGAAAGTTGGGAATAATTTCCTACCAACCTTCGAAAACAATGCAGGGAATCAATTCGGATACCACTTAATCCACAAGGGACGCAACTTGGAAACAGCGGCGCCTACATTACCTTTTATCCCGCATCTTTTTTTTAATGCCGACAGAGACAGTTTTCAAGGCTTCATATTTACATTAACAGAGATAAAGCCGACATAACGGTACCTGAAGGAAGTCTAGAGAAAGTTTTAAATTAAGAAATTGCGTTGAAGGGTTCGGAGAAGAATGCTTTTCTGCGGACAGAAAAATCCACTTCCGCAAGGTGTGCAGTTTTGAAGCAAGTGCTATGAAGCGTTTTAATGTCCAGCAGCATAGCGGCACTGCTAGTCACAAAAATGCTGAGATGATCGCGGAATAAGAGGTATATACAGTATTTTTCTTACTTAAATTAAATGGTTTGTGCCCACAGCGATTGTCGGCACACTCTTAATTCCGACTAGCAAATATACTCGTGCTTCGCTACGGTATTCTACTTTGTACACGGAGTTCCATGTAAGTTACTATACACGCAGTGAGTAAGATTATATTAAATTGCAAGTCTGTTAGCGCTATCCGCGAAACAAAACAGGGAGGACCCCATACGTTGTTTCCGATGTAAGGTGCATATTGGGGAAATTGTGATGGTAATGGCAGGTGACATTTCCTACAGCCATTCACAATCAAGTTCGGGAGTTTCTACAATAAAGGCAGGCTCACATGTCAATCCCATTCACAATAGAGATGGATAGTTTGAAGAATAATGACAGGTACCATTTCCTAATGCCAGTCACAATAGAGTTGGAGATATTTAATTATAATCGAAAAATGCTACTGTACCATTACGTTATATTCGAGGCGCTCATTCGCACGGAAAAGGAGCAGACAAAATGGCGCGCGGCAGCTTCAAGCAGTACAAATGCATATAAATTCTCACCGAGATGCAGATTAATCTAAGTCTAGAAGGCGCAGAATCATAGAGACTTTGCAAGGGGGCTTCAAGATGGAACAAGTATTGTTTTAGAAAATAATTGAAACCAATTCATTCTTAATACTGGAAGAAAAAGATCGTACGGGAAAATCAACTCAGAAGCAAGAAGAGGCAGTCTACCATTGGTCAGGAATAAAATAACGGATTAAATAAGAAGATTATAGTAGAATTTCTAGCTACATAACTGCAGAATAACAATTCAAGTTGTGGAAAGGATTGAAGATCTTTAAATTGAAAATATTAGAGAAGGGAGATATTGGAGCAGCCAAGAGAAAACGCGGAAGGGCAAATTTCCGTGCTACAAGCAATCTAAAATACTGAAGAATAATCAAAGTAGCAGTTGGAATCCGTAATTAGCCTGAGGAAAAGATATATTCATTAAAAGAAGCCACATTTGAATAATTAATATACAGACGCAGTTTCAACATAAAGATAATATTGAGAGGCTAAAATGAATGATTTACCGGGCGAGTTGGCCGTGCGCGTAGAGGCGCGCGGCTGTGAGCTTGCATCCGGGAGATAGTAGGTTCGAATCCCACTATCGGCAGCCCTGAAAATGGTTTTCCGTGGTTTCCCATTTTCACACCAGGCAAATGCTGGGGCTGTACCTTAATTAAGGCCACGGCCGCTTCCTTCCAACTCCTAGGCCTTTCCTATCCCATCGTCGCCATAAGACCTATCTGTGTCGGTGCGACGTAAAGCCCGTAGCAAAAAAAAAAAAAAAAAAGAAATGAATGATTCAATTATACATTCTGCCAGTATAATGTCATTTTCTACTTTCATGAGCGACTGTGACATCATGAGATCCGCCTAAACTGTTGGGAGAAGATTGCCTGGGATTCCATAACGAGGTCAAGCAGTACCATGCCGTGGGACCAGAGGTGACGTCTCGAGAGGTGGAATCCAGCCACATGGAGATGGCATAACGAGCAAGCAGAAGCCAGCAATCCCCAGAGGAGAGACGATATATAAGATAAGTTTCCTGTGTAAAAGTATTTGAAGTGTTTGATAGAAATAATCTGCGTTAGTGAAATATTTATTTTAAATGAATCCTACTTGCCGACTTGTAATTGTTAGTGGTAGGTCTTCATCATATAACCGCGAATATTCATTAATTTAAGTACGAGATATACTCGTCCGCCTCTGTGGTGTAGTGGTTAGCGTGATTAGCTGCCACCTCCGGAGGTCCGGTTTCGATTCCCGGCTCTGCCACGAAATTTGAAAAAGTGGTACGAGGGCTGGACCGGGGTCCACTCAGCCTCGGGAGGTCAACTGAGTAGAGGTGGGTTCGATTCCCACCTCAGCCATCCTGGAAGTGGTTTTCCGTGGTTTCCCACTTCTCCTCCAGGCAAATGCCGGGATGGTACCTCACTTAAGGCCACGGCCGCTTCCTTGCCTCTTCCTTGTCTATCGCTTCCAATCTTCCCATCCCTCCACAAGACCCCTGTTCACCATAGCACGTGAGGCCGCCTGGGCGAGGTACTGGTCATTCTCCCCAGTTGTATCCCCGACCCAAAGTCTCAAACTCCAGGACATTCCCTTGAGGCGGTAGAGGTGGGATCCCTCGCCGAGTCCGAGGGAAAGGAGGGTAAACAGATTAAGTAGAAGAAGAAGATATACTCAAATGTGAAGTGACATGTTATGTTGACATACGTAATGAGTGCATATCGATTTAACGTACCTACCAATCTGCACGGAAAGTCTAGTCAGATATGATTTGGGAGATATTGGGAAGTTAGGTAAGGGTTATTCTGCCCGAAGGCAGGTCCGAACCTCCGCAGAGGTGTTCCTAAGCCGGAGTTTACGTGCGGTAGTGTGGCCAGTTTCTTTCCGCTCCTTCATTCCCTTACCCCCAACAACAGCGCGTGGCAACCCATCCAATTCCTGACCACGCCCAATGTTGCTTAACTTCGGAGATCTCACGGGATCCGGTGTTTCAACACGGCTTCGGCCGTTGGCATATTCGGACGAATACATGTATTATAGAACATAGTTGAGTAAGAGGAAATCAGATCGATAGAAATGACCGTACCTACTTGATTAATAAAGAAGAAATAGATCCTGCTTGGAATATGAGAATATTATGGAAAATGTATCGTCGAGAGAATGTTGTATCGTAACAAATATGATATTAAAGGGAAGAGTAATGGGATGTTATATATGAAGAATCATTAATAAGAAGAGATGGTTCGAATTATGTGTTAATAGAGATGTTGCGATGTAACGTTTATTTAGTCGAGAGGTTATGTGAAAGAAGTTGTTACGAATTCGTATGATACGTGTTGGTAGAAGATCGTATTTGAAATGAATATTACGGGGTTAGGTCATGTGAAGATGAACGTAATAGCAAGAGACCAGCTTATTCAATGTCCATTTGTGTCATAGTGTAACAGAATATGAGTAGTTATTGGATTCCGTATGCTTAATGGTGTAAATATAGGGATTTTGTCAAAAATTATCGTCTTATAGAGAATCATTCTTTCCCAAACAGTGGATTGATGTTTTGAGTTAAATTGAATTAATGGCACAGCGGTATATGAAATAAGATTAAATTAAGGCTGATGGTAGGATAACATATAAATATTTGGCACAATTTCTCAGCTGATGGTATTAATGGAATATTTAATGAAAGCTTCATTTGGCCAGTTTATGATTGCTAGTGTTGCAAACAAGTCATCATAGGAATGATACATAAATATTTTAATGTTAACGATATTTTAAGGGTATGGCAACAATTATTAGCCATAATAAGGAAACTTATTGAATATTTCGGCTCTCATAAGTCAAGAATGTCAACAACAAGAAGACCCAACATGAAATTTTCCCCATCTATATCTATAGGCTATAAAAGTCATTGTATTGGAGCGATTTCAACCAAATTTGATACACTTATGATTTGGTATCAGGAGACAAACCGCATGGGGGTAAGACATCCCAAACATCCCTGGGGACGGGGCCGGGGGGCGGGGGGTTGGGGGGACGAGGGGTGTCATATATAAAAATAAACGGAAATAGTGTCCAATACATACTTATCGGCGTCGCTGAAATGAATAGTGACACTCCAAATTTTTTAAAAGTCCATGTTCAGCCCCCTTTGGGGTGGGGGCGAGGGGGGAGTGATATATACAAATAATCGAAAATAGTGTCGAATACATAGTTTTCGGGGACGCCAAAGTGAATAGTGACACTCCGGATTTTTAGTATCAGGAGTCAAACCACGTGGGGGTAAGACACCCCAGGAACCCTTAGGGGTGGGGGCGAGGGGGATCATATATAAAAGTAAACGAAAATAGTGTCGAATCCATACTTTTCGGGGTCGCTGAGATGAATAGTGACACTCGCAATTTTTTTAAAGTCCAAGTTCAGTCCCCTTTGGGGTGGGGGGTGATGGGGGAGTGACATATACACATAATCGAAAATAGTGTCGAATCCATACTTTTCGTGGTCGCTTAGATGAATAGTGACATCCCGAGAATTTTTAAATTCCAAGTTCAGCCCCCTTTAGGGTGGGGGGCAAGCGGGGAGTGATATATAAAAATAATCGAAAAGAATGTCGAGTACTCTTCGGGGTCGCTGAGATGAATAATGACACTCCGGACTTTTACTATCAGGAGACAAACCACGTGGGGGTAGGGCACCCCAGGAACCCTTAGGGGCGGGAGGCGAAGGGGTGAGATATAAAAATCGTATTTAGTGTCGAATATATACTTTTCGGGGTCGCTGATATGAATAATGACACTCTAATTTTTTTAAAGTCCCCTTTGGCGTGGGGGCGAGAGGGGAGTGATATATACAAATAATCGAAAATAGTGTCGAATCTATAGTTTTCGGGGTCGCCAAAGTGAATAGCGACACTCCGGATTTTTAGTATCAGGAGACAAACCACGTGGGTGTAAGGCACCCCAGAAACCCTTAGGGGCGGGGGGCAAGGGGGGTCATATATACAAATAAACGAAAATAGTGTCGAATCCATACTTTTCGGGGTCGCTTAGATGAATAGTGACATCCCGGGATTTTTTAATTCCAAGTTCAGCCCCCTTTAGGGTGGGGGCAATGGGGAGTGATATATAAAAGTAATCGTACTTAGTGTCGAATCCACAATTTTCGTGGTCGCTGAGATGAATAGCGGCAGTCCGGAATTTTAGTATCATGAGACAAACCACGTTAGGGTAAAACACCCCAGGCCCCCTTAGGGGCGGGGGGATGGGGCGGGGGGACTGATATATAAAAACATCGAAAGTATTGTCCAATTCATACTTTTCGGGGTCACTGAGATGAACAGTGACACTCCGGAATCTTTTAAACCAAGTTCAGCCCCCTTCGGGGTGCGGGGCGAGCTAAAAAAATTTATCGAAAAAGTGTCGAATCCATAGTTTTCGGGGTCGCTGAGACGAATAGTGACACTTCTAATCTTGTTAAAGTCCACGTTCAGCCCCGTTTGGGGTGGGGGACGAGGGGTGAGTATATATAGAAATAATCGGAAATAGTATCGAATCCACAGTTTTCTGGGTAGCTGAGATGAATAGTGGCACTCTGGACTTTTAAAGTCCAAATTCAGGCCCCTTTGTGGTGGGTGGTTAGGGGGCGGAGTTAGATATAAAATAATCGAAAATAATGTCACATCCATGGTTTTAGGGGTCGCTGAAATGAGGAGTGACACTCCGGTTGTCGTGTAAGTCCAAGTTGATCCCCAATTGCCAGGCGGGTGAGAAGGAGTCAAGAACAGAATATATCCAAATGACCGAGATTAAGGATGTTTGTTAGTACGTTCCAGTATAATTGTCAGCAGAACTTGATACAAATATTACCTACTACCTGAAAAAAGTACTGTGGGGGAAAGACAACCCTAGAAGCCTTAGATAAAGGTACGAAATGTAATTATGACTGAAAATGACCGATATTAGTGTTGAATCCATACGTTTCGGGACTACGGGAGCAATTTCAAACAAACTTGGTCACTTATGAATTATTATCAGGAGACAAACTACGTGGAGGTATGACAACCCTAGCACACCTACGACAGGGTGAGATGTAGAAATAATCAAAAATAGTGTCGAATCCATTCTTTTCGGGGTAGCTGAGATGAATAGTAACGCTCCAATTTTTTAGAAGTCCAACTTCTGCCTCTTTTCGCATAGCGGTGAGAAAAAGTGGAAAATAAAATTTCGAACATGACCGAGAGAATGGACGCATGTGTGTATACTGGACCTACTGTCTGGAAAAATATACCTTAGGGGTAAGAGACTCTTAGTCTGTAAAGTAGGGGCGAAAGCTAAAAATTAACCGAAAACGACCGAAATTTGTGTCTAATCCATAGTTTTCGGGGTCGCTGAGATGAACTGTGACACGCTGGATGCCGTTTAAGATAACGCTCACTCCTAATCGGCAGGCGTCCAAAGGGACAGAGTTTAAGGATCTATGTGTGTATGTTCTAGCATATCTCTCAATCAAACTTGGTATACACATGACTTACTATATAGGAAACTTTACTGTGGAGGTCAGATACACCTAGCCCCCGCTGGTGTTGGGAAATGAGAGGGCCTGACGTTCAAAAATAAGGAAAATAACCAATATTAGAGTCCGAAATCCTCTGTTTATGTGTCGCTGATACGAACTGTGACTCCGGATACCGGATACTGGGGGGAGTCGGGGCTGGTAGGGGTGGGTGTATGGGGTAAGTGTGTGTATTGTGGGGTGGGGGTATGTGGGTGTATGGTGGGGGGGTATGGGGTTGGTTCAGCCTCCATCGAGGCAAGAGCTGAGAAGGGCTTAAAAGTAAATAGTTAAAAATGACCGAGATTAGTGTTTACTCGATAATTAAATAATCTAAAACTTGATATCAGATACATCTAAATAGCTCTACAACTACATAATGGGTCGTAAAATCAACATCTGAAAAATAATTATATAGGCTAAGCATTCACTTCCCACTTAACTAACTGGTAATACAAATATTAAAGGTAAACATTCAAAAACTATCCGGGCAACGCCGGGTACTAGAGCTAGTAATGAATAAAAATAAAGATTAAAACCTTGTGTAGGGACAACCCAAAGATCAATTATGTATTTACTTGGAAACTAATCATTTTGTGAGAATTTAATGTTCATTAGGCACGTTATTCACATAGTAAAACTTTAACTTTTCGTCAGTTGATTTGAATTACGAGTTTGGAAGTTGTGTGATGATATTAATTGAGTAAAGCGACGTTTGGCATGTAATGAATGTATTAGCAGAATAGACCCCATTTCAGCTATGTTAATAAGAGAAAGCAATGTAAATGTGTGTTGATTGATTATTAAGCATACTTTTTATTTTCTCTACAGATTATTTAATTTCATTTTTATCCGGATTAGCACTCTAATAAACTAGTGTCAGAATTATTTTTGGAAAATAGGATAAGATACGTAGCAATAAGGTATTAAAGTCATGGATAGTAGGAATTAATACACATCGTATGTCGAATGGAGACGTCTACCGGCAGACTCTGTTTAATGAATAATATTTAGAGGGCGTGCCTATATTCTTCTTCGGAACCTGCGATATACTAACATATTAATGACGAGATGAATTTCTTAACCTGAGTTGCTACCGGGACTGTATCCATACGCCTACTTGGACGTAGGTGGGGTGGACTACGCTATCTTAAGTATACAGAATCGAGATACGACTATAAGGCATAGGACTAAAGTTCAAGATCTCCCCAAATAGAGCAGCGATTGTGTAATTGGCTTTGTAAAATGACTTACAGTTTAGAAAGTTGTTACCACGAAACGTAAGACCGTAAATCATTTAAATTTCCTCCATATATCGACATTTTTCGCGCCTGGACGGATTGCTTCACCATGCTCTCCATTTGAACAGCCTGAAACTTTCCCTCAAACAAAGCGTGTCCAGTGATCAACCGAAATTATGTACATAACAAAATTTATTTAAGATGAAGCGACGTTTCACATATAGCGCACGGATTTTACAGGGAATCAACAGTGAAAGGGAAAACGGAACAAAAATGTTTTAGTTTCCTAATAAATACCCATCGTATAGAGTGATTTTTAAATAATATGAATATCTGAACCTTCCCCTGGATGAGTATGCTCTATATTTGAAGTTTGGTCGAGATTTATCTAGCCGTTTCACAGTGATGGTGGAACAAACGGACAAACAGAAACGAAATGTAAAAGCCATTGATCCAGTCTTGAGTTAACTAAATCGGATAAATATCTGAAAAATTGGCAAAATAAACGAAATTACAGACAGCGTAACCCTACAACTTTATGAGTATGGGCGTGTTAATAAGTACAGAAGTACATTTCATGATTTACTGCTTATACATAGTACGTCATATCAACAAACGGATTCCGCCATCAGACACCCCTTTTAGTGTTCTACATGGCTGGTCCTATTACATTTTCTCTTATCTCTCCTCTGCGATATTTAATATTATGTCGTCCGTGTTCTCATGCGCGGACTCGGCTACACCGAACACTCGCAAGCACTGGCGCCTTGTGTACTGTTTCAGATCGTCGGTCTTCTCCTGTAACTGAGACTCTAGTCTCTTCATGACTTTGTCCCTATCTTCGAGAGCACTCCGCAAGTCTTCAATTACCTTAGCCTTGAAGTCTATGGACTCCTGCAGTTGTTCTGCTACTACCTCTGTCACTTACTCCTATATTAGGTGGCAAGCGTTCTCAAGATGTCCTTGCTACACAGCGCGTTCTGGACGGACTGCTTCACCAAGCTCTCCATCGGCACGTGCTTCAATTTGCGCGGCATGATGTTTTTGTCTTCTGGTAGATGTTAATCACACATATCACGTCACAAACACTTCTGTATACGCACAACAATGCTAGAAAATATTATCAGCGTCACAAATCGTTTACACTGTAAAACTACCCCTTCAAACTTAACGTTAATCAGAAGGCTTGCTTTGTGCGACGATACACTGTCCGCCATGAAAAATGTGCAAAACAAACAAAATTACAGACTGCGGACCCCTCTACAACTTTATTTATATAGATAAGCATGGGCGCGTTTATAAGTGCAGACCTTCATTTCGAGATTTACTGCTTTTAAACGGTACGTCATATCACAAATGATTTCCGCCAGCAGACGCCAGTTTTAGCGTTCTACATGGTTGGTCTTATGACATTTTCTTTTATCTCCTACATTTATGGGTTATATTGAGTTGGAGACATTAAATAGGGTGAAATTTGGGTACAGTTTTCACACATTACTTTATTTTCCGGATACTAATGTGGCAGCTGGAATCATAAAGTTTGGTTGACATATGACCACTGGTCATGTCAATATGCATACCGAATTTGATTATTCTATCTTTCCCATAAGTGTGGCAGACGAAAAGATATACGTGTGAACAGTACAAAATAGACTTAAAGTTGAGAAGTGCAGCTCTGTCTAAAGTATTAGGGATCGCGTATTTATATAGATAAGTAATACGATGTTAATTGGTTTGAAGGAGTTGCGATGTGGTCTCTGTCACCATTTTGTAAGAATGCTATGAATGAAAACCTACAACCTGTTTTCCGGGTCAGGGATGGAATGAATGAAGCCTCCATCTTACAGCGAGGATAGGAATTGTGCCGGCTGCTGAAACCTGTCGCACTCCTCTGGGGCAATTATTAATGACCGACAGATGAAATGAAATGTTAGTGGAGAGTTTCTGGAATGAAAGATGATAGGGAAAACCGGAGTACCCGGAGAAATGCCTGTCCCGCCTCCGCTTTGTCCAGCACAACTCTCACAATGAGTGACCGGGATTTGAACCACCGAACCCATCGGTCAGAGGCCGACGAGCTGCCGCCTGAGCCACGGAGACTCATCTTTGTAAGATTGCAATATTGATGCAAAATGTTTCCGTTACTGACCACAATGATAGATAATGAATTTATGATACAGGCGTGTGGAATTTTGTTCAAGTGAGTAGTAGGGAAGTTAACTGATGTAGTGCAGTAAGACTGCCCAATGAACTGTATTTTTATACAAAAAAACTGGTGTCAAAATCCATTCCTTTAAAGCACCTACATACGTTTGGTTTTATTTTCCATTTTTTGGGTTATATTTAGCTATATCTAAGAACAAATTTTTCTCCATGTTTGGGAGATTTTAGGTCCTAAACTTGCGAACCCTAATTATTATTATTATTATTATTATTATTATTATTATTATTATTATTAGTAGTAGTAGTAGTAGTAGTAGTAGTAGTAGTAGTAGTAGTAGTAGTAGTAGTAGCAGCACAGCAACAACTTTTGGGTTTTAAGCCGCGGTGCAACTGTATTACAATTTCCCAATTTTTCACCTGAACTTCTTTAACCTAGTTTTATCCAGCAGGTTCAGAGTTCTCTCTTCGGATCGACGAAAGCCATTTAAGCTATTACATGCAACGTTTCATATCAGCAGAGCAATCTTCATGTCATCAGCTTGTCATCTTTGTTTTGGCCTTCATCGAGAGAGCTTCCCATCTAGGACGAAGTTGCGTGCATCACGAGCGACGGTACCATATGCTGCTCTCAGGATATGGTCGTACTATCCCGGGCACCGTTCTTGTAATTTCTCTTGAATGGAAACAACTCCCATCCTCTGCCAGATTGTGTCGTTGATTATGTGATCAAGGAATGAAACTCCAAGAGTCCAACTTAATATTCAAATCTCCAGGGGCGTAGTCAAGGGGGTGTTGTAAAATTTAAAAAAAAGAAAATGGTCAGAACAGAAACTGGCAATAAACAATAAGCTGAATAAACATTCAGAGCCCTAATGGCTCGAGGGTTGGATTTTAGATTGTAAAACTGAACACACAATTCGCTGTAAACTGTTCACGTTGATCGTATGGTTTTTGATCTGTACAATGTAAGTTTTTGTAGTTTACTACAATCTGAATATCAAGATAATTCACTTGTATGACTCTTCTTATAATGACAAGTCTTGCATTCGCGCACCGCTCGAGCACAAGCGCCTTCATTGTGTTCTATCAGTTTTGTATCTATAACCTCTACGTCCCCCCTCAAACGGCTGATACTGGCTACGCTAGTGCATAATAGGGATTAATTTCAGCAATACATTTCTCTGATTATTTTCAGGAATGTTGACCAATGATACCTTGGGTCAAGGTTTTAGTTCTCAAGATTTCTGTTCTAATTTAAGTTCAGACACAAAGTCAACGGTCCCGTTCCTCTAGTCTAGCAATGTTTCGAATTTTGATGAGGGTTAATAAATACCATTGACAAGCGTGCGTTCTAATTTTGTATGGCACCGCCCATGGTGACCATAATATACAGAAGTGGGACGGTTAGTCTACTTTGGAAACTCTAGACAACTTTCTTCCCGCAGCTATAAGTGGTAGGATAATCTAATGTACACACCGTCAATAAAACTGGTCTTAGCCATTAAATAACTCAATATGCTCTCGGCTCCTAGTATTTCATTCTGTACGTCCTTCGCATATCTCATTGTGCGTGCCATTTTAAACTAGCCTCGCAATTTATATACTCCTCTGTATTTAGTACATCTCTTGGTCCAGCTGTGTGTGGCTGAAGAAAATAGGTAACTTAAGTCTAGTGGTTCGATTCATGTCTACAACTTCACTGACTATGACTCCATGTCACATTCAAGGTGTTCCAAAGTCTATAAATGCCACGAAATGTAAGAATGTTTTGAAAATATTCTTTGATTAATTTACTTCTTTTATTGGGCATATTTCTCATTCTGAAATACTTACAGTTAAAGCACTTCTTAATTATTTCAAGATACATTAACTAGTCCACTATTTGATCACTGGAATTACCTGAACACATTGAACTACCTGCTATTTTGAAGCGATTGAAGTAGGCTTTGAAGTTCCTATATTCCATACTACTGAAGTAAGATTCGTAATTATAGGTATTCTTTGGTAAGGTCTGTCTCCGTCACACTAAGGAACAATTATTTTGTCACTTCAGTCTTCGTTGTTAGATGCCATTCACTCTACCATTTCTTTAATCTCTCAGTTCGATCACCAAAACCACCTTGAGAATTGTACTAAAACGCAAATAATTTCACTGTCTTGCTAATTTGCTCCCTTCGATTACTGTTAAGACCAATGCTGAAATTTTGTCATAGAAATGTTTGTAATGAATATTACTGTTCGAGTAAAATGCATGGATGTTTTCATTTGCGAAATACAGTGACAGTGCCTCTATTTATAATAGTGGAGATATTTAAAACATTAACACATCTATTCTTGCACTTAGCTCCGTTAAACTGCATGAAGGAATTAAAGTACAGTAAACTATAGCCTAATTATTGGAACAAAAGAATAGCCTTAAAAGCAAGTCATCCACATTTATTTAATAAAAATTGGCATGTTTCTCTTCGAACAACTTGCAGTACTGCGACTACTGTACAGAATGTGACAGAACTTGTCCTGAGAGGTACTGTGCAATTACAGCGCATTCAAATTAAAAAGGAAGGAGAGAATGTTGGTACAACCCGGCAACGTGCGTGGTGAACTACGATTCGATTTTGGGCTCTCTTACGAATTTAAATTTGGTGCAAATGTCTGGAATAGGATGCATTGCACCTCGGTATTGTAACAGAAAAATGGATTTAAGCTCCAGGCCAGTTGTTCTACCTCAGGAAAATGTCGCTGCGGTAATCACAAAACGGACCGGTTCGTTCGAAATCCTTGTCCTATTAATTACACACATAAAAGGCATACCAACTTGAGAATCCGAAAGAAGGTCGATCTGAAGTTACGCGAATATTGGCTTCGTGACTGACTGGCCAGCGCCTGTGCTTTCAGACCACGGGGTCTTTGGTTCAATTTTTATTTCAATTTAACCGGGAAGGGGACTGCTTGCTTGTCCTGTCGCCAGCACCCGTTCAACCCATACACCAGACACAACCTTACCCCCACCACAATTTTGTGCACTTTCTTATTTTTTCATGATACTTTGCTAATTTACTCTGGTTGGCATTTGATGTGGATTTGATCCAATTTTACGGCCGGATGCTCTTCCTGACGCCAACCCTATACGGAGGTTCGTACTCATTATTGCCTGATTTCTGTGGAGCTGGTGGAGTGTTAAATCTGTTAAGACAAACCCAAACACCGAGTAGTCGAACCAGAGGAATTAACCATATGCAGTTAAAATCGCCATCCCCGCAGATAATCAAACTGAAGGCCAGTACACTGAGCATTCATCCAAGGAGTCGGAAAATCTTTCCTCAATACATTCTAGTTATTTCTGGGGTCTCTGGAATCACCCGGCTGCTTTCGGCTTTGGCCTGGGTTTTATGGCCGGATACCCTCCCTGACGCCACGTGATTTTTCAGGTGAAATTTCCAGTCCAGTTCAGTCCTCCAGGTGGGAAGCTGGCAGCTAAGATACTGCACTGACCAAGCCGTCACCCTCACCTCTCCAGTAATGTACAATTTCCTACACATTATATTAAACCTCGCCAGTAAGGTGGTTACTGCTCGGCAACCTCTATCACTAGCACTCATTTAACTTTATGCCAAATGGTCCCCTGCCCAAAGTTCCACTCCGGTTGTGGAAGACTAATTTCAGAATTTTTCGACTTCCTGACGGGGAATCCAACCCACGTCTTTCTGTGCAAACCGAGCACAACATTACCGCGTCGGCTGTCTGTCAACACGGCGATGTTTGCTGTCCCAAATAAAGGCCAGTGTGTATATATACTGTGAATAGGTAAATGCAGTCACCTCTTAAATTCATTTTCCTGACAGATCATTGATAGGATCCAGTAAGGTCTACAATACCAGGTACTATTTACCAAAAATTTTACTCTATTCACAGACAGAATGATTTATTAAAATAAATTGTTCATCCTCAGAATAACGTTGAACATAATGATCCAGAACTAGTACACTAAAAGTACGTTTAGAAAATATAGAAATATCTTACCTTTAAATATTATCTTTGTTCGAGGTTGATGAAGCCATATATCTGCGTCGGTGCGACGTAAAGCAACTTGCAAAAAAAAAAAAAAAAAAGATGAAGAAGCGGAAAGAATAATTTTAGGTCTAGATGCAAGCCACCTTAATTATGCAAACGCAAATAAGTAATTTGTACAATCTTTCACGATCTCAACTACAATACTTCAATTTTGAAAAGAATAAAAACGAAGTACAAAGTTTTAAGGAAGTGAATGGTAACATCGATCCTCAAACGCCAAACTGCATACCCGTTATTCACCAACAGGAGGTAGTATATTATATTTTTTACCCCGATAAGGAATACAAGGTTCAGAGTTCTTAGGTCAAGAGAAACGAAAGGCCAAATCCCTGTAGTTTATATTCCACGTAAAATAGGTGATCAAGTGCGATGATTGTGATATCAGCAGTTACCTGAAATTTAGAGGCATGTTTGTGTAAGGTTCTGCAATTACTCAGTCAACCAAAATGCAATACGGATATCTGATGTGTCTATCAATTTCCTTGCAGTTTATAACAGCATGAATAGCTGCATCAGCGGATGAGAGGGTGGAGTGGCCAAATCATGATGGCAAGATTCAAAATCGTGGACTCGCAAGTCGATTTTTGATCAACTGGTGAAAATCTTATTTCTGCATACCATATTGTCAGTATATTCAGTACTTTTGGTGGTGGATTGAATGAGCATCGCAATTAATAAACTACCTAACATTTTACAATTGCAGCAGAGATGGTCGTGTAGTCGGTCCACAGCAGGTGGTTTTCAGCTTTAGTAGGCCTAACCAAATCTGATTCCGACACTTTATGAAATATCAATTGCCGAGAAAAAATACAATTATCTTACAAAAGTGTACCTCTACTACTATTATTAATTATTATTTATTAATTGTATAGAGTTTACGTCCCATTGACTACGTTTACGGTTTTTGGAGACGCCGAGGTGCCGGAATTTTGTGCCACGGGTCTTCTTCATCTGCCGGTAAAATCTGGCTCACGTATTTGGAATTAGACGGACATACTATCAGTATTAACGAGGATGGACCAATGAATTCAGGCTGTATGTTCTTTCAGGATGGTGGTGCAATAAGTTAAATTGAAGCAAGGTTAAGTAAAGCTAACACAGTGGGCTCAGAGTTGGGATCATCTGTTTTCTGTAAGACTGTCTTTGCTGTTCAGGAATGATATGTGAGTGGACTAAGTGTACCGTACCCAGGGGTAAATACCCTCTAGGACGATGCCTCCATTCCTGTATGAACATCCGACTAACTCAGGGTTGGGCAGAGTGTGGGTTGGTTGTCGGTTGGGTCAGGATAAAAGTCGAAGTTCTACTCTAAAATGTCAATCAATGACAGGAAATGGAGGTATAACACGAATGAGAAACAATCATAGGGGGTAAGATGAATTTATTGATAAATATCCCCGATCATATTACGAGAAAACAATTAAATTAAGAACAAATAAGATGTCAAATGAATTCAAAATATGGAAAATAAAGGGAAATTAAAACGTTACTTGAATGATAATACAAAATTTAAAATCAAAAATCTCAAGTTCAATAAAGAACACTTATATACATCAAGACTGAGTTTCTTCTTATAGTCCAATGTTTATATTGTATGGCAACAAGTGTACGCAAACACTAACATGTGGTATTTCCGTATGGAGTTACACACTATCGCATCACAACGAAACGGTTTCCAAAGTTAAGTTAATTCTGAGAGTCGCCGAAATGTTACCGTTAAATAAAAGTTACATTATAAAGAAAAGTTACGACGAAAAGGAAAATAATTAAGACGCAATGGACGCTATGTAATTTATGCAAAATACTAGGGGCAAATCCTACACTATATTTACAATAATTTAAATAATCAAACTAGACACATCTATATACATCGGATATCGAGTAAAGTCTTAAATGCTACACAGATTCTAATGTGAAACCCGGTTCACTGCAAAAGATCTAGACAGAACTAGATAAACCATCAATACTTCAGCACTCGGGCTGTTCCCTTTTAAAACAACGAGACAAGGTATACAATCACAAATAACAATGTAAAACATCATCCTGTAAGAGAAAAAAATATAAATAACCCTTTATATCACGAAGAAAGCAATGGGCAACATTGCCTCCTTCTGCTGCATTTGAGCACTCAACAGCGCGGTCATCCGTCATGTACTTCCGGGTAGATTACGAGCTGAAAAGAAATGTTGAACTCAACACTATGCTAAAGATTGTACTCTGTCTCCCGAGGCTGTCACAAGGAAGTATGGTCTCCTTCACACCTACAGATAAACCCAGGCCAGAAATCAGCTTGCCATGAGATAACGCCTTTCGCCGGCTACACGGAAACTCACGTATTTTCATTCCTTCTTAGCATGCTTTTACCATTGAATATCATCAGACTCAATAGTCTGGAATTAATACTGGCCATTCTGATCACAATATACACTCAGAAGACACTTAGCAGGCACATACATCTGCACAATATTCCTACTCTTGTCAGGCATACAATCAGCCTGCATCAATTCATTATAATTCAGCGTGCAATCCTTATCTCATTATTTCTCATAAATCCCATTGGCCTTTCACAATATGAGACTCAGTTCGTGTCCTTTACAGACCATCAGGTAAAACAGAATCCAACTTAACTCAAAGATCTTATTTTAACAACGACGTTCTGCAGCTCCTTCAGTCAGCTTCCATGAAATCATGCGTCATGCAGAAATATCTATACCTGTCTCTCTGAATAACCGAAATGAAATGAACTAATGCGTATTGAACGTTGTATAAAGATTAACCTGTCAATCTAGCCCTTCTAGCATATAAATATAAGGAAAACTCGGAATATCCTATACTAAGTAACATATGTAAATAAACAACAACTAATCCTATCAATCCCTCATTTTCCTAATCATCTAATCATAAAGCAAAATGAAAATAAAATAAACATACATTATTCTCGTATCCGAATCTATCATAGTAACAAAATTAAACAAACACATGCCGTCAGGCTTACTTTACATGAAGTTAAAAATTCTATCTACACTGTCTTAGTACCTTAACATAATTTACATACCATGCCGTAAATAACACATGCATCTTAACTGAATTCCATCCGACGACTCTCGAGATACCAGGATAGCAGCTTACATCCCCGCTGATTGAGGGATTTACTCCATGTTAATCACAGCATTAACATGTGAGAATGCACTTCTTTCCTCTGCATGCATCGCCATCATCTTGCTTGAAAATAATCCACTGGAACACAGAAGACTATGGTTGATAATATCTTCGCTGCTTAATTCTGCGAGCCGAAACACCCTTTATCTTTACAAGATCAGCTAAACACACTGATTCACATATATATTACACACTTCACTTAAAGGGTGAGAATACAGTTTAAAAAGCAGCACACGGTTCGCTACGGAAGTTCATAGTGAAACGCGCCCGTCGCGGAATAGTGAAACAATAGCACGTTTCCACTACACTTGTTACTCAGCGGTCACTAAACACGTCTTTATATATTGAAATTAAACTCTGCCAATATATACTATTCCATTTACTCAAGAACAGTAAAGTCTTCCAACTGCACTATTTAAAATATCCTTTAGAACCAGATACTGTTACTGGAATCACGATCACCAATTCAGAGTTTGTGCTTCCGCACTATCCAAGCATTTAACACAGAGTGACGCTCTTCAGAGCTTGGGTTACTGAGGAGGCTTTGGTAACGCCATATCAATAATGGGGTTCCCGGGTGTCTGAACCAACCACCAATCAGAAAATTCGTCGTATATGATGACACAATATTTATTGTGATATATTTAAAAAACACAGCTCAAACACTAGCAAATCGCTTCCACCAATTTTTATATTACATTTCCAAATATATCTGACTTCTGAAACTGTAGAAAACCGATTACTGACATAAACTGACTTTAGCAACTGAGCACGTTGGTCATTCTGGAATTAAGATTTGGCGCGGTGTAGCCTCCATGTTTCCCAAGTCCTTAATTTCCATTGGCTGAAATATATTGCTTGGTCAGAATCTACTACACGTGTCGATCCTTGCCCGCGCTTGGTTACACCACCTTTTCTCACGGTCGTATGGAAATATGAAGCAATATCCAGCGATTCACTGTCTTGCTCAACATCCGGTATCAACTATCTTGGATACGATGCTTTAACATGTTAGACTGTAACTTTTATGAATAAATTTTACATACTGGGTCAAATAATACTCTAATTATTATTATGGGCCGGCAGGACACGGCTGATAAGGATATCAACAAATATGAAAACCAAATTCAATTTCATTTACGAAGTTGTCTCCAAGGAATCCCGTGCCTGTCAAGTGAAAGTGGGACTCCGTTACTTCCATCGGTAAATCGTAATATATTTTTTCTGCACCAATCACATTCACAGAGTGCGTTTTGCTAGAGAAGTGTATGTTGTTTTTGTTGTTGGATGTAGGGTGTTAGGATATTTTAGCCTGTTTCCATGTACTGCTGAGGTGGGGTCATGTGAGGCTAATGGAGGAGGATAGATTACCTAGGAAAATAATGTACTTAGCCATGGAGGGTAGGAGAAATACATCCAGACCAAGTTCACAAAGCTTTGACTAGTGAAAAACGAATCAAGTTCATTGAGCTACTTGCAAATACAGATTGAACGCTGAAAGGTATGACAAACTCTAATAAAAATATATGTTTGTAGATCTCAGTCTTTTTCAGATCTTTACCTCTCTTGTCGAAATCTAACGTCAGGCGGTACAAACGCCGTCCGGACATACTGGAGAGTAGGCAAATGTTCGAAGTGTTGCACTTTGAAAATAAACAAGAACCGAGTGAGTTGGGATGCGGTTAGGAGCGCGCAGCTGTGAGCTTGTATTCGGGAGATAGTGGGTTCGAACCCCACTGCAGGCAGCCCTGAAAATGGTTTTCCGTAGTTTTGTATTTTCACACCGGGCTGTACCTTAATTAAGGCCAAAGCCGTTTACCAGCATTTTCCTATCCCATTGTCGCCATAAGACCTACTGTATCTGTGTCGGTGGGACGTAAAGCAAATTGCAACATTTTAAAGCAGGTAATTGAAACAATTGCTATTGCATGATATATGCTAATAATGTGTCAGCAAAGGAAAGTTAATTTATGCTTTCTGTATGACATAACTTATTTTACTGCCGACCACACACCGCTAATTTTTCTCTGCCTGTGTACACCAATGTCCAATTTAATGAATAACTTTCTTTATGAGCTAACGCTGTATTTAATTCTACTGTAAAATAAGACTGAAGGTAGACATTGGACAATTAGAAAGGTGAATTTGCTACTACACTGGCTAGCAATTCATTTTCTACTACTATCGCCAAAAGCAAACGCCCACTCATAAACTGCGTCAGACTAACCACTCCCAAGTTGGTATTAATGGCTATTAGAAGGCAAACGTTAAAATCTTATCTTTCCAAACCAGATGAAAATCCACAGCCTGTTTTCCAGTCATTCGAATGGGACAGGAATGAAATGAATGAAGCCCCCATCTTGCGGCGAGGATAGGAATTGTGCCGGAAGCGGAAACCTGTGGCACTCCTCTGTGGCAATAATTAATGAATGACAGATGAAATGAAATGATATTGAAGAGTGTTACTGAAATGAAATACGACAGGGAAAGCAGGAGTACCCGGAGAAAAACCTGTATACCTCCGTTTTGTCCTGCACAAATCTCTCATGGAGTGACTGTTATTTGAACCACGGAACCCAGCGGTTGGAGTCCAGCGTGCTGCCGCCTGAGCCACCAAAGGTACCTTTCCAAGCCAGATGTTCCAAACTATTTCTCGTGGTACGATCTTTAAGAAGAGACCATACACATGAACGAAATAAAGTTATTAGGTCTTGTAGAGTACAACGTGGTCGTGAAATACATAAACGAAAGAAAGTCATAGTTTTAGACAAGTACAATTCCAAACCTGAGGCCTTCTCTTATGCGGAGTTCCGGGTTTCGATTCCAGCTAGTTCAAGAATTTTAATCCTAGTCTCAGGGCTTGAAGTGGACTCGTTAACTTCATTGATTTAATTAGCTATTGATATAGGAGGCACGAACTTAGTCAAGAATGCCAAAGATTCCCATGAAGAAATCATCACGCTGACCATGCGACAATCTCATATGTACAAATAATAACGCCGGGCAGCAGTCGTCATGGCAGACCATGAATCTCACAGCCGGTTGTATAAATAATTGCTAACCGTGGTTCACTTTTGGTCGACGTTCAGAAGTGAATTTAGTTTTATTCTCTATCAGCGTTGTATAGGCCTAACTCTAACCTTAGAACACGTGAACTTTCTTTAGTGACCTGAGATAACAGAAAGCCGTTTGACAGCAGCGCCAAGCAAGTGTAAAATATGAGGGAAAAGAGTAATTATATCGCATCGATTGTCAGTCCTCGATATTCTTTGATCTTCATATGCCTGGATTACGTACTGTAGCATACACAAACGTAATAATGAATGGTGTAAAGAAAAGATTGCGCACAGCAAATTTTACAAAGGAAAATCGAGCGATGTTAATCGAACTTGGTCTTAAGTATATAACAGTAATTGCGAATTAAAAATTCAATAGCGTCACTGCCGAAAGGAAGGAGGATGCTTGGAAGAAATTGCTGCTGAATGTAATTCCAGGAATTTACTTTCAAGAGATTGGAAGTGCCTCAAATTGTATTAAGAATATACACAGAAGCGAATAAAGAAATCAAATGCACGCGACAAATTTGAAATGTAGGAAACAAGAGGGGGTTAGTATCTAACTCCTTTCTTGGATGAAAGCGGGTAGAAACTAATTGCAGCGCTTAAACCGCAGTTTCTTCCAATTGCATGTGGCCTGGATGACGATGTAGACTTCCATTAGCAAGTCATTATTGAGGTAAGGGATGTGTAAGATATGACTCCAGCCTCAGACACCAATTCAGGAATAATTTACATGACCAGTGAGAATGAGAAGAGAGAAGATGTAGAAACAGTGGAATTTGAAGTTAAGTCTTCTGATCCACGTCCATCATAAACACGGCGTGACAAAAATAAGGATGACATTAGCGAAATATTTTGCAAGAGATTAGAATGCTTAGATAAGAAACATGACATGAAAATGAAGATTCTGAATTTGGATTTAGAAATTAAAATGAACGAAACTCAAAAATCATAAAATTGTTACTTTATGAAGTAATACAATAATTATAGTAGGAACATTTTAACTGGAAGTGTTATTAGTCTGTGCAGTTCTTAGTGTCGTGTTTCTTTTCCATCCATCTGCCTCACATCAGGAGCAGGTAATTCCTTCTTCCCCTGACGACAGCCCATTCAACTTCAGGGGTGTCATCATCTGCATTAATGGCTATATTGTGGAATACAAATATCGCTACTATGATAGATGGAACTCGAAGTAGTTTTACACCTAGTTTCATTCTTAAGCATGGATTTTTTTGACGACTCGAAAAGACCGCTTAATTACTGACTTCGTCCGCTTGTGGGCCGTTATGCTCATTCTTCAGGGGTTCCTTCTTGTATAGTTGGGGATAGTAGGCAGTGGCGGCAGTGTTATGCGCTGCCCCACAAGAGTATATTCTGAGGAAATTATGTGGCTTTAGAGTGGGTATGAATTCTAGAATTACCGAGCTCGATAGCTGGAGTCGCTTAAGTGCGGTCAGTATCCAGTATTCGGGAGATAGTAGGTTCGAACCCCACTGTCGGCAGCCCTGAAAATGGTTTTCCGTGGTTTCCCATTTTCACACGAGGCAAATGCTGGGGCTGTACCTTAATTAAGGCCACCACCGCTTCGCTCCCACTCCTAGCCCTTTCCTGTCCTATCGTCGCCGTAAGACCTATCTGTGTCGGTGCGTCGTAAAAAAACTAGAAAAAAATTCAAGTATTCATGAAGATATTATTATCGTGAGTCTATCCTGACCACCTGACGACGACATTCTGGAAAAGAAGATTTCAGTCGCAAATAGAAAACCAACCATGGCGATTTCTGTGAATCTCAACATTATTATCTCCAGTTGATATAACGGTAAAATAGAAAGAGTTGATAGCTTTAAGTATTTGGGTGAAATAGTGCAATTGAAAACAAATGAAAGAGAAGCAAACAACACCAGACGGGAGAAAATGGCTGCGGCTTTTCGTAGGACATATCCTATATACAAGAAGAAAACCATCTCCAGATGAGCTAAACTAAGGCACTACAATACAGTGATTAAAACGGAATGTCTGTATGCTAGTGAATGCCTCCAAATGACAGGAAAAGCGGGACTGAGAGAAGCTGAGAAATTTGAAAGAAAGATCCTTCGCAAAATAATGGGTCCAAAGATTGTGGATGGACAGTATAGGCTGCGAGGAAGGGAAGAACTTTACCGAGACAATGAAAGGCTAACTGAGTCCATGAGAAAACGGAGACTTAAATTCTATGGGCATTTATTTAGAATGGATGGGAAGAGACTAACGAAAAGGATTTTCACAATACTAGACAGCAGACCTAAAGTGTCGGACAAATGGTTCAGGGAGGTGAGAAAGGATCTCAGACAGGTGGGACTAAATTCAGAAGACATCTCAAACCGAACAAAGTTTAGGTCAGTGATCGACAGATTTCAGGGATTCTATGACGAACCAAAACTTAACCGTGGGTGGACGGACGAAAGAAGACAGGCTGCCAGAGAGAGGATGCTGAAGTTCTTGGCTGTGAGAAAGGCTTCCAGAAACATGTAATTGTTATCTAACGTGGTCTCTAATGGCCGTAAACGAATATATATATATATAACTTGGACATATGTGCAATATATTTCACCTACTGCATTTGCCCATAGAAGTTTCAGATACCATACAAAAACTCGCGTTACCCGTCTAATCCCTTCCTCCCTAGTAGGTACCTTGATTAATTGAGGTCATAAAAGTGATATCACTTTTGTAACTTTATATAGCATTCTAATTGCAGTTCCTTTTTTTTCCACATTAAGTATATCTCTAATCATCATTTGCAAGCTCCCAGTTGCACAGAACTGAAAAGTGTGAAGAACAATAAACATTGGGTTCAGGGCATGATTCATAGCTGTAGACGTAGCCATTGTTCCAGCACCTCTACTGCAGGTTCTGATAATCCATACCTCATTTTAAATTCTCTGTCGTTAAGTCCAACGTGGGGATTCCTTCTATGTTTAAATACACGTGGAGTCCACCGAAGTTTCAATATCTTCGGCTTTTTCAGAGGAAACATGGGAAAATCTGAAAATATTTTAACTTAAAAATCCAACAGTAAAAATGCTTTTTTACACTCTTCACTTCATTACCAATATACAATACATAAGCGAATGATAACAGTGTGAAGTGTCATTCATACACGCATTTCTTCACATAAAAATAGAAATATGACCACTCACAATTCTTCTCTTCATTATTTTAAAGAAAAGTAAGAGTTTTCCGCTAATCTAAGTCAGTAGATTTACCGAAACGTAAAATAACTCCTGCGGGACGGAATCCTGGTACATCGATATCTCTGAAAGCCATAAAAGTGTACTTGGGGGATGTAAAACCAATATCATCATTACCATGTTCTTCTTACTCAGCCCACAGTCTGAGACATGATGATCTACAGTCCTGTATTTTCTGGGTGTAGGCCTAAGGAACTTTCCTGGTAACGTTGCCCTTTGCATGTGTGCAAATCAAGTAATTCCTACCGAAGAACGAGTTATCCTGTAAGTGAAGACTGATGCATACAACACGTATTATTGCACGTTTAGCTACGTGAGACTTTACTGTTTAATGCTCTCTCCCCATATATTATTGTCACTTCGTATACAACCGGCTTCATATTAATTATACGAGGCACTTCAATCCTGTAACGCAATTTATGGAGACATTACAGAAAAGTACAATTTAACAGTACCAGTCTTATATGTGGGCGTCAGAGGTGTTTATGATGTATTATAAATGTCAAGCAGATAAGTGTAGAAGTAGCTAGAGAATTAGAGAATTATATAATCTATTTGTAATAGTCAACAGCAGTTCTATACTTTGTCAGTGATGCTACGGATTATACCTAAAATGATGGGGATACGTAAGTTTATAAACATCAGGCGGAATCTTAGAAAATGTCGGACTCCGTACGAAGCAATTCTTTCTGTTTCAAAGTAAAAGTGTATTTGGGGAGAATGTAAAACCAATATCATTATTATCATGTTCTTCTTACTCAGCCCACAGTCTGAGGCATGATGATCTACAGTCCTGTATTTTCTGGGTGTAGGCCTAAGGAAGTAACAGTAAAGTAAAGATAATATTATTTTTGAAATATTCATTCATTACTTCTGTTTTTCACAGGGAACATTGAATGTGGTGCAGTTCTGTAAATATCGAGAATGTTATCCAAGTTCCTAGGAAGGAATTAACAAAAAATATTTTTCGAAATTAAGCTCCATATGTGATGAAGTCATCTAACGAATCATCCCGCATAAAGTTAAGCAAGCTTGTAATTTAAGGGAAATTACGAAATATCAAAGCCATGAATTTTCGTTTCATGTTAGGGCATGTATAGGCCAGAATTCAAACCTTGATCGCCATGGAGAGTAGCTAGTGACACTGTTACACATGTAGCTGTGGTTTTTTAGACCAAACTTGAACAAGAAGCCAAGCATGAGCTTAGTAATTATTACGGTTACGTTTTGCTTTATGTTCTACATCGGTGTCATTGGGATTAGTTCGTCGATTTCCACCAGTAACTTACGATTTGTGACTGGCTATGTATATGATGATACCAAATAGGTGGAAAAATGATTGACAACCTGAATTAAGCTGATGACACCACATTAATTGCTTCCTCAGAATGTGAAATCTTTGTTCAATCTCATTCGCAGAATTGGAAAGGTAAACCGAGCTCGATAGCTGCAGTCGCTTAAGTGTGGCCAGTATCCAGTATTCGGGAGATAGCGGGTCCGAACCCCAACGTCGGCAGCCCTGAAGATGGTTTTCCGTGGTTTCCCATTTTCACACCATGCAAATGCTGTGACTGTACCTTAATTGAGGCCACGGCCGCTTCCTTCGCACTCCTATACCTTTCTTGTCGGTGAGACGTAAAGTAAATTAAAAATGGAAAGGTAAGCAATGAAATGGCGTTACAAATCGAAACCTACACTATTTGTTCTGGGTGATTTCCGACAAAAGATCAGTGTTACAAAAATGTTGCAAGCTTTGGTGGGGGAAGACCTGGCATTAAAGAGATGAACTGCTCGACTAAGCGAGATATTCTGAGCTATCAGCGGAGCGATAGTGTGGAGAGACATCAGTATTTGAATAGATTTGAATGGAACTTTTATGAAGATAAATTTGAAAAGACAGATATTCATTTATAAGAAGGGGAATTATCGACTGAAATAATTTACCAAGGGGAATTTATAAAATGTGCAACTTATTCGAAATCATTTAAGGACTAGGTAATTAATTGGTCACGCAGGTGACAACCCTAAATATAATCACTGATGAATGATAGAAAGAATACCAAAGTTATGATCATCGATAGGTCAAATAGGTTCAAAAATATGATACGCCTACATGTGAATAACTTGCAGATAGTGGAGATATTTGTTTATCAAAGCTCACTTATTACAAACTCAGGTGGCTGCATATCTGAAATAAAAGGAAGAGAAGCTATTGTCAAGACTGCTATAGTGCAGCTTGCAGGAACATGCACGTTTCATGTGCCTGGCCAACACATTTGTGTTCTCCATCTTCCTGTATGCAACTGACAAGAGGTCGATATTCAGTATATTATGCCTTCGAAATGCTCTGTTGAAGGTGGATGCTGAGAATTCCATGGACGTTTGAAAATCCAACCCGTCAACACTTGATGAGCTACAGATCAAAATGCGTCTGAATTCAACAGTAAAGCAACGAACCGCGAGATATTTTAGGTTTACTATTAGAAAGGATTTGAAAAACATATCCTGCAAGGGATGGTTGAAGACCCGAGAGACCGTGAAAGACCTCCCATATGGCATATCGACCAAATTAAACATACCGAAATGTTTCCGTCACAACAGTACATTCGAATGACAGGAAATATAAATGTATGGCACGAAATAACAAGTAAAATTTTAAAATAAGTCTAAATATCACATTACTCTATTCGGATGATCGACAGAGAAGAGGAGGTACATGGTGACAATGAGACCTCTGATGGGCTTTTTAATTATTGTCGTTTCCTTGGGACCGGGTGTCCTCTATCACTCTTTCTGTACTGTCTTACTTAGTCAACACTTGCTCCTTCTTTAATCCTCAAAGCTACATTACTTTTCCGAGGGGTCTAAACTCTTCTTTTTTTCTTCTTCTGTATTAATGGAGATGATAACATGGGTGTAGGCGCTTCTTCAATTGAATCCCTAAGTTTCCATTAAGTCTACCTGTCTAGAAACTATAGTTTAATCAAATATGGAATGTTCTGTATTTCCTAAATTACTAGCCAAGGTGTATAGACTTAAAATGGACTGTTATGTAACTGTGAACGCATGTAAAGTCAGTTTATACATTCTCCTTAACAGAATCGCCTGTCAAATTTGAGGGAGAAAATAATTCCACATGATTCTATCATTGCAGGAGCTGCAGCTTTATCGAAATGGATTAAACAGTTTTGTGTACAGTGAATACTTTCTCGAGGCATATACGTCTACAATAGACTACTTACTGTCATCCAAATATCTTCATGTTTCATAAATGAATCAACAATTATGTTCAATAATTAACTATATTTAAAACAGTCTAATGACCCGGAAACTACTTTTATCGGAATAGACGAAACGGATTCGTATTTGGCGAATGTTTTGCCAAACGTGCAACGGAATTTTTTCTCACTCTCTGGATGTCCCTTCCACTTAACTTTCCATCAGATTCCATAAAGGAACTAGTTTTGTATGAGATTACCGGCCCAGGAACTGCAATTTTGTCTAAAAGGACGAAACTCTTCAGGTTTTGGTATAGGCACCTTCAAAAATTGTAGACCTAAAAAGGAATATTTTCCTGACATTGTCTCACTTTTTATATGCTTCTCAACCTAAATCACCGACCAGGTTCGATAAATGTTTTATATGAGTCTACCAGTCTTCGAACTGACTTATTTGCGAAATGGAAGAAACTGTTTCATATTTGGCGAAAGTTTTAAAAAAGACACAGAAACATACCATGGGTTTTCCTCCAGATATAATTCAAATTTCTACCTGTTTTACTGCTGCTTCCAAAACATAATTTGGATAAAAGAATACCAAAATTATGATCATCGATAGGTCAAACCGGTTGTAAAGAATGATAGGCCTACATGTGAACAACTTCCAGATAGTGAAGACATTTGTTTATTTAGGCTTACTTATTACAAACTCAGGTGGCTGCATACCTGAAATAAAAGGAAGAGAAGTTGTTGTCAAGACTGCTATAGTGCAGCTTGCAAGATCCATGATACGATCTTCACCACTAAAATGTGCTTGTTCTCAAAGTTCCGAAAATGTTCAGAATGTTTCCAAAGATGGTAATTATATAGAGATAATTTTTAGACCCTGTACGATGAAAGTCAACCTTTCGCTACTTGATGATTTACAGATCCCCTATTATAGTACGGAAAGCTCGGAAATCGCTGAGTACTCGCTGGCCTTGCACTAGCTGAGTTGAAGGAGATCAGGTTTTACTGCAGTTAAGTCCTAGTCTAAGACACTGCCATTTTACATATGCTTATACATTCGTCTTCTCCGACAGGACAACTTCTTTTAACATTTAACATACAATGAAGCACTGTTTATAACATAGCTTGTTTCGCCTTCAAGGTGTTTCTTGCTGCCGAATGCGTTTTCCTTAGCCTTTCACAACTCATAATATACAGTTTTGAAAATTCTTAGACCTAAATTGTTTAAGCGGGATCACGGGAAACTTCATGGCTCCGTTTTGCCTGGATATTCTCAATCGTTTTATGACATCACACGATTGTTCAAGTCAGAATTCGTCCTAATTTCACCTCAAATTAATAATTAATAGAACAACAGTAGTTTGAGTATCCACTTGAAATTATCTTCCCCCATCTGTGAAACAAACTTTGTTCTGGATAACTGAATACGAAGATATTCACTTTGTAAAGTGTATAAGGTATATTTGTATTAAAAGAAAGAAATGCATGTTTAATTCTTCTGGTATGTTCTCTTCACAGAAGTTTGTGTTTGTTTTTTGTTTGCCTTACTAGAGTTACCGTACCGTTGATGTCGATTCACTGCCGAAGGTTTCGTGTCCAGAATAATTTATCTCGCTCACGTACTCATGATCAGTGCCTATCAGACTGTACTCGTCATTTAGAAAGTAGGTCTCGTTCTTACGCTTTGTGATGTTTAGGACTTCACATGATTTTCCAGCACAATGGAGTGCGTCCTCATTGGTAACATGAACATTTCAGAGCGTGCAGTCGGTTCGTTGACCATCCATCTGCATCGTAAAGTAGCGCCATTGACACAGGACATGCCAACGAGTTTCGCATCAGAAGTAAGAAAGATGTCTTAATTTCACTAACAAACTCCTTGCAATATATACACATTTATTGAACGAATCAACGACTTCCCGCAATTACGGGTTCTTCTTCTAAAGAATCTTTATTTTTGTTATTTAAATTTTCATATCCTACCCCGATATTTATTATGGTTGTGTTATTCATTTAATTTTCGTTTAATCTCTCACATGTTTTTGGATCTTTCATTTCAACTTCATATCAGTAATCGACTCATTGTAAGTTATATTTATAAGTCTTCTTCTTCTAGTGCATTCTCCTGAATGAAGGTTGGCAGCCATCCTGAAATAATATTTTCTATTTTGTGTTTCCCATATTACGATTATGTAGGCCTATTTTAGATGTAGAACCACTGTTGCAGTTTTTTTTCCGAAGTTAGTTTTCTCCATCCACGTCCATATCCCCACTCCTTCTTGCCTTCTATGGTCAGTTGTATCAGAATGCACTTGTTATTTCGGAATATGTGACTGAAATACGGTACTCTCCTGCGTTTTACTTCTTATTACACTGTGCTTTTCCATTTTATATACTGGTACGGACTACCCACATAATTAACCGGGAAAGGTTTCACTCACGTTTAACCAGCTAAAGCCTATATCATAATATTAACTTCCAGTCCATTCGGTACTATTTCCGAACAGTCAATCTGGCCTAAAACAAGCTAGATTTAATAAAGAAACTACTTGTAGATATTGCCTTCCATGTTGAAAAATATTTTTGATTTAAAATGAAAAATTCACTATATTAGTATTTGTATTCTTTAATTCGGCTTACCTCTCTCCCTCTCTGAACAAATCAACAGCCATCCAGGAATAACACAATTATAATTACTTGAAATGGGCCACTATTTCATATTCATATTAACTATCCAATCCCTTTATTCTAAACAGATGAAACTTAAGACTGGAATTGCTTTAAATATATATACCGTACCCACTCTACTTTATCATGAAAGCTCCAAGATATTTGCTTGCAAATGTTTTATACGTCCACCGTAAGCCTGAACACTAGCTGATTATCGAAGTCTACGTATATATTGGTCCGCCAGTCCCTTATAATTTAGTGTTATGATATTCATAATCATAAGTCCGTATGCCTATGGAGGATTAGCATAATAATATGGAAGGAATCGTTAGCATCAATGGTAACTGAATGGTAGAACCTCTAACGAATACATACACGATTTCCCATGCATACAATACAGAGATTTGTAACCCAGGCAATCCATTTTTTGTTACCGACTATTGTTGTGGATATGGTATGTGTACATACCTGCTCGCATCAAAGGAATCCGTTCTATTTGGCCCTGAAAAGATTAACTAGTATCGTTTATCACGTTGCCATATTGGACTAAAATATGTTGGAGCCACATTCTTCATCGGTCACATAGTGGTACATCTTCCATCAGCGGTGCGAGTTCGTTTTAATGAAAATAAAGGTCACATGCTCGCAATAAATGTATGTCCAAGATATTTGATCCAATTAAGTGTTCACCCGAAATTCCACACTTTCATCCCATGGTACTGAAATGCGGCGATTCAGTGGATGTTATATACACTATGAGAGTTTTCAGAATTAATTTTTAAACATCGCCATTCATGAAAAATGGATTATTGATTAGAAAGTACTGTATCATTGACCCCATTTTTGAGGTATACTATCAATTGAAAAAAAATGTTTCTGACCGTCGACGTCAGACCGTAGTGTTCCTGGTGTAATTGCAAACGGTACGGGCGAATATTATTGCTATGCAATAATTGTATAACAGACAAGTGTCTAATGCTGTGCAGTTGTGCGTACACTATTACGAGAGTCATTTCGGACAGCATCTAGATCAACCCCTTCGTTATGAAGAGACCTTATAGGAGTACTTCTAACAGTAGTTGTCAGTAAGTGCTCAAGCTGCAAAAAAAACGTTGTTCAAGATTCTGTAACTTATTGGTTGTCGGTTATATGCTCTTAGAAAATTATTCGCGGAGTTAGTGGTGGTGATTAATATTTTAAGAGGAAGTACACTTGTGTAAAGAAAATCTGATCCATTCCTATAGATTACAATAACATATTTTGTTCGCTGAAGTTTCCAAATTTACCTGACTAACACCTGACTCCATCCATCCCTTACCGCTTCTCTCTATGACTGGGTTGATGTAAATCTGGTGACAGAAAATATAAAACAATGAAAGATATTACACCCTCGTGTGAAATGGAGAGGGTCTAAAATACCCTTCGTTAATGAAATTTGCTATAGTTGGAGTAAATATATAGGGGTGGACTAACTCAGTGTAATACACAGTACCTAGCAAAAGTTTAAGACCACAAGCGAAAATCAGTTAGTGAACCCTTAGTGTTACATTTATGGTACCAATTGGTTTACAAATATTTTTGGCTTATTCGTGTTGATATTGAACTTACGGAAAAGAACCGTTGAGATATCGAATGAAGTTTACGAGTTACAACTTTTGAAATATTTTTGAGAACCTATAAAAGTACCACACTTTTGGGGGTAAAGGCCTGTTTACGAAACAACAGCTGGTATTATGGCTACTTCATTTTTTCTAAATACCTACCCAATAAATGTATATTTCCGTAAAAGCCAAAAGATGAAAGTGCACAAGATCGCTTTTTCTGCAGTTTTTCACGACACTCACTTCCCAGTTCGGACGATGACTGTAACCTCAAAGATAAGACGTCTGTCAGCAATAATTCTGTGCCTGTAACATGTATCGTCCTCTGCGATCTGTTGATCAAAGCATGTACTACGTGAAGAGTGCAAATTCGCTGACGGTAGCTCATTCCAAAGATTTTTCAAGGATTTGTTAATACGGTGTTAGTTTTTGTTATTTAAATACGAAATGTCAACAAGAACGTTCCCAGAAGAAAACGACCCTCTGATACTTTCATCTTTCAGCTTTTATGCCAATATAAAGTCTATTGGAGAGTTATTTTGAAAGAAAAGTAAAGTAACCATGTACCTTCTGCAGGTAGAGAACGTTACACCCAAAAGTGGGGCATTTTTATAGGTTCTCAAATTGTTTGAAAAATTATAACTCTTGAACTTCATTCGATATTTCAACGGCTGCTTTTCATAAGTTGTATATCAACACGAGTCAGCCACGAAATATTTTGCAGACCAGTTCGTATACCAAATATAGGACCAGGGGGTTCCATAACTGATATTTGCTGGTGGTCTTAAGCTTTGGTAGGTACCGTATGCTATATATGGAAGGGCGCCACATTTTCTGCACGCAAGTGTACAACTGGGCAACCATCCTCCCTGAATACTAATCAGAAGGAAAATTAAACAGTCCTACACTTCGTAGAATTAAGAGAATGGGGAGAGTCACGAAAGGGGGTAAAACCACACGCCCTAAGCCTCTTGAATTTAAAACCTTTGGGGTCGGTAGAGGTCAAGATCAGACCAAAGAAGGTCAGATACAAAAGAGGGAAAACTAGGAGCCTAGCATAGGTAAGCAGAAGCTATGTCAGACACGGTTAGAGGACCCTCTTGTTGGCCATGGTTGATAGCCCCTTTTAGTCGCCCCTTAGAAGTGTCAGACAATACCGTGGATGTATTCTAACACTGTCCGACTCGTTGGCTGAATCGTCAGCGTACTTCCCTTCGGTTCAAAGGGTCCAGGGTTCGATTCTCGGCCGGGTCGGGGAATTTTACCTTCATTGGTTAATTCCAATGGCCCGGGGGCTGGGTGTTTGTGCTGTCCCCAACATCCCTTCAACTCACACACCAAACATAACACTATCCTCCACCACAATAACGCGCAGTTCCCTACACATGGCAGATCCTGCCCAACCTCATCGGAGGGTCGTCCTCACAAGGGCTCCACTCGGCTAGAAATAGCCAAACGAAATTATTATTATTATTATTATTATTATTATTATTATTATTATTATTATTATTATTACTATTATTATTAAAACACTCCCATCCAGAGGGGGTTTATCGCTCGTGATACGGGTTTTGCGACTGTACTGAGTAATAAATTAACCAACTCGTGATTGAAATACACCGCGAGTGTAGATTAATAAAAACATTATTATATTCACTTCCACTACAGAAGTTTTGATTTGATTTGTTCATTTATCATCAACAGAGTTATTACTTCTCCAATTACAGATGATGTAATAAAATCAAATAATAACAATACTATAAACCTACTATTAGATTTAATAATAATATCTAACCAAGACAAATTATATACATATTTAAAAAACACACACGAAAGAAGAGAACATGAAAACAGAAAAGTGTTTATACATTTGAAATGACCGATAGATATATCTGGTTTTTATTCATACCATTATTTATAGATGAGGCTTTCAGGCATGATAAGTACTGAGAGTTTGTACCAAAAAACCAAAAGTGAGATTTGGGTCATATTACACACTCTAAACTTTGTGGCACATGGCGATAACTTCCCTTCTTGCATGTGCAACCATTTAAAAATTTCCTGAAGTGACATTTCTGTCACACCCGTATATCACTTTCTTGAAAATAACTTTTTATAGAATTCAAAATGCGTCAGCCTGAAAAGGTTTTATCTCATTGGGTCCAAAATGTGTACAAATTTTTGTCCACATATTGGTCACAAATACCAGTATCTGTTCCCAAAATCATTGAGAACTTTCAGAAATACTTTGCATCAACGCATGAAAATGTCTACTTTTTAAAAGTGCAGTGAAACTTACTTATGAAAATTATGTTGAAATGTTAGGCTGATAAAAACCAATATTTTAAATCAAGCCTCTACATGTCCTTAGCATAATAACCAAGTTTCAAGCCTTAAAACTAAGAATTCGTGCAAATGGAACATTATGAAGAAAGTTCACTTTAAAAATAAACGGCCCTATTTCCGAAAGTAAATAATCAATTAGATCCAAACTTTGTATATACATTAATTCATACCATATTATTTGTCTAACCATATCCGGTCAATATCGGAGTAAAATTAGAGAGGACAGAAAATTCAGTGTCGGTGTCCGTCAACGTAACACTGTGTTATGTTTCCATAGGGACCCATTCTGTCACAGTTGTGCCCGTATAATTTGTGAATACGTTAAAATATATATTCACGTGGTATGATATACTATACCATGGAAACATTTTCAGGTATCGGAGACTAGCAGTACCTTACTCGATTCTCCGGAAGTGTACTATTAAGGCATGCTCTTTTCACCTCGAAATTCAATTCCCGTGTCACACCTCTCATTCATATTTTACAGAATTGATTTAAAATTCTAGTACGACAAATAAGCCATCATTTTCTAGGAAATTTCCTAATTTTTACGTATTAAATAACCGTCCAGGAAGAAATATAAAAACCAACGCGAATGTCCGAATTACCTTACGAATTTTAAGTTTAAAAAAATCTTGGCTTCAAGCAAAGGGACCTAATATCCTCGGTATACTGGGTATCATTGCTTTTCCCACGCGTCATTCATCATTGTTTTTGGCAGGGAACTTTTATTGTACTACTACTGTTTCCTCTTTCTTAGAGCTTGATTGGTCGGTTCATACACAAATTACACGAGATTATGTTTATCCTGTTTATATGTCATTAAAAAAAACAAATTCAGTTTGAAGACGAGTGTTTATTTAGTGATTTTAAGCAGATAAGTGAATGTAATTATTGAAATAATGTTTAAATGTATGAGCTATGATATCTTACATGCGGATAGGTCTAGAGCGAAGAGGTTATCATTGTGTATTCTACTTCTTCTTTTCTGCAGTACATCTTGATTAGAATAATAATATCGAAGAGCAAATTCACAGACGAATCGAAGAAAAAATGTCCGTATTTTTCCCGTGGTCAGGTGGAACGGAAAGCGGAATGCATGACTTATACTCCGGGGACATACTTTTCTATAACCAATAAACACAGTCTAGCTCGAGCGGTCGAGGAGAGAGGTTGCGTAGCGAAGTGCGTGCTGTAAACATGGTCGGCATTGAACAGTACCGGGCCGCTATTGGGAAATGGCAGGCAAGGCAGAAGAAGGAGGCCAGGAGTGGATTGGTGACGGACGGATTGAAAATGAGTGAAGCGGTGCTGGTGGTGACAGTGATAGCAGTGTTACTGGTTATTGGGGGGGTGGAAGTAAACCCAGGCCCAAATACCAGTGGAAAATATAGTACGGAGGATTTGGCCGCACTCAGGGTGGTTGTAAGTGAAGTTATGCAGGAGAAGTGTCAATGGGATAAGGTGCAGGAAATAAAGGACATGTTGGAGGAGCAGAGAAGGGAGATAGGGAACATGAAGAAATGGCTTGAAACGAAGACAGAGGAATCGAGCAGGAGAGTGGTCAATAACGAGAAAGAAATCGAGTTATTGAGAGGGGAAGTGAAACATCTGAAAGATGAGGTGATGAAGATGAAGAAAGAAGCGGAGGGGTACAGGCAGGAGAGATTGAAAAAAGCCATATTTATATATGGAATTGAGGAAGGGGCGAGAGAGAGCAAGATTGAGCTGATATTTAAGGTGGTGGAAGCTATACGTGATGTTATGAAGATAAACTTTAGTGAGGCAGACATTGATGATGTAGAGAGAGTTGGTAAAATCAAAGGTCGGAGGCCAATTAGGGTTAAATTGTTCTCAACCTTAATGGCAGATTCTGTGTTAAGGAACAGCAAGAATTTACAAGGGCGGAAAATAGGGGTGAAAGGAGATATGGGAAGAGAAGGAAGTGAAAACGCGAAGATCTTGAATAGGCACCTATGGAGAGCGAGGAACCAGGGGCTAAAGGCCCGAATAAGAGGTCTGAGGTTGGAGGTGACAAACGGGCGATGGGTCAGAGTTCATTCAGTGACTAAGCTAAAGGAAATGGACGAAAACGAGAGGGTTGAGAGTGGTGAGAGGACAAGGCAAGATGGGAAGAAGAAAGAAGAAAAGAAGAGGAGGAGGGACGTGGCAGGAGAGCAGGGCATCTCGGAAGAGAATGGGCAGTGCAGCCGGGAGACAGAAGACCAAGATAGTGAAGTGGACGGTGAGAGTGGGCCGCAAGAAACTGGGAGAGGAGAGTGTAGAGGTGCAGTGAGCAAGAAAGGACAAAGGGAGGTGGATTCAGAAGTCCAAAATAGTGAGGGGGAGAGTGGGGGTGAGCAGCAAGAAGGGGTGAGTGCAGGGTGCAGTGGTGTAGTGAACAAGAAAGGTCAAGAGGAGACAGATCGACAAGAAGGTAAAAAAATTATGAGTAAAGTCAGGAGTAAGAGCTTAAAAGACATATGGGGAAAAGTACGTAAAGGGATGGAGGATACAGAGGGAGAGAGGTCGATAAATACTAGAAGTAAGAATAGAGGGGGAGACCTAGAAGGGAGGGAGGGAAAGTTATAACAATATTGGAAGATAGGATGTGTGAATATTGAAGGAGTAAGGAGCAAATTAGGAAACAAGAAAGTTAGGGAAGTAATTGAAAGTTTCGATGTTGTGGCACTCTTGGAGACGTGGTTGGAAACAGGGAGGGAGATTGCATGGAAGGGGTTTGAGATAAAATATAAATATAGAAGAAAAGAGAGGAATAAGGGACGAGCACCAGGAGGGATGATAGTTCTAATTAGGGAAGAAATTAGTGAAAGAGTAGAGGATATAGAGACCGATATGATGGAAACCATATGGCTGAGATTGAATTTGGGAGGGAGAGAGGGATGGAGGAAGAAAATAAATCTAGCTTTTGTTTACTGCCACCCCAGTAATTCAGAATATGCAAATAAATATTTTTTTGAAGAGTTATTGGTAGATATTGGTAGGATAAGGGGAATGTATCCAGGGGAGGAGGATATGTTGTTATTTGGGGATTGGAACGCGAGAATAGGAGAACAGAGCCCAGTTTATAGTAGGGAGGATGGAATGTGTTTGTTAGAAAGCAGAAGGAGTGAGGACAAAATTACAAATAGTTATGGAGAGAAGCTCCTAGAGATGTGTGCTGTGGGAAACTTGTATATTCTGAATGGGTGGATAGAGGGTGACAGGACGGGGAAATTGACATATGTTACGGAGAAAGGGGGTAGTGTGATAGATATGGTTTTGAGCTCGGAAGGGATGATTGAGGAAGTTGTAAGTATGGAAATAGGAGATTGGATTGAGTCACACCATTTCCCGGTGAGGGTTATGATGAAAAGAGAGGAAGAGAAGTGTACAATGAAGGAAAATGAGACAAAGGATAAACGAGGGAGGGGTTATAATAAGTATAAATGGACAGAGAAGGTGGGCCGGGATTGGAATAGGGTAGTAAAGGAGGAGCTACATCTTCTGAAATATGGGTGGGAAGGGGCGTTAGAAAGGAACGATACTGATAAAGCCTTGGAATTGTTGCTACATCCAATAAAGATGATAGCGCAGAAGGTGAAAGCTAGAAAAGGAAATAAGAAAGAGGAAGAAGAATGGTTTAATAGGGAGTGTGAAGGATTGCGGAGGAAGGTGATGGACGCGTTAGGAGAATATAGAAGGAAAGGTGGGAGCCAAGAAAGGGAGTTTTTCTGTAGATTGAGGAAGGAGTATAAAAAGAAAATCTCTGAGACAAAAAAGACGTGGTTAGAGGAACAAATGGAAGCCATAAATAATGACTGCAAGACTAACAATTTTGAGAGAGTCTGGGATAAGATTAATAGAATTATTAAGGGTGGAAGGAATATGGAGAGAACGAGTATTGAGGAAGTGCAATGGGTCAGGCACTTCGATGAATTACTAGGAAAAAAGGGGGGTGATAGATGGAGAGGTTCGGGAGAAGAAGTAATTTGGAGGAATAGGGGAGTGGCAATTTATGACTTGGATAAAGAAATCACAAGAGAGGAAATCCGGGGAGTGATAAGCAGAGCCAGAGCGAAGTCGGCCGGGGGGTGTAATGGTATAAATAATAAGTTTTGGAAGGAAATTAGTAAAAATGAGATAATGATAGAGGGCATGGTGAAACTATTCAATAGGATATTCGAGGGAGGAAATTACCCTAGGGTATGGGAAACAGGAATTATATGCCCTATATACAAGGGAAAGGGTAGTAGGAACAATGTGAACAGTTATAGGGGTATATCTCTGTTGGATTCTTTGAGTAAAATATATACTGGGGTGCTAGCGAACAGAATAAGCGGGTGGGCGGAAGAAAATGAAATTTTGACAGATTACCAAGGGGGATTTAGGAAAAAGAAAAGAACAGTGGATAATATAATGATAGTAAAGACTATTTTAGAAAAGTATAAGAATATGGCTAGAAGTACGGTTTATGTAGCAGCAATAGATTTTGAGAAAGCTTTTGATAAGGTAAATAGAGAGGCCCTACTAGAGAAATTAGGTAGGTTAGGGATTTCGGAGAAGATGTTGAGGGCAGTGGAAGGAATATATAGGGACGTCAGGTTTTGTGTAAAATTGGGAGAAGGGAGAATGAGTGGACCATTAGAGTCCAAGGTGGGTTTAAAACAAGGATGCAAGTTATCGCCCATACTGTTTATTTTATTTATCAACGATATTTTAGAGGGGTTTGGGGCAGAAAATTGGGCTGTACCAGTAATTAATGGTTTGGAAGTGCCAGGACTGATATTTGCGGATGATGTGTTATTGATGACGTTAACTTCAGGGGCGATGAATAGGGCCTTAGAGTCAGTGATGCTATTTGCGAGGAAATGGGGATTGAAAATTAATGGAAATAAGTCTAAAATATTGGTAGTACAGGTGAACAAAAGAAGAAAGATAGAAGGGAATTGGGTAATTCAGGGAGAAAGATTGGAACAGGTAAGGAAGCTGGAATATCTAGGAGTTATTTTTAATGATAAAGGAACTTGGAGTGACCAGATCAAAAGAATGAAATATAGAGGATTGGCAGCCTTAGCCTCAGTCAGAAATTTGCTACTCAAGTACCCGGGGATCAGTTACAAAACACTGAGACTCGTGTTCAGGTCGGTAATCGTGGGGAGGGTATTATACGGAGCAGAAGTTTGGGGGCTGGATGAGAAAAGAGAGGAACTAAGAAGGATTGTTAGTAGTTTTGCCAAGTTAGTGATGGGCTTACCGAGGTGTACAGCAAATGTAGGGGCGGAATTAATGTGTGGGGAGGATTTGGAATCAGAGGGTGTGAAAAGAATAGTTAGATATTGGATGAATCTAAAAAGACAGGAAGGTGGGAGAGTTTTACAGGCAGCATATGTACAGCAATTTAAGAGCATGTATAAGGGTGGATGGTTAGAAAAAATAAAGGGATATTTGGAGAGGATAGGATTAGGACACCTGTGGGGGGAGGTTTGGTCAAAGACAGAAGTGAGAGGGATGAATATACTGGAAAGGAGAATTAGAGATATCCATAGGCAGAAATTATTGGGGGAAAGCAGACTAAGAAATTCGCTGACTGTTTTGACGAAAATAGAGGAGATAGCAGGGTTGAATATTAGATACGTCGATAGGTCAAAACGATATGGGATGATGTGGTGGCTTTTAGGTCTGCCAAGGAATAAAGGCTGGTTACAGGGCAGGGATAAGACAAGGTGTGTACTTTGTGGGGATGTGAATGATGAGTTTCACTTGCTAAGAGACTGTGAGGGAACGAGGGGGTTAAGACATAGATTATTGAGTGCCGAGAATCGGGAAGTACTGGGGAGAGGGGATGAGAACGCAATACTGAGATGGATTCTTAAACAATGGGAAAAAGGGGGTGAATTGAACAGGTATTTTTGTGCGACAAAAAAGGCCTGCGAGAGTAAAATGAAGGAGAGTGAGTTAGAGGGTGGGCAGGGGAATAGGGGGGTGGAATAGGTATCTGTATAAGGGAAGGGGATAGTATGTTAGGTGTTGATGGCTATTTAATTTTTGGAGATGGAAACAGGTGAGTTTATTATCATTTTGTATTGTATAAGTGACTGGTATAAATGCGGAGTGATGGCAGACGAGTGTGTGTTAGGGCTGATAGCCTAGTATTTATGATTAGGTGATGTATGGTTTGCTATTATGTGTATTGAGATGGTTTATTTACGGATGATTGCGTGGGAGTTGGGAGGTGGTATATTGTATTGGTGTTTGAATTTTTGGAGCTGGAGAGAGGCGAGTTTATTATCATTTTGTAAATTTTTGGTTTGTTTGTAATATAGCGAGCAAATGTTGTGATGACGAGTGTGTGCTAGGGCTGAAATGTGGTGTTGGAAGTAGAGGTGGTAAATGTGGAAATGTGGTGTTGGAAAGGTATGGAGAAGTGGGGGTGTACTCATGAGTAAGTTGTATTGAATGTGATGATGGTATATGAGTGGGTGGTATTTGTGGATGTTGAAATGTGGTGTTGGAAAAGTATGAAGTGTAGTAATGTAATTTGGCTATTTGTAAATTTTGGTCTGGTGGAAGATGGAGTTTTCGGTAGGTAATTATGATGGGTAATAGGAGGAGTATGAGTGTATGGTAAATTGAATAAGTTATGATATGTGATATGTCTGTTAAATAGATTGAAATTAGAGAAGTTGGAAGTGGTGATATGAGATAGTGGAAAGCAGAAGGTGAGTGTAATTGTCGGAGAAGTAGAAGTGGTATATATAGAAATGAGGTGTTGGAAATGTGGTTATGAGGTGATGTATGGTGTGGTATTGAGATGGTTTATTTACGGCTGAATTCGTAGGAGTTAGGAGGTGGTATTGTGTCTGGTATGAGTATTGAATTTTTCAGAGTTGGAGAGAGATGATTTATGATCATTTTGTAAATTTTGGTTTGTTGGTGCAGAAGGGTCGAAGAAATATGTTGTGGGAGAGGTGTCGAAATTTCAATGTTATTATGGAGTGGTATGACGGAATGAAATGAAATGAAGCAATATTACCGAGGTTTTGTGAAAGTTGTGGTATGGTGGATTGGAATGTAATGACGGAATATTGTTGTTATTTTGGCTGGTTTGGTATGTAGTCGCGTAATGTTGCTGTGGTAGTTTATTTTGGAGTAGGTCAGGGAACAATAAAGCTGATGTAAATGCTGAAGGTAAACATAGGCATGGTTGGCCTGAGCACACCAAAGCAGAGTAGGTCAAACAGGAAAAAACAATGGCGGTGTGGGAATGTGCTGAGTAAGAAAGGACAGTTGGTGGAAGGTGTAATCTTGCTCCGGGATCACATATGTGATATATTGCAAGTAAGGCAAACGGTTCATAGAGGGAATCTACCGTTGGCCAGTTGATTATTAATATTATTATTCCTTTATTATTATTATTTTATTATATTATTATTATTATTATTATTATTATTATTATTATTCCTTTATTATTATTATTTTATTATATTATTATTATTATTATTAATATTATTATTATATTATTTGTTTGTTTATTTATTCAGCTATTTATTTAGTTGTAGGGTGGCTTAGGTAAGACTCTATTGTGAACATATAACCAATAAAACAAATTGGGATTTGGAAATCCACATGCACTCCGGAAAATATTCAGCTAACGTTAGAGCGGATACTTATTTGGTAAAATGTACGAACTATTTTGTGAAACCCAATTCCTAACTTGGCTAGTGCGCATGTCCTACAGAATGCACACTTTCACTCCATATTTCTGTGGCTTGGTTCCAAAAGGGCCATGTCAAAACACCTGTTTTTGAGCTATGAGCATTTGAAGTTTTGATTATAGTGTTCCAATTATTTTTTTCAACAACTAACTTTAAATAACTGTACACTTTCTTTGTAGAAGTCACCTTATTAAACGCTAATTTTTTTTTCTGTCGTATTCTTTAAAAATTTCCAGGTCTCTAATCTTTATTGGTAATCCAACATTATTGGCAAGGGCTTATTTAATTAAACGTTAACTGTTCGTTTAGTACTTAACAGAGACATTGGCCCTTTTAACATGTTGAAAGCCAGGATAAAACGCGTTTGTATCAGTTAAGATCTCAATTTCGATAAAAAATGACATTGGCCCTTTTAGAACCAAGCCAAAGATTTTATGGTAGTACTCCACAATAGCTATAAATCCATGGTCTGCATTTCCAAATTATTCAGAGAAACGTTTCATGACTCTGACGTAGCTAGAAAGAAACAAGTCCTCGTCAAAAAACAAAGACCATTGTTAATTTAGTGTTAGTTACTCATTTAGTGCAGGAAATAAATAAATAAATCTTCGCACGGCAATCCATTCCATGGTGTAGGCCTATCTACAGACGCAAGTAACCACGGCGCTGTTAAGGTTTTCGAAGTGCAAGGTAAACCAATGTAACAGCAGATACAATTGCTGTATATGTGAGTGAAACACTAACTATAGTCTTAAGAATAAGTATGTAGTATTTACAGAAGACAATTGCAATTGGGGTTCTAAAAGAAAGGAGGTGGAAGGAATGTTTTTTGCAAATCTTAAGAATACAGTAAAGCCATTCCGCATACAAGTAGCGTGTCCGTCATATCGCTCATGAAATTCAACAACATCATAACTCAAAAACAGCCTGTTTTGAGTAAGGCATACCAGTGTATGTGTTATCGCATGCACTTTTAACTGGCAGAACGTCATAATCTGAAGTTCAATGACGCGGCCAGGGAGAGCAGTTGTGTCGTTATTTCCTCTTCTTGGTTTGGATCTTGAGCGCGCAGCAATAACGTACCATTTGAGTTGCGACCTTGGCACTGTGTGGTAGGTATGCGCTTGTGGTTGTGCAAGAGTGATATATTTGGAGTTGTGACACCCTAGCTCTGAGGAAGGTTAGTATATTACGTTATATAATTTCCCACGCATAACGTATTATTTAGACTTAATGCAGTATGCACTGAAAATCAACCCAGGTTATGTGTGTATTATAAGGAAATATTACCATCTTGCTCCGAGAAATAGTTATTTTATTTGGACTATTTCACCTTGTGACATTACAAATGAAAAACATCATTTCGGGTAGAAATAAAGGTACTAAATGCTATTATGTCGTTCTTGCTACGAAGACTGTCTCTTTTTTAAGAAACGACATCCGATTATTTTCAGTCATGCCGTTATTGTTGGAATAAGTTGTAACCAGTTCTCGGATAGGTCAAGGTTATTCTTTTATAATCTCCACTGAAGCACTTCCTTTTTCCATCTCTGTAGACCATGACTTCTCTCCGTAAAGTGCTTGTTCAGCTAGCCCTCGCTGATATGGAATGGACTAAAACAAACTGCGAAGGGACCGGATGCGACAAAGCAGTGTTTAATGTATAATGAGCCTGTCGTTTCGACGTTCTTAGCGGAACCAGGTATGCATTGCTCTCAACAAGCATCATCTTCGTAGTCATAGTGCAGTGTTCATATTTTGTAGAGTTATTAATTAGTAAACTTTTAAACTGATAAGTAGTACAGTTATTTCTTTCTCTGTTTTGATCCAGGAACTTCTAGTTGCCCGATTCCTGCATCTCAAGTTTCGACATGATATTCAAGTTTTCGTACCAGATCTTCATCTTCCTGTACTTCGTCATCAAATACATCATCAAGTAGAACATCTTCTGAAAGCTGCCATGACGTGTTTAATGATAAAACGAATTCTCCCAAGGATGATGGTGCACATGATAGTGAGGACAGTTCTGATACTGCTATTTCTGGTGTGCCTGAAATCCTTGGAAATCCCAGCTGAAATATCTCCAGTAACAAACACTACGTCCTGTTCCACTGGCATTAACAGTGGTTTAATAACCGGCGTGCAGGTAACTTCGACCACCATATTAGTGAGTCCTTCAAAGAAAGGTGTGAAACGGCAGAGAAATGTTGCGATGTGGAAGAGGAACCTTTTGAAGGAAACAATAAATACTGGACAGGCATATGAAATCCATACACAAAGTAAAAAAGGTACGATCCCAGAGGCAGATGAAGGCAGAGTGTTAGGAAAATTTCAAGTTTCAATGCTCATTTAAGTTCAGTACAGTAATGAGCGCCGACTGCAACTGTTTTCGTCCTACTGGTCATTAGGTGATGTAGATCTCCAGTGGCAATTAATTTACAGTTCAATGAAGCCTATTGTTGCTAGGTATCGCTATACTCGTGTTGGAGGCAGCAGACCTCAGCAGTAACATGAATATGCATTTTATTTTTGCCTGAATGACGAAGAAGTTCGTGTTTCTAAAAAAATGTTTAAGAACACCCTAGATATTAATGATCGGCCAATCAGAACAGTTCCGGAGAAAGGTAATAAGGTCGCAGATACTCGACTTGTGGCAGCTAAAAGAGGAAACATGGCCTGTATGTTTATGCTGTTCGTTCTCTTGGAATAAATTTCATAACCCACATATATCTCATAAAAGGCAGCATATTGAAGGTATACCTAAAATTGAAAGCCATTACACGCAGGCGAACGCTTCAAGGCAATTTATTGATGGAAGCAGGTCACTTGCTGGTATTCACAAAGATTATGTTGCCGTCTACGAAACCAAAAATGTACATCATGCAAACTATGCATTCATCGTGTGTTAACACAAGAGTACAATTTATCTTCTCTTATGCCTAACAAGGATTTATGTGTAACATGCGTTGCCTACGAAAACTCTGATGATCAAGAAAAGGGACATCTGAAAGCGAAATACGATGAACATTCAGTTGTGAAAAATTTGTCCAGAGCAGAAAATCAATATGACAAAGACAACGTTGACGGTATAGCAGCAGTGTATAACCTTCAGGCTGTTGTACAGTTGCCAAAGGGTTATGTTCCCACATTTTGTTATAAATCAAAACTGAATGTCTTAAACTTTACTGTATATTTACTGTGAAAGGTTCAGTCACTTTAGATTGCTGACATATTCGTTAAAAGCAGAACATTATCGATCCGCAGGACTAAATGTGTTAGTGTTAAATTATACAGTAAGGTGCTGGTAGACCATTCTCTACCTATCGTCGTTCTGCCTGAAAATGCCTCTATGTGAAGATGTTGTCGGAAAAGTACAAACCCATACCATATTATATGATAAACAACGAGAATGATTTGATAATAATTCCATAATGTTGAACCTTAGGTAGCTTTATCAATCAGGATGACAATTACCAGAGGTGACAAGTGGCATCAGGTAGGTGACAAATGGAAAATGGCATTAAAATTGAACATCTACGCGGCAGTTTTCAATACATACTTTCTTGTTTCTTCTCCGTTTTCGGGATTTCTTCGGGCAATTATGTCGACAGTATTTTCAAGAGAAGAAAAATACGATGAAAATATAGGGTGCATCCATATCTGAAAGATACTGTATATATTCACAGAGCTGATATAGTCTCAAGGCAACTAGAGATCAGTAGTGACTGGTGACGTTTTTCAGTGGGTGCGCAGTATAAACATGGGGTTCTTATTAAAATTTTACTACTGATGAAGTTGATGAAATACTACTATCTGGGTTTATATAAAGGCAAATTTAACTGACAAGTTGTGAAGTATAATTTTCTACCTTATGATACAATGTCGAGGTAGGAAATACATTCCTCCGGCCTACTTCTGGTCTAATATGTTGATAACTCTCTCATTGAAGTTGGCCATGTACTTAATGAATTGCTGCTCAATAGGCAACATTGCCTAAGCTGTCGTATGTCATCGAGAATCGTGTTCATGCTATTTAATATTGAGAAACGCCTGTTAGCTTCACCAAAAATAGCATGACGATTGCACACCTAAGCGGCAGTTATAAGAATATTCAACAATTTAAGACGTTCACAGAATGGGCGTTCTAAATTTTCCTCAATCACGAACTTCAATAAAACAGTAGCAATAGAACAGTTGCTAAAATGCTTTCGCATGACGGTTATTTGTAGCTCAGTTCAAAGTATAACGACATCCATGAACGGGTATGCTTTAAGGGTTTTCTTAGACAATTTCTGTAATTTTCTGTTGGGAAGAGCAAAATATGTCTAGTGAATATAAAACAATCTCTGCTTGTGAATTAACCACATCACAAATTTGTTCGGTTGTTCTTTTCCTCATCTCAGACATTATTTATCTATCTATCCGCTGTGGTATTTGTGTTTTTCATTATAGCAGCAAGCTTGAGGAATTAACATTCAGGAAATGTTCATGTCTCCATTACGTGACCCTCCTACCATCAATGCAGTTGAAATATAAGTTTATTAACCAATTAGTGGTCAGAATGTCAGCAGCAGAAAATCTTAATTCATGTTAGGAAATCAAATAAGCGACTGAGACAAACTATGTTGCATACAAAGTAAGAAATACGTTAAGTAATGTGCAACAAGACTAAAATATCTGCCCTTGAAGATACGGGGAAGTAGAGAGAATAAAGAGTATCCAGACCTTCCTCTTCTTTTCATTGGCCTTTTTCCAATTTATTGGGATGGCCACTTGATGTTAATTGGGCCCAGTTTTACGGCCTTTCCTGACGAAAATCCATGTATTTCTGTAGTGGTTGGTAAAAATGAGCTGTATGTACACGATGAGAAGTGTATTAAGTTGAACACAAATACGTTGTCCCCGAACCATAAAAATGAACCATACGTAGTTAAAATCTCAGCGCCTGGCCAGGAATGAAACCGAGGCCCTCTGAATCCAAGGCCATTAAGCTGACCATTCATCCAAGGAGCCAAGCAATAAAGAGTTTCTATACAAAATCTCGAAATCGCACATTTTTTAAATCCCAAATTAGGCATGCTGAAACCAGAGAGTGATAAGTACCGTACCACTAATAAACTTATCAGACACATCTTCGTACAGTGCACCAAGGACTGCTGTTTACCGCCATATAATCTAATTCAATAGTTTATTGATACTGACATTTTCCTCATACATTTTTCTAAGCATAGTTTGCATGTAATGAGACAGATTCATACGAGTTGATAGATATTTCCCATTTAGGCTGAAGTGGATTCACATCTCAGAAAAGAGTCCTCCGGCGGACTTCTGAAAAACTTCGCCTTTCTATGTCTTCGGTTACGTGGTGGGCAATGGACAAACCTAAGGTTTCTCAGGACGTGGGCCAAGCGTTTTCAGAGAAAGCCGCTAGATGTCAGACTTCTCACTTGTTCCGTGACTAGTATACAGTGCAATAAGTGTTTTGGAAGAGAAGAAGAAGTGTTTCATCCGTCTGAGGGTGTTAATATTTACAACAGAGATTATCGAATGTTTCTGGGATTGTATAATAAGGTTTTGCTAATAAAACGTTTTAAATATAGAGAGTAAAATCCCGTGTAGATTAGAGCAATACTGGTGAATGTTCCAGGTATTTATTCATATAGTTTTGAAATGGTGATTTGGTGCGTCTCGTACTGCACATCGGATGATTCCAAAAATAAAGGAAGTGCCACGTTGCACATTTACCAGGGGCGCTAATATTAAAGGCAAATGGACTTCAGCTATTGCTGGGCAGAGGCAAAAGCCATGCACTCTTTTAGAGCCCTAAGAAATGTTCAATAATTTTCAGTTCCCATTTAAAACAATGTGGCTGTAGTATGTAGTATCTTCTTATGTTAATTTTAAGGACACTTCCTCTAAAACATTGATACTTTGTCAATATATGAATGTTTCATCTAAACAGTGTTATGTGGCTGAAGATGTTGATAATATACGAAACATGTACCACTTTTAACCAATAAGTTGCCTTAAGCAATTTAGTGTATCGACAAGGCGAAAAATTAAAGACAGTTGTGAATCTGTTTAAGTGCGATACGGACCATGAAGCTGTTTTTATGTAATACAACTAAATGAGATTGCTGTCTAACACAGTTCTCTCAATTTGTCATGGTTGAGCTTCTCATAAGCTGAAACATACTTCTGAAAGAAAGGGACCAGCGCCAAGATCAGACTCTCTAACGCCAATCAGTAATGCACAGCCAACTAGGGCAACAATAAATTAATTAAGGGGAAAATTAAGCAATTGAAGAAACATAAGAAGACGTAGCAAGCATCAGAAGAAACAAAAGAGAAATACACTTCAGGAAAACGGAGAAATAAAAGTGTCTCTTAATTTAGAACTAATAGATGCCCATGGCAAGAAAAATGTGAGATATAAATGAACGTATGTGTAGCTGGGCACATATAATCTTCATCCGGGTATACATACTTCCGATCGACGGAGGACGTTTTGTAACTTCTCCATAGAAAACACGGAAAAGGTATATCAGATACTCAAATGGTGAAGATGGAGTAAAATCTCTCATTAAACACCCTCTTCACTATGAAATAGACCAGCTAACCTGTAGGGAGAAAGATAATGAGATCTATTATTTAGAGATGGGATGGTGATTAAAGGTGAAATAATTGATGATCCCAATCTTAAAGAATTTTTTACAATAATCCGATGATAAGTAATGTTATTCGTTTTACGGTCCACTAACTAATTTGAAGGTTTTTGGAGACCAACAGGTGCCGGAATGTTGTTCCGTATGAGTTTCTTTATGTGCCTATAAATCTACGGACACGAGACTGCGTATTTGAGTACTTTCAAATACCACCGGACTGATCTGGGATCGAACCCACCAAGTTGAGCTCAGAAGGCTACCAAGCCCAGCAGGACACACTGGAGCTGAAACAGAATAAGTAGGTAGATGATGGCGCTAACAGGCTTCTTTTTTTGCGAGGACCTTAGGTGACTCGTAATATATCTGTTGCATTCTACTTTATTCGGCAGTTAAGTGGGAGCGCAAGTGAACACCCTCACAACTAAAGCACATGGAATCAGGAGATGAACAAACTGGGTTAAAGATCATTAGGGCTCTAACTGCCAATGGTCCATTTAACGCCAGCATGTTGAGGGAAATGTGTAATGGATCTCTTCTTCCAGAAATCGCGTATCCTTACTATAGTAACATTCCTTTAAAGTTTTGTTACCAAAGATATGCTGAAAAAAATTGCGATTGCAATTCTCGGACCAATAATTTTTCCATGAAGGCAAATTAATTTCCAACTGAAACCTAAAACAATTATACAGTGCACTGAAGCGGCACCTCATGGAAATTGTTTCGGACTAACTTGGAAAAAATGAATGTGTAAATACCCAAATTAATATTTTCTATATATGTTACAGGTGCTTTGAAGAGTTTGCCTACTTTTGCTTCTGAAATGGTGAAAGATGAATAAAGTCTCCAGAGAACCATAACATTTCTTGAGGTAGTTAGAAAATGCCATGAGATATATGTATGATATATTGCAATACGTAGGATATATATCTAGGAACAGCGACAAACTTGTATTTTCTGAGGTAGATGACGAAAGATACAGTTGGCTAAAGAATATAGTTTGTCATTTGTTGTATAAGTACAGCGCAATATAAAACCAGAATAACAAAATCAGCGACAAATATAAAGTACTCGCTATAACAACACAGCCCACAATAAGAATGTATTCGTACTTGCTGTCAGTGGGTGCAGAGACGTGGCACTAGAATTCTGCCTTTCGACCGACCTACCGAGCAGAGGACCGATCGGTGGGTCTACAACTCTACATTCGGGTGACAGAGAGGGGGTGGTCCCTACCGTCGGCAGTCTTGAGAATGGTTTCCGTGGTTTTCCATTTTCTTTCACTAAGGCCAATGCCGGGGCAGTTCTTAATTTAGGCCACGATTGCGCCCACCTCACCCTCCTTCAAATCACAAAGCACTCTACCACATATCTTGACCTGAAAAAGGGCATCACCCTCTGAGTACCCACCTCCACCTTCAGGGCCATTAGTACTAGTTACTTAGTTCTTCTTCCGGCTTGAACAGTGTTGTTGTGTTCTGTACAGTTTGCTGACGTTCCTTTGTCAAGGCGGCTGAGATACCCCCAACTCGACCCGAGGTAATCACTCTCCCAGGAAGCAAATCACACTAGGAAAGCAGTTACTGGGCCCTGTTTCATAAAACTAACTAATAATATTAGAACTCATAAAAATAATTATTAGTTAACCAAATGCTGTTTCATAAAGATTTACACATGACTAAAAAATTATCTTCAATATTAATATTAGTTCATTAGTCAGCTGATTCAAAATGGAGGTTAGAATCGGTCTATTGCATATATTCTTGGTTTGGGTTTGTTCCTAGCTGTAGGCTAATGCTTGACTACAGCCGGCTATTAATCCACATGTTCGAGAGGCTCACTTGAAATTTTCGTTGTTATGACTTTGGTACATATGAAGATGGATAAAAGAATAATGTGAGAGTAGGAAGTTCCTTTGCGGAAAGTGATTTACTTAAACCATTAACTATTCGTAGCCTTTTGCACGCTGTAACCCTCCTTGATCCTTTTAATTTTTTTTCATGTGCTCTTAAAAATCTCTGTTGAGATGGACTAGCAAAATATTTGTGTACTACCCCTGTTGTTGGGAGCGGTAGAATAACAGCCTGCCTGTCGTAAGAGGCGACTAAAAGGGGTCCCTGGGCTCTCAACTTGGGACAGTGGGTTGGCGAACACGGGGCACTGAGATGAGTCCTGCCATTGCTTCAACTTATTTGTGCCAGGCTCATTTTCATCTACCTTTCCGACCTCATTTGTTCAACTCTTGTCCTTTTCCGACCCTGACGGTATTAGGTTGCGAGGCCGAGAGAGTCTGTCATTTTCACGCCCTTCGCGGCCCTTATCTTCTTTGGCCGATACATTCATTCTTCAAAATGTCGGATCCTTTCCTTTTTTCTATCTGATTAATGTTATTATCGATTATGTTTGTCTAGTTGCAGTCTACATCCTCTTAAAACAATTATCATCACCACCATCATCTTGGTTTACTGGTGATATAAGCCAAGATTTTAAAGGATATCTGGAATGTCGGAGCAGAACTTCACTAGAGAAACACAATGGTACTATGTATCACTACCAACCGGTGGAGTTCAATCCGAAGCTGCTATTTTAAGGTTCTATTACGTTCTATTACCAATCCTATCAAGCCAATACCCAAAAGTTCTGTAATCTAACCAAATCTCCCATTGTATTCTTATGTTTGTTACATGTCAGTACAAGCTGTTTTTGACGTAACATTTATTGAACGGTGAATACCTACACTCGTTCCTTACCACTGTTTGAATCAGAGTCGACCATTTCAGTGATCTTCACTATTTTATGCCAAAATATTAGAATACCACTCACATTGTTTTCACTAATAATATGATTATGAGTCAAAATACACTCATGGAAATAATCCTAGTAATATGAGTAACTTTTATCTGTCATGCTGTCTATGAAACAATTTACTAATATTATTACGAATACCTACTAATAATTTTGCCTCATAAACTAATTATTAATATTATTAGCTAATAACTCTATGAAACATAATATTAATATTATTAGTTAATATTATTGGTTTCTTACTAATAATATTAGTGAAATATGTTTTATGACACAGGGCCCTGGCCATAGCCTTGTATATTCTAACCTCTCTGGCTGACATGAGCCCACTGGCTGTCTCGTGAGTTCTGGAATGTTATGTGTCAGCCGGGTGGTGGTGGTGGTGGTAGTGTAGTAGTGGTCAGTAGGATTTCATTATGTGCTAAGTAGGAATTTATCTAGTGACGATAGAGAAATCCTGTTCAGTTAATTGAGAAAATGAAGGAGGTTTCAACGACATGGTGGACATTAGATCTTGCCTCCATGCGCTGGAAACAACGCTGAAAGAAAAGAATTATGAACCCATCTTATTCTTCTAATACTGAAAGAAAGGCTTTCAAAGAACTCCATTCCATCAGGACACAGCATGTAGTTAAACACACCATGACTCACTTCTTAAAGACAGGATACTAACGGTATTTTCCAAACTGAGCAATCTATCGACTTAAACCGTGTTTCCCAACAAATACCCGCCCACGAAGCCGACATTCATAAAACAGCCATCACCACTTCATTCCGATTACTTTAAATTCCATTACGACATTTGGATTAAAAATGCTGCACAAACCTCTCAAAGGTTTATGAACATTGTGTCGATGGGAATCTACTTTGTTTACTGTCATTTGGACGACGTACTCGTTGTTTCATCTAACAAAGGAACACATCAGCGCCAACTTCGCATTGTTTTTTGAGAGACTTGACGAGTATGGTCTCTGTGTTAACGTCGCAAAATGCAACTTTGGTGCAGAAGAAATTCAGTTCTTGGGCTACTTGATAAATCGATAGAAATCTGGATACATATGTCATTTATGTATCTGCAATATAATGGTGCTGTGAATTGTATGTATTTCCTTTGGTTTTATTTTATTTTATTTCTTATAAGTTAAATATGTAATTTGTATGACTTGTTTATTGAATGTATCACTGAAAGTGAATAATGTATTTGAGCTTACCGCCTGTATATTCACACTAAATAAATAAATTCGATTCAACTGCTACATATTTTAAAAACCATTCTTTTAAGCACAGTTGCTGTGAAAATAAAACAATGTATTTTTTTAAATTTAAAAGTGCCACTGTAGCCGACAATAAGGCTTCTTCTGCTGCGTAGAATTCGTATAATTCGTTCATGTTGTTCCTTTTAAATTGTAATTTCTGTGTAGAAGAAAGTAAACAGATAGTTATAAGACCCGCGTAGTGTATTTATTGTGGATAATTATTAATTTTACCCCACGAATTCACTGGAAACAAATTGCGAAATTTCACAGAGATTAGTTACTGTAGATCTTTTGGCATAAAACATGTTGATTTATTTATATAACTGGTTTTACGTAGCTTAATGTCTTACTAAAGTGATCATATTTTCAAATACATCCAGGAAACTGAAATCACCCGCGATTATTATATTACCATAATGAAAAATAGTAATACAATGTTATTTTTTCCAAAAATGTCTTAGTATATAGGTATACCAGTAAAGTGGAGAATACACTACGCAGATACGAAATTATATTATTTATTATTATTATTATTATTTTTTGATTCGTTGTGCCCAGCTGTGGAGCGCGTTTGAACTTATTTTGCACAATGTTTCTTCTTCTTTTCTTCCCAATATTTCTTCATTTTTTCACTGTGTTCCTTTCTGCGTGTTTCTGTCCAGCCTGTATTTTTTCTTGTTGGTTTCTCTGCAAATTTATGTTTGTTTACTAAGCTTCTAAATTTCATTCTATCTTGAATGGTTTCGTCCTCAATACCCATTTCTTGTAGATCTTCATGAATTTCTGCTAACCAATTGTTGCGGATTTTCAGGGTTAGAGCTAGATTTAGAATTTTCTTTGTCAGCCTGTTGTTATCCATTCTGTGTAGGTGTCCGTAGAATTTTAGTCGTCTCTTTCTGATGGTATCTGTGATTTTTTCTGTGAATTGAAAAATTTCGTGTGGTTTCTTTTTCATCCAAATTCCATTTTCGAACTTTGGTCCTAGGATTTTTCTGAGAATTTTCCTCTCTTGTTTCTCAATGCTTTTCATTTGTGACCTGCCGCCAATGATCAGTGTTTCAGATGCATAAAGTGCCTCTGGTTTGATGACTGTATTGTAGTGTCGTAATTTTGCATTTTTTGATATTATTATTATTATTATTATTATTATTATTATTATTATTATTATTATTATTATTATTATTATTATTATTATATAATAGTTTTAATCAGAGAGATTCTGTGTCTGACTCTAAGCAGAACATTCACTCTAAAGCTAATGCAGATTTCATACTGATAAACATACCACCAACAGTTTTCTCTGTCCTACTTGAAGCTCTCTACCTTTTCTACAGAGTGTATCATATCGATACAGACAGAAAATCGGGGATACTCTTCGTTTCATGTTAAGAACGATTGTGTAATCGAACTGGCGGAGAAAATTTGTCCTTTGGAGAAAATGTGCTTACTTTGTTACTTCAGGGCGAACGATTCAATTTGACGAACTATAAAAAATCTCAGAATCAAAAATTCCATCAGTAAACCAAGTTTTTGTAAATGAAATAATATTATAATTACTTGTTATGTGTTAATTAGTACCTGAGTCTTACTTCGTAACCCTTTTGCATCTGGTAATAAATATCAAATGTACCATCTGAATTAGTATAGAGATATTAACACTCGAAATTTTTAATGTCATCTTCATCATTGTGAACGAGAATTGGCGATTTTTATTCCATCCTTATAAATATCCTACCATAACGTGTCCATAAGAACTTGGCATTCATTCTCCGTCTAACTTCCCTATGCTTCGACGACAACTTCCTTCTTACTGTATACAAACTTTGATTTATATATATAGGATTCCAGAAAGTATAACAAAGGTCAATTGTAGACAGATTGCAGATTTTTTTTCAAGTTGCTTTACATCGCACCGACATAGATAGTTCTTATGGCGATTAGTATTCCAGGAACAGGGAAGGGCTGGAAGTACTGAGTGTAGTGGTATTAATTTATTTGGTGGGGTAGAGGGGTGAGCCCATTACCTTCTATTCCTGTGTCTGAATAATACTAGTGTTTAGGCGTGGGGTACTTCTTACGTAGATCGGCATCATAGCGCCCAAAGCTCCTGATTAGGGATTTGATCGTGTTACCATATGGCGTAGTGTACGCTCGCAGTGTTTTCTACCTAAGATGATGTCTTATAGAACGAGTATTTGTTAAGATGTGAAGGTTTCTTACAGCCGTTGAATAAGGAAGCTTTGCCTCTGCTCGTAGACACTTGTTTTGTAGTTTTTCAAGACTGTCAAGGTTCGTTTTGGCAGTGAATCCCTATGGTGGCGCTGTGTACATGAAAATTTTCCTGATTAAATGTTTATACATGTTGACGGCTGTCTTACTGTTTACACTGGATCTTCTATTCAGTACTGGATATAGTTTCACAAGACTTATGTGTATTTTCTACCTGATATCTCTCACGAGATATAGTATTGTAAGCTTTTCGTCTAGGATTACCCCTAGATATTTAGCTTTTTCATGCCATTCTATTTGTTTATTAAATAGCGTCAGTGGTTTGATGTTGGTAGGTTTGTGGGTACGTCTGCTTTTCCCTGTGAACATCAGTGCTTGGCACGTATCTAATTTGACTTTAATGCGCCGTTTAGTGAACTGCGGTTCTAGCATGTGTAGCGCTACCTGTAGCTCATGAGCTGAGGTCGCGGGACGAACATGGTGGTGTCGTCCTCATAGAGATATGTTGTAGTGAGCTCTGTTGTCGGCATATCGTTTGTAGGACAAACAGTATCGGGCCAATCAATGAGCCCGCTATGATATTTCGCGTACTTGACAGCGTGTTATGCACGTCCACTTGAAATTTCCGGTTTTCAAGATTTATGATCTGATAAGTTTTACGTATCCTGGATGAAACTCGTAATCCATCAGTGTTGACACCAGGCCTTCGTGCGATACTTTATCGAAAATCTTGTCGATGTCTAGGAAGACTGTGCCCCTGTCCCTTCGCTTGTTACATCCGGTTTAGCGATGGGTCAAACCAGTTCATTCGTATGAACTACTTCACTCCTTCACACTCTTTACTGTGAATCGTTCAAATGAACTAGTTCGTTCATGAAGTAATAAAGCCTGACGAAGCTGCGTACGTCATTCAGCAGCGACTTCGTTCGCATCTAGAATTCTAGATGATGGGTGATAGCGACAAAGAAAAAATAATAGAGGAGGCTGACTAATATAAGAAAGGAAATACGTGTAAGAGCACAGGTGACAGGTAGGATGGTCCTGGAAGTGAAGGAGAATTACGTGACGCAGATAGTGGGAGTGGGAAGAAAGCGAGCGAGTGAGTGACAGATGAATCGAATGAGTTGTGAATGTTATGATGTGTGAGAACTGTGAAGTGTTTGAACTACTTCATTGAAATTGAGTGTTAGTTCACACTTCATAGGAGTGAAGCGTTCAGTTTGAACGACTCATTCACGAGCTACCCATCACTGATCCGGTAGTGGCGTATTCAAGGAGGAAACTCATAAGGAGCGGCGTGGAGAAGTGTCCGTTTTGGAATCCGAATTGTTCTCCTTTCCTTGATTTGCGCTGTGAGACGTTTTATCACTATTTACTCGAATACCTTTCTGAAGGCGTCTAGGAAACTTCTTGGACGACAGTTGTTAGCGTCCAATTCGTCTTTCCCTGGTTCAGCAAATACCAGTATTTTCGCTCATTGCCATTGTTCAGAAAAGTATTGCATACTGAGCATGATTGAAAACATTGGTGATGATTGTAAGGGATTTTATGTTTAATTTCTTAAGAACCACATTCATGAGTTCTTCCGGACCGAGGGGAATTTTTGGGTTATGGTGATCAAAAATCCATTTACTTCGTGGAAATTAGTCTCCTTACTCTTTGGCCTACGTGCAGAGGTGAGAAATGACTCGACCTATACGTCACAGATTCTGTAGCTGCACTTAGTATATCTTTTCCAATGTGAAACACCTGCTAGAATACGGGTCTATCACAGTAAATGAAAATAAAATCTTCTTATATTCCATGATGTGGGAACTTCGAGAGTTTCTTATAAGTTTGCCAATAGTGTCTTCAAATACTCTAAGTGCTGGAAGGATTTTTTCAAATATTTTGTTTCAATGCTTGATGGATTCCAATGTTGCCGTGTGAGACAGAGCCAACAAAAAAGTGATAATGTGAAGGTATATGGAGTGATTCCCAAGAAGTTAGAGGGAGGAACTCTCCATAATTTATACCACATTATAAAGAAAGTAAACGTGGTTGCTGAGATGGAAAATGATCCCTTAAATACAACCATTCATACAAAATGTCACATGAAGGTGAAAACCACATTTAGATTATAACTTCAGTATCAGCAGTCACCGAAATAAAATAAAGTAAAATCTAAAACAAAACAAAAATCTAATAGACTACGCCTCCAGAAGAGGTGTATTCTGACAGTTTTAACCCTATTGTACATGAGTATACTAGGATTATAGTTTTGACCAGTTTTTAAATTATTGGTCCTTGACAAAATTAGGAAACTAAATTATTGGAGATGTGGTGAATGATTTTAAGGAACCGTTTGTAGCAGCAGGATTTCCTGAACAGATGCTATAATGGCTTTGAACGTTCCTCATTACAATTGTTTACGTGACATTCAAGCTCGAATCTTGTCCTTCCAAACACGGCACAGTCGAACAGTAAATGGTCCACCGTTTGTGAAGATCCAAAAAGTAATCGCCTGCAGTGTTAATTTCGAAGCATTCAAAGTATCAGTTAAACTTCCTATGGCGGGATAGAAACTGAGTGAGAATATATCCAGACACTAATGTTTTGCTCTGGAGTCGGCTGTATATGTAAGGAAAAAATAATTATCTTGTGGAAGACCCTTTTGTGTTCAATGTCCAGAGGTCCTTTCATTGTCTTATGTGCCATATCCTTGCCATCTCTATATTTATCTGATTCGCTTTTCGGATGAACTGCTTGTCTTCTGTTACTTATGTGTACTCATTGACTTCGGCGTCATGGCCGACACATTGACTCTTATTGTACACGCACACTTAGCCCAAAGAGATCACGGATGTCGCTTTTGTCGTTCTGTGATTTGCGACATTTGTTCTCGATCTTGTCTGTCTAGTTTTCTCCATGGCTCTTCTTCTAAGTTTTTTTATCTTGGTGAAGAGTTATGGCGAGTGACACAATGTTTCTACACGCTTAATTTAAACATTTTAAGACGTAAATGCATTTTGTCTCGGAGGCTTCCAAAGTGCTTTATTGCACATATATATGTATGGTTTGATTAAGGTAATGTAACTACCTTTATTTTTCGATATCTTAATGTTATCTGAAGTTGGCCTCGTGGATCATGTCAGTGTTATATCGCCACGTGGCATTGTGGTTGGCCACTATTTCCTGCTCTCCGTGGTAATTTATTTGTTGGCCCGTCTTGTTCTTTCTGTTGTTGTCCATGTAACGTTATTTATATCAGTTATGTTTTTCTTTGTGTCACAACTCGGTACATTGATTTGTGTCTTAATGTAGTTGAGTGAATGAGCTCTGTTGCACCTTCGATGTGTGTTACGTCTATTTTATTCTACGATTCATGTGTGGAAGTCTCTTTGTTATTATTGATGTAACAAATTGCTCTCCGATATTACAGCTATGTTGTTGTGTATCGAAAGAACCTGTACATGGATGGTTTGTGCTGTTTTGGTGTTTTAATTGTATATGAGAGACGTAATGATGATGTGATTTGGGCCTCCGATCTTATGTGGATTTGGCCTCGAGTATCCGCGTGAGACGTTATTTATGAACTGGCTTCTATATTTTTGGGGGTCCTTTTGACCATTGTTGTCTTGTATGCGTTCCCTGTTTCTTGGAACCCCCCCCCCGCATTTTGACCTATAGTGTAAGTGTTCGAATGTGAGATATGTAGGACGCATATCATATTGACTAGTTGTGACGTTTGTTCTTATTTTTGCCTTTTCCTTGCGTACTGGCATTCTTTTGGGTGTGTACATGTTCCCCTTGCAACGCCTTGTTTATCCCTGATCCCGGGCGCCAAGCTTGGGCGTGCCTCCCTTACCTTGATCTATGGTTCGGCCAAAGTTTATATTTCGCCTATTTTTGGAGTTCGTTGGAAATTATTGCTGTGTGACATCGCATTTAATGGCCGTGTATCGCGATCTGTAAAGACTCGTCCTGCTGATGTGGATATCAAATTATGTATTACTTTGGGCTGAGTTCTGCGTCATGCATTCATTCTATTTTGTTCCTAAGGTGACAATTTATTTTATTTTGTGATTAATTGTGTTTTGTTTATGGTTGAGCCTGTTGTCTGAATCACATTATTGGTAGGCACGATGCTACGACGATAGTGAGTAGGTTATTAAGCTTATGTATTGTTTACATCAGGGCCTGTTTTCCTTTTTCTTATTTTAGCTCTTCCTGATTTTCGTGAGGCCATTTACTATTTTGATTTAAATATTTAATGAACATTTTTGTTTTCTACACTGCGTTATTATTGTAGGAGCAGGAGTGGTAGCCTTTTAAATTTTATTCTTTTGTTTTAATAGACTCGAGTTCAGTTCATGACTTCGTCTCTGGTCATTTTCGACCCGATTCGCGCTAACATAATAGGTATTTATTTATCGCCCTGTTACCTCTGCTTGCTTTGAGCTTCCACTGATTTTTTTCATTTTTCGTTAATTTTCTGCCTGTGTATGTATTATGTTTTCGGGCTATTTATTCCTCGGTGCTCATCGTGCCCATTTCTGCCGCGACATACGAGAAGAATAACATGGAGCTGGTCTAAGACTACAAAATATAGTATTCATCGTAATAATAATAATAATAATAATAATAATAATAATAATAATAATAATAATAATAATAATAATAATAATAATAATAATGTTATTAGTTTTACGTCCCACTAACTACTCCTTTACGGTTTTCGGAGACGCCTAGGTGCCGGAATTTAGTCCCGCAGGAGTTCTTTTACGTGCTAGTAAATCTGCCGACACGAGGCCGACGTATTTGAGCACCTTCAAATACCACCGGACTGAGCCAGGATCGAACCTGCCAAGTTGGGGTCAGAAGGCCAGCGCCTTAACCGCCTGAGCCACTCATCCTGGCAGTATTGATCGTGGGAAACGTCTGGTCCGCAAGGGGGTGCACTTACAAGATGTGTTTTGATTTGGACTTTCGCGTAGCTTAGGGGTGATTTGTTCTAGGTATTTTTCCATATTGGATGTGGAGGCTACTTTTGCGAGGATGGCTTCATTTTCATCCTCGCATCCAGGAAAGACAGACGTGCGGGCAATGCTGTGCTCTAGATCTTATAGTAGCAGCCGTTGGATTGACATTGTGCTTGTCGTTGATTGTGTTCAACGCAGCCTACGAGTCACTTAGCATCCGAGCGCTACTATTGTTTTCACACCACTCTACAGCAGACTTGATGGCCCATAGCTCGGTTTGAAATACTGAACAGCTGGATGACAATTTGCATTGGGCTGAAAACACTTCCCTGTTATTCTCGTAGACAACGAAAGCGCATCCCACTTTGTCAAATTCGGTGTTATTAGATGTGCGAGAGACGTCTGTGTAGATATAGTAGTCATGGTTCAGCGAGCAGCTAAAGCAAACGTAAGTCCCCCATGTAGTGACAGTTCTTCTGCAGTGTGGTTTCAAGAACTGGTGCAGGTGATGTTATATTTTTCTTCATTAACGTGAGTTCGGCCGTTCCGATGTAAGTAAAGAACAGGGGATCTATTCCAGCGATGACAAGGGCTGCTTATATAGATATGGTGCGATAGGCACGAGAAATTCGAAGGACGATTCCTCTGTGATTCTGAAGAAGTTTTCCTTAGCCCACTATTTTTCAAGTGTAGAGCAAAACGATGAAGCAGAATACTGTATTAGTGGAACAAAGGTTGTGTAGTATGTAATACGGAGTACTTCTCAGTTTATTCCCCTTGATGGCCTGCATGCAGTAGCAATGGTCTGAATAAATGTATCTGATCTAAGCTTTAGTTTATTGAAAACCGAGCTCGATAGCTGCAGTCGCTTAATTGCGGCCAGTATCCAGTATTCGGGAGATAGTAGGTTCGAACCCCACTATCGGCAGCCCTGAAAATGGTTTTCCGTGGTTTCCCATTTTCACACCAGGCAAATGCTGGGGCTGTACTTTAACTAAGGCCACGGCCGCTTCCTTCCCACTCCTAGCCATTTCCTATCCCATCGTCGCTATAAGACCTATCTGTGTCGGTGTGACGTAAAGCAACTAAAAAAAAAAAAAAAGGTTTATTGAAATGTGGCCTGAAAGTTAAATGTTTGCCCAGTAGAAACCCAAGGTATAAAAGTTGATCTTCTAGTGCGATTTCTTGTCCGTTCGTCTTTAATTGTGGCTTTATCAGGTTTCTTCTTCTCGTGACAACTGTAGCCTTAGTTTTAAGTGGATTAAATTGTAGCTTGTTTTTGGAAACCCAGTCGAACGCTCAAAAGGTGTAAGGGAGGTTTGGTGTTAGCTCAGCTCAGTGCTATTTGGAACAAGACCCCGCTTAGCGACCCAAGTACGTCGAGCTCTGTAGCGTTCCGAAGATAGAGGGTTCCATCTCAATTGGGTTCAAAGGCATTTGACGGTATTTAAATTCGTCACCTCGGTGTCGTTGACTTCCCTCATGTTATGATGAATTGATACCAAATAGACGTGAGCCATTTTGACTCGATCTAAATGGACCAGTCATATGTGACCAACATTAGGAAACTCCTGCACAGTTTCACTTCATTGCCTCTTAACATGTATAGGGATTGATAAACATACGGTAGAGTACATTCTATTTTTTCAGCCAATAGGAGAGAACCACAACGCTTCACAAGGCCCCTCCCATGCTTCCCCTACCCTCTCCACGAGCAGTGTGCTTTACCCAAAACTTTCCATGACCAGAGTCGTGAAATAGTGTTTGGTGACAACGGACTTAGCATCGGCAGTCTAGATAAGTACGTAAGTGTTTCATTATATTAATACTTGTAAATTTATTGTCATTACTGGTTCATTTTATCACTAAACGTTCTATCGCTGACAAGTTTACGCAACGTAAACAATACTGTACATATATAAGCTTGTTTTAAGTGATTTGGTATAATCTGAGGATGTTCTTGTAGAACGAAACATGCCATTCTTTGTATAATAGTGTGCATTTTTACAGATATGTTTATAGTGTTATAATGTATATTGTAATTGCTGTGTGTTTGAAAGACTGAAAAGTTTTTGTTACATTAAACGTTAAAAGATGACTAATTAATGACTATCCCTGTACGAATGTGTGTTACCAGTCGTCTCTTAATGATCGGTGACACAATTATATAGTTTTAATCGCATATTCTGTCCGACTCGTTGGCTGAATGATCAGCGTACTGGCCTTCGATTCACAGGGTGCCGGGTTCGATTTCCGGCCAGGTCGGGGATTTTAACCTTCATTGGTTAATTCCAGTGGCTGGAGGGCTGGGTGTTTGTGCTGTCCCCAACATCCCTGTAACTTACACACCACACATAACACTATCCTCCACCACAATAACACGCAGTTACGTACACATGGCAGATGCCACCCACCCTGATCGGAGGGTCTGCCTTACAAGGGCTGCACTTGGCTAGAAATAGAAATCGCCACACGAAATTTAATTAAATTAAAAACGCATATTCAATAATAGCAGAGTGGATTCTAAGAAATTATCTTTTTTAAGTTGTTTACGTCGTGCCAACACAGATAGGTTTTAACTTATGTCAACGATGGCCTAGGAAAGGGTTAGGAGTGGGATGGAAGTGGACATGCCCTTAATTAAGGTACAGCCCCAGCATTTGCCTGGTGTTAACGAAGGAAAACCACCTCCAGGGCTGCCGACAGTGGGATTCGAAGCGACTATCTCCCCAATGCAAGCTCACCGCACGGCCAGCTTGCTCGGTCTAAGAAGTTCGTACAGTAGTAACTCGTTATTAACACGAGTCATTACTGTCATGTCATTACTACACAAATCATAAGAAAAGAACATCACTATAGACCATCACATGAAGATGAAGAGGTGAAGCAGCAGGCTTTCTGAAGAACCTCCTCTTGAACAACAGTTCCTGTGTTATTTTCTGCGCACAGATAACAGAGTACTTCAAGGAATGACCGATTCATACTTCTACCACCCGTTACCCAACAAACGACCACGAATGTACAGGAATGGTGGTGGTGCACATATGCAGCTGTAGATTGTATAAACAAGATTATAAAGAGAGTCTTCTTCTGTTGCTTTTCCCAAACCCTGGTGTGATCGCGGTACGAACTGTATAACGCATGTGGGCTTGACCCTGTTTTACGGCTGGATGACCTTCTTGTCAGCAGTCCTATGTATAGGGCTGTTTTCGCTATTATCGGTTTCTGTAGTGGTTGATAATGTGGTGAGCTATGTTTGTATAAAGATGAGTTTGTTGGGAAAAGCACAAACACTCCATCCCCAAGTCAAAAGAATTAGGCAGACACAATCAGCCAAAGACTAAAATCCCCGGTCGGTCGGTAATCGAGAACGGGACCCTCTGAACGAAGAGATCTATGCTGAACATTCAGCCGAGGAACCTATATGAATGTATCGGAGCAAAATTAATTTAAAATAAATTGAGTTTTTCAGTATAAGGGGTCCATAGATGTTCCAGAAAATTAATAATGATTAAAAAGCTTTAAATAACTGTATGAGACTTCCTGTAAATTACTTGTCTATTTATAGATTTTGAAACATCAAACATGTATGTTAACACTTACTATTGGATGAAACACAAACAAGCAAACAGACAAATCCCATGACGCTGCAGCCCTACCATAAGTCCACTGCATAGCAGGAAGGTCTGCAGAGGTCAGCACGATGAATCATCTCGGCCATTATTCTTGGTTTCCTCGATTGGGGTCCCCGTCTGAACCTCACATAGGTCGTAATTGTTTTCATAAAGGTTGACTGGTCTTCAGATAAGCTTTCACATCCAAGCAAAGACACCGGCTGGTTAGGAATCGAATTCTGGTTCTCCCAGTAAGAGGCTCCTAGACTACGGGCCTGATATCCACTGGGTGGGTAGTCGGTACATAAGAGTTTAGTTGAAATATATTCAGCTGTTTGCATGTGTTGGTGACATAAATAAATAAACAGACATGACAGCTAAAACCCACTCAAGCATATTTGAACTGACTTGAAAGTGGTATGTAAAAAAAGACGAATATACAAACTCCCTACTATTTTATGCACAATAACTTTAAATCTCTCCTTAAGTTCGATAGTATTCTTCTTCCTGCTCGTGTGTCAGCAATGTAAATGAGCCATCGAAGTAGCAAAGGAGAAACGACTATGCACAATTTCCCCGGCTGTTCCTATGGGTTCGATTCCCACTGTCGGCAGCTCTGAAGATGGTTTCTCGTGGTTTCCCATTTTCAAACCAGGCTGTACCTTAATTAAGGCAACGGCCGCTTCCTTCCAACTCCTCGGTCTTTCCTATCCCATCGTCGCCATAAGACCTATCTGTGTTGGAAAAGAATTCCTACGGAGCATTTTACAAACATGTGATTTATTGCTCCCTCAAATAGCACATGTACCCGTAATACGATTTAATTACTAAGTTATGCCACGTGATCTGTAAAAATTTGAATGAATGCTCTGGAACGGATATTAACTTTCGAGATGGGAGGTCAGTAGTTTAGTATTACAATTCTAGAAAATATCATGTACGCTTTTTTTTTTTTTTTTTTTTTTTTTTTTTTTTTTTTTTGTAGCTGAGTCGGTAATGTGATGGTCACCTGTGGTATCTGAGTATCGGTAGCGTAGCGGTTTAAATGCAACCTTACGCAACATTGTAATGGAGACATGTTTCTTATCCACACCTAGCAGGTCACATCACAGCACTTATTCATTCACTTACGATATATTCCAGAGACAAGTACGTTGATATGTTGCCAGTTTATGGAGAAACAATGCGGAACGCTTTCGATTCGCAACACGTAGGGAGCGGTTTTATGACGGAAGACAGCCGGCTATCAATCAGTTCTGAAACCTCTAACTACGAATGCGGTGAACTGGGACACTTGTAAATCAAAGATGCTCCTATAACGTCTGTTCCAAATGAAAAGGCTGTTTGGACGCTGTCCTGAACAATACTTGTATTAGTACACGAACACTTGCCCGACAGACCTACATCAGCCGGTCGTCTTAATGAGAATATTGCATAATACACCCGTACCATCTGAAATTACGCCATAAGTTCAACAGACGTTATTTCAATACTCGAGTAACATTTTTTCAATGGACAATAGGCAGTGTGACCTATGATCCAGCCTTTTCGTCAAGAGTCCTGTTTTTATGTGAATCGGCAAAATAGGTTATGCAGTTCTGGAGCGCGAAGAATCCCTTTTTGGTAAAACATCACGCATTTCAGATGCAGTGGGGAGTAAATATCTGGTGTGGAATCTAGGGAGTTCGATGGGCATCTGACGCTAGCTCACTATCTTCATTTTCTTCAAAATGAACTCCCACTGTTGCTGGAGAGCGTACCACTGCTCGACCGATTACCAATCTGGTTTCAACAGAACGGATCCCAACTTCACGGATCAGCAGGCTTCCAGAACATTCTTCATGTTTCATATCCTAATAAACGGATATGAAGTGGAGGACCTGTTTTCTGGCCCGCCACTCTTACGCCACTTGACTTCTTCTCGTGGAATAATTTATAGATAGTAGTATATAGACAGGAGCCTGAAAATCCTGGTCTCGTTTGGCAACAAGCTCGTGCACCACTGGGCTGCACAATGATGTGCATAATGTCCGTAACAATGCAACTAATATTTTATTGTTGATCGTCAAGAAAGCCTGACAGATGGCGCCTAATTTGTAAGTGCGTTAGGCAGGTTTTGATGTGGAGTTTCAATGCATGCGTTGTGCATTAAGCAGGTTTTATAACGGAGCATCATATTCAACGGCCTTTGAACATGGTAAATAAATGAATGTGATGCAGACGTTTGTGCACTTTATTAACTCATATTCCGGGATTCCGAACGCCAGCAATAACCCAAATTGGCCAATGATGCATTAAGAAGGTTTTGAACTGGAGCCTTTCATTTATTTATTTATACGTCTACAACGGAGACGATATGAAATTACATCAGACGAACCGTTATAACATAACACACAGTTTGCAACTGAAACTAAATTGAAAGAAAATTAACAAAAAGTATCAAAGGAACGGAGAAAATGGAAAGGTAAGTTAAAAATAAATTTAACGCTAAATCATAGCAGGTGCTAAGGCAATGTCACAGTAACATTACCGTAATGGATAACTCTACGGCACTTAACACCCTTTAAAGGGCTCTGGCCTGCCCAGCGACCGCTGCTCAGCACGAAGGCCTGCAGATTACAAGGGGCCGTGTAGTCAGCACCATGCATTCTCTCGGTCGTTATTCTGGGCTTTCAAGACCGGAGCAGCCATCTGACCGTCAGATAGCTCCTCATTTCTAATCGCACAGGCTGAGTGGACCTCGAGCCAGCCCTCAGGTTGAGAGAAAATTCCCTGACCTGGCCGGGAATCGAACCCGAGAGGCAGGCACGCTACCCCTACACCACGGGACCGGCATAAATTAACACGTTACTGAAATTGAAATCTCGAGTTTGTCGCGAATGGACCCTCTGAACCGAAGGCTTCGATGTTGACTGTTGAGCCAAGGAGTTGGACAGGTTCTGTTGGAAGCGAGCTGAGCTATAGATCCGGCTCTACTGCCAGCATAGAGTGTGCACTAGTCGCCCGCTGTGGACGACTTCAAGTTGAATATTTCATTTTCATCACCATGTTGTTGTTTGAGTCATCAGTTTGATATAGCTCTCCATGCCACCCTTTCCTGTGCTAACCATTTCATTTCTACATAACTGCTACATCCTATATCTGCTCTAATCTACTTGTCATATTCGTACCTTGGTCTACCCCTACAAATCTTACTGCCTACACTTCCCTCAAAAACCAACTGTACAAGACTTGCGTGTCTTAAGATGTGCCCTATCATTCTATCTTTTCTTCTGGTCAAATTTGGCCAAATCGATATCCTTTCACCAATTCGATTTAGGATCTCTTCATTCGTGAATTTATCTACCCATCTCACTTTCAGCATTCTTCTGCAACACCACATTTCAAAAGCTTCTATTCTCTTTCTTTCTGAGCTAATTATTGTCCATATTTCACTTCCATACAATGCCACGCTCCAGACGAAAGTCTTAAAAAAAAAAAAAACCTCTTTCTAATTCCTATATCAATGTTCCAGGTGATCAAATTTCCTTTCTTAAGAAAGGCTTTCCTTGCTTGTGCTATTCTGCATTTTATGTCCTCCTTACTTCTACCATCGTTAGTTATTTTGCTACCCAAGTAACAATAGTCATCTACTTCCTTAATTAAGGTACGGCCCCGGCATTTGCCTGGTGTGAAAATGGGAAATCACGGAAAACCATCTTCAGGGCTGCCGACAGTGGGGCTCGAACCCACTATCTCCCGATTACTGGCCGCACTTAAGCGACTGCAGCTATCGAGCTCGGTCGAACATCTTTTCTCTCGGTGCCCTGCCGTATGCTTTCTCTAGATCTACGAAACATAAACACAGCTGCCTATCGGATTCTCGAAAAAAATCATTCATTCACCGCAAAAATTCGAAGAAAATCGTATGAAAATATCTTATCAACTAAGTCTATCTACAACCAAACTCTACAAATTATAACTCACTTAATTAAGAAAATATTAAAGGGAAACATTTATTAAATTGATCATGAATGAATAGAGAACTCGAATTGTTATAAATTCCATCATCGACGTTTGAATTCAATCACTATTCACAATATCTTATATAAGTCAGCGCTGGATTAATAAAAAAATGAATTCATTGGTTCTGAAATGAACTTGTGTCTTCTAACATTTCATCGTGTCTGAGAATTAATTCAATTACTCAGTTTCCGTGTAAATAAATAATTGATTTGAAAGAAAATTTATGATTCATATCAATAACACAATTACATTGAAGTTAAACTCAAATATTTCTTTAAAAATTGATCAATTTTGAATATTTGCAATCTGAATTTGTTATTTAATTCATTCACTGGCGTAGAAATGTTTTATGGCGATTGACGGGCTAAGATTACTATCCCTATTGCCTACCAAAATCTAGGCTCCTAACATCCTAGCCTCTCATCTAAAATATTGAGTAAATTATTAATCGAAACAGACTTTCAACCTATTACGTCGTGTTACGTAGGCCTACATTTAGTACGTGTTGAAGAGATGTTAATTACAGAATAAAAATGGCCAACCAGACACCAGTGGGATCCGAACCCACAACCTCCCTATTTCACGTCGGTTGCTCTACCAATTGAGCTATGGTGGCCTAGGCCATCTTTGTTCTGTTGGAAAGGATCTAAGCTACAGGTCTGCAACCGACGCGAAATCGGGAGGTTGTAGGTTCGGATCCCACTGGTGTCTGGTTGGCCATTTTTGTTCTGTACTTAACAACTCTTCAACACGTGCTAAATGTACGTAACACGACCTAATAGGTTGAAAGTCTGTTTCGATTACAATGCGGTCGTGAAAATTCAATATTCATTAAATTATTAATCTCCACTCAAAGATATAGAAATAACCTACAACACATTTCTAACTAAATAATTCTTAGCTCGCTACTATATGGCTCAATATGTATACACTCACGCACTAGGCTCATATTTATTATATCAAGCTTGTCCAAGTGACTCCGCAAATATTTTCATCATGATATCCCGATATATGTTATCTACGTTGTTCATGATGGCTATATCGACTTAATATATCTCTCACTGTATATATATTACAATAATATGTCGTATTTTACAAATATTCTAACATCAACAGCTCTATTTGACATCATGGTAACCCTTTTATCTTAACTAAACACATATATCCACCATTCATACCTTGCGCTATATTATTCCCATGACGTGTATCCTTCACTGTGTTTGCATCGCTTATTTGATCCTTCTATGAATATCTCAACATTTACCGACCATATTTACGTCTTAATACCACCTAAATTCACATTACCTTTCTCAAATTACTACACGTAACTTCATTCTCAACTATTTAACCTTCCATCAATTCAATATCATCATTACCAATACCACATTTCATATTTCATAACCTCTTCCTACATAAATACATTTATTCAGACGTATTGTTCCTCTTTGCATTAAATCTTCCGTATATGGATCAATTCTCTTCTCGTATATCGATGCTTAACCTTAATATTTCATTCATGCACCTAGTGACGTTATTTGAAATGGAATAACTCGTATATATATATCTCACTTCTTCTCATATCACCCATTTGTGACGTAATCTTAACCTGAAGGGCTTCACGATACCCGTAAATAATATTTAACATACGCAAATACTCATATTAAGTTGTTCGATAGTCTGTCTTCCTTCTCATGATCTTAATTACTATGATTATCCACTTGATTTATGTAAAGCCATTTCCTTCGTGATATCGATCTAGTTCCATGCTAACTTAATATAATATCAACAAACTGTATGTGTACACTTATCACTTCACTGTATCACTTGCACTTCTAAGTATCTCACACTTATAGTAATCTATATTATATGCATATGCCTAGCTTAATTAAGCACTAATATGTTTATAGTAAGACTTAAGTCGTCATTCATCAAGTAAGCCGACTGTAGCTCTCTTTCTCCGTCACATCGCTGGTCACAAAGGGCCACGGTCTGCGGTTCGGCTGGAGTCCTTCTCTCACATCAGGTCTGGTCTACTGGCTGGATCATATCTCCCTCCAGGTCGGTCCATCTCGAGTTTAGCAAGACATCATCTTCTTCATACTGCAGCTGTCAATAACATCAAACAAATTCGACAAGTAATCGCTCATTTTTGAAGATTTATTAAAATAATATTTTCCTCTAAAGTATTCTATTATTTTCTTTGTGCTATGGTCAATAAGTTATCTATATCTGCTTTGTATCTACGGTCTTTTCTTCGAAGTATCTCCTTATTTTTAAATTATTTATCATCTAAAAAAATTATTCCTTAATTCTTCTTTTCAAGGAATGGTTTTTCCGTGTCTTTCTCTTCTTTCAACACTTCTAGTTAATGAGCTGCGATGTATTGCTATATTGCGTATCGGCTCTACTGGCGAATGCATTTAAATAAAATACTCGTATTTTACGCCGTCCTTATGCTTCTTACTGTACTATAACAAGTATCTTGCCGTATTTTACTATTTAGAAGCAGTAATACTTCTGAAATTCCTACATTATCGTAACTATCCCTCTTTTCCGACGTAGTAGTAACGACTTGCTTCCTATCGCATTCAGATTAATTTTGTAAGTAAATATATTAATAATATATAATATTTTGCTTGCTTTTTAAACAATCCATCTGATATTGCTCTCTTCTTCACAGCTTTTTAAAAGTGTATGTCCCAAGTTAGTAATGACCTCCTAATATACTTATACCATGAAATTCACTTGTATACAATCTTGGCCTGTGTGGTCCCTGCATTTACTTGACGCCATTTTGTAATACGTCTGAAAATTCAATGGGCACATACTTATTCGTGAAAGGCTCAGTCATGACTTATATGTGCATTATTCGAGTCTCCGTGAAGCTAATAAAATGGGTTTTAAGCTGGGCCATACGGATATTTTGAGTAAATATGCCTTCTTCTTCTTCTTCACAGTACCATATCAGGTCCCCCTGACGTTGGCGATCACTGTGGCGAATGCAGTATGATCTCTTGCTAGGTGGAAAAGTATTTCAACACTGTGAATTCCAGTCCATTCTTTGATGTTTCCAAGCCATGATGTTCGCCTCCTCCCGACACTTCTTCGACCCTGTATTTTGCCTTGTACAATCCGATGTAAGATGAGGTAACGGTCATTTCTAAGGATGTGGCCAAGGTAAGAGATCTTCCGGTGTTTTAATGTTTGCACTAGTTCCCGACTTGCCCTTCTGAGTACTTCTTGGTTCGTTAGTCGTGCAACCCACGAAATTCTGAGCATCCTACGGTGGATCCACATTTCAAAGGCTTCCAAGCGTTTCACTGATATGTTCTTGAGTGCTCATGTTTCCACACCATATAGCAAGGCTGACCATATGTAGCACTTCACCTTCCTCTGTCTAAGTTTTAAATTTAAGTAGTCATTGTAAAAGAAAGATTTCATTTTTGTAAATATTCGTCGTGCTATTGCTATCCTCTGCTTCACTTCTTTCTCGGGATCAAGTTGTTCAGTGACAATGGCACCCAGATATTTAAAATGTCATGTTGGTACTCGTAGACACTGAAAACTTTGAGGCGTATGGATGCACACCTATTTACTTCATTTGCACCCATTTATAAAGTTCCTGCGGAAACTTTTAATCACTCCGGATTTCCACGATCAAGGCACGCTCGTTCGAGTCTTCCTTTTCCTCAGAAGGCGATTGCTCCAGTCAAAAAAATTTTAATCTGAATAAATTCAAACGTTCAGCAAACGTATACCTGTATGTTGCGAATAATGTACAGTAGGCCTATCCATTTTTAAATGGTTCTGAACTTTCTGAAATACAATGTGTTAGCACATGGAAAAAAAACTGTATTTAAGTTGAAACATTAGATATTAATTGATGAAGAGCGTAAATTGTCCCTTTGATCTTCCTTAACTGAACAACAACTTTCAAAACACAAAAGAAGAAATTTCTGCACTTGGAGCATTTTATAAAAGACCACCTTTTCAAAAATGGATTTATAATTTCTAAACTTATTGTTCAATTAAATCAAAATATTTAATTATTGTTAAATTATACTGTATCAACTGTCCCACCAAATGTGGTGAAAATTATGCTAAAAGAGAAAGAAAATTCAATAGCCCCACCATTACATTGTATATTTAGTTCTTTTTTCAGATAATCTAGTATAGTGAATGTTAATGTTGTGCAGTGCAGTGCAGGGCGAATCAGTCATGCGTGAGGAAATGCATAGCGAATGTTTTCGTAGAAGTCAGTAGCACACTATGACCTTACGTAGGCAATGTTTATGTTGAGTCACTTCTTTCTGGGACAGAGAGTACGTCCGTGCGTAGGGGATTTGTAGGTTCAGAAGAAACAGGGATTAGGTCACTGATATTGTAGACAAATCTGGTTTATCTCGTGCTACAGGCCTCCTGCAATCATTTCCCGGAGCACACTTCCACGAAACAATGGTCCTCACAGTTGCGTGAACAAAAAGTGCCCATCACTATTGTATTCGGATTTGATCACCGCTATAAATCCAACAAAGGCCATAAATCTGTTTTTCCTGTTTAATTTTACTACATTGTGCACAATCTCGTGGGAGCTGCATACAAATTAGCCTCTTATAAGCACGCATGCTACACATGCTTCCGTTTCTTACGCCGAGAAAGCTATCCAATTCAGCGCATAGAATTGGAAATACATTCCTGACGTCTAAAGGAGTCTTTGAACTTCTCTGAATTTATCCATTCAAGTGTCTGTAAGTGTATCATTATCAATAAAAACACCATCAAAGTGATTCGCAGTCTGTTTAAAGAAACATGAAGCTACTTGCAGCTGCTGTTATGCAGGAAATTACATTTCATTTGATACTCATTTATCTTGCCGAAAGAGTGTTAAGTTACAAGAAAAAAGAAGAAAGATGATGTGTATCACAGCTGTCATTGCAAAAAATAATCGCCGTACTTTGTAAGGCCAAGTGGTTATAGCTTTGTTTCGAGTAGGGATAGGCTAATGATCCTGAAAGTATCTGAGATTTACAATACGATCTATTTAATATTCTCGAAAAATATGAGAGTTGTTTATTATTGCATTCTTTTTAACGTATCCTGTGGTCTTGTACAATAATAATAATAATAATAATAATAATAATAATAATAATAATAATAATAATAATAATAATAATAATAATAATAATAATAATAATAATAATAATATGAGCTCCTTGGCTAAATGGTCAACGACAAGACCTTCGATTCAGAGGGTCCTGGTTTCGATTCCTGGCTGGATCAGGAATTTTAACTATGTCCAATTCTTCTGACTCTGTGACTAGGTGTTTGTGTTTGTAACAACAAAATCCCTCTTTATACACAGAAAATCTACAGTACACTACCAACCACCAGAGAAACACGCAAAGGGAATACTGTACATCCATTCATATGGGGTTGGCTTCAGGAAAGCTATTTGGCCGTAGAACAAGACCGAGTACACGTATGCCACATAAGTCACAATAATAATAATAATAATAATAATAATAATAATAATAATAATAATAATAATAATAATAATAATAATAATAATAATAATAATAATAATGTTAAGAAATTGAAACTGCATACCCACTAACCCCAAAACATCCACAACAAAAATGTGTCTCCAAGCACACAAAAATAATACATTACAATACAATCATTAATCCAGAATGTCTTGATGGGTCAGAAACACTAATTTTGAATAGGAAACCAGACATTGAAAACATTGAGAAAAAGGAACGCAATATCATAAGAAAAATTCTAGGTCCAAAACTCGCCAACGGAAAGTATCGACTCAGAGGCAGACAGGAAATCAAACAATACACAAATAATCACAGTGGCATTAGAAAACACAGGTTAAAATTCTATGGACATATTAAAAGAATGCATCCAGGCAGACTTTTCTTTTTGCAAATTGCTTTACGTCGCACCGACTCAGATAGGTCTTATGGCGACGATAGGACAGGATAGGACTAGGAGTGGGAAGGAATCGGCCGTGGCCTTAATTAAGGCACAGCCCCAGCATTTGCCTGGTGTAAAAATGGGAAACCACGGAAAACCATTTTCAGGGCTGCCGACAGTGGGGTTCGAACCCACTGACTCCCGAATACTGGATACTGGCCACAATTAAGCGACTACAGCTATCGAGCTCGGTACAGGCAGAGTTACAAAACAAATAGTTCAATTCCATGAAAACAAGAGTAAGGCAAAGACATAATGAAATGGATTGGTGAAATCAAAACCAATTTGAAACAGGCAGGAATTACACCGGCTGATGTCGAAAACAGGGTAATCTTCAGATCTAAAATTCACAAATGCCAGGCTGGCCAAGAGGAAAGTCCAAAGATGAAGACTGGAACAATCTGGTCTGAAGGCAAAAAGTAAGCCCACAATAAAAGAATGGTGGAGATATGGCACAAAGGTAGTCAAATGCACTCCTATAAGTACCTTGTGCGGCCCTAATGCGCTTATTCGCATATAATATAAGTAATAATAATAATAATAATAATAATAATAATACATCGTTGCTGATCAGTAGAGAATATATCACGGTATAATATCAAGGGATGTGTTCGGCTCCGTTTCTAAATCGTTAGTGGGTTGGTCTTTGGTCGTAGGAGCCCCAGGTTCGCTTCCCGGCAGGGTCGGGAATTTTAACCATAATTGGTTAATTTCGCTGACACGCCGGCTGAGTGTAAGTGTCGTATTCATCACCATTTCATCCTCAACACGATGCGCAGGTCGCCTACGGGATTAAAATCAAAAGACCTGCATCTGGCGAGCCGAACTTGTCCTCGGACACCCCCGGCACTAAAAGACATACTCCATTTCATTTTTCATCCAGGGATGTGTAGTATTAGGCCTACTGAAGTCTGCATTGTGCCTTACACACAATCATACTATCAGTTTTCACGTGTGCCGTCATATTTGGAAAGCAAGCAACGAGTGCTCTAATTTTAAATAATTATACGACCCTTCAAAATACTGTAACAATTCTATACTGTCAATATTTTTAAATATCTTATAATTTAAAAGTATAGCAGTCGCTGCTAGTGCTCTTGAAAAACAACATGAATACATATAGTATGCGCACTGTTTAGTGATGGATTTTTGTACTCGTTGGAGAAGTAAGAAGGGTTCCGGTAAATACTGCCAACTGAATGGAAATGAAATCTGAATTGAATCGATAATATGATCGATCGATATGAATGTTATAAACCTTTATTATTTTAAGCAAACAACTGTGTCACACACACAATGTATAATACTATATAACATTTCCCGTTGCGAAACGTGTTCCTAGCATGAATTCTATAGTTTGGCTTTGCTGTGTAAACAACAACAGTACGAGTACTTAAAGCGTACGCCAGATGTCGCACAGCGATGATAAGCAATTCTTAGTTTGTGTTTCAAAGGTTGCCAATACGAATCTCGAAGATAACCGAAGTCGACCACTTCAGCACTAGGGTGTAAATCTATCACTAAAAAGTGCGCAGATAGTATTGTATGTGAGAACATTTTAATCTGGTGAAATTCTACCTAAATCTAAGCATGGACGATATACCACTACCAATCTGATTAGCATAAGATGTTTTCAGTTCAATAAATGAAAGAATTCGCACTGATGTAATTTTTACTGGTTTTTAAAGTCGTTACACAGAATTCACCATTAGTTTTGCATTAGTTCTAGGTATGTTAGACTCGATCTTCTCTCAGGTCTCTTTCAGAGAAAACATATCGCATATAGTTCAAGTACGTCGGTTATATTCAAGAGCAAATCCAAGAGAGCCCATGGATCAAATGTCGGCCGTTTACCATACAGTTTATTAAAGAGTTACCAGAAAAAGTGAAATATTCGAAGTGCCTGCAGTTTGCTAATGATCTTAAAGTACACACCTTCAAGGTTTTACGGTTTCCTGTCAGAACAGATTGGATATACAATATGCCTTGCTGTTAAAGACACCCACATACATACAGCCATACATACATACATACATGCATACATACTGAACCCATGATCTTTGTGCCCTAAGAACATTATGCATAAATTGACAATTCATTTAGAAGTTCGATTCTTGATGGCATGGATTTGACACGTCCCACGCTCTGGGATACGTGACGTCAGCCGCACGTGTTAACGGCAGAAGAATCTTAAGTCAGTTTTGCGAACTATTTCAAAGAGCGTGTATATGGCGTGACCCAAGCCAAGTCAAAAAATATAGTGCCTATCAAAGAAGGTCATTTATCCCACAAATCGAACCCGTATAAATTTTAAATGTCCATGAACATTACCGCCAGAAATGTAGCAAGTATGTAGTCGCTTTCAAAACTCTTGTAATTACAGTTTAGTTAAGTCGGAACATTTGTAGAAATGTTCTTGGCGGCAAAGGGAGATACCCGAAGAGAGGGGGTAACTGCTATAAATATGAAGGGACGCCACGGCGAAGTCTCCTTCTCCGGCATTTGTGGTACAAAGCGGACAAAAAACTATTGAGCTGCTCTGCGAAATCAAACAACAAAAGTAGACTGAGTTCAACTGCAGATTTTAGCCATTGTGGCTGGGGTCTTGACTCCATGAGGAGATAGTTTTCTTGAGTGAAATAATTGTAACAGATAGGACGGTTAAGGTACCGAATAAATTTGTAAAGAAAGTAATTCGTGTGCGGAAAGAAATTACAGTCCATCGTGTGCGCTCAACAAAAAAGTGAAGGGCATTTCTTTTTTTATGCTTTATTCCAGGAAACCTGAAGAAATATAATAATGATATGTAAAGCCATGAATGTAAAAATGGCTAAATAAAACGCCAGGGTCGCAGGTGAGCCCTATGACGAACACTGGTGAGACTACATAAGGTAATGTGACTTTCCATCTTACTACCTATTATATCTTGTTTCATGATCTCTAAGAGTGTATTTGAATGGGGATATACGACGCAGTGGTCACCCCTATTAAGTCTTGTAAATGTTAGAATACGACTAAAAGAGTCATTTGTTTTATTTTCCACTTGGATACATTTTTGAAGTCTTGCGAGTGTCGTATAATGTTGTAAAAGTTATTGAATACGGTTTCGAAGTGATATCAGGTCCAATGTACAGTAGATCGCCATTCCCGAGTGTGTGTACTGCCTATATTTTGTGATGTCAAATTAAGATGTTCATACGACGTAAAATTTTTCTGTCTGTAATTTTGACGTAAATAATTTAGAAATCCATGGTTCCTCATGTTCAATCGAGTTGAAGCACGCTGTCCGGTGAGAGTCTAGTGTGATGAATTTGTTTACGGAGAGAAACGTTTTTCTAGGCCCATTTTAAACTATGTCTGACTGACAATAAAAAGATCTAGTAGAAATTTTCAGTCATTTTTCGTAAAAATCAAGTTATTAAAAATACGATATCATGTTATGCGAAGCTGTTCATCACTAATGCATTTGCGTATTAGACATCATGAATTCTAGTAAGGATTTTACTCCAGTTCTTTGTCGGTGATAGTTGTGGAGTTGGGAAACAGAGGTTAGTTTTGTCTATGAGTTGAGATGAGATGTGCGAATCAGGTTAGAGTCCTGTCATGAAGCCGGGACATGGAAGCCCGAGGAATATTTTATAATGTTGGGAATGGAACGATATATATAGAAATCCATGGCGGTATTCATTTGCGACGCGTATATTTATTGTGGGCATCCTGAAGCATAATCTGTGCATTTTGTTGGTTAGAATATTGTATTTGTTTAATTATGTCGGCAGAGTTTAAAAGGGAGCATTTCGAGAAGCCAGTCAAGTAGAACAAACCAGGTGTTTCATGTTACTGCCAAGCGAACTTGGGGACGAGAGGCCTCAGCTGAGAGGGTTTCACCGTAAAATAACGGGACACACGTGGAATTGAGATTGTATTCTCGGCCGGGGAGAACTTTAAAAGTTGAATTTAGTTGAAATCCATATCCGGTAATAATCTGAGTATTGTGGAATACTGTAAATTTGTTTAATTGGGGACGTAATGAACATTTGAAACCACGAACTTCGAGTATAAGGAACAGAGTAACCAAGTTCAGGGTTGTTCAAAATATAGAGCGATGATTGTGATTATAATTTGTCTGTGAGGGGTACGCAAAATTTATGAATGGTATGACGAGATATGACATCGTAATTATATGGCGAGTTGTTTGGTTTGTACGTAGACTATTAGGATATCCAAGTGTTAATAATGGCTAGGACTAGATTAGATTTAAAGTGTGAGATCATGAGACAAGACATATAACTGGGCATGAATTATGTAACAATTCTTTTCCAGCCAGATAAACATCACATGATTGAATTTACATCACAGCTGCGTAGAAATTTGTGAAGAAACCAGAGTCCGCGGAGATAGAAATTGTTGTTCTTTAACATTTCGTTAAATCATTTAAATTTATTTAATTATTAAATTCAGTGAAACCGCATTTTGAAATAACTTTAATCAAGCGAATAACTTGGAGATGCATTCTGGAAATCTTAGTTTGTTTTCTGGGGAATATTTAAATGGTAAAGTAATGATTAAGGGGACATATCAGAAGGAAATGGATTTTACTGCCACAAAGTTTGTGAGCATTGCTATTGTTGTCATTATTGAACTTTGATTGATTAAGCAGTGAATGTGCTGGGGATAGTAAAGTGGAAACTTTGGTCATAAACCGATGTAACTTAATTGTGTTTAGCCTTCAGCCTAGAAACTTGGATGGTCAGGGGGTCATCAACCACAGTGACTTAGATTAGGGCCATATGCCACTGTAGCGTCATTTTCCTTGCGGCCATCATCCACAATGACTTTAAAGTAACTTAGAAGTTTAGATGTCGGTCCATGACTTAGACGCAGGTCACATCGATTCAATTAAGGGTCCATGCCGTTGAACCACTGTGTGGCACACACCGATTGGACTGCCTTAATTATACCCAGAGTCCAGAGTTCGTGTTACGAGGGCTGGACTATAACGAATCACTATGATGGTACATGTGGTCTCACATGGAAGCCGAATTTAAGGATTTCCAGACTTTCCTTTCTTAAATAATTACTAATTGAGACAATGGTTTCTAGTCAGAACGCCCATCAGGCAGTTACGTCAAAGTCTCACACCAGTGTTCTGAACTTGATGTAAAAATTATTGTGGTGTCCAGCGGACACAATTGACTTCTATGATACCGTTGACATATCAGAATGCTTCAAATTTTCCTGAATAAATAGAAATCTTTTAAACAGACCTTTCATTCAAGGAGATAGATTAGAATTACTGAACCCTACCTTCACCTCAGCAAGTGACGAAGAACCCGATACGACCCAAGAGACAGATCTCATGAACTTTGCTGATAGGTAAGAAAGGTAGGTATCCCTAAATATGGACCAAATGGGTTCAATACATACATACATACATATATTCACAAACTGTTGTAATAAGTATGTTTTAAATAAGACTGGTTTGGCCAAAAGCCACTAAGTAAATTATAAATACCATGACGATGAATTACCTACCCAGAGAGTCTCTTTTTTGTCAGTAGCTGAGATCCAGTGACCTCTAAATTATCAGTTATATCTATTTGCTTTGGCTACTTGTTATTAAATAACACATAATCCAAGTCGATTAAAATGACATTAGGCATGACATTATCAGGAACTTAATGTCCGCGAGGAGATTCCAGGCGAATCATGCTAAGTGGAGCAGCTAGACCGCATAATTTACTGTCCAGTATTGATGGAGCATAAACTCTTCACTTGCTCATCCAGTTCCATCAATATGATTATTTCGAAGTATTTGGGAGTATAAGTAGTTAATTGGTGTGAGATCTTCAATTTCCTAGGCTTGTACAATATTCAGTACATTGAGTTCGATAGTAGAGTAACTTAACTGCAAGCAATGTGTGCGATCCTGCACTCTCACTATAAGGACTGATTTGGCTTTCTTTTATTATATTTAAATCTGCTACAATTCTTTTGCATTTCACTATAACAATTCTTTCTAATGCCAGACAGTTTTTGCTAGCTTAAAAACACTTCAAGTAACGATTTTAATTTTCGGTTATAGTTTTGCAGCTATCCAATGTTGTTCATGCCATAAACGATTCAACTTTCCATACATCTGCTACTTGTGGTTGTCGAATTTGTCCAATACATGATTTTTTTTGCTAGTTGCTTTACGTCGCACCGACACAGATAGGTCTTATGGCGACGATGAAACAGGAAAGGGCTAGGAGTGGGAAGGAAGCGGCCGTGGCCTTAATTAAGGTACAGCCCCAGCATTTGCCTTGTGTGAAAATGGGAAACCACGGAAAACCATCTTCAGGGCTGCCGATAGTGGGGTTCGAACCTACTATCTCCCGAATACTCGATACTGGCCGCACTTAAGCGACTGCAGCTATCGAGCTCGGTCATGGAATTTTTAACAAGTGCGCGACATGGGTGACATTATATGACAACGCCTTAAGCCGCGTGTAGACTGGTCATCTTTTCTTCTTTTGTATGTCAGTGAGACGCGAAACAAGTAATGATAATCATTATTATAAAATAACAATGATAATAACGACATTTTCATACCTATATACATACAACACTGCATGCATTACTGCATTCTTCAAGTTACGTAAGTTGATGTGTAACATTCTCCTTACACGTGCTGATGAGAGTCCCATACACTAGAACAGGAAAGTCAGTGTCACTGCCACCTATATCATGATTATTGAAACTGAACTAAAATATAATCAGAAACGTGGGTAATAAGATTTCCTGGGAAATAAAAATTAGTAGAATACCCTTGAGGAGGACGGAATTGGTATTTGTTCTTTATTCGGAAACTTTACAGTAATGTCAGCAAGATATTTTGAGCTAATGACATATTTGATTAGACCTTACTTAAAATAACAAGATACTAATATTACAAACGTCCCTTTAGTAAGCACGCCTTTACCTGTGAATTCACGACTGTTAGCCACTGGTTCCTGTTATCCTCTTATGTATATTTAAAATACAGGTTCCGGCATCCTCATTCAAAAGTAAAATAAAGGTCCATTTTCAGCTTATACTTACTTTATTCCTTAACTTCAATCACAAACCAACTTCATGCCTAACCTCAATCATAAACAAAGCACATGTTGCACCGAATGAGGCACGGAGATCCCCACTCGGTAAGGGGAGCACTTGCAATTATTTGCGATTTGCTGTGCATACAAGATTCATGTGAGCGGCGTTAGATATTTCACTTCTAGCAGCATGCCCCTAACACCATAGCAAGAAAAGATGCTCCATCTAAAAATGGCATAATGCGTGATTCTTAATAATTGAATATACAGCCATTTTAATAATTTAATATATTTATAGCTTAAATTTTTTAACAAAATCCGGTTGTCAGTGCACATTATTTTTATTTAAATATTCTTAATTTATTTGCGTTATTTATGTAGTATTTATTTAATATACGTTAGTGTCATGCAAAACACGCTCTATGCTCGGTTCAAATTTGTAGAGTATGGCCATGACCTTCTTCACGCGCTATCTCATTCACAGGTGGAAGTGCTCGCCTACCTCCGTCCTAGTTTAGACGTACTCTGTTAAGTTTATTTCGCTTATCTTTATCTCTCGAAACATGACGCTTTTGCCTCAACGGTGGACATGACTGGGCATTAAACTGTCAATAATTAAATACATATTTTTAGACAGTGTACTTGCTACACTATACTGGGCTGTGCCTGCCTCGTATTGAACCATGCTGTTCATGACTTGACATGTGATATTTAACGCAATTGTAATATTGCGCAATATGACGCCCAGCATTTGGGCACGAAGCCAAGACCATCTACAATAATACTATACTTTAATACAAAAACAAAATGGCCGACGCATCGGTTCAATGTAAACACGCCTGTGATACAGAAACATAACCTTTTATTATTGTATTGAATTGCTAAGCTGTCAATAATAACGAACAGAATATTTTACTTTGGGTAATAGATCAATACTATCTAGAAATATCCTATATTTAGATAAGCAGTATGTGGATAATTCAAAATATGAATATTCTCTATGATCTAGTATCGTAAAGAAAATAGGTAATATAGGATTGCATTCAAAAATAACAGTCCTGGGGAAATATTGGATGCGCTTCATTTCAATCAATTAATTAACCAGTCACCAATGATCCAAATTAAGGGCTGTCGTCCAAGTGGAAGATTACGTATCAATTGTCTGCCTAGTCCTTTCTTAAGTGATTTCAAAAGAGTTGGAAACATATCTAATTGGTGTAGATAGAGTAGGGGCACCCTTGGTAAATTATTCCAGACCGTAATTCGTCGGCTTACTTCTAAAACCTCGTATGTTACAATGTTCTTCCTACCCATTACAATCCTTACCAATGGTCACGCCTCCCAGCCAAATATTTATATGCAATCCATCAGAACCTTTTTCGTAGTGTTCATTTTCCTGTGCAAACGTGTACAGGAAAATGGACCTTAACATACAGTATTGTAGGGATGTTGTTTTCATGGCGAATGTAAGCACTCCTACAGTTTAACGTATTTAAGGTTCATTTTCCTTTAAACGTTACCATCGGAAAATTAACTCTACGAAAATAGTTCTGATGGACTGTACATCCGTTGTGGCTGGAGGGCGTGACCAGTCTTAAGGATGAAAATGGATAGGAAGTGTATTGGGAGATGCGAGGTTTTAGAAGTAAGCCATCGAATTCTTCTTCCTATATATCAGTACTTTTTTTAGAATTTGAATGATTTTCTATTACCATACGTTTATAAATATAAAATAATAGCGTACCTCGTTCAAGAAATTTGTTAGAAACATAACCTTGTCGCGAATTTCAATTCTCCCATAACAATGATTCTGATAATGATCCACCAAAATGCTACATCTGTTTCACTTCAGACAATCAATAGGAGAATCAGTTTGAAGTTCTCTGTTAGCAAATGCATTTTCGTATAAAGCACTTTAACACCCAAATCGTTGGCAACGTAAATACGTACTGTGCCACTATATCACTTGATACCTTGTCCTCCAATTTTAACAAAGAGAATATAATCTTTATTCACAGATAAAATAAATAGCTTCTTCACTTTTTATAACCTCATTTTTAAAATCCTCAAAAGGTATAGTAATTCAGAAATGTACTAGGATTGGCACAAACACAGAGTTTTGGCCTTATCCGGGAAAAACAGCTCATCAAGTACACGGAACACATCCTCTCTATTGACAAATTTATCCTCGAAAGTTTTAATGCACCCTAATATATTACTTGTAACTACGAAATAGTCACGATGCATTAAGTACGCTTGATCTGTATGTAAGTGCATCTGCTGTAATATGAATTACATCCAGGCATGCAATACGATCGATACGTTCTAATATATCAAAATAGTTTTAAACCCAAATTTCAATAAAAACATCACTACATTAACGTTTCCTAATAAAACCAAACCAACAGAAAGAACTAAACAGATGCTTCGCACATGCTCATATTTGCATTTGAACAAACCGATCGGGGCGCCATTTTAGCTAATATCGATAGCTGCATTTTTTTTTGCTAGTTGTTTTACGTCGCACCGACACAGATAGGTCTTACGGCGACGATGGGACAGGAAAGGGCTAGGAGTGGGAAGGAAGCAGCCGTGGCCTTAATCAAGTTACAGCCCCAGCATTCGCGTGGTGTGAAAATGTGAAACCACCGAAAACCATTTTCAGGGCTGCCGACAGTGGGGTTCGAACCTACTATCTCCCGAATACTGGATACTAGCCGCACTTAAGTGACTGCAGCTATCGAGCTCGGTATAGCTGCATTAAGGTCTGATATATTGTAGTTGGTCTTGGCGAAGCTGAATAGAACGCAGAGCTTGGAGGTGGTTTCCTAGGAAGGGTGTGACCACGTATGAGTGAAATAGAAGACGTGTGGGAGAAGGAAGGAGAGATAAGAATTTTGTTTTGGGAAGTACCATGCCACCTTAACAGCATTTAACGCGGGAAGAGACAGGTTTACCACGTCACGGAAATCGAGCGAAATCTCGTCTACCTGAAGGTTTTTCGGGGAGATAAAAGGATGAAAATAATCCCTAGAATTTTGTGAACATGATGGCATGTCTAAAGCTATTAATATATGACAAATTCGATTATTCCACATTAAAACAACCGCCGTGGGAAGCAACCTAGTAGTCACATACCAGACTCAAGTATGTATCGCTGTGTATCAGCTGGCTTGGCTTCGCTTTCTACACCCTATAAGAGCTGGGAGGTTTCGAGGGAAGCATCTCATTCAACTGCAAGATTGCTGCCAGTGCGTGTCGCATGTATCTTTGTCTGTCTTGATTATCGTGCCACAAACCTTTGTTTGAACAAGGACTATGATTACATTTAAGCGTTCGCGCTAACTTTATTCAGAAAAGAAGTGATTTGAATAACGGTTTTATCGTGTGATTAGATTTGGATTGTATCATTGTGCGGCCATGAATCTGTACTAGTTCGACCATAAATTTTGCCATTTGTATAGACTTCTTCACAGAAGCGGCGCGGGTAGGGTCACAGTAAGATGCTGATCAGTAGTAGGATTTGAACTACGAACTGTAGTTATCCAGGTTGTCTAGAACTGCCGCACATGTGTGGTTGAGTTAAAATAACAATTTAACTGGACAAATAAGGCTGGGAACTCATATTCAGTATAGTAGGCCTGCACATATATCCGTGCGTGTTTTCACAATAATAGAAAGTATGACTTTAACTTCACTACGCTTGTAACCTATCTGTTACACATGATGCGGAGTTTGAATTATGATTGTGCTGTGCGGTTCAATAACTGAGTATTTTATTCCAGTAATTCCTCAACTTTCGAGACCGTGTGTATGCAAACTCCAAGCCGAGCGTCAAAAGATGCCTATGATGGATCCACCTGGAGACATCAGTACGAGAGGATTGACAAAGGACAACGTCTTTATCATGTCTGGCTAAATGGCATAGCCGGATCATGATGGAGAGAGCAGAGGGTCGCCTAGAATGAACTAAGTGAACCAAGGTTGTTAGCATTTGGTAGGACTGGTGACAGGTACGGAGAAAGTATTGATTAGTTATACAAATACCAGTTTTTTGTTTATTTTTTTGCTATTTGCTTTACGTCGCACCGACACAGACATGTCTTATGGCGACGATGGAATAGGAAAGGCCTATGAATTGGAAAGAAGCCGCCGTGGCCTTAATTAAGGTACAGTCCCGGCATTTGCCTGGTGGGAAAATGGAAAACCACGGAAAACCATCTTCAAGGCTGCCGACAATGGGGCTCGAACCCACTCTCTCCCGATTGCTGGATACTGGCCACACTTAAGCGACTGCAGCTATCGAGCTCGGTAAAATTCCAGTTAGTCAAGCCTTTTGGCAAGTAGTATAAGATTAAGATCATGTCGTAAGAGCGCATCAGGCCATTTATTAAGATAATTTTGAAGTTATTAATGCTCTTAAGGTATATAGTTTATCATTTTGGGAATTGTACAGTTTGTTATAGTATGTTCCGGGTGATAAGGGAGTTAGGAGTAACTTAAGGTGTTTTTTTGTGTGTGTTATGTCAGAATATTCCTTATGCATGGTAACATAAATTTTGATGTAGATAGAATCATCAAAAGGAAAGTTTGTCATTCTCAGACAACGGGAAGGATAGAAAGGTTAAATTAGTGTAGAATTTGCATGACGCACGCGCATGATTTATCTGCATGTTTTCATTATGATTAATGTCTATTGAGGAGACTGATACGACGTTGTAAGTAATGTCGTCAACATTTCTGACCGAGTTCCACAAACACCAAACACTAGACTCGAACCGGGGTCTTGAGGGCATGATGTTGCGCCATATGTGAGTAGCGCTGTGTTTCTGTGAGAAAATAGTACGTGACAGTACTTCGATTAAGTGTAATTAGACTCAAGAAGTAGTCTAATACGTAATTGGGCTTGACATTTAGAAAGAGAATTGATTCATGAGAATTGTTGCAAGAAGATGTGTAAAAGCACAAATGTTCGTCGTGGTAGGACGGAAGTGAAAGTCCTTGTCTAGTATCGAGAGCAGAAAGGTGGTGGAGACTAGGTCAGAATTGGGGTTTGTTTATAACTTTTTGTTCGTCTGGTAGCTCTCACCCTCCCGCTTGCTAGGTCGCTGACACAATTACTTCACCCCAGTGGGTGAACGCCCATTTTTAAAGTCGCATGCAGTATTTCGTTTCCTTTCCAGATTAGATATTTATTTATGTGACAGAGTTTCTTTTCGCCTGTCAATATCTGTGTGTACATAATGGTTGATATCCTTGTGTATTATTTGATTTTATGTTTGATCGTTAGATTGTCTACTGACCGTGAAGATTACCAAGGAGTCGTGAGTTGAACACATCCAGCTTAGTGGAATCGTGCCACAAGTAACTTCTGCGCCTTTTTTTGGTTGGGTTTTAATTTGTTTTATTTTCATGATTATGTTGTAAATATGTCCCTAATGCAAGGGAATTTCAGTGTAAAATTTATTTTCTGCGAAACGTTGGTCATCCTAGTACAATACGTCATGATATAGGTCCGATGGTGTTGTACACTGAGGACCTGGTCACTAGCTCACATGAACATCGTCACTCAAATTTATAATGTAAGCTGTTCTTGGAATTTTTCGTACCATGAGTACATCATGTTGTAAATAATGTTGTTCTTTATTTTAGTTAAATAATTGACTGTGCTTTCGTCAATTAAATGGTTCGAATTTTACGAAGTTCCTCATTTACACTAACAATACAGTAGTATACCTGTCCTTTCAACACTCTCGTCGTAATAACCAGACACGAGCTCCGTCCGGCTGCTAGTTTGGTGCATTTTCATTCTTTCGGACAGGTAAGTAGGTAAGTTATTTAGCGCATCAATTTTTCTGTGAAGTATCCATTTACTGAAGCCCGTAAGGAAAACAGAAAAAATGTAGAAAATATCACTCCTACCGGAGAAGTGGTTGATGAAGTTCATGTGCTGCCACGTGTATTCCTCCTGGGTAGCGAATTTTATTTCTTTATATACAGAAGATAAATGTACATTATTAATGCATAAGCCATATATTTCACTACTAACCATACCAAAGATATTTTATATAAACTGTGCAAATTAATAAGTCATTGTAACACATACAGTTAAATGTAAACCTCAAAATTAATTAAAAAAGTCCTCTTTGCTCAATATTTTCTATCCAAAGAGATATGTATGACCAGTGCACAAACTCCAGCTACAAACTGGGAATGAATTGCAAATTAATTATTTCTTGTTATGATTGAAATGAATTAATAACAAGTCATGGACTTGAACTGGGTCTAGCTGATTCCTACGACTCGTTACAAGCATTCCAGCTTTACTAAAGTTTCTTTCGTTGCTTGCACTCGTTGTTGGAATGCATAATGTACGCCTGGAAATTGCTGACAGAGTAGGCAGACTAATTTTATGCTCCTTCCACCAGCACAGTAAGTCGTCATCATCTTCACCAGCATTCATATCGCTCACTGAACTTGTTATTTTTCTTCGGAGGCTCTTGTAGGCTGGTCGATGCAGGCACAGTGCGACGTGAAGGATCTAGTGACAAAAAGATAAAATTATAAATAAAGTAACTAAACAAGATAAGCAGTATGATGGACGTTGGAATACAATCACTTAAGTATCTACATACATCAAATTATAGTACGACCCTAACACATCAGTCGTTATACAGATGCCTCTGACTTCATCCATTACGGCCTTCCGTTAATCTGGTTCTAATATTATCAGGTGGCAAAACGGAGGTTATGGAAATGTGGATGTTCTGTGTACAGTTTGGACTTGTATCTTTTCACTTACCCTAAGAGCTTGTGAGTCCCGATGTTTATTTTATGGATTTCCTGAAAGTAAAATCAAGGTTCAACAAAATATTAATGTAATGACTCTGCGCATGTAACTTAAGTGGCATAAAATGCGGAAGTCAGTCGTTAACAAATTTTTCACAGTGTGATTCACTGACTGAGCAGTGCTGCCGCAGTTTGTGGGACCACAAGAGTACTAAGTGAATTTTCGGTGCTCCTTCATGTTCCAGGTCATCTGTTGTTCCTTTAAATAGTTTAAGGAAATCTACCATCTGTTCTGCATCCTTACAACTAAGCCATCTAACTTTAGCGTGGCATTTGATTTCTCAAGAAGTTGTCATACTGATTAAAAACAGGCTGTAAAATCTTAAAGTGACTATTCCACATCGTAATTTCTATTTTCTGTACCGTTGTTTGAAGCTGGACAGCAAGACCGCTTATTTTCAGATACCTCACCACAGCCTTTTCGGCGTTTGTTGAGTTTGCAAATACTGGAACATCTTCCACAAGAAATTGCGTCTCATTAAATACGTGCGAGAGTGCTGTGTTTATGCAGTGAGCAGCACAAAGCCGACGACTATGATCTTCGAAACCTTTCTTATGTTTTAACCCTGATCTGTTACGAAAAACAAGTCCTTATTATCACACTGAGGAATGTTTAACGCGGACATCCCTTCGTAAACTCTCTCAAGTACACTTTTACTTGTTTTCTTTGTGTTCAGAAATGTTTATTACATTACTGAACAGCTTCCACTTCCTGTTTATACGCTGCGTGGTCAGCATCAGATAATGGATCTGTTTGTACTGGTCTGTCCTCACATCACAAGTAGCAGAGCAACACTTGTCGTGCATGGCAGAAATAATCAGAGGCGTTATTTCACTTCGTATTTCACCTGCCTTTACTTGGACGTTTCTACTAATGGTGGAATGATGTGATAATAGATCAACAATATCTACTTTGACAAAATTAGCACCTAGTTCTTGCCCTAATATTTTAAAGCCTTCTCCGGCAACAGCGTTAAACGGTCGGAAATCTTCGGCTCTAGTTTGGCGCTAGTTTAGGTTTGCTCTATATTCCTGGGCAATGCTTGGCGAGAAGGGCCAGCGTTAAATTAGCAAACGTGTTTTTGTTTTAATTTTAATGAATAATACCTGATTTATATGTTAACAGTGCATTGCACATTTCACAGGAAACATACCCTGTCTGCTGATTGTCTGCAGTGACCATAAGCAGGAACTCTTCCAAACATCAGAACTGAGTCCATCTCTCTTCGTTAGTTTATATTAACTGTTTCAAGTTTTAGCCATAACGCTGCCCGTCGATTTACGTGGCATGGTGAACTTCAGCTCAAAACTCTGTGGCCTCGTTTACTTCCACACCTCTTACCGCTAAATAATTAATAACAATAATAATAATAATAATAACAATAATAATAATAATAATAATAATAATAATAATAATAATAATAATAATAATAATAATAATAATAATAATAATAATAATAATAATAATAATAAGATGGGCATTTCCTTCTTTGCCAGGCAGCCTTCTTCTTGTAGTTTCTCTCTGACTCTATTTCCCACTTGAAGATTTTCTTCCTGTAGCAGGTTCGTTCAGCGATGTCGGACACTTTGATTCCTGATTATTCCAGGTCTTGGTGGATTTTCGTTGTCCACCTATTTGTTTTGATGTTTTCTGTTGCATCAAGTAAGATTATTGTCAGTCTGTTTTCTGGAAGGCGTTTGATGTGTCCGTAAAATTTCAGGCGTCTTTATCTGATGTCGGCGGCAAGGTTTGAGAGCTCCTCGGTTTTTGTACGAGATTGCAGTCTGTACCCTTCGTCAGTCAGTTTTGGGCTGATTATTTTTCTGATGATTTTACGTTTCCCTTTCAGAATGTCTTCGAGTACTGTTTTTCTGTGAAGATCCAGTGTTTCACTCGCGTATAGTATTTCAGGTTTGATCACAGTGTTGTAATGTCGAATTTTGGTGAAGATTTCAAGGTATTTTTGTTGTACATGTTTTGCGTTCGGCCGAGGACTCTCTTTATTTTCTGGATGCGCACCTCGAGGGCCTTCTGTTCTTTTCCTGCTGGTACTAAAATTTCTCCGAGATATCGGAACTCAGATACTTTTTCGATTGTGCCAAATTTCGTGTTCAAATTCTGGAGGCTGCAGTGGTTGCACATGACCTTGGTTTTTGAGAAGGAGATTTGTAGGCCGAATTTTTCTGAGCATTTCTTGAGAGTTTCGATTTGGCTGATTGCCTGTTGTTCGTTTGTTGCAAGGATCGCGAGATCATCTGCGAAAGCGAGACAGGAGATTTTTACATGTCTTCTTGTCATACTTAATGGTTGCCAATTTCCTTGAGCTTTTAGAGCTTGTTCCCATTCTCTCATGATTTTGTCCAGGGCTATGTTAAAGAGTAGTGGGGAAAGTCCATCTCCTTGTCGGACACCGGTTTTTATCTGAAATTTTTCAGATATATTTCCCACGAATTTTACTTAGAAGGTTGGGCTGGTGAGAGTTAGTCTGATGATGTTTTGAGTCTTACAGTATTATCCAGTCCGTATTCACTCAGTGTTTGGAAGAGGGATTGTCGGTCAGTGGAGTCGTATCCAAACCAAACCAAACCAAACCCCATGGCACTACAGCCCTTGAAGGGCCTTGGCCTACCAAGCGACCGCTGCTCAGCCCGAAGGCCTGCAGATTACGAGGTGTCGTGTGGTCATCACGACGAATCCTCTCGGCCGTTATTCTTGGCTTCCTAGACCGGGGCCGCTATCTCACCGTCAGATAGCTCCTCAATTCTAATCACGTAGGCTGAGTGGACCTCGAACCAGCCCTCAGGTCCAGGTAAAAATCCCTGACCTGGCTGGGAATCGAACCCGGGGCCTCCGGGTAAGAGGCAGGCACGCTACCCCTACACCACGGGGCCGGCAATGGAGTCGTATACTTTCTGGAATTCCAGGAAGGTGCAGATTTTGGGTTGCTTTCTTGTGTGTCGTAGTTTCAAGATAGTTTTCAGATTGAGTATCTGTTCTACACAGGATCTGCGGGGCCTGAAGCCCGCTTGGTATTCGCCTATGAATGGTTCTAGTTGTTCCTGTGTTCTTTGGAGGAGGGGTGCGGAGAGGACTTTGTATGCGACTTGCATCAGGGAAATTTCCCTGTAACTGTTCACATCTGTTCGGTCACCTTTTTCGTGAAGTGGAACGAGGAGGGCGTTTGTCCAATTTTCTGGTAGTTTTTCCGTTGTCCAAATTTCTTGTATGATTGTGTGAGTTCTTGGAGTGAATTCTTTCCAAGATGTTTAGGAAGCTCTGCTACAATGCCGTCGTCTCCGGATGCCTCGTTTTCTTTCAGTCGTTGTATGTGTATTTCCTCTTGTGTAGGTGGGGCTAATTCTGGATTTGGGTTCGGGTGGGGTTTATGTGGAAACCTTTCTGCTGTTTCTGGGCAGTTGCGTAGTTGAGTAGTGTCGCGAGTTCGTTGGTGTTTTCGTCATCTGTGAGTGCCAATTTTCCGTTTTGTTTTCTGAAGCAGAGATTTTTGGGCGTGTATCCATTTAACCTGTGCGGAAGACGCTCTAAAATTATCTGGTGTTGTAGTTGCGGAAGTTCTGTTTGGCCGACTTCAGTTGGTCTTCCAGGTATTTCCTATTGGTTTGTCTGATGAGTTTAGAGGTTTGTCTGCTGACCTCGCTGAATTTTAGTTCGTTTTCAGGTATGCGGTTGCTGATGAATTTCTGGTACCTGTATGCATTTTGTATATTCAATATGGCTCGGTCACATTCGGTGTTCCAACAAGGGTGTCTGCTCTTTTTCTGTAGTGGGATTTGCTCTGATGCACTCTTCATGATTTTGTCGTGGAATTCGTTCCAAGTTTTGGCTGGGATTTTCCCAACGTTTCCCTGAGATTTGATGTTTTTATTTGTGTTGTGTCCAATTTTTGTTTGCCTTGGATTTCTGGTAGAAGCGTTTTGGGGAGAATTTCACTTTGATTCTCGTTAGATGATGATCCGAGTCAATGGTGGCTCCTCTGCGGATTTGGACTTTGTGTACTTATTATTATTATTATTATTATTATTATTATTATTATTATTATTATTATTATTATTATTATTATTATTATTATTATTATTATTAATGTTATTTGATTTACGTCCCACTAACTACTTTTACGGTCTTCGGAGACGCCGAGGTGCCGGAATTTAGTCCCGCAGGAGTTCTTTTACGTGCCAATAAATCTACCGACACGAGCCTGTCGTATTTGAGCACCTTCAAATACCACCGGACTGAGCCAGGATCGAACCTGCCAAGTTGGGGTTAGAAGGCCAGCGCCTTAACCGTCTGAGTCACTCAGCCCGGCATTATTATTATTATTATTATTATTATTATTATTATTATTATTATTATTATTATTATTATTATTATGTTATAATCTTTACTTCCCACTAACTACTTTTACGGTTTTCAGAGACGCCGAGGTGCAGGAATTTCGTCCCTCAGGAGTTCTTTTACGTGCCAGTAAATCTACCGGCACGAGCCTGACGTATTTGAGCACCTTCAAATACCACCGGACTGAGTCAGGATCGAACCTGCCAAACTAAATAATTAAAAACTAGTTTTTAACACTGTCGCCTTGGCTCTCGCTCTCTCTAATTCTCTTACCCTAAATGGCCAAGTATATTATTCTCCTTAACGTGAAAAATATAAAAATGGAAGTACATTCTTTCCTTGTTTATTAAAGGAATAGAGTATTATATAGGTATACTACAGAAGTTGACCGCAACATGCTGTAGTAGCAATGAAAGATGTTAAGCAACATTTATTTTCACTTAGAAACAATTTTGATAACCTTGAAAACTTGTTTCAAGGAATGAATGTAAATTATTTGCTCATAAATTCCTGGAAATTAGTGATTTTCCCGACGGGAAGGTGACCGTAAGACAGGAGGCAAAGTTTTGTAAGGTGCCAAAATGAATATTCATTCTGAATGTCGTAATGGCAGTCCGTAAAAGTACCATGTTTCAGTTTTTACTTTTATTTTAAAAGTGCCTGATTTTAAATATTTATTTAATTTTAAAGCCACGTTTTGCAACAGTGTTGAACAAATGTACTTTTTTCTTAAATTATGTGTTGTTCTTAATCCGGCAACGGTCGCGTCTATGGTGCATCTCAATGTGGTCGCTGTGGGTCACAATTACCTATAAATTATTATTTGATTTGCTTCATATAACACGTTCGATTTCATAGAATCTCTTCTAACAAATCAGTTAACAGTACTTTTAAAATATGAAAATGATCATACCTTGATAATACAGTTACAAACTTGTTAATGAAAATTCATTACAAATATTACACGTGTTTCAAAAATTGAGCATATTTTTTATGAAGTTGAAACAATATACTGGAATATTTCCAGGATAAGGTAGACAATAGTTAAGTTCGTTTTCAAATGTCATACTAATATTTCCAATGTTTTTCACACACAAATACCGGAAATATGAGAAAATGAACTAAAGTTAACGAATTTCAGAATCAAGAAATGTTTTTACAAAATGTGGAAATGATAGACGATTTTATTTTAATCCAGCTTCTTATTGCATTAAAGTGCTAGTTTAGGCACATTCAAACTAGTCTAGGTAGATAAGTTTCCAATGGTTTCCACACACGAACTTCTTGCAAATCACTCAGGGTTGGTAACTTTTGAACCCAATTCTGGGGCACAGTGCACATCTATTTCGTTTCTTGGCACTCTCATCTGTTTGAGGTCTTTCGGTAATTGCATATTTTTTTTCAGGATGTGCATTATTTCTGACCTTAGCTTAAGACTTAGGTTTTCATGCTGCAAACGAGACCTCATGCAAGGAAGGGCCAGTTCTTCGGCAAGTTGTTTTCGGAACTCCCTCCTTATGTGATGCTTGTCTTGGTTATTACAAGCATAGACAACCAATGCATATATAGCTGTGCTATTTATTGGGGGAAAATATGCTATTAGAGGCAACTCGTAGGTTCAGAATGATTGGTGACTACTGCCTTGTATAGAGGGATGAGAGTTAGGAAGCTAGTGAGAAGGGGTCTACAGTGTCACCATTGGTGATGGTGGGGCGAAAGAAAATTATGTATATACCTCGTTTTGCTTGGCGTGGTTAAGGCCGCAAAGCCGTCTCTTACAGCAACCAAGTTTAACAACCACATCAAACTGATGGAATTAAAGTAACTAGGAAATAATTTTAAGAATTGACTCATAATTTAAAGGTAACAGTAGTATGAATTTGATGATGTTAATAATAATAATAATAATAATAATAATAATAATAATAATAATAATAATAATAATAATAATAATAATAATAATAACCGGGCGAGTTGGCCGTGCGGATAGGGGCGCGCAGCTGTGAGCTTGCATTCGGAAGATAGTGGGATTGAACCCCACTGTCAGCAGCCTTGAAGATGGTTTTCCGTTGTTTCCCATTTTCACACCAGGTAAATACTGGGGCTGAACCTTAATTAAGGCCACGACCGTTTCCTTCCCATTCCTAGGCCTTTCCTATCCCGTCGTCGCCATGGGACCTATCTGTGTCGGTGCGACGTAAAACAAATTGCAAAAAAGAATACTAAGTTAATCATAATAATCGTAATAATCATAATACAGGCAGTCATTATCCAAATTTTACAGTAACAACTGTCACGGTTTGTTAGGTAAATTTAATCCCTATAGTAGTCTTTGTCTTATAGGTTGGCAGCTGTATAAAATGGGTACATTATTAAAAATACAAGATGTCGGAAAGCTTAGTTCACATTTATTTTACAGTTTAAATGGAGAGTAAATATTTATTGTACTGGTTTGTAAACGACGAGCCCGACGTCAGGCTCCGTAACTCGTCTGGCATGGGGTTCCAGACCTACATAGCGCCTACAGTGTTGACACAGTGTGTTGGTGTGTGCGGGGATGGACAGGATGTTACTATTACAGGAGCAGGTGTTGAGTTGATACAGTCCCATGGGAATTAATCGGAACAATGGGTAGTGACTGCTTTTTTTAGTAAGGTCTAATTTGCATGGTGATTGTTGTGGATAAAAGCGGTATTTATTTCGAAGTGGGTCACTTTGGAGGACTTTTGCGGTGCGTTCTTCAATGGATACGACTCCCAGGAAACGTAGTGCGATTATAGCATTATTTCAAAATATTTCTATGAAACAAAGATAGTTAGCTACTAAATTTGGTGTCGGTGTAGGCGCTATAAATGGAATTATTCAGCGGTACAAACAATTGGATCAATTTCATGGAAGTAAACGGGGAACTGTGTCAGGAAAAAGAAATCGGCGCCAACTGATGACCGTTTTTTTCCTCAGGAGAAGTAAATTACACCCTAGGCTAACTGCTGTGGATTTAGCACGTGAATTTGGAGGAAAGGGGAGTAAATCTGGACGTTTTAAATGATGGCCGTAGACTTCTGCTAACTGGAAGGAAAGCCTGCAAACCTGTAAAACCACACCTTCTAACAGGAGAAATGCACAGGAAACATCTTTTGTGGTCGTAGTCATCGGGTTTTACAATGGAATACTGGAAAACAGTTCTTTTCTCTGGTGAGAGTTATTGTCAAGTGAAGCGGCAGAAGGTTCAATATCTATGCCTAGCGAATAATGCGGCGACAACTTCACATCATTTGCAACATACCGTAAAACACCGCATGCAGAAGTTTCACAAATGAAGGATTGCGACCCGTACTAACAGTTGAAGGGATGATGAACTCTGACCATTAAATCCCAATACTTCACAGAAGAGTTGTTCATGAGCTGCAGAAGAGTTTTCCAGACGGTGACGGTATTTTTCAGCAAGATCCTTGCCGTACTTCACAGAAAGTGAAACAATTTTTCATTGAGAACTATATTCGTGTTTTAGAGGGGCCAAGGAACTCTCCTGACATAAATCTCATAGAAAACTTGTTAGCTATTTGCAAAAATTATTAATATCTGAAATGAATTTGTGAATCACTTTCACATCATCATTCAAATCAAGCAAATATATAAATTAAAATTTCTTTAAATAAGTACAAATCCACTTGGAAAGTCAAGTATAAAGTTAAGTTGTTTGAATTACATAAAATACATCATTTTATTAGCATCATAATTCATTTCCTTCCTTCTGGTATCTTAGGATGATGATTACGTTTTATGCTTGTCTCTGGATTATCATAATATATTTGTGTGCGTCAGGAAAAAGATATTCATTTCTTGTTAGCAAAAACATGTGCTAATATTTATCTTAAAATCTAACATTACTCATCATTGTATCACTTATCAAATTAATTTTCGATCCAAATTAATCATAACTATTCAACCATACTCACATGAGTGTCTGAACTTCATTGTATAACTTGGAGTGATTTGTTTAAATATGCAAGGAATATCTTTCATGAAGATACTAGAAACCATCTATCCTTCTGGAATTATTTATAGAAAATAATGCCTTGCCTAACCATGTGATTTAGTGTATGCCATGCTTATCATTCAGGAATATATAACTTTATGGTAGAAATACTAGGTTAAAATGTATCAAATGAATGACCAACACTCCCTATAAGGATTCATTGTGATGATCTAATCCTGGCATAACACATTATAACTAATACAACACGTTGCCACTATCGTAGGATATGGTTTCTCTATCAATGAAATATAATCATGGTATCACGAATATACATTATCCTAAGTTGCGTCAAATAACATAATATTTCTCTTCAAAAACAATCATTTTCTTTTTTATCGTCGTAGTAATATATATTCTATCTTTCCATTCTTCATTATACTCTAATAACATAACATTACCTTCACTTCACATATATCATATCATATCATATCATATCATATCATATCATATCATATCATATCATATCATATCATATCATATCATATCATATCATATCATATCATATCATATCATATCATATCATATCATATCATATCATATCATATCATATCATATCATATCATATCATATCATATCATATCATATCATATCATATCATAACATATCATATCATATCATATCATATCATATCATATCATATCATATCATATCATATCATATCATATCATATCATATCATATCATATCATATCATATCATATCATATCATATCATATCATATCATATCATATCATATCATATCATATCATAACATATCATATCATATCATATCATATCATATCATATCTCTTCCATTTCTTTTCAACAATCCTCATATATAACTCAACTTGACGCTACTGTTTCACCCCGCCGATTCCAAAAACGCATATCGGCCGGAAACCTCGTTGGAAGTCGGCCTCCCACCATGTGTACCTGTACCATCGAAGAAGTCAACCTTGCGCTCTCCAAAGACGACATCCAGACCGCCCTCCGCGGGACCGGCGTCCATAGTGCCACACGGCTCTATGACGGCCCCGACCCATCTACTGCTGTCCTGTATTTCGCCTTTGAAGACGACCGCAATCGCCTCCAAGCAACCGGAGCGCTCATCCCACGCCGCCGACACCGAGTGACTTCTACTCCATCATATGTATTAGACCAGCTGCCAGAAGATGAACCTGCTACGCCTGTTACAACTGCTTCGCCCGTCGTAACCACACCCCGTCCTCCGTCACCACCGCCACCGTTGTTCCCTAGTCATACCAACCCTGTTACCACCACAACTACTACCACCAGCACCACCATCTCTGCATCCACCTCCCCAACCATACCTATTACCACTACAACTCTATCCCATCCTTTACCCCTTATGATATCTATACTCCCCATCCCTCCCACCACTGATCAACCAAGACCTCAGTGTACAACCCCCAGCCACCTGCCGAGGGAACAAACACCGGGACTTCCAAACATGGTCAATCCACCAACATCACCACCGTCGCCCACCCGCAACTAGAGCTGTGTTGCTTGCGGTGTGGACCCAAACATTCCTGCTGACGACATCGCTACCCACCTCCGCTAGGCAGGACTAACCGTACAACGAGCGTTTCGGATACAAAACGCTGATGGTCCAACGTTTTTAGTCCGCCTCCACCTGCCGACGCCCGAAGAGGTGAACCGACTCATCACTCATGGGATCCAGCTATATGGCCGTCACCATCGTGTGGAACTCTCCCGTTCACCTCCTCAACCCACGACCCGATTTACCTCTCCTTGTCGCCGCACCCAGCCGGGGCCTCCTCCTGTTTACCCATCTCCACCAGTTTGTCCTCCCCTTCCTCCAACTGGTTTCATTTCCCCAACCCTCCCGACGTTTGAACTCCTTCGTCTTCTCATCGCCTCTCTCAATCATATGACAACCACCCTCCATCTCCTTACCTTGCACCTTTACCCCGGCACTTCCTTCTAAACTTCATCTCTCCCCCTTGCACACCACCTTTTCCCTCACACCCTTCCGTAAATCATCTATGTACTTATGAATTAAATAAAGCGTTTGTTCAATCGTTAGGCATAGATATAATTCCTATCCCATCTCCTACTTCTTCACATCCTTTACCCACCTCCTTCTTCCATCACATCTCCCCAACCTGCCCGCATCTCTTGGCCAGAGAGAGGGCGTTACCCTCTAGGTGGCCCGCCCCACCCCTTCAGGGTGGGGAATGAAAGCATTCTTAGTTAGTTAGTTAAAATCATTTCATCCCCAATTATTCACTTCATTGGATCAATATCTTCATATCTATTCCCAATATGTCTTCGGTTTATTCTCATATTCATATATATAACCCTACTCTGATCTCCTATGGCAACATCTAACCATCATATTCCAATATATGAATCATCAATTGAGGTATAAACTTAAAATATTCTACCACTCTACACTTCACATTTCACATGAGATAACCTTCCAATATTCTTTGGTTTCATTGCAATGGCATCATCATATTATTCATATCACACTCCCTAATTAGAATTGGTCTTGTCTTTTAGGATGAATGTACCTGTGTCTATGTATGTCAACACAAATGTATAACTATTGCGCGAAAATCTAACATAATCGAATCATTTCGAAGATATTATCGATCTAACATCTACTTATAAACAACTAAAATGTCTACATTTGAATTTTTATAACAACTGTTTACCTTAATTGAATTAATCTTTTCCCTTCGGCTCCGGGATTGATTTATGTCTGCATCGTCATCTGCGGCTCTGGTTTGACGTTCGCACTCCGCCGCTGGCCATCGAGATGTCCTCGGGGATTTGGTCACTCTTTGCCGTCATCTTAGCTTAGCCCCATCCAGACAATCTCCCCAAAGTCTTCTTAAAACTGCATGGCGGTTTCGTCTTGCGCAATAGGAGGATAAAAATATATGTATGAAGTTAGCTGCAACATTATGATGAATTCAACGCCTTCTAACATACCAGTTTCAATGAGAATTCTTTTAACTTGAATTTTATCGTTTTAATCTTGCAGTTCTCCAAAATGTCTGCTGTTGTTTCAGCTTTGTATGCGGAATAATATTGTTTTAAGATTCAATATGTTATCGCTGCGTTGCAAGGAATTCTTTTTCTTTTGATGGAACCAAGGCTTTATCTATGCCGTAATCAACTCCTGTATATGGATTATATTTTATAATATTCTCCTTATCGCGTAGATTATATTATTGCTATTATATTTATGTGCTATTCAGTTAATTTTAACGCTGTGAATCTTTCTTTTTTCGATGATTTTCTTCTTAGCTATGACTCTAAAGATGTGTGTCTATCCTCTTGGACGTAATGCGATCGCTCTCTACGATGATTTGCTCATTCATTAATTTGAAATAGTGCTGTCTTTAAGAATTCTAAGTCTTGTTTTGTCTTAGCCACTGCCATGTTAATTTTGACTATTCGACTTCGCGCTATGCCGTATCTCCTTGATATATTACCTAGTTGGTGCGTTCTGTTTAAATTCGTTATCGGGAATTGCACCGTCTTCAATCCTCTGAATTCTATTCTCAGAACAGTGAAATGGCACACTACTGCTACCAAAATATGTTCATTCCTCTCCTGAAGGGGGAGGCGGGCCTCTTAGACGGTGACGCCGTCTCTCAGGCCGGGAGATTTGTTACGGTGAAGGAGATGCACGGAGGTGAGGGATGTGCGGCCATGGCCTATACTAGGAACTGTCCCGGTATTCGCCTTAGTGCAGGAGAATGTAAAACCAGGGAAAACCATTCTCAGGACAGCCGACGGTTGGGGCCAGCCGTGAGGTCCAGCCCTGTCCTGTCTCCCGAATGCAGAGGCGTAGAGCCACGGTAGAGCCGTGGCCACCCCTCCTTTGCTCGGTTGGTCGGTCAGAGTGCAGAGCTGTTGGACCACGAACCAGCCGTGGCCAGTTATGGGCCGAGACCCACGCTGCATCTACTGACGTTTGATTGATTGAAGTCTGTCCTGAGTGAATAGGTGTTGACTGTAATTTGGTTGGTAGTACGACAAACGTATCCAAAATACTATGGTAGTCTATGGACACAGAGTACATTTCAAGTTTTTTTTTTTTTTTTTTTTTTAAGAAATGAAGGATTATTCCTCCATTATTCCGGTGACTTAGAGTCTGAATTGTCAGCGTACTGGCCTTCGGTTCTGAGGGCCCAGGGTTCGATTTGCGCTTGGGTTGGAAATGTTAATAGTGTATGGTTAATTCCTCTGCCTCGGAGACTGAATGTTTGTGTTCGTCTAAATACACGCCTCTACATTTGCATATAACACACCACACTACCAACCATTACAGAAAAACGCAATACATCCCTTCTCACATGATTGGTGGCAGGGAGGGCATCCGACTGTAAAACTGGACCAAATATACATCAGCGCCAACCTCAAGTGATTGGGAAAATGACTAGGAAATAGAGGAAGAAGAAAAGGACAAATTGGTAAGTTCAGAAGATTGTGATGCAAACCATACAATAATTATTATTACTGTTTTCTTTCTTAATCCGTTCACCCTTCAAGGTCAGTTTTCCCTCGGACCCAGTGAGAGATACCACCTCTACCGCCTCAAGGAAAGGTCCTGGAGCGTCAGATGTTGGGTCGGGGATACAACTGGAGAGGAGGACAAGTACCTCGCCCAGGCAGCCTCACCTGCGATGCTGAACAGGGGCCTTGTAGCGGGATGGGAAGTTTGGGAGGGATCTTTAAGGAAGAGGGAAGGAAGCGACCATGGACTTAAGTAACATCACGGCATTTGCCTGGAGGAGAAGAGGGAAACCACTGAAAACCCCTTCGAGAATGGTAGAGGAGGGAGTCAAAAACCCCTCTACTCAACTGACCTCCCGAGGCTGAGTGGACCCCGTTCCAGCCATTGTACCACTTTTCAAATTTCGTGGCAGAGCCGGGAATCAAACCTAGACCTCCAGGGGTGGCAGCTAATCGCGCTAACTACTACATCACAGAAGTTGAGATCATCATCATCATCATCATTATTATTATTATTATTATTATTATTATTATTATCATTATTATTATTATTATTATTATTATTATTATCATCATTTGTTTCTCTAGCAAGATATGTTTGTAAATTTAAAGTTAGTGTGAATAACGTTAGTCAAGTCTATTTATTCTTAACTTTTTATGCGGTATGGTACCTGACGTGGGCTGCTGTTTGAATTCCGTCTGGTTAACACAGACCATGCCAGACAGGTTCAAAAATAAGTGATCGTTCTTAAACAAAATGACCCACTTGGAAAGGCATGAAGTTAATATTAAAGAGATCCGTCAGTGAAACTGTCGCCAGACACCTACCGTAGGTGGTCACGAGGCAGAAGATTTCGGGTGGTGGGATCGCATCGGCATGCATGTGTAATACGGCGTTAATGGCCTGTAATTCACACGTGCCACTCCCTGTATTCTCAAACAAACAGCGGACCAAGCACAAATGGGAGAATTATGTATATCCTTACTTAATAAACAGCTTAGTTCGTGTCTGTGCTTCGCATAGTGAGAGAAGTCCCTCTCATTCAACAGCGTGGAGTAAAGTACCTGTGTTTTTCCTTTTCTTGTTTTATAAGACTATTGATAGCTTGATCATAGCCACGGGACATCAAGTTTGACGTGGGATCCTAACCTCATGAACGTGAGATTTCACACATGAATTAAACTGTGTCATTCGTGTAGTACGAAGTCCGACTCCTTGGATGAATGGTAAGCGTACTGGCCTTCGGGCTCAGTTCAGAGGGCTCTGAGTTCGATTTCCGACCGGCCCTGGTATTTGTAACTGCGTAAGGTTAGTGTATCTTGCTCGGGGATTGGGTATTTGTGTTCGTATTAAAACACTTCTCTGAATATTTGCGTCCCTCAGAATAATCTGAGCAAATGAAAATTTTCCATCGTTTTCTGGGCCTTCTTGTCAGTCTCCTTCGTATCATCTTCTCAGTGCCGGGCTGAGTGGTTCAGATGGTTGAGGCGCATTCTGACCCCAAATTGGCAGGTTGGATCCTGGCTCAGTCCGGTGGTATTTGAAGGTGTTCAAATACGTCAGGCTCGTGTCGGTAGATTTACTGGCACGTAAAGGAACTCCTGTAGGACTACATTCCGGCACATCGGCGTCTCCGAAAACCTTAAAAGCAGTTAATGGGACGTAAAGCAAATGGCATTATTATTATCATCTTCTCACTGTCGATCGCTTCTGGGAGTCACTAGCCTACGGAAAACCACACTGCCAAGGGAAGGTCGCTCGGTCTAAACCAAAATGAGTCGGGGCGGCTCCAGCTACTCCAGAATACCTCTCTTTCTATACGCTACTCGTTTTATGTGGATATTGATTGTTTTACGTACAAGGTAAGAAATAATTTTATATATTCATCTTATAACATCAGATGTCCCTTAAAAAGGAATATAAGTCCTTTTTTTAAATGAAATTCGGACTTAAAAATCTGATCGCATATTCCTGAATTTTTTCAATATTTAAATTGAATTAAATGAGAAAAAAATATTTGGTCTTCATTTTTAATTGACGACAGGCAATCGTTAGGAATGTAGAAGTGATAATTTGTATTTAATGATGTTGTTTGTGAGATACGACAAGAATTATAATGATATCCATTGTTATGTCAGGGTGAGATCTTATTTGTTTTGGGAAAGTAGTGACGTCTCATTGGAGGTCTATTGCCAATAGCATCTGTCGCCAGGAGGGAGGAATTAAAGAGTCTCGTTGTTAATTGTTACTATTTATGATGATCTTATGAATATGCATGTTAGGTTAATTGCAACAATCGTTGCTTGGTGACGTAACTAGAGGCGGAGCGTAGTGAAGGCTGTTATTCCGTAATCAGTGTTTCACTTCTTATTGTGTTATTTGTTTCAAACAAGTTATTTATGCGCAATAATACTGGAATTAAATAAACGACCTGATTGGTTCGTTTGGGATGCTAGGCCTCGCCCTAGGAAGTTGCGACCACAACCTCTCCCTAAGGCCATTCCTGCTTCATCTCCGAGTCACCACCATGTTTGGAAATATTTTCTCCGCAATGCAATTATAATACATAATCGCTCTTGAGAACACTCATTTTATGTGGGTGTTGATTGTTTCACGTACAAATTACTTTATATTTACATATTTTATGGAGGGTAAGAGAAGTAGAGGGAGACTAAGACGACGATATTTAGACTCATTTTCTAACGATTTTACGATAAGAGGTACAGAACTAAACGAGACCACAGAACTAGTTACAAGTAGAGAATTGTGGCGGCGTTTAGTAAATTCTCAGAGGCTTTCAGACTGAACGCTGAAAGGCATAACGGTCTATAATGAAAATATATGTACGCATGTACGTAAATTTTAAAATCGAATCTAGGTGCAGCAAAGCTAATGCAGTGAGCTGGCACTTAATGATGAGCGGTACTCTGTAAGAAAGAAAGCAGTTCTCGAACGGAATTTTCTTTACATCTTTTCTTTTTCAATAAATGTTGTGTGGACTAGGGATACCTTATTCATAAGTTAGAAGTATCAGATAGAAGTGAGAATGATTGCTGGTACAAACAGCTGAAGAAGGGTGCTATGATGAAGAGATATAAGCTACATTAGAAGTGGAATCTATGTCTGAAGGTGTGTGCACAAGCTGGCTTCGGTGGGGGGGGGGGAGCTAATGTGAGGCGAATGGAAAGAGATAGGTTACCCGGGAGAGTTATGGACTCGGCCATAGAGTAAGAGAAGCAGAGGGAGCCACGATGACAATTATTAGACTCAGATTTCGTGAAGTAAACGAGGCCATCGGGCTAGTTGCAAATAGATGAGTGTTGGGGGGGGGGGGGGAGGTTCGCTTGGTTAATTCACAGAGTCGGATATTCAATGAGAAAAGCCAGACATGTGACCGAGAAATTGGTCCAGAAAACTTTGGAAAACATACGTTGTAGAGATTATAGCCAAAGGATACTAAGATGACGACGGAGTATTTCGAAAAGGATGGCAGAAGGATAGGCAGAGATGGAGGCCTAACCCAGGAGGCAAATTGAAAGCTATGGAATTCGCTGTGAGGGTATGTCAAAGAACTTGCCTGGTCCAAAGTTTCAGTTGTGCATGAAGGAAGTTCCTGCTGTATGTGCCTGTAAGAATATGAGTGACGGTCTGGTAGAGTGAAAGAAAATATCATCGGTGAAGAATCAATACGTCCTATGTCATAATGCTCTTCCTATCCATTATTTTCCTTAAGACTTGCCACGCCTCCCAGTCACATACGGATATCCAATTTACCCGACCAGTGTTGTGGTGTCAAGGAAGCTGAGCCATAAATTGAGTGTACTGTAGGAGTACGTAAATACGTCACACAAGCAAACATTTCTACAGTATTTTATGGTAAGGTTCATTTTGATTTACACACCTGCATAGCAAAATGAACACAAGAAAATTGTTCTGATGGACTGAATATCCATATGTGACTGGGAGACTCACATCAGAATTATCGCCTATTTTTTCGATCACAGTGGTGTTGTTCATTGGTTTCTCCTGCTTCTTTCACGGACGTAATTTATCAATTCCGTGGACGATCTTCCCGCGTATTTTGACTGTAAGTCCTTGACACCTGTAACTTCACTCTGCCGACAGACAGGCTAACTTCTCTCTCGGTATAATTAAATATATATTTACCCCTGTGAAGTTAGCTTCGTTAAATGATTCCAAAATTCTTAATTAATTACTTCCTGGCTAATGACAGTGCCGAAATCTTTCACAGTAGGGGTTATTAGCCAGAATGTATTATTAATTTCCCGAGATCTTCCGAAATGTCCCGATTTCGCTCGATGTTTTATCATCTTCTCCGTGAAGTGACAAGCCACGGACATGAGGCTATCTGTATTACAAGGATGGATGCGCGTTATCTCCCTCTTGCAGTTGGTTCCTTTAGCTATGTGGAATTATGGGCGCAATATAGTGTTTATATGCTTAAATACAATTTTATGTATATTTTCCACCTTTCTTTAAGGTTCCATTTACACTCTATAGAGTCGTCTAAGAAGCAATACCTCCTATGTCACAATTATCATCCTATCTATTATATTCCTTAAGAAAGGACACTCTAGTTGTGGATATGCAGCCCATCAGATACTTTTCATTGTGTTTATTTTCCTATGGTTACGTGTAAGGGAAAATGAACCTTAACGAACAGCACTTTATGGATGTACGTTTGCATGACGTATTTACGCACTCCTACAGGATGCTGCATATATGGTTCATTTTCCTTTATACACAGGCCTGCCAAAATGAACACAACGGAAATTGTTCTGATGGGCTGAGTGGCGTGACCAGTCTTAAGGAAAATAATGGACGGGGTTGGCATTGTAAGATACGAGGTATTTCTTCTAAGGTGTCGATAAAGTATTAAGAAACTCGCTGTGTATTTTCATGGCGTTGGTTGGACTCGAACCCGTATTCTTCACTATCCGCTTGAACGGCAAACATACGAAAGAGTATTGAGTTTGCTATCTGGTGGGCAAGGGTTGAACTAGTAGGTACACACTGAGCAATGTCTCTATCAGTCATGTTGGAAACTGCCTAATTATTGTTAGACTTAGAAATACCTTCTATTAAACCAATATGTAGGTGAGATTCGGCTAAATATGCAATATTAAGGTAAAATTGGAATATGGCGTATTTTGAGAGTGATAATTATACAATGGAACAATCGTTACTTATGTTATATTTATGTATTACTTCAAAATAATAATATAATTAACTTTTCAATAAATTCAATTAATTATATTTGTTATGCTTCGGCTAGATAATCTGCAGTCGGGTAATTCCACATCATAATTTGAATAATTCCGCGGTATTCCATGAAATCATTAGGCCTACCAGTAACTTTGTAACACTGTAAGTAATACTACTTGAAAGTAGTAATAAATATTGTAGAAGTAGGCTACTCACAGTAAAGAAACCTGTATTCAAACATAGCAAACAGGATACTCCCAAAAAAGGAATCGACAGCCCAATTTATAACCTTCATTATCAGATTTTAAGGTGTTTACATGATAATTATTCATTCAGAAATTCATTCGTTTTTCAATCAGATTCGTCCTCCATTCAATCACTCAGTTTTTTTCCCCCACAATTTTGTTTTACGTCGTGCCGACACAGGTCTTGTGGCTAAGATGGGAGAGGAAAGGGCTAAGAGTGCGAATGAAGCGACCGTGGCCTTAATTAAGGCACGACTGCAGCAGTTGCCTGGTGGGAAAATGGGAAATAACGGAAAACCATCTTCAGGTCTGCCGACATTGGGGTTCGGAACCACTATCTTGAATGCAATCTCAAAGTTACCCGATCCTAACCGCACGGCCAACTCGCTCGGTCATTTACTCATTCAAGCATTCATTCATTCATACATCTATTCATTCATGAACTCATCCATCCAATCTTTAACTTTACTCTGCATGAACTTTCAACCATTCACCCACAAGATCATCTATTCATTCACCCAATCATACAGTAACTCACTCACTCTCTCTCATCCATTTATAACCCAAAAATACATATGTAACTACAAAATTAAAAATAAGTTTGTTTGTTCGTCATAAATTTTACACACCTTCACTGATCAATACACGGACGGATCGTACAGGTAGTTGTCACGTCAAAGATTTAATACATTTGGTTATAATATGTGATATACGGGTATAAAGTTTTATGTGTTGCTGCCATTTTTATGCCAAAGCTTTGACCACACGAAAAACATACACGTTAGAATAGCTAGGAATATCAGGCTGGACACACGAAAAGCATGGAAGTTAGAATAGCTAGGAATATTAGGCTGGACACACGAAAAGCATGGAAGTTAGAATAGCTAGGAATATTAGGCTGGACACACGAAAAGCATGGTAGTTAGAATAGCTAGGAATATTAGGCTGGACACACGAAAAGCATGGAGGTTAAAATAGCTAGGAATATTAGGCTGGACACACGAAAAGCATGGTAGTTAGAATAGCTAGGAATATTAGGCTGGACACATGAAAAGTATGGAAGTTAGAATAGCTAGGAATATTAGGCTGGACACACGAAAAGCATGGAAGTTAGAATAGCTAGGAATATTAGGCTGGACACATGAAAAGTATGGAAGTTAGAATAGCTAGAAATATTAGGCTGGACACACGATAAGCATGGAAGTTAGAATAGGTAGGAATATTAGGCTGGACACACGAAAAGCATGGAAGTTAGAATAGCTAGGAATATTAGGCTGGACACACGAAAAGCATGGAAGTTAGAATAGCTAGGAATATTAGGCTGGACACACGAAAAGCATGGTAGTTAGAATAGCTAGGAATATTAGGCTGGACACACGAAAAGCATGGAGGTTAAAATAGCTAGGAATATTAGGCTGGACACACGAAAAGCATGGTAGTTAGAATAGCTAGGAATATTAGGCTGGACACATGAAAAGTATGGAAGTTAGAATAGCTAGGAATATTAGGCTGGACACACGAAAAGCATGGAAGTTAGAATAGCTAGGAATATTAGGCTGGACACATGAAAAGTATGGAAGTTAGAATAGCTAGAAATATTAGGCTGGACACACGATAAGCATGGAAGTTAGAATAGGTAGGAATATTAGGCTGGACACACGAAAAGCATGGAAGTTAGAATAGCTAGGAATATTAGGCTGGACACACGAAAAGCATGGAAGTTAGAATAGCTAGGAATATTAGGCTGGACACACGAAAAGAATGGTAGTTAGAATAGCTAGGAATATTAGGCTGGACACACGAAAATCATGGAGGTTAGAATAGCTAGGAATATTAGTCTGGACACACGAAAAGCATGGTAGGCCTAGTTAGAATAGGTAGGAATATTAGGCTGGACACACGAGAAGTATGGAAGTTAGAATAGCTAGGAATATTAGGCTGGACACATGAAAAGTATGGAAGTTAGAATAGCTAGAAATATTAGGCTGGACACTCGATAAGCATGGAAGTTAGAATAGGTAGGAATATTAGGCTGGACACACGAAAAGCATGGATGTTAGAATAGCTAGGAATATTAGGCTGGACACACGAAAAGCATGGAAGTTAGAATAGGTAGGAATATTAGGCTGGACACAAGGAAAGCATGGAAGTTAGAATAGGTAGAAATATTAGGCAGGACACAAGGAAAGCATGGAAGTTAGAATAGCTAGGAATATTAGGCTGGACACAAGGAAAGCATGGAAGTTACAGTGGCTAGGAATATTAGGCTGGACACATGGAAAGCATGGATGTAAGAATAGGTAGGAATATTAGGCTGGACACAAGGAAAGCATGGAGGTTAGAATAACTAGGAATATTAGGATGGACACACGAAAAGCATGGGAATTCGAATAGCAACGAATGTTGTCAAACCTCATACAGGGGTACAAGACTATTCGTTCGTACTTCTCTGCATTTTGCTCTAGGATACAATCAAGCGATTTATTTTCTGAAACGTAAAATCAATCCCTTAAATGAGTCAGATGGGTCGCAGTGGTATGTATATCGTCAAAGATTTAATAAAATACGTCATAATATCGTCGCTTCTGTGCCAAAACCGCGAATGTAACAATGCTCTTTCTATCCATTAATCCCAGCCACATGCAGTCCATCAGGACAGTTTTCGTTGAGCTCATTTTTCTATGTGCAATTTTAAATGGAAATGAACCTTAAGTACATCATACTCTATGATTGGTTAAATATTCCATGCAAACATACATTCCTTCAGTACGGTTCAGTAAGGTTCATTTTCCTTTTCACATCCGCGTAGGAAAATGAAATCAACAAAAAAAATTCCGAAGGACTGCATATCAACATGTGGCTGAAGTGCGTGACCAGTCTTATGGAAAGTAACTGATAGGAAGGGAATTGTCACATTCGCTGTTTTAGCACAGGAGCAACGGATATACGGGCAGAAGCTTTTATGTGTCGACGCCAATTTTGATACCAAAGCTCTTAACGGATAGATTGGACAAACGAATAGCACGGAACGCAAAATAGCAAGGAAGATCTATTACACAACGTAGCTATTTATTCTTTGGAAAATTAATCTCACTTCCATAAAGGTGTATGAAATTATGGCTTATGAGCATCATATTTCTGTGGTTTTCCCTTTGTAAATGAATAAAACAGTCCGCCTCTGTGGTGTAGTGGTTAGCGTGATTAGCTGCCACCCACGGAGGTCCGGGTTCGATTCCCGGCTCTGCCACGAAATTTGAAAAGTGGTACGAGGGCTGGAACGGGATCCACTCGGCCTCGGGAGGTCAACTGAGTAGAGGTGGGTTCGATTCCCACCTCAGCCATCCTGGAAGTGGTTTTCCGTGGTTTCCCACTTCTCCTCCAGGCGAATGCCGGGATGGTACCTAACTTAAGGCCACGGCCGCTTCCTTCCCTCTTCCTTGCCTATCCCTTCCAATCTTCCCATCCCTCCACAAGGCCCCTGTTCAGCATAGCAGGTGAGGCCGCCTGGGCGAGGTACTGGTCCTACTCCCCAGTTTTATCCCCCGACCAAGCGTCTGAAGCTCCAGGACACTGCCCTTGAGGCGGTAGAGGTGGGATCCCTCGCTAAGTCCGAGGGAAAAACCGAACCTGGAGGGTAAACAGATGATGATGATGATGATGAAATGAATAAATCAACCGACTGTAACCAGATAACCTTCAAAATTGAATTCTAAATACTTCTAAGTAACTTACAAATCAATCCTACAATAATTTTATCTTGAGAATAACTTTACCACAGCCTTGCATTGCAGCAATTGGAATACCGCTCTGACCTCTATCATTAGGGGAAATCATAGCTGGGATTAATTTGGAAACTCCGTGTTCCTCTCGTGGTCAATCATACGTAGCTTGCTCCAGGGTTGGAACTCCAAGGAATTTATATACTGTACTAGCAAGATACCCGTGCTTCGCTACGGTATTATACTGAAATTTATAATTGAATGCTTATTGTTTTAGATATATAATCCGCCTAAATTCGCGGTCTGACTCGTTTTCTGCGAGAACCCACCAAAATTCCCGATCTGACTCGTTTTCTATTAGATTACGGCATGTTTCCTCCCATTTTTCAATCTTCTTTTCCAGCAATCGATTTCGTACTTCCCGGGCTAGGCTCAGGTATTCCTCCCGGTCAGTTGGGTCCGTAAATCTTTGCCATCTTTTCCTATAATCATTTTTAATATGGATAAAATCCTTCAGGAGATCCGGCGTGGTGTCATATTGGGTGCCGAGAAGGCACTGAACCCGCGGCCGGACTGCATTCTTAGTCATTACCCGTCCAGGAGCCGTTTCCAGCGCGGTCCGCACATTTGACGACGGTCCGGAACATTATTATTATTATTATTATTATTATTATTATTATTATTATTATTATTATTATTATTATTATTATTATTATTATTATTATTATTATTATTATTATTATGTGTTGCTGGAATGGATGATGACAGGAAAACCGGAGTATCCGGAGAAAAACCTGTCCCGCCTCCGTTTTGTCCAGCACGAATGTCACATGGAGTGAACGGGATTTGAACCACGGAACCCAGCTGTGAGAGGCCGGCGCGCTGCCGAGGATCCTTATAAGTACATTAAGAACAGTAAAATAAATTGGTCTCACCTCCTTCTACACCCCACCGCCGTTAAGTTTATTTACCCCCCCCCCCCCCAAAAAAAAAATTAAAAGAAGGAGTGTTTCTTTATGTTTAAAGGAGATTCCAAACCCCAATGTTCACGTCTATTACCTTGAGTTTTGAGATATAAGTATCCCCATAAAAATAATTCGCTCTTTTTACTTCCTTTCACACTACTCCCCCCCCCCCTAAGTGAATTTTCCCGCAAAAAATACTTGTTTCTTTAATAGTAAAGGATCTTCTAAATACCAATTTTCACGACTCTAACTTCTTCAGTTTTTGATTTATGTGTCCTCATGAAAGGAATTCAACTCCTTTACACTCCCGCCCTCCAAGATGGTTTCCCCCCAAAACGCGTTTTTCTTTGTTTTTAAAGGAGATCCAAATACGAATTTTCACGTCTGTAACAACTTTAGTTTTTATTAGATGTATGTATTCTCATTCAATTAATTCAATTAATTTTTTGAATTCTTTCACCCCCCCCCCCCCCTTCATTGGATTTTCCGAGAATACGTGTTTCTTTATTTTTAAAGCAGACTGCAAATATCAAATTTCACGTCTGTAACATCTTCATTTTTGAGATATCAGTAGCCTAATTAAAAGAATTCAACACCATTTTCAGTCACTTTTACCCCCCCCTCCACCCAAGTGGTATTTCCGAAAGCTAAAAATACACGTTTCTTTATGTTTAATAGAGATAAAAAACCATTTTTCACTTCTGTAACATGTTAAGTTTTTGAGATAAACTGTAAAAATTCTCATTTTAAAATTTCACCCCTTTTGAGTTCCCCTTAAGTGGAGTTTCCAACCACAAATCACCTATGTTTCTTTAGATTTACAGGAGATTACAAACACCCACCTTTTACGTCTGTAACATTTAACGTTTCCAAGATATTCTGTAGATATAGTCTTTCAAAAATTCACCCAATTTGTCACTCCTGTTTAACCGCCATTAATTGGATTTTCCAAAACTAAAAAATACGTGTTTCTTTATTTTTAAAGGAGATCCCATATACAAATTTTCAGTTCTGTAATATCTTTCGTTTCTGAGATATATGTATCCTCATTAAAGGCATTCAACCCATTTTTCACCCTTTTACACCCCTCCTATTGGGATTTACAGGAAACAAAAAATACGTTTTCCTTTATTTTTAGAGGACATTCTAACTACCAATTTTTACATCTGTAAATTTTAAAGTTTTAAGATGTATACACACTCATTTAAAAAAATTTACCCACCCTCTTTTTACCCCCCAATATTTGGATTTTCCAAAAACGAAAAAATACGTGCGTTTATTTATTTTTAAAGGAGATTCTAAATACCAATTTTCACATATATAACCTTTAAACATTTTGAGATAGATACACTCATTTTAAAATATTACTCCCTTTTCACCCCCCCCTAAATTGGATTTTCCAGAAACAAAAAAAATACGTGTTTCTTTATTTTTAACGGAGATCCCAAACACCAATTTTTAGGTCTGTAATATCTTCAGTTTCTGATATATAAGTAGCCTCATTAAAGGCATTCAACCACTTTTTAGCCCCTTTTCACTCCTCCTATTGCGATTTTCCGAAAACAAAAAAATACGTGTTCCTTTATTTTTAATGAAGGTTCTAAATACCAATTTTTACATCTGCAAACTTTAAAGGTTTGGAGATACAGATTCACTCATTTTAAAAATTCACCCCCTTTTCACCCTCCCATTAATTGGATTTTCCAAAAACAAAAAAATACGTGTTTCTTTATTTTTAAAAGAGGTCAAAAGTACCAATTTTCAGGTCTGTAATATGTTCAGTTTCTGAGATATAAGTACCGGTATCCTCATTAAAGGCATTCAACCACTATTTCACTCTTTTTCACCCCTCCCATTGGGATTTTCCGAAAACAAAAAAATACGTGTTTCCTTATTTTTAAGGAAGATTCTAAATACCAATTTTTATATCTGTAAACCTTTAACGTTTTGAGATATAGATACACTCATTTTAAACTTTCACCCCCCTTTTCACCCCCTTAGAGACGGAATATCCAAAAATCCTCTCTTAGCGAACACCTACATCTTATTATGAATGTATCCTCAAAATTTCATTTCTTTATGTCCAGTAGTTTTGGCTCGGCGATGATGAATCAGTCAGTCAGTCAGGACAAGTTACTTTATATATATATAGATTTACGCTCCCAGTAGTGTGACACGTAATGTTCTTTATCTTGTAGATTTGATTAATAACTTCACGGTCAGTAAAAAGGGGAACATAACGAATCGATATCAATAATTCGCAATGAGTTCAAAAGTTACCAAACTGCGGAAAAGCAAATGTAATTCCATCTTTATTCTTGATATACTGTATTTTCAATTGTTTGTTGAAGTAACATTACATTTTATTACCACAACAGATTATATGTGTCTTATTTCATTACCTTGAAACTGTTCGGCTCCATGGCTAAATGGTTAGCGTGCTGGCCTTTGTTTACAGGGTTTCCGGGTTCGATTCCTGGCAAGGTCGGGAGTTTTAACCATCATTGGTTAATTTTGCTGGCACGAGGGCTGGGTGAATGTGTCATCTTCATCACCATTTCATCCTCATCATGACGTGTAGGTCGCCTACGGTCGTCATATTAAAAGACCTGCATCTGGCGAGCCCAACTTGTCCTCGCACTATCCCGGCACCAAAAGTCATAAGCCATTTCATGTTTTCTTTTTTTCATTTGCTTTATGTCGCACCGACGCAGATAGGTCTTATGGCGACGATGGAGCAGGAAGGGGCTGGGAGTGGGAAGGAAGCGGCGTGGCCTTAATTAAGGTACAGCCCCAGCATTTTCCTGGTGTGAAAATGAGAAACCACGGAAAACCATCTTCAGGGCTGCCGACAGTGGGGTTCGAACCCACGATCTCCCGAATACTGGATACTGGCCGCACTTAAGCGACTGCAGCTATCGAGTTCGGTTTTCATGCTTTTACCTTGAAACCTCTGCCAATCCACTTTGAACAAGTTATGCATAGCTTCGATACCAACAACCCACCATTAACATAATAAAACTCTAGCCAAGAGGCCAGCAACACTCTCCTACTACCTTCAGCAATCACATCACTTCAACCCTCTAATTCAGTCCTTCACACCACCTACGGCCGCCCGCATCTCTCGGCCAGAGCGAGGGCGGTACCCTCTAAGTGGCCCGCCTTAATCCTTCAGTGTAAGGAATGAAACCTTTTAGTAGTAGTAGTAGTAGTAGTAGTAGTAGTAGTAGTAGTAGTAGTACAATGCGTTTAGAGGACCTTCTCCTCACTCTGGGGCACAACAACAGTTAAGTTATATTTCACTTACTGTGAAATTAGCCGTACTGCAGATATAGAATAGCGTTTCTGTCTGAAAATGGGTTAATTGCATATTTTTAAATAAACCAGATAAATGCTTTATAAGTCGGACAGTGCAAGTACAATAATGACCATGTTGAACATTGTCTGATTTTGTTTGTTTGTTTGTTTGTTTGTTTGTTTATTTGTTTGTTTGTTTGTTTGTTTGTTTGTTTGTTTGTTTGTTTGTTTGTTTGTTTGTTTGTTTGTTTGTTTGTTTGTTTGTTTGTTTGTTTGTTTGTTTGTTTGCCTTTTACAACATCGCTACATCGCAGGAACACGACTGTGTTTAGTTGCAATTAGTTCGTAGACTATGTTGACGATGACGGCGACTGAGATTTTGCTATTAGTTTGTAAATTTTTTAACGGAAACGACTTTTCTGTGGATGGCCTGAATACAATGAGTAGGTACAAAACATCGCTAATATCAAACGTTTTTGTTTAACAGGTGTCCATCAGCATTGATCTGGATGCACTGCAGAATATGGGCTTGTTACAATAATTTTATCGGAATCATGAGTAGGTTTCTACTTAAGTCATTCCAATATCAAGTTGTCGCATACGGCTGCATCGAACTGCGCAACCTATCGAAGGTTTTATTTTAGCGTTACTTATGCAATCGCCCTGGAGTGTTTACTAGCCTGATCATTTTGGCTAATACAGTACTGCTCCTAATAGTAGTATCGTTATTTTGCTGAATGAAGCTGTAGGTCAGACACCAACTGTTCACACTTCATTCGTACTTCTTTCAAAAGTAACCTATAGTACGAATTACACATGAGAAGTGATTTTTCCGTCAACGTCATCTACAACAGGTGGGCCTAATAATTACCTGAAATGGCAGAGTTAAAATTTAACTACACTAACTTGGGCCTCAAACACAAATCTTCTAAATTCTGGACAGGTATGCTCTTTCTTCTTTCTGCAGTACCTTCTAGCTTTCAGTTTTATAAGTCTTGTTTAGTAAATGAGTCAACCTAACAGAATTTACGAAGTCATCCGCACAAAAGCACAGTATTCTTCCTCTCCTCTATGTATTTCCATTGCTCTTGAAGACATAAACTATCCGAATCTCTTCCCATTTTTTAAAATTCAAATTAACAGAATCACTTCTTATTAGACTTCTTGAGTCAATTCTGAATATAATATGAAATTCGTGGTTATCTAAAAACCAAACCAAACCCCATGGCACTACAGCCCTTGAAGGGCCTTGGCCTACCAAGCGACCGCTGCTCAGCTCGAAGGCCTACAGATTACAAGGTGCCATGTTGTTAGCACGACGAATCCTCTCGGACATTATTCTTGGCTTTGTAGACCGGGGCCGCTATCTCACCGTCAGATAGCTCCTCAGTTCTAATCACGTAGGTTGAATGGACCTCGAACTAGCACTCAGGTCCAGGTAAAAATCCCTGACCTGGCCGGGAATCGAACCCGGGGCCTCCAGGTAAGAGGCAGGCATGCTACCCCTACACCCCTATATAATGTTATTCGCCACCTCCATAACGAGGTCAAGACGGGATTCACACATTTCCACCTCCTCCACTCCATCACTTTCACCTTCCCATTCGTTCCTTTATGTAGCCTACTAATACCTTAACCTAGAGTCGATATGTCATTTTATGTATATTTATAATTCTTATCAAATAAATGTTTTTGTACACGTGCGCAAGTTATTTATCATTAAAATATATTGCCGCTGCCGGGACAAAACCTCCTATGTGAAATATTTTATCATAGAACTTTGGCCGGTAAGGTTCTGTCATGTAAGGCGCAGTATTGTGTGAATGTGGTCGAGGCATTTTCGCTTTTCATAATGTATGTGCTGCGGGTCAGTATATCTCCAAAATAATATCACATAGGAGGTTTTGTCCCGGCAACGACGATATGCCATCGGCGTCACTTCTCAACAGCCGCCTAATGGCACCCCGCCTGGTGGCCATAGCCCTTAAGGCATCAAGTCTGAATGTTCTGACATCGCAGTTAGCCAGTTCGAGCACTATTGGTGGAAAGCAATTTTACCATCAGAATGTTGGCCGGCAGGGTAGGAGAACCTGGGTTCAATTCCAAACCTCCCCACAGTATTCGTATGGAGTGAGGGCATATGACGCTTTTGATGGTAATTCGGTCGTTGAGTGGAGACGTCAAGTCTTGATGTTATTCGACCGAAACCTACTTCAAAATCATCATCTCACACCCAAATGTGCAAGTCGCCCATGGGAGTCAAATAGGAAGACCTGCATCAGGAAAAACAAACATGTCCTCAAACACTCTGTAACTTAAAAGCCATACGACAAATAAATAAATAAATAAATAAATAAATAAATAAATAAATAAATAAATTTGCAATTATTACTTATATCTGATTATGTTTGCCAGGTTCTGTAAAGTATCAAATGTTAATATTTTCAAATTCTGTGTAATTTATATTTATTTTTAAGACTTGATATTGTGTAACTCGGTTATCGTGGAAAGACAAATTGTTCAATTCCACGTCATAAAGCCCAGAAATTTGGAAATAAGCTTTCCATATATAAAGGAGTACATGGCCATTGGTTTCACTAAGCCTGTATCAAGGCTTAAAACCTGGTTAATTTCTGGTGGCAAAAGTTGACCATGCATATTCACTCAATATCGAGGTTAGGAGCAGTGGAAGAATTTACTTTCCATTTTCCTCCAACGTCTTTATGAATATGTTTCTCATATTGTTAAATGAGAAATATCTAATGTCTTCCTTTCTTTGAGTAACATTCAATCAGCCCCAATTATTAATCATCAATGGAGCTGGGGTTGTACGTGTATGTGACTAGTTTCAACCCGTAGCTCTAGCAAAGTGCATCTAACACAATTGAAACATCTCCAGTTCAACGTTTGCCTAAGTTGAGCTAGTTCCAGCTTGGCGTACAACCACTAAGTCTTGGTTAGTGTTCAGAAATCCATTCTTCATAGATAACACTTACCTTATCGCCTAGATCAATAGGGAGCAGATAAAATCTCCATCTAGGGTGGCGAACTTGTTGGGAAGTGCCTCACTAAAATTTATGGGCAGGCAGTTCTAACCTCTAGTTACATCAGAGATCGTGGTGAACTCTGGTTCTTAGAATAATTGGAGATCAAACTTCCCGTGAGGTGTTTCAAAGCTGTCGATACAAGTCTGAAGAAGGCCTGTAAGATATCTCAGTAATCGACGGAGCGTTTATGCAAATCTATAAAATTACACGTTCTATTGTAGCTTGTGATCTTGAAGTCCAGCACCTCACATTTCATGAGCAACATCCATATAGAGGTACTGTATTATGTTAAACCAGTGTCTGTATAAAGCTGTGTTCGGACAGTTGTTCCTTGTCATTTAAATAAGCACCATGGTAGACCAGTTAGGTGTCTCTTTTTATTCACAGTCATTGAACAATTTAAAGATAGAGATCATTGTCAATGATGTTTTGACCCATTTTAGGAGCTTAGTAAGTCTTTAATATCAGTTTCATGGACGAGTGTAAGTCAAGAATTAAAATTTCCCTTTTTATTGTACAGGAAAAAAGGATCGGAGCTCGATCCAACTTATATACCCGATCGTTTATAGTCACACCGATAGATTGCACACAGATGTACAAGTCGACAAACCAGAACGTTGTTACTGTGACCGTTCCAAAGTGACGAAATTAGTGAACGAGTGATGGGAGGACTGATAATAGGTATATTATTTACGGAATGTTTTACAGTCCAAGTCCAGCGGAGATAAACCAGCAGCGGATGCGCGTAGAGCTGAATTCTTTTAACTGGTAAACTACTGGACATACAGTATTTCAACCAAACATCATATTATATAGAATCCGTCTATCCAAACGCATTTTTTTAGGTTTCATACGATTTCAGAATCTCTGTTGGGCCAGGGGAGGGGTCAGGATAACTCAAACAGTGAATTTACACTCTCATAAAATGTTTATGATCAACATTAAAGGAAATTTGCTTCTAATATTTTTTCTCATGTACATTTTTTCGATAAGAGGACTACTTATTTTACAAGTTGCTTTACGTCGCACCGACACAGATAACCGGTCAACATTCGCACGACCATTGTGCCTGTATACGACGCGAAAGTAATGTCTATTCAATAAGTGTGGCAGTAACAGGTGGTCGGCCGACTGTGAAACACTGAGAGCGCAATATCAGTCGATGAACATCGACGCATTCTTTAATATCATTGACGAAATGGCACGGGAGAACGTGTAACGCTCATTATGTTAGAGAAAGCTCCCTTTGTGGATAACTGGCAGAATATCGACGTCCGGATCCCCAGATCGTGGGTCCAAACCTGGTAGAGGTAGTCGGAAATTTTAAGGGCAGGGATATGTCCATTCCACACTCCATGTCGCATGATGTTGGAACGTAGAACTTCTCTGGTTGCACACTTCGTGTTAACACGACAAAATTAATTAAACACTCAATCGTAGATCGCCCAACAGAGATCATATTTACGCTGGCGTGTGGCAGAGTGAACTGGAATGTTAAACCGTCGCGCAGGTAGTTGAGAATGCGTCAGATTTAAATGTATGAATACAGTAGCTGAGGCCATACGGTTATAATGGTGATGATTTATATCGATGTCCTAGTTGCAAGTATTTTCAAGTTGTTTTACGTCGCACTGACACAGATAGGTCTTATGACGACGATGGACAGGAAAGGGCTAGGAGTGGGAAGGAAGCGTCCGTGGCGTAATTAAGGTACAGCCTCAGCATTTACCTGGTGTGAAAATGGGAAACCACGGAGAACCATATTCAGGGCTGCCGACAGTGGGGTTCGAACCCACTATCTCCCGAACATTGGATACAGTTGCAAGTTTTAGGTAAATGAAATGGCGTATGGCTTTTAGTGCCGGGAGTGTCCGAGGACAAGTTCGGCTCACCAGATGCAGGTCTTTTTATCTGACACCCGTAGGCGACCTGCGCGTCGTGATGAGAATGAATGATGATGAAGACGACACATACACCCAGCCCCGTGCCAGCGAAATTAACCAATTAAGGTTAAAATTCCCGACCCTGCCGGGAATCGAACCAGGGGCCCCTGTGATCAAAGGCCAGCACGCTAACCATTTAGCCATGGAGTCGGACAGTTTTAGGTGATTCAACATGTATAAATAAAATCGTAACCACTCTGTGCCAGTACATTGATTCTTTTCGAGAAATACTCTTACAGTTTCAGCTGTAATAATAACGGTGTACATAATTTTTAGCTTTAGTGCCTCATTGTCTGTTTGAGTTCTTACAACTGAAAGACTACTGGATGTATTTCAGTGACACTTCATATTTAGAATCCACCTATCTATGGGTAGGTTTTATTGTCAATATCATTTCAAACCCAAGCAAGTGCTCATAGAACTGATTTCTTGTTTTTGGAAAACTAGTGGACGTATTTTAACCAAACTTCATGTTTATAATTCACCTATTCAGAGGTAGGTTTTAAGATCCATACCATTTCAAAATCGCTGAATGGACGGCGAAGTCAGAAACCGATTTTACTCTCCCACATAAAATCCATGACAAATATTAATGGAAATATACCAACATTAATGGAAATCTAATTCTAAAACTTCTTTCTCATGTACACTTTTGCGATAGAAGGACTGATAATAGATATATTATTAACGGAATGTTTTACAGTCCAAGTCCAGCTGAGATAGCCCAGCAGCGGTTGCGCGTAGAGCTGAATTCTTTAAACAGGAATTTTTTTTTTAATGCTAGGGGCTTTACGTCGCACCGACACAGATAGGTCTTATGGCGACGATGGGATAGGAAAGGCTTAGGAGTTGAAAGGAAGCGGCCGTGGCCTTAATTAAGGTACAGCCCCAGCATTTGCCTGGTGTGAAAATGGGAAACCACGGAAAACCATTTTCAGAGCTGCCGATAGTGGGATTCGAACCTACTATCTCCCGGATGCAAGCTCACAGTCGCGCGCCTCTACGCGTACGGCCAACTCGCCCGGTAAACAGGAAAATTACTGGGCACACAGTATTTCAACCAAACATCATATATAGAATCCACCTATCCAAGTGCAGTTTTTAGGTTTCATATGTTTTTCAGAATCTCGGTTGAACCAGGTGAGGGGTTGGCGTTATGGGATAACTCAAACAGTGAATTTACACTCCCATAAAATGTCTAAGATCAACATTAAATGAAATCTACTTCTAAAACTTACTTCTCATACACACTTTTTAGATAAGAGGACTATTTTTCTACAAGTTCCTTTACGTCGCACTGACACAAATAAGTCTTATCGCGACGATGTGATAGGAAAGGGCTCGGAGTGTGAAGGATCAGATCGTGGCCTTCATTAAGGAACAGTCCCAGAATGTTCCCGATGTGAAAATGGGAAGACACGTGAAACCATCTTCAGGACTGCCGACAGTCTGGTTCAAACCCACCATCTCCCGAATGCAAACTCACGGCTACACGCCAACTCACTCGGTAGGTGGACTAATAAGGGATATATTATTACGGAATGTTTAACTGTCTATTTCCTAGCCAATATAGCTCAGTATTGTGTGCGCGTAATGATGATTTGTTATAAGTGGAAAACTACTGGCCATTACTCCATTCTTCTTTGGTTAAGGTCTGGAGCTCGAATATGTACGCCCACACGGGTTGTTTTCAGTGTGGTAATTCCATGTACTTTTCCCAATATTCTACGAAAATACTTAGGTAGTACCTAATTTTGAGTACCAAAGCACATATTCTAGCGATGTGACGAGTCAAATACTTCCTCAACTTGAGTCAGTCGTATTCGGAAACACTACCAACTCTAGTTTGGACAGAAGTTGACGAGTCGGGCAAGGAGAGCGAGCGATTCGCCGAGGCCACCGGTATGTCTCGTATCGGGCTTGCATCCGGGAGATAGTGGGTTCGAATCCCACTGTCGGCAGCCCTGAAGATTGTTTTGCGTTGTTTCCCATGTTCACGCCAGGCAAATGCTGGGACTGTACCTTAATCAAGGCCACGGCCCCTTCCTTCCAACTTCACTTTACTATCCCATCGTCGCCATAAGACCTATCTGTGTCGGGTCGACGTAAAGCCATTAGCATAAAAATGTTCTGTCTCCTAAAAGAGGCGAGTGAGGGAACCCGAGTGCTTTCTGTGAACACAGAGTTTACTCGAATCTATGTTATGACTATGCGGGTTGCATATTTGAGGGATGAAAGCGAAGACAGTTGTATTCGTAGTAGTACAGTAATGTATATCCTACCAGAAATCACATACTTGTTAACACTGGCTGGCAGCTGATGAAAACATTAATAAAAAAGGAAACAGAAATACTGAGTTCTCAAACGTTTTTGTTTGCTAGGGGCTTAACGTCGCACCGACACAGATAGGTCTTATGGCGACGATGGGATAGGCAAGGTCTAGGAGTTGGAAGGAAGCGGCCGTGGCCTTAATTAAGGTACAGCCCCAGCATTTGCCTGGTGTGAAAATGGGAAACCACGGAAAACCATCTTCAGGGCTGCCGATAGTGGGATTCGAACCTACTATCTCCCGGATGCAAGCTCACAGCCACGCGCCTCTACGCGCACGGCCAACTCGCCCGGTGTTCTCAATCGTAAACCAAATAGTAGTCCCATTCCTTTGTAAAGAAAACGAATTCTGCAACACATTACACTAAAGCTAAAGGAAAAAAGAACCTAATAATTTGTAAAAATAAAGTTATTGCTGTAACTGGTTTCTTGCTTAGATTAGGAATCGACCAAAGAACAGAAAGCACTCGGCCGAACTCGGGGCTATTCGGAACATTTCGTATCTTTGACCTTATGTAGCAAATGGCGAGTCGAATATTTCATCAACTTAAGTAAGTCGTATTCGGAAACACTGCCAACTCGAGTTGGCGACCATCGCTATGTCTTGTGAATGAGATGGGATGCAAAATAAGAGCTATTATTTTTATAATTGAAAGAATACTCGATAGTTGAACTCGAATTTTCTTTCTAGCATTTATTAAAAGTCGATCAGCCAATGAACAGAAAGCACTCGATCTCACTCGGGATGATTCGGGCGAGTTCGTCTCTCTGACTCGGGTGACTCGAGATTGCGTCAGCGAGTGAGGTCTTATCGCAGTCGGCTATGATTCATCTGGACATCCGTCGATTTCTTTACTCGTGTTACAACAGAAAGTCACTCGAGTTGACTCGAATACATGTTTGACTCGAGTTAAACGAATTGAAATATTCGACTCGTCACATCATTGACCTATGTTTTCCCTACACTCAAATACACACACTTCCACACATACGACAATAACAAAAGTTGCCTACCGGTTTCCGTTTTCGGTTCCCCGTCTGTCCGTGCTTTCCAGTGACTAACAACAAGTCAGGGGATCACACTTGAGAGTTGCAGACTCAGGTCGGGCTGCTTCTCACCCGGTTGGTACGTCGAATACTTCTATGTTGCTAGCAGTAAATCATCATCATCATCATCATCTGTTTACCCTCCAGGTTCGGTTTTTCCCTCGGACTTAGCGAGGGATCCCACCTCCACCGCCTCAAGGGCAGTGTCCTGGAGCTTCAGACTCTTGATCGGGGATACAACTGGGGAGTATGACCAGTACCTCGCCCAGGCGGCCTCACCTGCTATGCTGAACAGGGGCCTTGTGGAGGGATGGGAAGACTGGCAGGGATAGGCAAGGAAGAGGGAAGGAAGCGGCCGTGGCCTTAGGTTAGGTACCATCCCGGCATTCGCCTGGAGGAGAAGTGGGAAACCACGGAAAACCACTTCCAGGATGGCTGAGGTGGGAATCAAACCCACCTCTAATCAGTTGACCTCCCGAGGCTGAGTGGACCCCTCATTAGATTAAATGACGGGCTTCAAATATCTCTGATATAGAACTGACATGTAACGCCTAAAATTCAGTATGCCACAAGGAAAAAATTTACGTATACTTTGTGTGTATCAATACATTATGTTAGTCAACATTGTTTCGGGCAGAGAAGTGCGAAGAATATTGGGTTGAGACCATGTTTCCTATAGCCTCTACAGTAGGGAACACAAATCTTATACTGTATTCTTATTTCGATTATTCCGCTTAGTGTAACTGTACCTTCATACGAATAACCCGTCAATATGGGTGGGTACAGCTACTGTAGAACATTAACAATATTTTTTTCGACTCGTTGGCTGAACGGTCAGCGTATTGGCCTTCGGTTCAGAGGGTCCCGGGTTCGATTCCCGGCCGGGTCGGGGATTTTAACCTTAATTGGTTAATTCCAATGGCACGGGGGTTGGATGTATGTGTTGTCTTCATCATCATTTCATCCTCATCGCGACGCGCAGGTCGCCTACTGGAGTCAAATGGAAAGACCTGCACCTGGCGAACCGAACCCGTCCTGGGATATCCCGCCACTAAAAGCCATACGACATTATTAACAATATTTTATCATTAGGCTTGTAGCAAGATACGTGTTATTTCATTGTAAATAACTTTATGAATCAAATTAATGTTAATTTTCCGTAACTTAAGAAATATTTCTCCATGATGCCTTGATATGTAATGTTAATCACATCTTTAAAACAATTTTAAACTTCACAGACAATCTTTTTTTTTTTTTTTTTTTTTTTAGTTTTCTCTTAATAGTATCATGTACACAGTCGCACTCCATTTGGCTGTGACACTTCACTAAATATCTGTAAACTATTTCTGCTTCTAAGGCACAATCACGTTACTTGTGACATAACTTAAAATGACCTCGTCTTATCGCGCCAGCATGTCGGGTGTGATTTCAGAAGCTGCGATACCTACTTTATTATTGGAAGACGCGTCAGATAACCTGTAAATTTCAGATATAGTTACACTTTGTTATTCGTGGTGATAATAATAATCGTATGGCCTCAGCTACTGTATACAGACATTTCAATTTGACGCCATCTGACGGTCTGCTCGTCAATTTCGACGTCCCGCTTTACTCTAGGCCCACTAGATGGCAGACCGAGTAAACCGAAACCCTCTTGGGCGTCTATGGCTGAGATTTAATGAATTTTGTCGGGTAAACACCAAATGTGTCACCAGAGATCTTTTACATGCCGACATTGTACGACATGGAGTGTGGAATGGACTTTCTTCCGCCCTTCAAAATTCTGACTACCTCTGCCGGGTTTGAACCCGCTATCTTGGGATCCAGAGGCCGACACTCTACCACTGATCCACAGAGGCGATGATGATGCTTGTTGTTTAAAGAGGCCTAACATCTAAGGTCATCGGCCCACTTTGATATTCAAGGTTTATCAGGAGAAAAGGTGATAATAATGACGAATTGTGCGACTTCAACGCGAGGGAGCGTGTTGTTTTACAGCTGACTTTGGGGAGGCAGAGTAGAATTGTATTCGTTGACAACACCTTATCTCCCGTAAAGCTAATGGGAGGGGAAGGCAGCGGCAACTACCTCACTCCTCATCTTGCCTAGTACGGCTCATTTTGGCACCGCCATTGGTGTTTTGAGGTTTCCATATAACTGCGTAACTTTCGCTGGTGCTATTTCAGGATCCAAATAACCTGTGGTCTGATAACCTAACAGACAAAGCTAATGGAAAAATTGAAAACGGAGAAGACATTTTCATGCTGAACAATGCAGCCGTCTAGGCGAAATTTCCCTAACACCCTGAAAAGATGATGACACGAAGGGACTTACATGATCGTTTTTCTAACTTGGACAAGACCGAAGCTGTACACTTAATGTCTGATTACCGTAAGACAGAGGTAAGCACTGTTCATAGAACAACAAAATATCGTTCTAAAAGGTCAGTACCGTGCCCGGTAACTGCTTCAAATTACAAAACGTTCCCTGGAGGATGGACTTAGCAGACCGTATATCCAGCACACAGGAAGTCTCGAAAATGGTAGCATAGGCTGTTTTGGGGAATACTCGTTATCACGTTTGTCAGTGCTTTTGTTCTCTATAATGAGCTAAATGATGAAATAATTATGCTAGAGTTTAGACGTTCTGTTGCAGAGGGACTGATGACAAACAACAATCTCTCATGGACGAAAGAGAATTTCTGAATCGCTTGCACAGCAAAGCTCAGACATAAAGCGTAGGAAGCAATCCTTATCTGTTTCACGTGATGTACGCAGTCATAACAGAAGAATTTACTGGCCAAAATTTGTGCCAGCAGAGCACTTCAATAATGAGTCAAGACTTCATTCTAAATGTTATCGCTGTAATGTGTTCCTCTGTTCGAATTTAAAGAACTGCTTTATTGACTACCATGAAGTATGGAAATGAAATAAACCTGAGCATTTTCATTCTTGAATTGAAATTGTGCGACTACTTAATTTGATAATAGGAAAGATAAGTGTAGGCCTATACATGTTCGAACACAAAAGTACAATAATGTTTGTTTGTACATAACTTATGTGAAGAAAAATTCACATGTGAATATAATTAGAGTTAACAGGCAACTGAGTTCTCCTTGCAAAAACTGTATACAGATTCCCGACGATATTAATAAGTCCCGGGTTCCTAAAAGGAGGCTCCAAAAGAAATATTCTTTGAGAAATAGTAAGGAACTCAGTTAACCCACCTTAAGCATAGATTGTATAATGGTGTATCAAATAATTGAGTTTTAATATGTTTTGGGCTAGAAAGGGTTAAGAAGTGAAGTAAAGCTTTTGCCGTTGCATAATTATTATTCCAATGCATTCATCAATGTTTATCACGATTGTAATCTTCGACTCCAGACAGGGTTATTCTAAGTAGTTTGCAGTGTCGGTGCGACGTAAAGCAAATAGAAAAAAAAAGTAGTTTGCAATACATGTTAACATGATATTATGTCACCTTCAGTTTCATTCCACTTTTAACTAGTGGACAGATGACTGGCAAGTTGAGTAGTACACGTGAGTGAAGTACGACATAATTTCAGTAATTCAGTCAATTATCTGAGGGATTGTGATATTTCAGGTAGTTAAAATTAAAAATGAAAGGGCTTCACCGAGTGGGTGGAGGATATGGCTTAACGCATTTTAAATTCTGCGGCCACTACAACATTTCAATCAGTAGCCTATTGACAACAAGATGGTACGAGCTAACAGCAATTGACATCCAGGGACTTCCAAGTACAAGGATGAAAAGCTATCTTTACACTAGCATTTTATTTATGAAGTATCTGATATTCTCCAGTATTCAAAATAAGTTTTGCATGTTACTGAATGTCACGGTACGTCAAACACGGTATGAACTTTCGGTCAATGTATGAGACATACATGTGAGATTCAGTTGCATTTGTTATACTGAAAATTCAATCGTTTTAACGGATGGGTTTCCTTAATCGGTTGTTGCAATACATTTTGAGCTCACGTCATTCGCCGGAATACCTTACCTTTGTTACTTGCGAAGAATCTCCCAGCTTCAGTTTAGCACTTCGGCGGAGGTCCTTGCTGTCACCGCGCGGTGCAAAGCCAAAGTCCTATCCCTACATGCCATGAAAGGTCGTGGACGAGTGGTAGGTAAGGCTTCTACTAACCGAGTTAGCTCTATGCGCGGCCGCCTTTGCCTCCACAAATTAATCTGGTGCCCATTTCCAATGTAGGCTGAGTGAACCTTAGGGCCATGTGCTGATCCAGAAGTGGAAATAACGTTCATTAAAATTTTCAAATTCCTGGTGGGTTGTCAAAATCATGTCCCTCCGAGTGAACCGAGCATGCCTATACCACTTCGGTTAAGCACCCCGGGGACATATTTAAAATCTCACTGGAAGTCTGTGAGGTTCCAGTCGAAGTGGCAGTGTTGGTAAATCATGTTTTAACAAGAACTAAAACTGGGCATTTTATCTCTGTTAACACAAAGAAAAAAATTGGAGAAAGTATTTAAGAATCTTTTCCTCTAGTTCCGGATAATAATATTAATGGCGTATGGCCTCCAGGGAGGCCTGGTGCGGGTAGACGGCCAATTAAGCGACCTGCATGTCTGTGAAGGTAAGGATGATTTCTAATGCTGAATACGCCACACATGCCCAGCCCCCGAGCCATTGGAATTAACTAATTGAGGTGAAAATCACCGACCCGGCCAGGAATCGAACCCTGCACCCTCTGAACCGAAGGCCAATACGCTGACCATTCAGCCGAAGAGTCGGACTAGTTCCGGATAAGCTAAGAGGAGAGTATTAGTTTATTGTAATTGAAATTGTTTTGATAATGCATATCAAATAATCATTAGCACAGTTAGTTTGTTTAGCACTACATAATTAAATCTCCTGAGTAGCTGCCCATGGATGAGCTGTGTGTCTTTGAGGATGCAGCCCTACTAAGGATCAATTCTAATACTGAAGACAGCGCACACACCCAGACGGCCACCCAGACGAATTAATCAATGAATGGAAGGACAGTGAAGTGTATAACAATGAAAGACTCTTTAAACCTCGTAAAGCTAATACCGTTGGTGTCGGAAGATAACAAGAGTTGGCCGGAAAAGGCCACTAGAAAAGATGAAAATGAGGAGCCTAGCAGAAGTACAGATGGAACACTAGACTTAGCTACGGGACTGGTGGTCACAAACCCCCACTCCCCATTTGAGAGCCCAAAGTTGTTACCCCTTCCAGTCATCTCTTATGATAGGCACGGGCTAGACTCTACTAGATCACTCCAACAGCCCCTGTCCCCCTTCCTCTAACTCTATGTATTAATAACTGCGTTTGAAATATGCTCGGATGAAATGTCAACGTATGAGCATCATCCCGAGTATTATGACAACATTCCTGTCACTCAAATCCATTTATCCATTTATAATGACCATGAACTTTAATGCCTGGGTTATTTCGTAAGTACAGCAGTTTTCTGGCTGAAAGTCACACTGCAGACACTGGAATTAGAAATTCGTCTGGTTTGGCCAATGTCCAAAAGCAAACACGTTGAGCCTACTGCATGTTTACTGCTGAATGAAATCTGTGACTGTACTTTAATAAGGATGATGAATGCTGCGTACCTGCAAGCTCCTTCCATTGTGAAGTTCTAACGGTGCTTTGCTCTTCCCATATTTCCGCGGCGCTTACCCTTCGTTATGGCTTGGCACGTGTTAGTATTCACTTATTGTTAGCTCTCAAGTCCATCAAACGATAGAATAAGGAGAGTCGCTATTGTTCCATTGTTATGACATTCCTGACTTAAACACTCCACCAGACGATTTATGAGATGCCTGTTCCATTACGCGTTACACCTCCTGTGAGCAGCCAGCACACTACCTGTCTTCGACACTCTCCCAGCTGTCGTACGGCTGTCCAGGCGTAAAATAACGACCACATAAGGCGGACAATTTCCAAGCTGCCTTTGTATTAACATGTGTTGAGACGTGAACACGCTATCACACAGCTAGTCTTATTACTTCGTATTACCGGGCGAGTTGACCGTGCGGTTAGGAGCGCGCAACTGTGAGCTCGCATCGGGGAGATAGAGGGTTCGAACCCAACTGTCGGCAGCCCTGAAGATGGTTTTCCGTGGTTTCCCATTTTCACACCAGGCAAATACTGGGGCTGTGACTTAATTAGGGCCAGGCCGCTTCCTTCACATTCCTAGGCATTTCCTGTGTACCATCGTCGCCATAAGACCTATCTGTGTCGGGGCGACGTAAAGCAAATAGCAAAAAAAAAAGAAAGAAAGAAACAATGACTTCGTATTAAAATAACTATCATTACTTAATAGGATGGAAGAGAATATAATTGAAATAGACTCTTCCTCTGCTTCCGGATCACCAGGAACTAAGACGAGAGTATTACTTTATAATAATCAAAATTGTTTTTATACTTCCAATTAAATAACCTTTATTCCAATTTACTATTACGACGATCCCAAGGCTTCCTCAAGGATGAGTGTCACGAGAGGTCTTTCGTCTTAACGTGATTGAAATGTCCTGCAATAGATCAGCAGGAAGAGATGTTCCGGGGCTGTCATCATCTCATCGAATACCACCCAATGTCGCTATCCAGATTATGAAGAAGCAGAGATCCTCGGACATGTGTCGGTTTGCTGTCTGAAAAGAGCGTTACAAAGAAATAACCGATGTCTTCCCATCCCCCCCAAGGCACCTGCTCAGCATAGCAAGTGAGGCCATCTGGGCGAGGCACTGATCCTCCTCTACTGTTGTATCCCCAACTCAAAGTCTCACGCTCCAGGACACTGACCTTGAGGGGGCAGAGGTGGGAAGAAAAATAAATATTTCATGACATTTCAGGATGTTTTCGTCTGTAAGACGTAATTTATTCATAGATTAATATTTGTCCTATTTTACTTACCGTCTAACGTATAAATTTCAGATTTATTGGTATTTTCCTAAATTACAAGAATATACGCTATTACAAACACACAGTAATGGCTATTCATTGAATCTCTGCTACTCAAAGAATCGGGACGTAACAAATAACAAATTAAGAAGGAAACAGTGATATGAATTAAAATGTGTGAAAAAGAGTTAGAGTCCGCCTCTGTTGTGTAATGGTTAGTGTGATTAGCTGCCACCCCCGGAGGCCAGGGTTCGATTCCTGGCTCTGCCGCGAAATTTGAAAAGTGGTACGAGGGCTGGAACGGGGTCCACTCAGCCTCGGGAGGTCAACAGTAGAGGTGGGTTCGATTCCCACCTCGGCCATCCTGGAAGTGGTTTTCCGTGGTTTCCCACTTCTCCAGGCAAATGCCGGGATGGTACCTAACTTAAAGCCACGGCCGCTTCCTTCCCTCTTCCTTGTCTATCCCTTCCAATCTTCCCATGCTCCTGCAAGGTCCCTGTTCAGTATAACAGGTGAGGCCGCCTGGGCGTGGTACTGGTCATCCTCCCCAGTTGTATCCCTTGACCCAATGTCTCACGCTCCAGCACACTGACTTCGAGGCGGTAGAGGTGGGATCCCTTGCTGAGTCCGAGGGAAAAACCAACCCTGGATGGGTAAACAGATTAAGAAAGAGGAGAAAGAAAAAATAAGTTAGAATCGTATCATTCCGGCAGTGAGGTTGGGAGGAGCGAGCTGACTGCCGTAGTGAAAGGACATACGTGCCTCTCGCTGCGCTCTCTCTCTCCTTGCCAGGCGCTCTGTACTTTTCAAGTATCAGCCAGGCACTTGTACTTATTAGTACATTTTCGAAGGAGCATTGTCTGAGCTGTAGCACTTCTCAGTGCTCGCTCTTTCTTCTGTTTCAGGTTATCTTACAGGAGGACCAAGATGGAGAAGCCGACCCCACCAGTGAGACTGGTCGACTACAACTACGAGGGAGCCGTCGACAAGCTGCTGGACGCGCTCGACGCGACGGATGTCCCCAGCTATGAACGCCCGGGACTGGTGGTGTTCAACCGGCTGGGAGATGGCAAACACCAGGGGACGCTGCGCGTCTTCGACAACCTGAATGCGACTGCGGAGTTCATCGGAGAGCCTCTCCTGCCGATCATCGGCATTATGGTTCCTAACTGGGCGATCATCATTCGCCCTAACGACGCAGCCAGCTTCAGGGTCTACGAGGAGCGCGCGTCCCAGCAGTTCCAGGTTGCCCGGCTACCAGGACTCAGGGAGCACCTGGACGTCTCGGGCTACCAGGAGGCAGCCTCGCAGACGGAGCCAACGACCGAGGACGACGGCGGCGCTCACGAGCGCCGCGACGGCGCGACTCCAGTTGGAAAGCTGTACTCCACGAAGTACACGCAGACCAACAAGGCGACAACCAGGGCGAAGTGGTCGCAGACGCAGGCCTACCAGGAAGGGCCTGTTACCCGGGCGCAAACCAGGAACGCGCCCGTGTTGGTGTTGGTGGAGAGCAGCACAGCGGTGGAGAAGGACGCCCCCTGGCGTACTGAGACTGCTGCCCAGGTCCAGCCTGCCTGCAAGTCTGTCGAGTTGCAGACCTCGATGTGCGCCCCCCAGGACAGGGAACGCAGTCGAGTGTTAGCATCGACCGACGCCACCGCCGCCGCCAGCCAGGAGAAAGAAGAAGATGGCGACGCAGAGGAGCCGGCAGTTACCCCGGGGTCACCAGGCCGGGAGGAGGGCCACCAGGGCGAGGCCTCTTCCCCAGCCGAGAAGCAACCCCTGGGACCGACCGACGCCGCCGCCAGCCAGGGGAAAGAAGAAGATGGCGACGCAGCGGAGCCACCAACTACCCCGGGGTCACCAGGCCGGGAAGAGGGCCACCAGGACGCGGCCTCTTCCCCCGCCGAGAAGCAACCCCCGGGAAGAAGAAGAAGACGACGCCGCACCAGGAAGCAGAAGGCGACGCTGGCTCACCAGGAGAGGACCGCCAAGCCGCAACCCAGGACTGCTCCCAGGACAGCAGTCAACCGAGGAGCCAATCAGGAGAGGACCTCAGCGGGTAGCGGCAGTCAGGTGAGAGTAAAACGTCCCCCTCAGCAGCTCTTGCAGTGTTTCCGCTGTCTGAGGTGGGGCCACCGTCAAGTTAGCTGTGGACTCCAAGTGAAGTGCAACCGCTGTGGTGGTGATCACCACTACACGGCCTGCGCAACACTTAAGGAGGCGCCGGTGTGCGCCAATTGGGAACATGCATCATTTTCAAAAATATTTTTTTTGAAAAGTACACCAATGAAATAGTACGTAAACGTATTGCATTGTGGTATGTTGCCTTGTTTTCTACCATTAAAAAAATATTTAATAGTGCCTTTCCGCAAGGCGAGTGAAACGGCCTCTGACGTAAGCGGCGCGCTGTGACGTCACGATCCAGTACCGCATGGAGCTCTACCAGCCGTTGTGCATCAGCCGTTGCTAAAAGCCGATTGTTTATTATTCATGATTGCGAATAACTTCGAAATGACAGAAGAAAGGTTCAAAACAGCACAGTCAGACAATCTACCATGTGTAGATGTCATCATTCTTGAAAAATGTGACTCTTGTGGCCGCAGAAATTCGCGGATAACAAGCAAGTTTGTAAGTAGCGTCTTTTATATACGTGCAATGTACTGTAACCCATAGTATTAGGATAACAACGAACCTGCATAGATATCACATCACTTTCAACATTTCCTTCTAGACTGATTCCCCTATTAAAGAATAACATTACATTTTCGGGCTTTCAGCATTAGTAAAGTAAGAAATCGGATTTCAGCACTAACATAAACATATAGGTAGCATTATAGTACTAGTCCGCTTCTGTGGTGTAGTGGTTAATGTGTGCCACTCCCGGAGGCCCGGTTTCGATTCCCGGCTCTGCCATGAAAGTTGAAAACAAATAGTACGAGGGCTGGAACGGGGTCTACTCAGCCTCGGGAGGTCAACTGAGTAGAAGGGTTTCGAATCCCACCTCAGCCATCCTCGAAGTGGTTTTTCGTATTTTCCTACTTCTCCTCCAGGCACCTAAGGCCACGGCCGTTTCCTTCCCTCTTCCTTGTCTATCCCTTCCGATCCTCCCATCCTCCAACAAGGCCCCTGTTGAGCATAACGGGTGAGGCCGCCTGGGCGAGGTAATGGCCCTCCTCACCAGTTTCATCACCATACTCAAAGTCTCACGTTCCAGGACACTGCCCTTGAAGTGGTAGAGGTGAAATCCCTCGCTGAGTCCGAGAGAAAACCAACCTTGAAGGATAAACTGATTAAGAAAGAAAGAAAGAAAGAAAGAAGGAAAGAAAGAAAGATCATAGTACTATAGGGCTATAATCTATCATTCCCAAAAATATATATATTTATGGTTGGGACAACTGGCCTACCCACTTCCGGGGCCCATGAAAGAGAATTAAATATCTTTGTGGAGGGAAAAAGTTAAACATGATAAAGATAAATATGACTTCTTCTAGTTTTCACAAGTCGGGCTGAGTGGTTCAGACTGTTGAGGTGCTGGCCTTCTGACCCCAACTTGGCAGGTTCGATCCTGGTTCAGTCCGGTGGTAGTTAAAGGTGCTCAAATACGTCAGCCTCGTGTCGGTAGATTTACTGGCACGTTAAAGAACTCCTGCAGGACTAAATTCCTGCACACCGGCGTCTCCGAAAATCGTAGAAGTAGTTAGCGGGGCGTGAAGCCAATAACATTAATTACATTTGGCTTTTAACAAGCTGAGCATATCAGGAAAGAAAAGTGTCCTGGTGACATTTTAGTCGCTCAATACAGGAATGTCTTTGGGTGCTGTGACTTTTTTCTTTTTTTTTTACGTCACACCGTCACATATAGGTCTTATGGCGACGATGGGACAGGAAAGGCCTAGGAATGGGAACAAAGCGGCCGTGGCCTTAGGTACAGTCTCATTATTTGCCTGGTGTGAAAATGGGAAACCACGGAAAACCATCTTCAGGGCTGCCGGCAGTGGGGTTCAAAACCCACTATCTCCCGGATGCGAGCTCACAGCTGCGCGCTCCTAACCGCACGGCCAACTCGCGCGGTATTTTTACCCTTCGGTTTATTGACTTGGCTTGTATAACCTAAAACTAAGTTGGATAATATTTTAAACACCTACATCACTATTTTCACCTGTGTGCAATGATGTTATTTATTTCATTAATATTATGATAATTATTATAATTGAGCATTGTTAACTTATAAGACCCCAACAGACAAGCATTGGTTTTGTGTAGAGTTATACATTTGTTAAATTCACGTTGTTTCTTTTCATGATGTACACGCCTATTCTTTGTTACATTATAGAGTATTTAGATATAGCCTAAATTTCTTTACCAATTAAGCTCTTCAATAAAGACATACATAACTGTCCCATGCCAAGATATATTGGTAGAATTAGAGCTGTCAAAATGGTTCATAACCCCTTTAATTTATTATCTTGACATGGATCACCCAAAACATAGGTTAGGTTTGGAGAATACTTTAATAATCAGCATTATTCAATGCACTGTTTATTACTTTCATATTCCAAGATGTAATTGAAGCATTTAAATAAAGCATCATACATTAAAATTTAAAGTTTTACCACTAGAACAGCTGACATGGAAAAGTGATTTGAAAATTCAAACAAATTCATCTTACGTTAAAATCTTCAAAAAAATAAACTGTAGACTTTTCCGATATATCACCAGCATTTCTCCGGCTCGCCAAAATCCATTTCTCCCTAGTTTTAGCGTCTTTGGAACATTTATAAACAATTTGTTTGGTACGGTATGCGATGTGCTATTGCACATCGGAACTCTACACCATTTATAAGTTTTCTGCCTCACTGTCTGCGCAGGATTCATTTTAAGTCTAAAATATACCACTCAGATTATTATTCAATGTATAGACCTCGAATTTAACCATACTAGACACTAACGTAAAGTAGAAATACGCGAAGTGTATCCTGCTTCTCACAGCACACTATGTGTTATTTCGTCTGCTAATTCAGTCAACCTGTACGATGACGTCAGACCAATGAGATCGCGTACTTGCGTGACGTGATATTTTCGTAGACTTTTATCATGTTTGGAGTTATTATTTGTACATTCTGATCACATTTTTGAATTCTGCATGAAATTTTGAATCAGATTAGCATATTTTTAATTAAAACCCCGGATCATGCATGTTCCCTATTGCGCGGGGGGCCACCCGGCCTCCCACCGCAGTTGCCCAGTCTACAGGGCCATGGCGCGGGCAGAGAGGAGGGAAGCCCGGCGCCATGACCCACCCCATTCCAGGAGGCTCCCGCCTCGGCGGGCTTGGCCTCATTCTCCGGGATCGGAGACTGGGTACGAGGTACCCCAAGGAGGTGGAGTCGTGCGACAGGCCCTAGTGGTACTTGACGCATGGCTCCGCAGCCGGCAAGGACCGCGCTAGTCCCAGCAGTGCCCAGACGGACTGATCCCCAGGCGATGGAATGGCGAGGAATTGGTTTATGTTTTGTGCATGTTACCTGTTCCTAACTAACACAACCTCTGGTCTTTTTCCAGCCCACATCCTTGCATGTGCTATCAAAAGATGTCAGGTTTTACATGTAGGCTCTTTCTTCTTTCTGCCTATGTGGTTTTTCCCTGACCCTTCAATACCAAACTTCAATACCATATACCTAATACAATATCGCCTGGTAGCGTGTGTGACATGGAAACAGGCAGATACTCCTTGTATCACTTCCCACTCTTCCCTGCTATCTCTTTCTTCTTCTTAGAAATAATAGCATGTCGGAGGCCATGTAGATTGAGTCGTTGGTCACGCGGGGGGAGCGGGCTTCGGGGGCCCCCCCGAAGAAAAAAAAAAGGCAGTGAGGTTACTCACTGACTTGATGGTCATTCGTCTTCTCCACAACGGTAGCATATTTGTGTGGCACACTGCAGGTGACTTACGCTCAGAGCGCGCGCGGACGCGTTGTCTTTTTTCTACTTCTTCTTGTTGCCTCGGGCTAAGTCTTGTAAGATACTGCTTAATCGTGCTCCGCTTCGCTTACTGAGTCTACCTCCGTATCAGCCGTTGCCACGTCTTCTCCAGACTCTTCGCTGCTTCTGTCGAATTCTGGGTTAATTATTATGTTCCTGATTTCTTCCTCCAGCAGTGCACCCCGTTTCCAATACATTTTTTCTATGCCAATTTCTTCCACCTTAAGAACTGACTCTTTCCAGCCATCCACAGTTAGGCTGTAGATTTAATCATTTCTTCTTCTTCTTCTTCTTCTTCTTCTTCTTCTTCTTCTGTATCTGTTTACCCTCCAGAGTCGGTTTACCAAGCCATCGAAATCTTCCTGTCTATGCCAAGGACACTTCGCTTCAAAGCGCAAAACAAAGTCATATTTGCATGGAAGAAAGCTGATTTTTCTTTAATGAGGGACCTTTTATCCCTGTGCCCCTGGGATATGATTAAAGAGTCCCACTCTGTGGATGAATCTATGAGCACTTTTTATGACTTACTATATGAGGTCATAAAAGACAGCGTACCATTTCGAAAGATTAACATCAGAAAATATCCTTCTTGGTACAACTCAGAACTAATCCAGAAACTGAAGGAAGAAAAAAGGGCGAGAAGGAAATACAAAAGATCAGGTCAAGAATGCGACTATGTGCAGTTTTCCACATTACGAAGTGATTGTAAAAAAACTGCAGCGTGCTAAGTACAGGGACTACGTTAAGTCGGTAGAAGATGACGTAATCACACGCCCTAAGCGCTTTTGGAATTTCATTAATAATAAAAGAAAATCTTCCCGTCTGCCTCCCACTATGCTAATAAATGGAACTGAAATCCACGAGAAAGATAAAATTCTAAACACATTTGCGCAAACTTACGCGAAGTACCATTCTCCTTTCGAGCCCAGCAATGCAACTTTTTCTCCCCCAATTTCAATACATCCTGTGTCTATTCAAACTTCTGTGGTAGAAGTGACACGAATCCTGTCATCGGTGAATATCAACAAATCATGTGGGCCTGACGAGATACCTGGCATCGTCCTCCGTGAATATGCTTCCCAAGTGGCAATTCCACTATGTGAAATTATAAATAAATCACTTAAATGTGGGTGTTTTCCAGCTGAGTGGAAAAAGTGTTACGTATTCCCTATCTTTAAGAAAGGTGATAAAGTGTTGTTCGGTAATTATAGACCAGTAGTGCTGCTCTCACTTTTATCGAAGGTGGCGGAGAAAGTCATATATAATCGCCTGTATGAATCTTTTAGTCAGTACATAGACCCATCGCAGCATGGATTTGTTAAAGGCTCTTTACAACATGAAGTCTTGTTGGAAAAGTTGTCAGCGTATGGAGTGTCCGGGATTATTTTCGAGTGGCTAAAGAGCTACTTGACAAAACGAATATGTTTTGTCAAGTCCGAGGGTTTGATCTCTGCCCCCTATGAACCTTCATCTGGCGTCCCACAGGGATCACTGTTAGGGCCTCTTCTATTTGTTTTGTTTCTAAATGTTATTAGTAGAGTCATTCAGAGCAGTGAATGTTTCTTGTACGCTGATGACTTGAAACTATAAAGAGTCATAGAAGAAGACAGTGATGGTGATTGTCTACAAGAGGATCTGAAGCAAACAAGCGAGTGGTGTGATAAGTGGTCCCTTAAAGTGAATAAATTCAAGTGTGGTGTCATGTCATTTACTCGGAAATTAACACCTGTATTTTACAGATATAAAATCAATGGAGAAAGTTTAAATCGTGTGGAAGAGTTTAATGATCTAGGTGTAATTCTTAGTAACAGGAATGGCTTATCCTTTGAGAAACACAACGATGGTATTATAAAGAAATCATTCAGACTCCTGGGGTTTGTCAAAATGAATTGTAAAGATTTCAGTAATATTGCATGTGTCAAAACACTGTTTTGTTCCCTGGTGAGACCCTGTCTCGAGTATGGTTGTGAGGTGTGGCTCTCGTATCAGAAAGGCCATATACACCATCTAGAGAGAGTACAGATAAGGTTCATGAAGTGGATTAGTTTTGGATTCCTGGGCATGTCAGACTCTCTACAAGCAGGTATGAAGAATTTGTAAACATTCTTGGAATGAATACGCTGGCAACGCGCCGAAAATGTGCGAACGCAATGTTAGTGATTAAATGCTTGAAGAGTAAAGTGGACTGCCCGGCTATACTGGGGTTGATCCCACTTCATGTTCCAAGCAGACGAACAACGCAGATATGTACATTCCACCTGCCCAAATGTAGAACGTTTGCACATGAAAATTCTTGGTTCATACAAGCCCTTAGGACCATAAATCTGCTGGAAGGGTCACTCGACATTTTTTACCACCCTTCCACTGCAATTCGGGAAGTTCTTCTCAAGGGTGAAACGTGATAATTTTGTAAATTATGTAAATAATCTGTAGAAAGCGTGAAGATTTATATCTGTTTGTATATATATGTATATTTGTATATATATTATTTAATTTTTTAGTTAATTATTTTATTTTTAATTTATTTTTCTATTACCTCATCTGTAATTGGGACATTCTGTAGGTGATAAATAAATATATTCTATTATATTCTATTCCCTCAGACTCAGCGAGGGATTCCTCCTCTACCGCCTCAAGGGTAGTATCCTGAAGCTTCAGACTCTGCGTCGGGGGATACAACTGGGGAGGATGACCACTACCTCGCCCAGGCGGCCTCACCTGCTATGCTGAACAGGGGCCTTGTCGGGGGGAGGGGGGTGGACAAGGAAGAGGGAAGGAAGCGGCCGTGGCCTTAAGTTAGGTACCAGATCATCATCCACCGCAGTACTAAGCATTCCCATTCACCGCTCAACTGGCTACAGTAGATCATTTATAGTCGCCGCCAGCCGAATTTGGAATTCCCTACCTGTTGAAATTAGGAGCGTGTCAAACCACCTCCGCTTTAAGAAACTCTGTCAAACCTGGTTAATAAATAATAATGATTTCTTATAACATAGTAGGATTAGATCATAGCTAAGTATTAGATTAATTGAAACATTTAATTGCTGCCTTAAGATATTAAACTGGAGATAATTTAGTGTATATTTAACTCTTCATGTAGGTGTATGTGTGGTCGGACAGAATAGCAGGCTTCACAGCCTGAGTCCCGCCATATAAAACAAGACAATAAATAAATAAGTAAATCCCGGCATTTGCCTGGAGGAGACGTGGGAAACTACAGAAAACCACTTCGAGGATGGCTGAGGTGGGAATCGTACCCACATCTACTCATTTGTCCTCCGGAGGCTGAGCGGACCCCGTTCCAGCCCTCGTACCACTTTTCAAATTTCGTGGCAGAGCCGGGAATCGAACCCGGCCCTCCTAGTTCGGCAGCTAATCACACTAACCGCTACACCACAGAGGTGGACAGAAACATGATTCTTTTTCCTATTTTAGACATTGCTTTTTTTCTACATCCTTTAGAGGTACTAGCACGTTCAATGGCATTTGTAACCGGTATTTCCTTCTTATATCTATCAAAAACTTAAAAACAATGTAAATAAGACGCAGAGTTTGTTCATGTATAACTGTGTTACCTTTATGCTCTAGCACTAGTTCAGTAGAAGCTACGCGATCTAGCCGGCAACTGAACTGAACAGTACTATACGGTATTTCAGTTCATTGCGCTTATGTCACCGAGCTAACTGACATTCTTTTCACGGATCCACTCGCCTCGGTGGGTTAATAAAACCTGTGTGTCAGAAATGCAAAATTGAAAGAAGAAATGAGGATTATTATTATTATTATTATTATTATTATTATTATTATTATTATTATTATTATTATTATTATTATTATTATTATTATTATTATTATTGTTATTATTATTATTGATGTCCCTCTAACTGAGTGGCTCGGAGAGTATGGCGCTGGCTGTCTGACCCCAAGTTAGTGGAATCGATCCCGGCTCACTTCGGTGGTACTTAAATGTCCTCACGATAATACGCCATCCCAGTGTTCGTGAAGTTACTGGCCTGCAAAAGAACAAAATATCGGCCCTTCTGATTTTACGAAAACCGTTAAAGTACCGATAGAGAGATGTAAAAGTATTCTTCTTATCATTATCACTATTATCGTACCTTTTTGTATTTAAACACCCTAAAATATTTACAACTTCCTCTGTCTGTCTGTCTGTCTGTCTGTCTGTCTGTCTGTCTGTCTGTCTGTCTGTCTGTCTGTCTGTCTGTCTGTCTGTCTGTCTGTCTCTTGGGTCATCAGCCCAGAGGCTGGTTGGATCCTCAAATAGCACCACCAAAGGCTATGCAGTTATAGGGAAACCGCAAAAACCAATGGCAGAGCCCACATGAGGCGTACTAGGCAATATGAGGAGTGAAGTAGTTTGCCGTTGCTTTCCTCACTGGGCCAGAAGGTGCTACTGTAGCACGACTGACCCTATGAGCAACACCTTTCATAACACTCACACACTATTTGTGCTCCGAATGTCATGACTCAGCACTACCCATACCCCAACAACTTCCATATTGTCACAGCCATGGATGAGACCGGGACTTCGGTGGAAGCTACACTTTGCTCTGGCCTAATAGGAGTTGGAAACAGAAGGTTGGCAACTAACTAACATTATGGCAGGCCTACTACTAGTAATAATAATAATAATAATAATAATAATAATAATAATAATAATAATAATAATAATAATAATAATAATAATAATAATAATAATGAGGTGGAGGAGGGGGAAGGATAAGCTATTTTTTTTGCTAGTTGTTTTACGTCGCACCGACACAGATAGATCTTACGGCGACTATGGGACAGGAAAGGGCTAGGAGTGGGAAGGAAGCGGCCGTGGCCTTAATTAAGGTACAGCCCCAGCATTTGCCTGGTGTGAAAATGGGAAACCACGGAAAACCATTTTCAGGGCTACCGACAGTGAGGTTCGAACCTACTATCTCCCGAATACTGGATACTGGCCGCACTTAAGCAATTGCAGCTAACGAGCTCGGTGGGGAGGATAAGAAGCAGAAGGGGAAGAAGAAGATAAAACTGATATAGTGAAAGTATTTTTAAATAGAGGGGTTCAGTTTCGCACCCTTGGATACAACAGACGTGTATCTAACCGGTTTCATCACTCATTCAGCATAATAATTATGACGCTTAGCGTTTTGCGATATTACTGTATGACGGGAGTTCAAGGAAGGCATTTTCCATGTGGAGTAAATCAAGATCGTGAACGGAGATGTTGACCTTCACTACGGTCATGGTGGGACTAGAGATCGGTCTAAGTGCCAAGAATCTGATTTTCAACTTGTTGTTGATGAAAATGAATTCTGATCTCTCGGATAAAGAAGTAGGCTACTGGACGAGAGTTATGGAAGGAAGGAACTTGTAAATACCTAGTAAATCGTCATGACCGAAAAGGTACAAGATTTAAACCAAGATACCGGGTGCAGAAGGGAGATTAGTCTAGCACGGGTAAGCGACGCACATGTTTCTCACTCCTTTAAAGAGGTAATACACTAACGATTCTCATTAATTATGACTGCCACATCTGTGCGCTACTAAATGTTCTACGGAAATACATACTTTGAGTGAAGTGATATTTAGATTGATGATTTCACGGCCCATATTCTTTCTTTCTTTCTTTCTTTCTTTCTTTCTTTCTTTCTTTCTTAATCCGTTTATTCTTCATGGTTGATTTCTCCCTCGGACTCAGCAAGGAATCCCACCCCTCTACGGCCTCAAAGACAGTATCCAGGAGCGTGAGTCTTTGGGTCAGATACAACTGGGGAGGACGAGAGGGCGATCAGTACCTCGCCTAGGCGGCCTCGTCTGCTATGCTGAACAGGGGCCTTGAGGGGGTGTGGGGGGGGATGGGAAGAGATAAACAAGGAAGAGGGAAGGAAGCGCCCGCGTCCTTAAGTACCATCCCGGCATTTGCCTGGAGGAGAAGTGGGAAACCACGGAAAATCGCTTCAAGAGTGGCTGAGGAGGGAACTGAACGCCCCTCTTCTCATTTGACCTCCCTAGACTGAGTTGACCCCGTTCCAGCCCTCACACCAATTTTCTAATTTCGTGGCAGATCCGGGAATCGAACTCGGGCCTCCGGAGATAGCAGCTAATCACACTGACCACTACACCACTGAACGGCCCATATAACAGACAAAATAGTCTTTTGAGACGTTACCGTATGAGAGAAATACACTGTAGGTATTCTTTACTCTGCGTCTTTAGAAGGGAAACGCGTTTTCCCATGATTATGACTTCTGAAAACGTTCCCCACAACCCCCTGCAAATTCGTACTCTCCTCATAACCAGATGGTTCACTCAAAGTGTCGGAAATTTCATGATCTAGATGCACCTGTTACTTAATTCTTTCTGGTAATTCCATCTTCCCCTTCCAGCACCGTCTATACTCTTCTTTACTTACTGTACTCACTGTACTTTTCATCGTCTTTGAAGATCACATCATCACTTCCTACTGGGAATACTACAGTGCATAGTGAGCCATTTGGTTGTGGACGAGAGTATTGCCTACAATACACCAACATTGAAGTGATTTTGAGGACTCGAAATCGTGGGCTGACGTGTTTGTCCTCTGAGGAAACGGAGCAAAGTCTTCACGAAACATGAAGAATATTTACTGTGCGTTCTTTGTCACGGCATAATACCGCACGTTTTTTCTTGTCTAGTTAAAGATACTTAATGCTTATCGCCTTCTTAATCAATAGTACTAAGGACTTCCTTCGATCTTGTGAATATAAGAGCTAATAAATGAACTGCTTATGCAGAAAGGGCCTCAATTCGTTCTCTTACGAAAAGGTATTTTAATGTTGATGTGCTCTAATCTCTTAAATAAATATACGTATCCTGGCCTCCTTGAACTTAATAAACAGACAGTCTGCGAGCAGTATTCGGTACGAAACCTGTGGCCTATTTCTCATAAAACCATTACATTGCTACCGGTCTCTCTGAAGGAGCAACCGATTGTGCATTGCACTGCGGTCTATTAGGCATCAGCATCTAATGTGTAGTGGTGTTGGTGATTATTGTTTTAATAGAAAACCAATCTCCTGCAATATGTAAACTACTACGAACTCAAAAAGAAAAGCAGAGGAAACGTGAAGAATGGAGAGCTGCTGCCAACCAGCCTCATGGCTGATGACTAGAGAGGGAGCATAGTATAGCTCCTCCATGTGTTAAACCGCGTGTAGGCAGTTACGAAACAAACAATGGTTACCTCTTGCCGGGTTGAGTGACTCAGACGGTTGAGGCGCTGGCCTTCTGACCCCATCTTGGCAGGTTCGATCCTGGCTTAGTCCTATGGTATTTGAAGCAGCTCAAATACTACAGCCTCGTGTCGGTAGATTTACTGGCAAGTAAAAAAACTCCTGAGGGGCTAAATTCCAGCACCTCGGCATCTCCGAAAACCGTAAAAGTAGTTAGTGGGACGTAAAGCCAACAACATTATAGTTAAATTTTATTCTAAAATATTACTATTTTCATAACAATAACAATTTACTGACCCATCAAAATGATTGCAGACTCGTCGACTTATCCATTGACATCTGCGATTTATGCAGAATGGGTGTTGGTTGAATGAGTTTTTGAGACCCTGCACACAAATAAAAGAGTAACGGGCCGTTATCTTGCGTATGTCCGGCTCCATGGTTAAATGGTTAGAGTGCTGACCTTTGGTCGCAGGGGTCCCGGGTTCGATTCCCAGCAGGGTCGGGAATTTTAACCTTAATTGGTTAATTTCGCTGGCACGGGGGCTGGGTGTATGTGTTGTCTTCATCATTTCATCCTCATCAAGACGCGCAGGTCATCTACGGGTGTCAAATCAAAAAAGACCTGCATCTGGCGAGCCGAACTTGTCCTCGGACACTCCCGGCACTAAAAGCCATACGCCATTTCATCTTGCATATGTTTATGATACTCGTGTGTTTTAGTTGTAGTATTTTCCACCAGCACTGTGGACAACATCTATGAATGCTTAACATTTTCCATCAAAAATGTCTCAGAAAAATGTTGAAAATTACCTGGCAGGGTAAACGTACAAACGTCAGCTGCCGGTATGTACATGGATGTGATGTTAGCCCAAAGTCAGCTCTGGTGGGTTGGACACAGTCTACATGCCCGATTAGCGTGTCCCAAAGCAAGTGTTCCACTCTGAACGATGGAACGGTACCCGCCTTGTTGGAGTTCGCAGGAAGAGAACTGCCTCAATGCCCCATGAGGAAGTGTAACATCTGTACTGGTTAACTGGGGAGCATGCGCTCTGGACCACCTGATTTGGAGACATATTTTTTAATGATAGTAGCTTTAAGTCGCACTGACACAGACAGGTCTTACAGCGACGATGGGATAGGAAAGGGCTAGGAGTGGGTAGGAAGCAGCCGTGGCCGTAATTAAGGTACAGCCCCAGCATTTGTCTGGTGTGAAAATGGGAAACCACGGAAAACAATCTTCAGGGCTGCCGACAGTCGGATTCGAACCCACTACCTCCCGGATGCAAGCTCACAGCTGCGCGCCCCTAACCGCACGGCCAACTCGCCCGGTAACTTGGAGAAGTAGCATCCATCAAGGAATAACACTGTTTGAAGAAGAGAGACGTCGTATGGTAATAGAACAACTCAATAGGAGAAAACATAACGAAATCTAGAGGAAGAACGGTCGGTTGCCAACTAGCTAATCAGTGTTCATTTGTCGCCATTGGGTCAGAGTGCAAAGATCGCGGAATAGGTTGATTAGCCCTCTCTTGAGACATCACCAGGAAGAAAATACACGCACGCGAGTGATTACACATGAATGAATGCCAAATAGCAGTCGTTCTTGGAGGCTCGGGTTCGATTTCCGGTAGGCCTACTGCTAGAATTTCAAGACGGGCAGCTTGCATGGTGTTGAAACATGTATGCAGTTCACTTTCATTGGAGATGTGGTTGGAACGGCAATACCTCATGGAATACGAGAACATCAGTTTAGTGTACTAGTGAAAATATGTCTACACATATTTTATGCTTTCTCACAAAACAGCTCTGTCGGAATGAGCTCTTTTCTTCAAGCAGGGATTCTAAAGAGGGTTTGCAGGATTGCGGTATAATCTGATACTACCGCATATGCAATTTATTACAAGATGTTTATCAATACTATTTTTTGTCCCACTGGAGTTCTTTTACACACCAGTAAATCTATCGACACGAGGCTGATGAATTTGAGCACCTTCAAATGCCACAGGGTAAAATCAGGATTAACCCGGCAACTAATACCCAGGAGGCCAGGGCTCTGCCGACTGTGATAATTATTCACAAATATGGCGAGGATGCCCAAATAATCCAGGAATGCAATATCAAAAGAAGTTCATCCTGGTAAGGTCTAGAGTCCTTAAATGGATACTGTACTTTGAATGATGATGATGAGAAGGAATCCCCGTAGTGTGGAGTTAGCATGCCTGCTTATTACGTGGAGGCCCGAGGTTAGAGACCCGGGCTGTCAAGGTATTTTAATTCTGAACTGACGGTTGGAACAGGTTTCACACAACTTCATGAGAAGCTGAGACGCTGTTGATAAGAGAGGCAACGGACACGTTCAAGAACGACCACCTCAGTGCGACTGCGGAGTACATCGGAGAGCCACTCCTGCCGATCATCGGCATCATGGCTGCTTCCTGGGCGATTATCATTCGCCCTAACGACGCAGCCAGCTTCAGGGTCTATGAGGAGCGCGCGTCCCAGCAGTTCCAGGTTGCCCGGCTACCAGGACTCAGGGAGCACCTGGACGTCTCGGGCTACCAGAAGGCAGCCTCGCAGACGGAGCCAATGACCGAGGACGACGGCGACGCTTCCGAGCGCCGCGACGGCGCGACTTCAGTTGGAAAGCTGTACTTTACGAAGTACACGCAGACCAACAAGGCGCCAACCAGGGCGAAGTGGTCGCAGACGCAGGCCTACCAGGAAGGGCCTGTTACCCGGGCGCAAACCAGGAACGCGCCCGTGATGGTGGAAAGCAGCACAGCGGTGGAGAAGGACGCCCCCTGGCGTACCGAGTCTGCTGCCCAGGTCCAGCCAGCCTGCGTCTGTCGAGTTGCAGACCTCGATGTGCGCCCCCCAGGACAGGGAACGCAGTCGAGTGTCAGCACCGACCGATGCCACCGCCGCCACCAGCCAGGAGAAAGAAGAAGATGGCGACGCAGCGGAGCCACCAGCTACCCCGGGGTCACCAGGCCGGGAGGAGGGCCACCAGGACGAGGCCTCTTCCCCCGCCGAGAAGCAACCCCCGGGAAGAAGAAGAAGACAACGCCGCACCAGGAAGCAGAAGGCGACGCTGGCTCACCAGGAGAGGACCGCCAAACCGCAACCCAGGACTGCTCCCAGGACCGCAATCGACCGAGGAGCCAATCAGGAGAGGACCTCAGCGGGTAGCGGCAGTCAGGTGAGAGTAAAACGTCCCCCTCAGCAGCTCTTGCAGTGTTTCCGCTGTCTGAGGTGGGGCCACCGTCAGGTCAGCTGTGGGCTTGAGGTGAGGTGCAACCGCTGTGGTGGTGATCACCACTACACGGCCTGCGCAGCACTTAGAGACGCGCTGGTGTGCGCCAACTGCTCGGGGGGCCACCCGGCCTCCCATCGTAGTTGCCCTGTCTACCGGGCCATGGCGCGGGCAGAGAGGAAGGAGGCCCGGCGCCATGACCCACCCCCTTCCAGGAGGCCCCCGCCTCGGCGGGCTTGGCCTCATTCTCCGGGATCGGAGACTGGGTACGAGGTACCCCAAGGAGGTGGAGTCGTGCGACGGGCCCTAGTGGTACTCGACGCATGGCTCCGCAGCCGGCAAGGACCGCGCTAGCCACAGCAGTGCCCAGACGGACTGATCCCCAGGCGATGGAATGGCAAGGAATTGGTTTATGTTTTGTGCATGTTACCTGTTCCTAACTAACACAGCCTCTGGTCTTTCTCCAGCCCACATCCTTGCATGTGCTATCACAAGATGTCAGGTTTTACATGTAGGCTCTTTCTTCTTTCTGCCTATGTGGTTTTTCCCTGACCCTTCAATACCATACTTCAATACCATATACCTAACACAATATCGCCTGGTAGCGTGTCTGACATGGAAACAGGCAGATACTCCTTGTATCACTTCCCACTCCTCCCTGCTACCTCTTTCTTCTTCTTAGAAATAATAGCATGTCGGAGGCCATGTAGATTGAGTGGATGGTCACGCGGGGGTAGCGGGCTTCGCACCCCACCCAAAAAAAAAAAAAAAACGTTCAAGAAAGCCATGTCATATGGTTAAGGATATCGTCTTGCTGACCACGTGACCCTCGAGTTTCGGAAGGCAGTGTGGGTGGGCCGAGGCTCGAATGGGCTATTAGTCACGAGTTCGTTTGTTTGTTTGTTATGATAATAATAATAATAATAATAATAATAATAATAATAATAATAATAATACTAATAATAATAATAATAATAATAATAATAATAATAATAATAATAATAATAATTTTAATAATAATAATTTTACCATTATTTCTAATAGCCCTCTCTGTGATCAAGTCGCAGGTTATCAATGTTCGCATCCCACGGTAATGGATTCAAACCCAACGGAGGTAGTCGGATTTTTTAAGGGCGGAAAAATTCCGCTCGACATTCCATGTCTCACGATCTCGGCATGTAAAAGATCTCTAGTGACACACTTGGTGCTCACCCGGCGAAATGAATTAAAAGCTCAGCCAAACTGTAGGTCACCCAAGATAAATTTGTGATACTCCTCCATCTGGTACAGTAAAACGGATCATCGAAACTGACGTACAGGCAGCCAAGATGGGGCCCAATTGAAATACAGTACACAATAGCTGAGGTCATTGCATTATTATTATTATTATTATTATTATTATTATTATTATTATTATTATTATTATTAGTAGTAGTAGTAGTAGTAGTAGTAATAGTAGTAGTAGTAGTATATTATTTCTTGCAAACATTAAAATATAGGTGTATGTGTAATTCGAACTACTCACAATGAAAAATGAAAATCCACAGCCTGTTTCCAGCCATTCGACCGGGTCAGGAATGGAATGAATGCAGCCCCATCTAGCGGCGAGGATAGGAAATGTGCCGACTGCCGAAGCCTGTCGCACTCCTCTTGGGCAATGATGACTGACAGATGAAATAAAATGTTAATGGAGTGTAGCTGGAATGAAAAATGACAGGAACACCCGGAGAATAACCTGTCCAGCCTACGCTTTGTCCAGCACAAATCTCACATGGAGTGACCGGGATTTGAACCACTGTATCCACCGGTGAGAGCCCGGCGCGCTGCCGCCTGAGCCACGGAGGCTACAACTACTGACAATATTTTTCTAAATTATCACAGGCATATCTCTGTTAAGACCTCAACTAGTGTGTTGTTCCAGTGTATCGGACCCTCACCAGGATTTTTTAATTCGAGAACTGGAAAAGCCAGTACGCTGACAATCATCATCATCATCATCATCTGTTTACCCTCCAGGTTCGGTTTTTCCCTCGGACTCAGCGAGGGATCCCACCTCTACCGCCTCAAGGGCAGTGTCCTGGAGATTCAGACTCTGGGTCGGGATACAACTGGGGAGGATGACCAGTACCTCGCCCAGGCTGCCTCACCTGCTATGCTGAAGAGGGGCCTTGTGGGGGGATGGGAAGATTGGAAGGGATAGGCAAGGAAGAGGGAAGGAAGCGGCCGTGGCCTTAAGTTAGGTACCATCCCGGCATTCGCCTGGAGGAGAAGTTGGAAACCACGGAAAACCACTTGAAGGATGGCTGAGGTGGGAATCGAACCCACCTCTACTCAGTTGACCTTCCGAGGCTGAGTGGACCCAGTTCCAGCCCTCGTACCACTTTTCAAATTTCGTGGCAGAGCCGGGAATCGAACCCGGGCCTCCGGGGGTGGCAGCTAATCACGCTAACCACTACACCACAGAGGCGGACATAAATGTTTATGCCTCTTATAAATATTTAGTATTTTCAGTTTATTTATAGAATTATTCTTAGTGGCAACCCTTTCCCTCTAAAATTAAAGGATAAAAATATTTTTATACGACTATTTCCTCTGGTGTTTATTGATACTTAACATGCATTCATGTCACACATTAAAGCAAATTTCAGGTTTTACATGTGAAGTAGTATCGAGCTAGTATTCTAGTTGTTATGTTCTCCTCTCATTATTATTAAAAATCTGGCGTCAGTTCGCCACAAATTTTTGTAAATGAGGGGCAACTTAACAGGATTATTGCAAATAGGTGGGTGTTTGTCACATTGTATAAGAATGATGCAATAGGTAGATATGGTTGCGTCATACATGAAAGACCTAACGTGTATAGTGATCTAAAAATGGAAAGCAGAGGCTAGCGTTTAGTTAATTTAGCATTAAAATCAATTAATCAAACGAAGAAGTGATGAAGTGAGTCACTGGAGGTAAATAAATCACCCCCTCCCATGGCACTACAGACTTTGAAGGGCCTTGGCCTACCAAGCGACCGCTACTCAGCCCGAAGGCCTGCAGATTACGAGGTGCCGTGTTGTCAGCACGGCGAATCATGTAGGCTTTCTAGACCGGGGCCGCTATCTCACCGTCAGATAGCTCCTCAATTCTAATCACGTAGGCTGAGTGGACCTCGGAACGGCACTCATGTCCAGGTAAAAATCCCTGACCAGGCCGGGAATCGAACCCGGGACCTCCGTGTAAGAGGCAGGCACGCTACCCCTACACCGCGGGACCGACAGTGAATAAATCAATCTCACAAAATTCAAACAAAGAACGCGCACGCTGAACGGTTTGAAGGCAAGAATGTTATAATTTTATTTTGTGAACGTAACATTGTCCGCCTCTTTGGTGAGTGTTGAGTGTGATTAGCTGCCATCCCCGGAGGCCCGGGTTCGATTCCTGGCTCTTGCACGAAAAGTGGTACGAGGGCTGGAACGGGGTCCACTCAGCCTCGAGAGGTCAGCTGAGTAGAGGTGGGTTCGATTCCCACCTCAGCCATCTTGTAAGTGGTTTTCCGTGGTTTCCAACTTCTCCTCCAGGCAAATGCCGGGATGGTACCTAATTTAAGGCCACGGCCGCTTCCTTCCCTCTTCCTTGCCTGTCCCTTCCAATCTTCCCATACCCCACTAAGGCCCCTGTTCAGCATAGCAGGTGAGGCCGCCTGGGCGAGGTACTGTCATCCTCCCCAGTTGTATCCCCCAACCCAAAGTCTTACGCTCCAGGACACTGCCCTTGAGGCGGTAGAGGTGGGATCCCTCGCTGAGTCCGAGGGAAAAACCAACCCTGGAGGGTAAGCAGATTAAGAAAGAACGACAAGCTTTCAAGTTATAAGAATTCAGACAAACAGACGAACAAACACCAAAGCTAAAAATATATGTAGATGGTCATTATTACACGTTAAACGGATAACTAAATTAAAATTTCGCCAAATTAGTCAATGTGCAGACACACGGTCGTTACGATTTTATTTATATAGATAGATAAGAAATCAGCGGGCTATGTCCACTGGACTTGACCTTTAAAACCGTCCGTTAATGACATCTCCCTTATTAATAATCCTATCGAAAAGGTGCACATGACGAAAAAGTTTTAGAAATGGATTTCCATCAAGGTTGGTTGAATTCCAGTCAGGCAGGTCTGAGTGAGAGGATCAGACCTGTATAGTGACCAGTTGAATGCAGCACAAAATGGTGCTCACGATAGAACAGCGTATCGATGGCCTAGAATGAAAGCCTCGTATCTCACAAAGTCCTTCCTATCCATCATTTCCCTTAAAACCGGTTACGCCTTCCAGCCACACATGAATATGCAGTCCATCAGAACAATGTTCGTTGTGTTCTTTATTCCTATGCCGACGTGTGAAGGAAAATGAACCTTACCGTACCGTACTATAGGAAAGTATGTCTGCGTGACTTATTTACTAACTCCTAGAGTATAATTTTTATAAGTTTCATTTTCCTTTACGCGTCAGCATAGGAAAATAAACCCAACGAAAATTGCTCTGATGGACTGTATATCCAAATGTGACTGGTAGGCGTGACCAGTCTTAAGGGAAATAATGGATAGGAAGAAATTTTTGAGATACGAGGTATTCAATCTAGGCCATCGGTATGTTCATTGTCGAGTGTTATGCGAAGCACTATTCTTGAAAAACCTGTGCGGAACTGTTTGCGCAAGAGTTTAAGTCTCGAAGTGTTTTGGCAAAACCTCCAGCAAATTCTGAAGTGCAAAACTTATCGGCAAAATGTCGTGAAACGAGCTGAGTAGCAAATAAAAGCCATAAGTATCCGAACAGTGTTCGAACTTCGGAGTGGAGAAAAGCCTGGAACAAAATCCGACGAAATATCAATGCCGTTTATCTGTGTAAGTGGGAATTAAGAGGTCGTGGTATCGAAACATCTGTACCCTTACAAATTTACCGCTGTGCATGCGTAGAAACGTCCAGACGAGCTTCGTGTGTTGAGTTCTGTCGGTGGTTTCTGACAAGTGAGTGCAGTGGAGTCAGGACTTTTGTATTCTCAATGTTTAATTTCTTCAGATGAGGCCATTTCCAGAAGTAACAGACATGACAGTAGGGAGAATGGTACAAACAGGCAGGTCAATGGCAGGAAGATACGTTAGGAATGAACTATACGGATGAAACTGTAGGCATACGTAAACCAGCTTCGGTGGTGGGGTCATGTGAGGAGGATTGGTTACCTAGGAGAATGGTGATCTTAGTCCTGAAGGGTAAGAGAAGTAGAGGGACACCAAGAAGACGATGATTGGACTCAGTTTCCATTATTTTGTCCACCTGGTATTAACGAGTCTGAAGCACACATAATATGTTGAACTACAATATTTTAAGCACCTAAGTTATCAACAATAACACGCACAGACCGACTAATGTTATTAGTTGAGGTGTGTCCGACTCGTTGGCTGAACGGTCAGCGTACTGGCCTTCGGTGCAGAGGGTCCTGGGTTCGATTCCCGGCCGGGTCGGGGATTTTAACCTTTTAACCTACGGCACGGGGGCTGGGTGTATGTGTTGTCTTCATCATCATTTCATCCTCATCACGACACGCAGGTCACCTACGGGAGTCAAATAGAAAGACCTGCACGTGGCGAGCCGAACCCGTCCTGGGATATCCCGGCACTAAAAGCCATACGACATTTCATTTCAGTTGAGGTGTGATCTGTCTATATTCCTGCCATTAATCTCCACTGCTGCAATTAGAAGAACTAACTGGTCAACCGCGTGTACATGAAAGCTAGTAATTCCATCGGAAAGTAAGCTACTGTTAATTTTATGAATGCTATTTGCAAATAATAGACCTATATTTGTTGACATACTGAGTTTGATAGAGTTTTTTTTTTTTTTTTTTTGCTAGGGGCTTTACGTCGCACCGACACAGATAGGTCTTATGGCGACGATGGGATAGGAAAGGCCTAGGAGTTGGAAGGAAGCGGCCGTGGCCGTAATTAAGGTACAGCCCCAGCATTTGCCTGGTGTGAAAATGGGAAACCACGGAAAACCATCTTCAGGGCTGCCGATAGTGGGATTCGAACCTACTATCTCCCGGATGCAAGCTCACAGCCGCGCGCCTCTACGCGCACGGCCAACTCGCCCGGTGATAGAGTTCTATCAAATTCGAAATAATATTATAATTTTGTGGGATGGTGGCTAAAATTTTATTTCAGTCGAATATACGGTGTATAGGACGTGCAAAGTTAATATCCAACCTCAAGTGTTCATGACAACTGTAATTTCATTTACCAGTAGAGTAGAAACTCATCAATCCGTACTAAATAGTATACGAATAAGGTTGTAAGTTTCGCCAAGAGTAAAGGTCCCTTCAATATTAATTACTGCTTTGACATAGTGCATGTACGTCATGGGGACTGCTGTAAGTATATAGGTGTTAATATAACGGAAAATTTCCATTGGTGAGTCGCATTAATGAGCTTGTAAATAAGGGTTACAGACCTCTTCGTGTGGTAATGCGGGTGTTTATGGTTTGTAGTAAGGACGTAAAGGAGAGAGTGTATAAGTCATATTTGAAAATGGCATGTCATCAACATCCTAGCCCTGTTCATTACACTAATAGGAAACGTGGGACTCGCCGCCTTAGAAACCTTTAATAGGGGGACGGTAGGGGAAGGGAGAGGGCGTGACCATCTGGGGTTGGCTTTAAACGGTAGGCGTGTTCTGGTTGCCGTGGTAACTGCCAACTGCTGCGAGCTGTCAGATCACGTATTAACTGCGCACTTTTTAGTGATAGATTTACACCCTAGTGCTGAAGTGGTCGACTTCGGTTATCTTCGAGATTCGTATTGGCAACCTTTGAAACACAAACTAAGAATCACTTATCATCGCTGTGCGACATCTGGCGTACACTTTAAGTACTCGTACTGTTGTTGTTTACACAGTAAAGCCAAACTATAGAATTCATGCTAGGAACACGTTTCGCAATGGGAAATGTTATATAGTATTATATATTGTGTGTGTGACGCAGTTGTTTGCTTAAAATAATAATGGTTTATAAAATTCATATCGATCGATCATATTATCGATTCAATTCAGATTTCATTTCCATTCAGTTGGCAGTATTAACGGAACCCTTCTTACTTCTCCAACGAGTACAAAAATCTATCACTAAAAAGTGCTCAGATAATATATTGTTTTAATGTAACTATAGTAGACGAATAGGTTTTATTGGAATTTTTGAAAATAGGAAAGAGAATTGGAATTCAAGAGGACTATTTGAGGCAAATATTCGTTCATACGAAGAGGAATTAGGAATTGTAATAATAAATTGGGCTAATGTTTGCAGCTGTTGCTCGTGCCGTATTCACACGCTGCTAAGACTTCTCGCAGATAGTACCAAGGGTGATGTTCGATAAATTTCCAACTTCTTAGAGATATTTTGATAAATGACTAGGTAACCAATAAATGGAGATTCTGCCACCTGGGCGACAGCCCTAAATGCAGATCAGTGATGAATAAATGACAAAATCGTTTAGAAAACATGTCGCTGTAAGGGGATTTTGAGGGAAACAATCTCACAACATGGTCGCATATGTTACCGATAAATCTTATGAAGCATCAAGTATCAGGTTTAACTAACTAGCCCCATTCGAAAGTTCAGTTGGTCGTGCATAAGAAATGCATAATTTGAAAATTACATCATTAAGCCTAATGGACCAAGAGTGTGCTGAGATGTGTTCACCTTTTCTTAATATAGGCTACTGGTACCTGGCATTTTCATGACATTGTACCTAGAGGTTTGTAATCCCTGTTTAGTGCGTATAAATAGGTGTATTTTGGTATTTGGTTATAAACATGTCTTGTTGCGCCAAGAAAATAGAAAAAATCTCCATCAGAATCATAATCGGCATAAAATAGCGCCCCTCCTCACTCGTTCATCGAGTAACACACTATTTTATGATGGTATTCAGTTATTTCAAGTGGTCTGACTCAGTATGTATACAATATCGGTATTGTTTGTCGCAAAGTTGGCATATGTGAGAATGGTTCAGTTATCACCAATGGAGGGTCACTTGACTCATTTAGTACGCATGCATGTCTCGTGTCTATCTGTAATTTTCTATGCCAAATGCGTGACTATTTGTCAATAAGTGAAATTAGAACGTGTTGTGAATGAGTAAAGTGAGGACGAGGACGTAGTAGAAGACGATGAAAGTATCGATGAGAGCAGTGAAGAAGACGACCGTGCAAGCGCTCTTGAAGACTTTGATCTGATCCAGGCCAATATAATGATGATGCTATTGACAATAACGTAGTGCCTGAGGAAGCCTGAGTAACAAGAACATTTTTCTGTTAAAAATGGGCCTAAAATATGTCGAAAACTGTTAGAGTAGCCTATATATAGCCAATCCACCTCGTCCTACATTGTAGGGCTATTTTCAATATAACACGTGAACATCGCGGACTGCGTAGAACTGGTACAGTAACTTCATGAAATCTTTTCAGAAGTTTCCTTTGTTGAAGATATCTTAGAGTTCATTGTAGAGCACACTAATGAAGAGACTGTAAGACAAAATAATATGTCAACAAACTAAACTGAAATTACCTCATTCTTTGTCATTTTGATTGTAATGGATGCCAACAATGACTTAGATTGCCATGATTTTTCATCTAACGAATTAGGTAGACCAGTCAATAGAGCAGACATGTGTGGGAATAGTTTTTTTTTTTTTTTTTTTTTTTTTGCTAGGGGCTTTACGTCGCACCGACACAGATAGTTCTTATGGCGACGATGGGATATAAAAGGCCTAGGAGTTGGAAGGAAGGGGCCGTGGCCTTAATTAAGGTACAGCCCCAGCATTTGCCTGGTGTGAAAATGGGAAACCACGGAAAACCATCTTCAGGGCTGCCGATAGTGGGATTCGAACCTACTATCTCCCGGATGCAAGCTCACAGCCGCGCGCCTCTACACGCACGGCCAACTCGCCCGGTGGAATAGTTTTCGTAGTCTCCTTCATCATCATCATCATCATCTGTTTACCCTCCAGGTTCGGTTTTTCCTTCGGACTTAGCGAGGGATCCCACCTCTACCGCCTCAAGGGCAGTGTCCTGGAGCTTCAGGCTCTGGGTCGGGGATACAACTGGGGAGTATGACCAGTACCTCGCCCAGGCGGCCTCACCTGCTATGCTGAACAGGGGCCTTGTGGAGGGATGGGAAGATTGGAAGGGATAGGCAAGGAAGGGGGAAGGAAGCGGCCGTGGCCTTAAGTTAGGTACCATCCCAGCATTCGCCTGGAGGAGAAGTGGGAAACCACGGAAAACCACTTCCAGGATGGCTGAGGTGGGAATCGAACCCACCTCTACTCAGTTGACCTCCCGAGGCTGAGTGGACCCCGTTCCAGCCCTCGTACCACTTTTCAAATTTCGTGGCAGAGCCGGGAATCGAACCCGGGCCTCCGGGGGTGGCAGCTAATCACGCTAACCACTACACCACAGAGGCGGCTGTAGTCTCCTTAACATAATTAAATTACATGACAAAACAAGGTTGGGACGAAGAATTGAAGAGACGTTAGTTCCTTTTCGCGAAAGGTTTCAAACTGTGAACAGTGCATTTCCAATTTATTTCTCTGATAGCGAGAAGACAGTGATTGGTGAAATGCTTTCACTTTTCCGTGATAGACGTCACGAGGACCAGCGGAGGTTGTAAAGCGACTTGTCACTTCGGCACCAGCTAGGAACCAAATGCTACTACCGACCGTTACTTCAATTCCATACATCTTACTGAGCAATTACTGTATTCCGATTTCGGTCTCATTCCAGAACGAACGCTTCAAACTAACCGAAAGCATGTCTTGGAAGAACTGAAGTCTACCACAGGCAGAGTATTACATTCAAGTCCCTTTTACATTTGCTGATCCGAATCCACGTATCCCGTTTTCCATGATACTGAAACAGATATACAGATAGACAAAAATTCAATTGTGCCCGCATAGGCCAAGATTTGTCCTGATGGTTGTGAAAACCAAGTATCAGGTTATTATTAAAGAAATAGTAAGGCGACTTGAGATATGCAGTATATATAAGCAGAATTATGAAGTATTTAGCTCAAGATCGCATTGTCCTTGAGGCAGACTTTTAGCTTATTAGGTCGTGTCGACTACATATGAAAAATTCCAGAAAGATTTTAAGTTAAGAACAAATATAGTCAACGAGACACCGATGGGAACTGAACCCACAACCCTCCGATTTCCCATAAGATGGCTTCTCGATTGAACTACAGTGGTTTCGGTCATTCCTGTTCTCTAGCTCAGATCCCTACCTACTAACTACTGTGTTGTTGTTAACTGTCTGTTCTGGTGCCACTCATTTCTGCCAGATGGCAGTAACGCAGCAATTACAGAAGTTAACCCGTCGTTGACGGTATCGTAATATACTTGATATAGAATTGTGGAGAAAATAGCCGTGGTCTGTACGTTGAGCACCATATTGTAAAGATGAGAAATCATGACATTCCGTAGGATGCCCCAGAGTGAGACTTTATGATTACGGACACTATGTGCACTCCGAACCCAAGTCCCTTCAACAAGCGGAAACATTCTTGGTAGAGCAAAAAATGGAACTCTATCCAATGTGCAGCAAACACGCATACAGAACTCCGTTATACCCAACAATTCAGGGGAGTTAATTTGACCGGATTTACGAGATTCCAGATTATGTGAAATAACCTAAAGGAACAATAGATATTGCATTACAACAAAACACGTTTATTAGTGTATGGTACTTTTAAAGGACATAGTGGAATGCAGATACTCCTTCTAACAATGACGACAGGGTATAACACACTTTGTAGCCGTCTAATACGACATCCCTGATGCAACCGATGGACTAAGGCTTCGTATACACGGCCAACAAACCGAGAGATTTCTTGATGAATGGAGTTGATGTTTTTTTTTTTTTTTTTTTTTTTTTTTTTTGCGATTCCATACCCTTTTCAAAATTTTCTTTTCAGATAATTTTTCTTTTAATAAAAACACAGTTATGTTTTAAATTCTGTGCAGAAAAGAACTTATTCAATGACATAAGGATAACATATTAGTATTCTCTGAAATACGGTGATATACTACGTAACGAATGAAATGCGCCTGATACAGCACCTTAACCATTTAGGTCCAAGACCCAGTTCCTTAGAAAATATCGAGAATGCCAGGCCAATTTGCAGTATTTGTCAGGATCTCATTAAGAAAGGCTGTTAGTGTATGATGTAGAATTAAAAATATTTGGATCTGAAACTCTCTACACATAGGCAAATGTATGAATTTTCTACCGGTGTAGATTTGTGTACAGTATTATTCCTCATTTGTTCTTTTTGAACAATTTTTCAATAAGTAAATTTTCTAACGTAGAAGGAAAATGTCAAAATTCAACTGCTGTATGAAATATCACAATTTCTTTGCAATACATGTGTCCAAGGAAGTAAGCACAAATATTCAGTAGTTCATTCTATGCTGAATGCAAACTGAACTTGCAGCTAAGAAATGCATTGTGCGGAGATGAGTGAATGTAGTGTACCCTTTTCTAAAGGAAAATGACACGTAAGTACGTAGTATGGTACAAACACCTATACGGCGTTTTTAGCTCTGTACAGGTTAATATAGATAGATATTGAGAGCTGTGTATCCCAAAGGACAAACATTCCTAACCGTAAAGTAGCTATATGACAAATGAGATTTTTGATTACAAGCCACTTTCAAAAACCTTGCAATATACATTTTTGCGAAGTCCAATTTGTTGGGGTCTTGATTAACTACTACTATTAGTGATCCAGTTTGTCCGACTCGTTGGCTGAACGGTCAGCGTACTGGCCTTCGGTTCAGACGGTCCCGGGTTCGATTCCCGGCCGGGTCGGGGATTTTAATCGTCTCTGATTAATTCTTCTAGCCCGGGGACTGGGTGTTTGTGTTTGTCCCAACACTTTCCTCTTCATATTCACACAACACACTACACTAATAACCACCACAGAAACACGCAATAGTGATTACATCCCTTCATATAGGGTTGGCGTCAGGAAGGGCATCCGGCCGTAAAACAGGGCCAAATCCACATGTGCGACACAGTTCGCACCCGCGACCCCACAGGTGTGGGAAAAGCGGTAGAAAAAGAAGAAGAAGAAGAATTAGTGATCCAGTTTCCCTAAATTGAACTGTTCTTGCTTTCATGTTGGACAAGTTGCAACCGTAAGGTATTGAAGACCTTGATCAGGTGGTACGGTGAGACGTAAACATGCAGTTTAATAACTTGCTTGTACACTTTATGGGTAAGGACGAAATACATTTTCTGCAAGGATCTTGTACCCGGTCATTGCGTCGTGTACTACAAGGAACTTCTTACTGGGCCAGGAGAAAGTAGAGCAGGACAGTTGGGCGATGATTAATGAAACGACACTTGCACCTGGGGTCACTCTGCCAAGTGTTAAAGCTACTTTCGCTCTCGAGAGAGATCAGCATAAGAAGAGGACATGTGGCTCACCTCAGCTATCACATGCAGATCAGAGAGCTAATGGAATCGCTGAGGGCACAACGTGTCACCTTGATGTAACACTGTATTGCTCAAGCCACCCACATCCAATTTTATTGATGACTATCTCCGCTCCACTGTAACAATGGATTTCATAAAAGACAGGTGACCTACTAGTGTGTCTCAGACAATAAGAACGTTAGACTTCAAAATGAACTCTACTGTAGACACAGGGGTCTCTTGGCGTGATTTCTTCGATAGCGCTTCTATAACGATAGTTAAAAGTATGTTTCGGTTAACAAACTCTCTTTAGCTAAAATGTCTGTTATTAGTAATTTTTGAAAGACCATTATGCAATTTGGTCAGAATTTAGCACTTGTGAAAAAGGAATATCAAATTTTTAACATGATAGAGAATTTTTGCCTCCAGTGGGCAACCCTGATTTTCCCTGTTGTTAACTTTTGTGAAAAAATAATACTGTAAACTATTCTGGAAATTTTTCTCACTTTAGAAGAAGTTTGTTATCATTTTTTCACACGTTTCATATCTTTTAGACATTATATATTTTTAAAGCAATTCAGTACGGAGGGTTCTGATTGCCGGTCACAATATTATCAGTGAAAAAAATCACTCACTATTATCCCTCTATTTGCTTTCTTATCCAGGCATCGAATAAACCTGTGTCACAAGTAGCTTATTAAGTACATTAGCCTGTTAGTACAACTGTTATCAAGTCAGGTAGCTTGGAGTGTTTCATGGTCAGCTTGAAGGTACCTTTCTTTGCTTGAATCCGCTGCCTTCTATATAACAGTTCCTCACCTAGATTCAAAAAATGTAGCTAGTCCTCACTCCAGGATTAAAAATTAAAGCGGGGTCCTCTGGTTGGGAAAGACACGCTAACCCTCTACAGTACAACGTGACTGAACGAAATTATTTATCAACTCTGCAATATCGATTGATTGAACTCCTTTACTACAAAAATAAAACCGTGGCGCAACAGCCTATTAAATCCAAGGCCTGCCAAGAAAAGTGTTGTCCAGCCAGATGGTTCACAGGTACTGCAGTCCACTATCGGGTCCATTACTTCTTGCAACAGACAGCTCCTCACTTATTCTTACTAGGCTTAGGGAATCTCAGTTCAACATTCAGTCAGAAATTAAAATCCCCAGAGTGGCATGAATCGAACTCGGCGCGTCTCAGTAAGAGGAAGGCACGTCAGAGCACTTGTTATTTATTAGCAGGTACTAAAGTGTTGGAAAAAACAACTTTCTTGGATGGGACATAGGCTTCGAGACAGTGACGGGCATTTTGGAAAGTAAAACACCAGAAAAACGCTCTCGTGGAAGACCAAGGAAGACATTCATAATGACCTTTCTTGCAGGAGCTATGCAGACTCAAAACGTACTGCACAGGATCGATCCAGATGGAGAAGACTCATCCGAGGGGCAAACCAGTCATTAGACTAAGTTTAAGAATACTAATGTGTTTTGCAAATATATACAGTCCAATCCAATCCAATCCAATCAAATCCAATCAAATCAAATCAAATCAAATCAAATCAAATCAAATCAAATCAAATCAAATCAAATCAAATCAAATCAAATCAAATCAAATCAAATCAAATCAAATCAAATCAAATCAAATCAAATCAAATCAAATCAAATCAAATCAAATCAAATCAAATCAAATCAAATCAAATCAAATCAAATCAAATCAAATCAAATCATATCAAATCAAATCAAATCAAATCATATCATATCATATCATATCATATCATATCATATCATATCATATCATATCATATCATATCATATCATATCATATCATATCATATCATATCATATCATATCATATCATATCATATCAAATCAAATCACATTGTTCTCAACTAAATTTTAAATTAAAAAGAAAAGAAGACATTTTCCCTAAAAACAATATTATACAATTTACGTTAACAATTTTTCTATTAAACACACAGCTCATATTCATAAATTTACATTATTCACAAAATTCTACTTATAATATCTTCTGTAACTTACACACATAATCAACTCATATACAGTATGTGGAATCACTTCAAAATACTATACAATTGCTATAAGATTTAAACGTCCATTGCTTTTTTTTAAACCCATTTCGGTACCTAACGTGCATAACGACCTGCTGCGTTTTAACCAGAGCCCCTTTTCCCGCAATTGATTAATCCAGTGTCGTCAGTGCCGAAATCCTGAAAAGGAAATCCAGCCGTTTAGTAGATCCCACTAATTCCTTTATAACCAACTCTGTCCATGGACTCATGGTTGGTGCTCGAGGCACAATCCCTACATTTCTCGTACAGCTGTGATCTGAAGCGGACACGACTTTACGACGTCACTATCGTCGCAATACGATGTTCAAAATATCACACTCCGAAATAATATATATATCATTTGGCGAACTGTACATCGTAGTATATTATTTGTTAATTTATCTCTGAACATTGTGTTCTTTGCTATCTTTCCTATCTGACTAATTCTAACACATTCACCGTGCATTTGAGAATGTTGCAATCGATCTGTACTTTGCCCTTGTGGCAGCCTCCTCATACCGGAAGTTGTGAAAATAACCCAGGAAACTTCACACGATATAGAATAAACGTATCATGGGAACATAAATCACTAACATTGCTGTTTCATTTAGGAACACGACCATGTTCACCCCCCCCACATGCAATTATCATGGTGAAATCTCTTTAAATAACCTACCGTGTTGTGTCTTCATAAGTATATACCTTTCAGATGGACTGCAAAGGGCGTAAGTAATGCCCGAGGACTATTAGGGAGACATAGACATAGTTTGAAGTAACTAATGATCTTAAGGATTCAAAAGAAGCAAAAATGGATAGTCTATGTCGGAGGCAGAGCCGCAAGTTTTATAATGTAGAATACGTCTTTCTGAAAAACGCGAAATAAATGGAATTAGATGTAAGATTAATGAATATGAAAGGCGCTAGAATTGATAGTCTGTACGTCGTCCGCACGGACGAATCCGTAACGTCACCGATTATTGAAATTAATTTCAAAAAATTATTTTCACACTTCACTATTTTAACCGTATGTTAACCATTGAGATATCGTTTATAGTTGCAAAGGTATGAACCCGAACTTACTATACATTTCGGTTTGACGCTAAAAATTCTACGCGGAGCACGGTACTCAAACAAAACGAAATAAATATTCTCATCAACAGAAAAACTGCCAAGCAGCGGAGCTCAATACATAACTGCATCTTAGTAAAAGTAGCCGAATGAAAGTCGCACCTAAAAATAAAAACCACTAATCAGTAATCAATATGGTTGTAAGCCACATGGATTTTGTATACTTGAAATCAATAATTTCTTCATATCTTCCTTAAAAACACAACTATCACCATACGAGGCGTGAAGGCTCATAGAGTGGAATTTAAAGACTTTTACTTTCTCTAACCTTGGCGCTAAGTTACGTTGATGAACCAGGCACATGTGACGCTAGGGATAACCTAGTACCCATGTGTGCAGCAGGCTTACGATTTGACGTCAAGACTTTCTTTCTCGGATTTGAATATAGCTAGTTTCTTCTAAAATCTGAGTGAAGAAAATGGAAGTAAAACACATTTTCTACACGATCACGGGTTTTCACTCTCACGTAAGTGTATGAAAATCCTCGCAAGATGACTCGTTTGTGTACTTCAAAGCTAAAAGACAAAGACAAAGTCACCTCCGTACCGGCCACGAAGGCCCTTGGAGGAGTGGAAGCAAAAGGCTTCCACCATTGTTAACCGCGGCACGTGATGGGGTAGAGTAGTTAGCTCCACGCCCGGCCGCCTTTGCCCCCAGGAATTAACCTGGTCTCATTTTTTGTATAAGCTGAGTAAACCTCAGGGCCATATGCACCTCCGGTAGTGGAAATCTCGTTTCTTAAATTTTACAACTTCCTGACGGGGATTCGAACCCACGTTCTTCCGGGCGAACCGTGCACGCCTTTATCGCCTCGGCCAGGCAGCCCCTACTTCAAAGCTACCTTTCGCAAGTTTTCCTTACATACCATTTTGTGTGCGGGAAAAAAGAAAATTGACGGCGAAGTCCCATACGGGCAGTTTGTGTGTTTTTTTCTAATCACAACGACACGTAGTTATCTATATATTGAAGCCGGGCACAAAGGTCATGGGTTCAATATATAACTTGTCCTGACTGACTGACTGACTGACTGACTGACTGATTTATCATCGCCGAGCGAAAACTAATGGACATAAAGAAATGAAATTTTGGAGATACATTCATATTAACATGTAGGTGCTCGCTAAGGGAGGATTTTCGGATATTCCGTCGCTAAGGGGATGAAAAGGGGGTGAATTTTTAAAATGAGGATATCTATATCTCAAAAACTTAAAAGTTTACACACATAAAAATTGGTGTTGGAATCTCCTTTAAAAATAAAGAAACACGTATTGTTTTGTTTTAAGAAAATCCCATTAAGAAGGGTGCAAAAAGGGGGAAAAGAGGTTGATCACCTTTTATGAGGAGACTTATATCTAAAAAAAACTGAAGATGTTACATAAATGAAAATTGAAATTTGGAATCTCCTTTTAAAATAAAGGAACACGAGTTTTTTGTTTTTGGAAAATCCGATGAATAGGGGGTTAAAAGGGGTGACAAACAGGGTGAATTTTTAAAAGACGATAATTGGAAATTATCTCAAACACGTAGGATATTACAGATTTGAACACTGGTATTTGGAATTTTCTGTAAAAGTAAAGGAACATAAATATTTTTTACGGAAAATCCAATTAAGGGGAACTGAAAAACGGGGTGAATTTGAAAATTATCATATCTACAGTGTATCTCAAAAACGTAACATGTTACAGACGTGAAAATTGGTATTTGGAATCTCCATTAAAAGTAAGGAAACACGTATCCTTTTTGTTTTCGGAAAAAAACTTAACGGGGGGGGGGAGCGGGTGAAAGAATTAAAAAATTAGATGAATTGTTGTATGATCATGTATGTATATATACCAAAAAGTCTAAAGATATTACAAACGTTGAAACTGGTAATTGGAATCTCCTTTAAAAATAAATAAACACGCATTTGGGGGGGGGGGGGGAATTAACTTGGTAGGGGGGATGAAAACGGAGATGAATTCCTTTTACAAGGATATATATATATCTCAAAACTGAAGATGGTACAGTCGTGATAACTGGTATTTGGAAGCACTTTTAAAGAAACGGGAACTGTTTGTTTTTGGAAAATTCACTTAAGTGGGGAGTGTGAAACGAAGTAAAAAAAATTGAATTATTTTTCTGGAGAAACTTATATCTCAAAACTGAAGGTTACAGACGTGGAAATTAGTATTTGGAATCTCCTTTAAAAATAAAGAAATGCACAATTTTTGGGTGGGGGGAAACCAACTTAAACAAGTAATCTTTTGTCTTTGGAAAATCCACTTAAAGGGGTGAATTAATTGAAAAATTCGATGAATACTTTGTATCAGGATACTTATATCTCAAAACTAAAGATGTTACAGACTTGAAAATTAATGTTTGGAATCTCCTATAAAAATAAAGAAACGCGCATTTGGGGGGGGGGGGGCGTGGAAGGGGAGAAATAACTTGGGGGCGGTGGTTGTGAAAAAGAACTTTAATTCCTTTTTATGAGGATATGCGTATCTCAAAACTGAAGGTGTTGTAGTCGCGATGATTGGCATTTGGAAGCTCCTTTATAAGTAATGAAACTTAGATCTCAAAAACTTAAGGTTACACAACTGAAAATTTGTATTTGGAATCTCCTTTAAAAATGAAGAAACACGTATTCTTTTGGAGGGGAGAATCAACTTAACGGGATGGGGTGAAAAAAGAGTTGAATTCTTTTTATGAGGAAACTTATATCTCAAAAGCTAAAGATGTTAAAGACGTGAAAATTGGTATTTGGAATCTCCTTTAAAAATAAAGAAACAAGCATTTTGGGGAGGGGGAATCAACAAAGCGGGTAGGAAATGGGGGGTGGGGTGCAAAAGGAGTTGAATTACTTTTATGGGTATTCTTTAACTCAAAAATCGAAGATATTACAGACGTGAAAATTATTATTTGGTATCTCCTTTAAAAATGAAGAAACGCGCATTTGTTTCTTCGTAAAATCGATGTAAGGGGTGCGGGGTTGAAAGTAAGTAAATAAGGAGTTGAAATATGTTTATGAGGATACTTTACCTTAAAAACTTAAGCTGTTACAGACGTGAAAGTTGGTATTTTGAATTTCCTTTCAAAATAAACATTTATTTTTATGTTTTCGGAAAGTCCACTTAAGGCGTGAGATAGGTGGAAAGAAGTGAGGAAGAGGAAGTTGAATTATTCTCATGAGTATACATTTATCTAAAAAACCGAAGGTGTAACAGACATACAGGCATGAAATCTGGTATATGGAATTTCCTTTAAAAATAATGAAACATGTATTTTCTTGTTTTCAGAAAATCCAGTTAAAGGGTTGAAAAGAACTGGAAAAGCGGCTGAATTTTTAAAATGAGTACCGGTGTATCTATATTATATGTCAAAAACATAACATGTTAGAGACAAGAAACTTGGTATTTGGAAAGTCCTTTAAAAATACAAGAAACTGTACCTTTTTGTTTTCGTAGAAGGCACTTAACAGAGAGTGAAAAGAAGTGAAAAATAGTTGAATAATTTTTTATGAGGATACTTATATTTTAAAAACAGAAGATGTTACAGACGTGAAAATTAGTATTTGAAATCTGCTTTAAAAATAAAGAAACATATATTTTTGTTTTCGGAAAATACTCTTAGATGGGGGTGAGGGTGGGGGAAGAACTGATCAAGGGTTTGAATTCTTTATATGGGGATATTTATGTACATCTCAAAATTTAAAGATGTTACAGATGAGGGAATAGGTGTTTGGAATCTCCTTTAAAAAATAAAGAAACATGTATTTACTTTTTCGACTTGAGAGAAGACTGTCCTCTTAGCCCCAAAAGGTAATACCACAAACAGGGTTTAAAAAGAATTTCTGGGGTAAATGAAAATCAATTTTTGGGAGAGTTTTTATACTTCAGGAATTTTCAGATAATGTCTTAGTACAATGCTGAGGAACGATTACTTTGATCAAGTTACGAAATCCTCGAGAGCGAAGCCGCGGGTAATTGCTAGTTTTCAGCAGCAGAAATCTCAGACTGCAGAATATTCCTTGGTCATTAGCATAATTGTTCATCCACACACTACACGTTTCAAACAGTTACTAACGTTCTGCCTTAGCATGGAGTGGACGTCGTTGCAATTTACCTAACCACTTCTCCCTCAATCTACTAGCTCCCATTCAAAACACTGAAATGGAATTAAATCATTGGCTAATCATTTCAAGGATGGTTATTGTTGGATTTCAAATCAAACCCACAGGTTTTCTAATTTCCTAGTGTGACTTGCGTTTAAACAAAGTAAGCTATCGCAGTCAGGTCTTGCGAATGATCCAAAACTGTGATATCAGACGATTTTGGAGATATGCGTATTTTTCATGTCTACCATATTCAAATACCACAAAGTTAGTGAAAGTTCTTATTTTCAATCCAGGGCGTTTTTGGAACTGACAAAATAAATCCTCCATCGTTCGAGGAAATATAATCTTTGATTTCATCGAATACATCTTGAAGGTGACATCTTGAATTTATTGAATCACAATATAACATACAATTGCCAGCCTACACAAAAATAACAGCACCAACACAACAATATAAATGTCATTGCTGAACACATGTCATAAACTAAGAGTGTAGGAAATGTGCCATTGCATTATTTGCTGCATTGCAGTTAACATCATGGAATCTATAATAATAAAACGGAGTTTTTGTCTGTCTGTGCTTGCAAGATATCCAACCAAATCTACGGCACGCAGAGATCTGATCATTCTAACATAGGTAGATGGAAGGGGGTTCAAATGCACCTCGAAAACGGATTTTTAATTTTCGTGTTCGTTGGTGAGTTATGAACGAAAAACCGGCTGAAAGTCAATAATAATAATAATAATAATAATAATAATAATAATAATAATAATAATAATCATGTATGTGTATGTTGGGTATTCAGCCCGAAGGCTGGTTTGATCCTCTGAAGCTCCGCCAACAGCTGTCATAAATAGTCTAGGCGTCACTGAAGAGGCGTACTAGGGAAATGAGAAGTGTGGTAGTTTCCCGTTGCTTTCCTCACCGAGCCAGCCGTTGCTATTACATATCAGTCTGCCAAGCCCACTGAAATGCATGCACCAACCGACCCTATGAGCGATGTTTTCACACCATTCATAACAGGGACTGGCTGCATAAGCAAAGGTATTACTAGCATCACTCATACCTCAGTCACTTTCATTTTGTCAAAGCCAAGGATGAGACTGAGACAGGTCAATGAAAGTAACAAATTTGATATAGCCCCTACCAGAAGACATAGTGCACTGTAAACACTACTTCTCGCCAGCAAAGGCATAACACTCATAATAAAGGAAATGTTTTTCTTCCTGGGTATTCCCGATGCTCAGCTAAATCTATGGCACACAGATATATGAAATTTGTAACGGAGATAGATGGAACGGGGTCCAAATGAACCTCGAAGCGGAATTTTTAATGTTTGCGTAAGTCGGTGAGTTATGAAGGGAAAACAAACTTAAAACGTGTACTGAGATATGGCAATCCATATGTTTTACCAACATTAAATTCATAGATTCATTAAGGACTTTGCTATACCAGCAATAAATCATGAACCGTATTTACCATCAACTAACTCAAAGTTATATTTTATTTAGAGGAAACATATAGGCCTAGTACGTACATCAGTCAAGATGCCATTTTAAATCCATGGCATACGAATCCAGTTCCGTTCAGTCCGCGATATCCGGAAGTGTTTGTCTGTGTGTATGTGTGCGATACCTAGCCAAATCTACGGGACGCAGAGATCTGGAATGTTGAACACATGCAGGCACAGCATTTCACCGATCACGCATGTATGTGTCAAAGAGCAATTTGCGCTCCAATAATGAAGCTGTCAACGTCATCAACAAGCAACTTTTACGGGAATTACCCGATGTTGTACAAATTTGCAAGTCCATGGACATGATATATATATATATAGTAATATACAAGAGGCTGTCAACTGTACGACAGAGCTCTTGAACTACTGGGAGTCACCTCGAGTACCCACGAACATTTTGGACTGGACGATTATGGTACCGATTATTCTTCTCAGGAATATAATCCTTCCCACTGTAACGGAACATGACTCACAGTCAAGAAACTGATACGGAATATTATTATTATACTAACAAATGTACCCGTGCTTCGCTACGGTATTCTACAATGTATACGGATATCGAAGTAAATTGCTGTATACATGAAGTGAACAAAAATAGTTTAATTGCATGTGTCTTGGCGTTATCCGAGAAAAAGCATAGAGAGGTCCACAGACGTTGTTTCCAATGTGAAGTGCGAGTTGCAGAGTTGTGATGATAACGACAGGTCCACTTGTCTGCCGCAATTCATTATGCGTAACGTCAGTCACATTTTGATGGGTAAATTTGTTTATAATCGGGGGCTCCTATACCTGATGATAAGGAGAATCAGGTAAAGGAGTTTTTAATAAATGCACGCTCCCTTGCCTTCTGCTAGTCAAATCAAGAAGGGAATTATGCATTACAATGGTACACAGGCGTTGGAGAACTACCTCATTCCTATTGCTAGTTAAAGTCGACGTGGGGAGTGCTGATTGCAACATCAGACGCCCTCCTGCTGACAGTCACTATTGATTTGTAAAGTATTAATTACAATGTAAGACACACCCCTTTCTAGATCGCTAAAATACGACTTAAATTAATAAATGTAGATCGACATATGGAAGTATATGCATGTCCACCTTCATTTACAGAATAAATGCTGCTAAACGGTGCATTCATATTGAAAAACGGACTGTATAAAGCGACGACTCTGGCCTCATTTAGCTATCTAAATGGCTGGCCCTATGATATTTCCTCGTATCTCATCTATTTAAAGGCAATATTATTTTAGAAACGTTGAATAGGGTGAAATTTGTGTAAGGTTTTCATACAGTGAATTACTTTTCAGATACTTATGCGACAGCTTCAAACATAGAATCTGTCTGGTGGGACAATATTCGTGTAGAATTTGATGATCCCATCTTTCCTGTAAGTGAATCAAACCATCAATTATACGTGTATAAAGTGCAAAATTTAGGTAAATCCAGAAATAGGAGCCAAATTTAACATAAGGGATAGAGATACGAAAAAAAGTCATAGGACCAAAGTTGTATATCACTCCAAATTGAACGGAGATTGTGCCATCCGTTTTGTGATACGACTTGCCGTTTAGCCACCAAATACCTAGAAAGGAAAGTCTGCACCGTCATTAAAATTGCCTCCATATTTCGATATGTTTTGGGGGTAAAAAAGTAATTTTTAAACATCTCGTAAATTTCCCATCGGTTACAGGCAAAAAGCTATAATTTTGCCAAATTTCTATTTTTTTAACTCGTCTGGGAGATTGTGCTGCCATCTTGATATGGGGGAGGGGTTTAATAATTAGGACTTTCAGGAAAATTTTAAGCCCATAAAACCTATAGGTTATCGTTCAGGATAAATATCACCAACTGTGTTCTTATGCAGATTTGAAACTCCCAACGTGTCCCTCTCAGAGAATTTTGAGGATTTTAGATTTTTCTAGGGATCCTGAAGTCATCAGGTTGTCTGGTACCAAGTTTTAAGTTTCTAGGATTCCTAGAATGGTCTCATTAATTCACGTATTTTTTTTTCATTTTTATGCCTTAATTTATATATGTATAGTACAGTATATTTAGATCGCTCCAAACTGAATTCTATTTATTAATATCGATTATATATTTCACCCGCTTCCGAAGTGGTTCTAGGGGCGTCTTACTCCCACAGTATGTTTTCCAGGTAGTAAGTCATACTCGAAAGTCATACTGGAACATACACACGTCTATTACCTTGGGCATTCTTGACAATTTATTTTTTCACCCTTTCTCACCCTCTATGCCAAAGGGGGGCATTTTTGACAATTTATTTTTTCACCCTTTCTCAACCACTATACCAAAGGAGGCTGAAGCTGGACTTTAAAAATCCGGAATGTTACTATTCATCTCAGCGACCCGGAAAACTATGGATTAGCAGTATATTCGATTATTATTATATCTCACTCCCCCTCCCCTAAATGAGGTTAAACTTTGAGTTTTAAAAAATCGGGAGTGCTACTATTCATCTCAGCGACCCCAAAAATTATGGCTTCGACACTATTTTCGATTATTTTTAAATCTGAATTCCCCTCACCCCCCACCAGAAAGGGAGATGAACTTGGATTTGTAAAATATCCAGGGTCTCACCATTCATCTCAGCGACCCCGACAGCTATGGATTCAACATTATTTTCGTTTATTTTTATATATCACTCTCCAGTTGCCACCCACCACGAAGGGGGCTGAATTTTAAAAAAAATCCGGAGTGCCATTATTCATCTCAGCGACCCCGAAAAGTATGGATTTGACACTACTTTCGACGATTTTTATATCTAAGCCCCCTCGCACCCCCCCACCCCCCCGCCCCTAAGGTTTCCTGGGGTGTCCTATCCCCCCGTGGTTTGTCATCCCTACCTTCCCACTATACTTCACCATTTAAGGTCTAATTTCATCTATTCCTGCTGTTTTACGATAATGGAGTTTATTTGCCATCCTTTCCACTTCCTCGCACGTAATTTCACCAACATCATTTTCCTCCTCCCCATGAGCTTGGCTGTTCCCAACACCACCAGCAAGATTTCCTCTTAAGTTGAGAAGATGTTCAATATATTCCCTCCTCCTCTCCAGTAATTCCATGGGATTTATTATGAGTTCACCTGAAGTACTCAAAACACTCTTCATTTCCTTTTACACTCCCTTGCTAAGATTATTTATTACTGTCCAGGAAGGATTCCCTGCTGCTTGACCTAGCCTTTCAAGGTTATTACTAAGATCTTCCCATTTTAATTTTTTTTTGATTAAACAACTATTTGTTTCGTCTGTTTCTTTCATCTACGTACAATTTCCTGTCTGCATCAGCCCTTGTTTGAATCATTTTCTGCTAAGCCTTCTTTTTACGTTTAAAAGCTGCTCTCACTTCGCCCCACAAAGACGTTCGCTTTTTCCCATCTCTACACACACAGTTATTCCTAGTCATTCCCTTGCTGTTTCCACTACGGCATCCCTGTATGCCACCCATTATCTTTCTATATCCTGAACCTGCTTACTGTCTACTGTTCGGAACTTCTCACTAAACATAAATTTCCTCGTCCTGGAGATATTCTAGCCTTATTCGTTTGCAGATAAATTTCACTTTCTCTATCCTAAGTCTGGAGATACTTATATCACTACGGATAAGATAGTGGTCTGTATCATCAAGAAATCCCCGAAAACCCCCCGTACATTCCTTACAGATTTCCTGAATTCTAAGTCGATCAGGTACTCCTGCCCTCCCCTGTGTGGCGGTGAATTGCCTTATGCTTGAAGAATGTATTCGTAACTGATCAACTCATACTAGCACAGCAGTCAAGCAAACGCTTCCCATTCGTTTTAGCTTTCATAACCTCCCTGCATTTACTAATCACCCTTTGGTATCATTCAGTCCTATTTCCATCTCTCGCATTGAAATCGCCCATTAATACTATCCTTGATGTTCACCCTGACTACGATGTCACTCATTGCTTCATGAAACTTGTCAACTTCATCCTCATCTGCACCATTACATGGTCAGTACACCGAGACAATTATCGTACTAATTCCTCCCACTGTCAAATCCACCGCCGTCCTTGGCTCATTTACGTACCTAACAGCAACTATGTTGCATGCAATAGTAGTCCTGATGAACAGTTCTACCCCATACCCTGCCCTTCCCTTTTGAACACCCGTCAAGTACACTCTATAATCTCTTATATCTTCCTCGTTATCTCATCTTACCCGAATATTACTTACTCCGAGCACATCCATATGCCTCCTCTTTGCTGACTCAGCCAGTTCTACATTATTTATCCCATAAGCCCCATTAATATTGATAGCTCTCCATCGAATTCCATTTCGTTCGCCAGGTTGTTCCCAAGGAGTCCCTCCCCTATCAGATGGGAGTGGGACTCCATTACTCCCATACGTCCGAGGCTTGCCTAAAATGTGCTGAGCTCGGTAAATTCGTGAAGGAGGACGCTACCCTACTTACACATATTCCAAGTCGGGTTACGGACCACCGGTGGATTGTATAATACTAGCCGCCTGAGCACAAGGAGGGCCAGGACTCAGAATATGTCCGAGTTTCCCATTCCCATTCCATAGCAACTGGAATCCCGACTCTCAGGACAACTTACTAAGCCACTCAGCCGTTGCCAATGGCTCACGAACTAGGACGTGACTACAGTAACGTACGCCATGAACCATCTTGACATGAAAGAATATATTTTATCCTTTCACCAAATTTAGGTTTCCTGTACCTTACCTACCCAACAAGATGTGTTTCCAATGACTTAATGTTATTTATCTTATTGACAGTGAGACATAGAAGTGGATACTCAAAAGAAGATTACGGAAATGTATTAGTTGTAATTTTATGCCTAGGGTAAATTCAAGTATACCTCTGAAAGCCAAATATGACACAATAGTGCCAGAGCCCTGAGTGTCCTTGGCTACCAATTTACTGCTGCTCTGCCCGAAAGCCTGCAGATTACGCGGTGACGCGTGGTCAGTACAACGAATCCCCTCGGCCGTTATTCTTGGCTTTCTACACCGAGGCCTCTGTCTCATCATCAGATAGCTCCTTAATCGTCTTAGTGCCACGCCAATTTCCCATCGGTATGCTAAGAATGCCTCCCACTTTACGCCCGAGTAATAGGGCACTAGCGAGAAAAGCGTGGTTGCGATCCTGGCAATGTTAGCGTGTGAGTCGGGAGGAGAGCGTTTGTGCTCCTTGGTACTGAAAGGGTTCAGTGTTCTCACATAGGTTAGGAGGACCCCGAACCAGCCCTCAGATCGAGGTAAATATTCCTGACCGGACTGCAAATCGAACCAAGGGCTTCCGAGTAACCGACAGGCTCACTGCCCCTAGACTGAGGGACCAGTCATGTACTAAACAATGTCATATCCAAACCTGGACGTTACGACCTACTCTCTTTTAGCCAACAGCGCGTGTGCTACCTATTGAATTACTTCATTTTGACGCATGGCCTCCGGAGAAGTTGGTGCAGGTGTTCCGAGATGACGGCTATAATTGACCTGCGCGTCTCCGAAGAAGGAGTTAACTGTGATGAATTCTAATGTTGGAAACGGCACACACCCAGCTTCCGAGCCATCGGAATGAACCAATTAAGGTCAAAATCCCCGACGCAGCTGGGAAAGCCAGCACGCTTATTATTCAACCGTGGAGCCAATGGTGACCACGTCCTAGATTGCTTAACTTCGATGATCTCAGGATATCCGGTATTTCAAGATGAGCCCGCCATTGGCCGATATCATTCTTACCTTTGATGAATATATGTTAGTGACAGAGAGGCAGTAAAAGCAAAGCCATCTGCATACAGCCTTCAAAAATCTCTGGGAGGAGTAATGGTTTCCTGAATCTGTACCCTCGGCACTAAGAAGGACAGATTTGTTAGCTCCATTCCCGGCCACCGAGCTCGATAGCTGCAGTCGCTTAAGTGCGGCCAGTATCCAGTATTCGGGAGATAGTAGGTTCGAACCCCACTGTCGGCAGCCCTGAAAATGGTTTTCCGTGGTTTCCCATTTTCACACCAGGCAAATGCTGGGGCTGTACCTTAATTAAGGCCACGGCCGCTTCCTTCCCACTCCTAGCCCTTCCCTGTCCCATCGTCGCCGTAAGACCTATCTGTGTCGGTGGACGTAAAGCAAGTAGCAAAAAAAAAAAAAAAAAAAAGCATTCCCGGCCATTTGTGCGGGTGGAGTGGACCTCAAGGACATGTGCCTCTCGTACTATTGACATGTCATTACCAAACATTTCGACTTCCTGACGAAGAAGTGAACCAACATCCCTCCGAGTGAAACGCACCAGCCACGGCTGGGAAGAATTTGTGATGAGAGAATGAGTAATAATAATTTTAACAGAACAGTGTGCATGAAGCCGCCTCTGTGGTGTAGTGGTTAGCGTGATTAGCTGCCACCCCCGGAGGTCCGGGTTCGATTCCCGGCTCTGCCACGAAATTTGAAAAGTGGGACGAGGGCTGGAACGGGGTCCACTCAGCCTCGGGAGGTCAACTGAGTAGAGGCGGGTTCGATTCCCACCTCAGCCATCCTCGAAGTGGTTTTCCGTGGTTTCCCACTTCACCTCCAGGCAAATGCCGGGATGGTACCTATCTTAAGGCCACGGCCGCTTCCTTCCCTCATCCGTGCCTATCCCTTCCAATCTTCCCATCCCCCTACTAGGCCCCTGTTCACTATAGCAGGTGAGGCCGCCTGGGCGAGGTACTGGTCATACTCCCCAGTTGTATCCCCCGACCAAGAGTCTGAAGCTCCAGGACACTGCCCTTGAGGCGGTAGAGGTGGGATCCTTCGCTCAGTCCGAGGGAAAAGCCGAACCTGGAGGGTAAACAGATGATGATGATGATGATGATGACAGTGTGCATGAAACGTGAAGTGGTCATTTTCTGAAAGCAGTTATGATTTTCTTCTTCAGATCTGCATCAGAAATCCATCCAGGAAAAGGACTACATATTAATATTAATATTATTAATACCAATATTACCTTTGTCTACTTTCCAAAACAGTTTTTTTTTTTTTTTTGCTATTTGCTTTACGTCGCACCGACACATATGTCTTATGGCGACGATGGGATAGGAAATGCCTAAGAAGTGGAAGGAAGCGGCCGTGGCCTTAATTAAGGTACAGCCCCGGCATTTGCCTGGTGTGAAAATGGGAAACCACGGAAAACCATCTTCAGGGCTGCCGACAGTGGGGCTCGAACCCACTATCTCCCGATTACTGGATACTGGCTCCAAAACAGTTTCCCATGTCTGAGTGACGTAAGAGTAATGTCAGTAACTGGTTTATAAAAGGAAAAATGAGATATTGTGTGTGTTTTGAGCCACCAGCTCAAAGGCAGCTTAGATTCCATGTATGGAGCTCTCTCAAGCTGAACACAGTGCAAACAGACCAATGGAGAACGCATAATAAAACTGAACGATAAAAGTATGGCACTTCTCTCCACTCATATTACCGTAATAATAATAATACTAAATATGACATTATGACCTACCTGGGTATCCTTGTCCTGAGAAGCCGTTTACAGTTCCCCGTTCTATGTTACCATCACAAAATAATCAATGGTTACACCAAATGTAATACTCTTCCGGCGTACTTCCCTATACACGTACCTCCCCGCCCCACACGCATCCGGTGCTCTCATCATGTGTCCCGTCCGCCATCTCCCTACTCTCGGTAACTCACTACCCGATATCGACATATTCACACCTTTCACATCCTTCAAACAAAAAATTAAAAGATTGCTTTGAAGTCCTCTCCAGGTGTCCATTTTCTTCCGTCCCTCCAACCCTCGACATTTCTTCTTCCTAATTTCTGTAACCGACACTTGCCAGTTATCGTTGTCATTGTTGTTACATTGTTACTGATAAAATTGTCAATTTATTGTTGTTACATAATATTGTAGAGGCTGCCTGGCCAAGGCGGTAAAGGCATGCTCTGTTCGCCCGGAAGGACGTGGGTTCGAATCCCCGTTAGGAAGTCGTAAAATTTAAAAAACGAGATTTCCACTTCCGCAGGTGCATATGGCCCTGAGGTTCACTCAGCCTACACCAAAAATGAGTACCAGTTTCATTCCTGGGAGCAAAGGCGGCCGGGCGTAGAGCTAACCACTCTACCCCATCACGTGCCGAGGTTAACAATGGTGGAAGCCTTTACCTTCCACTCCTCCAAGGGCCTTCATGACCTGTGCGGTGGTGACATATATTATTGTTTATACCTTTATTATCTTTCATATGGCCATAGGATTAATTTAATTAAAATAATAATAATAATAATAATAATAATAATAATAATCATAATCATAATCATAATCATAATCATAATCATAATTTGAATAAGTATGAAAGATAATAAACATTTTAGTTTGACGCTATTGAGGCTGCTCGTGCGCCAATTTCAACTCTCTGTTTTAATCTATTATATAGCAGAATAAACTGGGCATATATTGAGCGATTTAAGACCGAATTATATATGGACTGTTAAATAGACAGTTTTCCCGGGTTTGAGCAGACGATCATCGAATCCGGATGCCAACACTCATCCGTCATAATTCAAGTCTAAACTCGCATCTTGTGCACTCCGCATTTTACTATTTAAATGCGGTCGGAAATGAGAAGAAGTGTTAGGGTAAAAGATCAAGGCTGTGAGAAATGAGCAACTCAGCATGAAGGTATTAACTAACGCATCCGTAACATTTCTCGGCTTAGATCTTCACCATGCTGTGACTGCTTCGCTGGGAACTCTGAAGTACATAATTCTAAGATCCTACATGGGTGAAAAGAACGATCTGATCGGAAGATATCACAGACAAACTTTTAAAATCGTCTTTTTATCTATACTTTTTTTTATGCCGGATAGAACAAATAGCCTAATGGTCTATGTCGGGTCAGTTTAACTTTCGTCTGTCTATTTGTCTCTCTATATCTGTCTGTCTGTCTATATGACTTGTCTGTCCGGTTGTTACTTCATCGTGGGAAAATCGGTAGATGGATTTTCACGAAACATGGCATTCAACTGTAGAATAAGGGTGGTAGTATCTTGGCTACAAGTCGTTCAAAAATATTTACCAGTACGGGGCTTCATTGGAGGTCAGTAGGGCATTTTCACGGGTTGGGCGACCACCACCACAGGCAGCGCCTGGGAAGCGACCTCCATCGCGGTGATGCGTGGCTAAGAATGGAAACTTAGCCTAACAGACTCAAAGTTCGGCCAGCCGGGTTAACACCATAAGAGTGCAAGCTTAACTTTACAGCCTCAGTATTTATTTGCCACGTATATGTACGGAAATATGGAAGGTGTAGAGGAAAAGAGTGAAATCCCATATAGATATAAAATGTTATCTATACCTACCTTAAGTTTAGGCCTTATTTACAATATTTACATAGTTTACAAAATAATTAAATAGGTTTGGATTCGATCCCAGCCTTAAACAAACCACCATACTAGACAAGGTGGCTGCTATATATTATTCTTATGGGACCATCTCTGGAGAGCTACCTCAGGGGCTTAGAGCTTGTAACTTAGGACTTGTTTGTTTCGTCGGCCTAATTTTTGGCAGCTGACAGAAGGGATAGTAGGCAATATAGCTGCTATACACTAATCTTATGGGATTAATGCTGAAGAGCTTGTAACTTAAGACCTATTATTTTCATCAGAATAACTTCCGAGAACTGGCGCAAAAGTAAGGCAGCTGCTATACACATTACTGTTATGGGTCTAACGCTGGAGAGCTACCTGAGGAGCTCACAATATGTAACTTAGGAACAATTGATCTTATCGGACTAAGTTTTGGGATCTGATGCATGAGCTACAACGCAAGATGGCCACTATGTACATTAATCTTAGGCGCTAAATTTAGGGAGCTACCTTAAGGGCTCACTAATTGTAACTTCGCTTAAGATTCGTTAGCTAACTCTAAACTTACAGGCTCTTCTTAGCTAGCCTCACTGACTAGAGTTCGATTCCTTGGTTATCATTTACCTCACAGGCTCGAGTTTGACATCAGCTGACGTAGTTTAGTTGTTAGCGCTTTCTGAATTGAGCTCGACGGACCATTCTTGTAGGTTTCAACTAAATCTGCTACTGGAAGGGGCTCAAAGTCCAAGTTCGATGCCGGTGTTAACCGTGCAACCTCAATCTTACAGGCTTGGTTTCGTTCCCGGGCTTAACCTTACTACCATACTAGCCAACATTCTGGCTATACATCGTTCTTATGGGTCGTGGTACAGGGCTATCACAGGGACTCGGAGTTGAGCTACTACTTCAGAAAAAGATGGCTGTTATATATTGCTCTTATGGCACTAGGGAGCTGGTGCAAAGGATAATGCGTATACATTGCTCACATGGGACTACTTTGTAGAGCTACCTTAGCTGATCACAATTTATAATTTAGGACCTATTAGTCTTATCGGACAAAAGCTGGGGAGCTGACGGAAAGGTTACCTAGAGAAGATAGCTGTTATACACAAGACTACTAAAGAACTAAAGGGTAATAAAGGGCTGAAAGGTACTAAATGTCTTAAGGAAACTAAAGGGCTAAGGGCAATAAAGCCTAAAGAGCACTAAAGAGCTAAAGAGCTAAAAAGCAATAAAGGGCATTCAGTATGAGCAGTAGTTACCTTTAGGGCAATAAAACGCTAAAGGTCTAAAAGGCACTAAAATGGTTAACGGGCACCAAAGTCTACTAAAAGGATAACGGGTGTTAAAGGGTGCTGAAGGGTTCATCGGCAGTAAAGGGCTCTAAAGGAATAAAGGACATTAAAGCCCAAAGGGCACTAGAGGAAGTAAAGGGTATTAAGACTTAAGGGCACCAAATGGATAAAGGGCTGAAGGCATGAAAGGGGTATTGGAATTAAATGGCTAAAGGGCGCTAAAAAGCTAAAAGGCTCTGAAGGGTTAAACACAAAAGCAAAAGGGCACTAAAGAGCTTAATATAATGAAACACATGGGGTGATATATGATAATAGGAATGGAGAGGTTGAAACCCGCTGCCGGAACATAGCCTACATGTGTCGAAAAGCATCGAGGGGTCTGCTCAAGGCTTAACATCGCCATCCACGAATGACCATCAACTGCTTAACTCTGTATGAAGGTTTAGAAGTGAATTAAGGCTCTGCCAAACGATCTAGTAATTAGCATAACCTTTCCTACCCTGCCAGACTGTAAAAATTATTCTACCAATAACGGAGCTCGAAACGACTAAATACGGTGTTACATTAAATAAACATGATATGCTGCTAAGCTGCTAGGTTACAACGTCATCTCTATCAGTCTGTCTATCTTTCTTAGATCTGTCTTTTAGGCTGATGTCCCTGCAGTGTTCAATAAGTTTTCAAATAAGTCGTATCACTTTAGGGTAATGAATGACATATAGTTCACGTTATGAACCATGATAAATGTTTCATCCTGTTTCAAATTATGCGATGTAAGTTTCTAAAGCGTAAGCTACCTCTATAGCTAAGTATAAATCGATGCGTCTTCGGGATCAAGAATTATTTCACGTCTAAGCTATGACAGAGAGAATTTAATTCGAAACGACACAGATAGGTAATATGGCGACGATGGGGTAGGACAGTGCTAGAAGTAGGAAGGAGGCGAACGTGGCTTCAATTAAGGTACAACCCCGGCATTCGCCTGGAGTGATCACCCCAACATATTTGAACCCATAATTCTACGATGAAAAATAATTCCAGATATTTATATCAGCTACAATTAACTTTTTTGAGAGTAGCCATGTTTTTATTTCAAGAGTCTTGCTCTGTCGTGGGAACCGAACTCTCCGTGCCAAGCGAGCCTCCATCTCGTGAAATGCCGGGATACTTCGGTTGACATCGAGTACTGAATAATTTATCAATTTCGGAAAATCCTTCATAACGAGAGATTTTGGCGACATGGTAAATTCAGGAATAAAGAAGATAAATTATTAATAAACCTTACGTGAAGATAGAATCCCCAGGGTAAATATAAATGCAGTTAAGCCTGAAGGAAAGTTGGCGTCCTACTCGCGGATTTGCGACACGTGTCGAGGTCAATTTCTGATGGAAGACCGCGAAACTACATGTCAGAAATAAATTTATTACGCCCGTTGCAAGTATGGGAAAAATATAAAATTAACACCATAATAAATTATAATTCTGTATGAATTTATGGAATAAATTTCAAGAAAATTGGTCCAGTGGATGTGGAATTAGCAGATTGCACCACAGAGCTTAGTGGTGGGGGTGGCGTCCTCTCAGAGGATATAAAAGAAATCCCATCCATCTACATTTCTCATTCTCTCTGAAGGTCTGGAGGTTGAAACTAACGTCGCTCGTCTGCAAGAAAGGGCGGGGTTTAGTTCTCAAAATAACTTGTTATATATTCGTGTCAATGGTTCAAGTAGAATATTAAATGAAAGGTGATAGAAATTTTCCTGAGCTTCCGCCGGCGAAAACTGTGAAGGCATAGACATCTGTTTAAAATACGTATTCAAGTAGAATATTAAATGAAAGGTGATATAAATATTCCTGGGCTTCCGCCGACGAAAACATTGAATCATAGATATCTGTTTAAAATACCTAGCTGATTTCTCGCCCTATTACAATTGTGTGTGTTTAATATTGTCAAAGGGAATCTGGAGGCTAGCCAGTGAGGTCTGATTTGTGTTATCTGTTGAAACACCTGGCCAGCATTAGGGTGGACGAAAGCAGGGTCCTGGGAAAACAGTGGCAGTCGCCAGTTGAGAAGGATGCTCGTGGCATGTTAAAACGCGAAGAAATTGCGTCATTTGCGGTGTTAATGGATAACGAGTGTAAAATCTGTATTTTTTAAGTTTTATATATATATAAGAATATGATGTCTATTGTAGAAATGAACGGCTAAATGCGAGGGCAGCTGGCTAAATGTTGCCGGAATCTCTAGGATGACTATTATTACAGGTCGGTGTCTATACTTTGTAATAATGTAGTAGTTTAGAATTAGTTTGTCCCAATAAAATTTTCAGTGCGTGTGTCGAATTAATATTTCATAATGATCAGGCGAATGTGTTACATTTCTGGTCGTCGTGTGAAACCCTTCAGGGCAGTAAAATTCACGTCGAGAAACTGTAAAATGCAAAGTTTAAATAATGTGTTAACATTCTTTGAGATAGTGCTGAAACTGAGTAAAGGTGACAACGATAATGTAGTCGTGGTGAATGCCTTAATTTCGAATATAGTATGAGTTCAGAATTTTTTGTCGAAATAATAATAATAATAATAACAGGATGAAATTTTCTAAGTTAAACGCGAATTTAACAGATATGTTGGGTAAGATTTGCGTTCATCTCGAAATCCAGTGGAGTGTGATAAAGTTCTATTCATTCGTAGGAAGATAATTTTGTGATATCGTGTATTTCGGTGATATTGGGTATCAGGGTGTGTTATTGTATTCTTGAGGTCCGAAAGATGTAGAAAGAAAGAAATGAATAGATCATTATAAAATTGTTCGGTAAAAATATAGAAAAGGGAACTCCAGGATTATTACATAGAACGCTACTTGAAATGCTTCCAGTTTTACCTTATAATGATCGAGGAAGAGAGATGTGTTCATTACGCTTGCCAGGCACCGACCCGCCCGCCCCTAGAAGTACATTTACTTTTATAATAAGAGATACTGTTTTGGACGCCATACTCCATTGCTTATAACGGTGATTGGTTCACGTAAGTAAGAGGATGACGTCACTGACACCTAGTATGAGGCCGAGAATTTGTTACCAATCATTGCAGAAAAAACAAATTATGAAGCGGCCCGGGAAGTTTGAAATGGCCTCGGTACGAGAAATAAAGATCATTTATTAGCTTTAAGGTATTTTTGCATCTCGAGGCCAATCTCTGTCAAGAGGACATTGGCCCCTTCGGGGCCACACTCCCTTCGAGAGGCTTTTTTCTATCGCCGCGGCGCATACTGTCCGCACGGCAAGAAAAAAGTAGCTATATCAAACCAACAGTTGGCAGCATTGTCGTTCCTCTCGGCGCTTTCTCTCAGCGCGACTAGTGCGACAGTGAACTGGCGTGCGCCACCTAGCGGTCGCTCGTGTTACTAAACCGTAAGTGCTCCTTACTATAGCTTCGCTAATTGTTCGTCACGGGAGTGATGAGGTTTGAAAAGGTTTTGAAACAGGAAGAAATGGATTGTGCCGGAATGATATGTTGAGAGAATAGTTATGTAGATGTTGAAGGCATAGGAAGCCTGTATTTCATGAGTAATGCCGCCGTGATAGGCGATCGAGATGAATTTTTGAGACAGGCTATATTTGTCGATGGCGTAGAATTTTTGAGACAGGCTGTATATTAAATGTGATGTTTCTCAGGCAGGCTGTATTGAGATTCCGTTAGCAATCCGGAACAACTGACCGGGCAAAGGTTGGTTCGAAGTGAGTGCTTTGTGACGCACATTATGATTTCAAATTAAGATCTCCCAGTGTAAAACAATTTCTGTAGAAGGTTGTAGCTCTTGGCAGTTAAATCCAAGTGACGATGAATATTATAGTAAGCGATCTCAAGAATAGAAGGGCATTCTGAATACACGGTTGGTGTTATTTGATTGTTATAACGAATTTCCATTCGGTAAATTTCATATATTACGGAACAATAAATTATCATTAATTCGGAAACATTGTGGGATGAGATATTGGATGCTATTAAAGCGATAGTTTGGCTGTGTAGGTTCATTCAATTTCGCTTCACTGGATAGTTTATGGATATGAATGTTTGGAATAGTGAGGTGGTAGGCGATTTTTGGGCCTCGCCATAGAATTACAGTGTGGATTTTTGCGATGGCGATGATTACTGTTTTGGCGATATTCGCGTAATGTTAGACATGTGCATAGTTCATTATTATTTTTCCAAACTTCATTGCGTATGTCGAGATCGTGTTTGAGTTGTGGATTGCTTACCACTCGTTATTTATTTTCAATTTCACGTTTTATTGACAAGAGAGGGACTTAGTTGTATTTTCAAACTTGCGTTCAGTCTGTGGAAAGATTCATTGTGTGCTATAGTTTCGACAAGGTTTCCAACTACATATCAAAGAGTGTGTTTGAAGTTACGATTTCGGTTGACATTCTAGTGGATGCGTAGATAACCCAGTTTCCCCTCGACGATAGATTTAGGATATCACATGTTATCATAGGAGTATACTGATGATAAGACGTCCCAGTTTACGCTCGACGATAGGTTCAGGAAGGTTTGTGTGCACATAGATGTTAGTGTTAGGGTGTGTAGACACTAGATAGGCCAGGCGATAGGTTCAGGGTGTCGTCTGTGTATATTCAAGTCTTAGATTAGGTGTTTTGCGAAGTGACTTGAACGATGGTAGTGTCTGCAGTAGTGTGTGCATTGCGAAGAGTGTTAGCAAGTAATATTGAGGCCATGTTTTGGCACAGCCCTTTACCAGCTGGAAGGTGTTTACATAAGATTACGGAATCACTAGTGACATGAACGTGAGGGTTGTCCAACATTGGATATTGAACTAATGGTGATTGAGTATTACTGCTGTTTACCATGCGCGTTTGAGTTCAGTGAACTTTAGTATCTCTATTTATTTACGGACTTAATTGTTTTGTCGTTCAGACGTCCGATTGTTTTTTTTTGCTAGGGGCTTTACGTCGCACTGACACAGGTAGGTCTTATGGCGACGATGGGATAGGAAAGGCCTAGGAGTTGGAAGGAAGCGGCCGTGGCGTTAATTAAGGTACAGCCCCAGCATTAGCCTGGTGTGAAAATGGGAAACCACGGAAAACCATCTTCAGGGCTGCCGATAGTGGGATTCGAACCTACTATCTCCCGGATGCAAACTCACAGCCGCGCGCCTCTACGCGCACGGCCAACTCGCCCGGTGATTGCTTTGTTAGTGTGCATGTTGACACTTAGCTTATTTATGTGGGACTTGAGTTACAAATGCGGGTTCGATTCGTCAGCTGGGAATAGATTTTATTTTTATTTTTAGTTCTTTGAATTTTATAATAGTTGACTGTGGTCGATCAATAACTTTATAGTTAGTTTGTTGGGACAAACAATAAGTAGTTGGATCTGTAATGGTAGTCGCTGTAGTAAAGGAAAGAATTCCCTAGATTCTTTGGGTATTTTTGATTTATTTTACCGTGTGGACTTGTAATTTTATTAAACTTAACACATAACCGTTTATAACCTGAAAGTTGGTTTTATAAGAATATTTTTCAAGTGATTTATCACTTTTTATTTAACTTCAGTGTTTGGCATTTCTTCTAAATGCATGACGAAGAAGTGTTTTCTGCATTTCGCAGTTTTGTTCCTTCAGAACGACGTAACGTAAGATCCTCTCCGATCGAATTGTTGTTGGTTCCTTCTGAACAGCTGTTTGGGTGATGCACGTTTCAGCATCAGGATTATTGTATAACTTAAGGGTGTCACGAGATGACAATACATGGTGGAATTTTATTTTTAATTATGACTGCTACTGTCGACTTGTAGTGAACACCATGCTTTCCAGTAGTATCTCGTAACCTATCCAAACCCACTGATAGTCCATTTGGTTCGATTAAGGGTCCATTCGGCGGGTGTTCCCATATCCGACAGGGTATTTGAATGGTGGATAACCTTAATTAAAAGTAAATCTGGAATTCTACTTGTTGAAGGTCAGATTTTCCACGGATCGTGTGGATTAATTCTCAGTTATCGTTTGGATCAATAGGTGCCCGATTTTCAGGTTTTCTTTTCATTTTAACAGTTTTCGCTGTCCACTAATATGTGATATTTCTACTTTTATCCGAAGAAAGTTATTCGATAAATGTAACTAACAAAACTCACGCAATGCAATGTGACTGTTTGAAACATTAAATAATTCACTTTTTTATGAATGATTTTATAAAAAAGTAAATTTGTGCATTTAATTAATTCAATAAAAGTTAGTAAGCACATATTTGCTCCTCATTTCGAGTAGTTAGGCTCTCTCCTGAACCCCATCGTTCGGTTAAGATCGTGACCGAAATATTCCCGCTACGACCCCAAAATTTAAGAGTTCGATATTGCTCTACTGCAGCAGCTGTGGCCGACCAACGATGGAATGGAAAGTACAAGTCTTCAATATTCTTAGAACTGAAGTAAGACAGGCCTGTAAACAATTTTCGAAGATAACTGACAAATTCGAACCCGCGTGTCTTTCGAGCATAGAGTTACTGTAGACACTATAACTGTATCGCATTCTTCATGGCGGCTTGTTGCATAGTGTTCACTTGACTGTTTTGCGTTAACATTATGCATGCAACCCGAATTTCGTTTACACGCTTCGAATGTACGACCCAGAGAGCCTAATGAACTTTTCTTACTGAGATGAGCGCCTTACCGCCTAACTTACTCAGTCTATAAGTAGAAGGTAGTTCATGAGTCGGGAATCCACAGGCCAGTTGTAGTGCATACGGTTTCTGGTTCGGGTTGGGGAATTTCAACTTTTAATTCCTATAACTTGATAGAGGGGAGTGGAGATTGGGGTGTTTGAATTTAATGTGCCCTCTTTAGCCCTTTAGCCTCTTAGAGCGTTTTAGTGTCCTTTACCCCTGTAGTGCCCTTTAATGTCCTTGAGCACTTTAATGTTCTTTAGACCTTTATGCTTCCTTTATCCCTTTAGTTCCATTTTGACCTTTATTGCTCTTTATGCCCTTATTGCCCCTTCGCCGTCTCGGCCATTTTGTGTCCTTTACATATTTTGTGACCTTTAGCCCTTTAGTGCCTTTTAGCCCTTTAGAGCCCTTTATCCCTTTTTGTGCTCTTTAACCCTTTAGTGCCCTTGAGCCCTTTAGAGCCCGTTGGTCCTTCCGTGCTCTTATTCCCTTTTAGTGCCCTTTAGCACTTCAGTGTCCTTTAGCCCTTTACGCATTAGTCCTTACGCCACCTCCCTAGTCACATAAGAGCAACGCATAGCAACTGCCTTGTTCAGAAGTATTAGATCAGCTCCGATGTCCTGAGTTATCTCTCTAGACTTAGATGCAGAAGAGCAATGTTTACGCATTAGCCTTTACGCCATCTCTCCAGTCCAACACGAGCAGTGTATATCCATCATCTTGTCCAGAAGTAGTAGTTAATTTCTGATGGCCTGAGGTAGTTCTGTAGAGTTAGACCCATTAGAGCAATATATAGGCTATGCATAAGCCCTTACGCCTCTCATGAGAGCAGTGTATATCCGCCATCTTTCCTTAATACCCCTTGCGTCAAGTCCAAAATGTTAGGCCTAAAAAAACTAATAGGTGTTAACTTACAAGTTGTGAGCTCCTGAGGTAGCTCTCAAGAGTTAGCACATAAAATAATGGGTAGCAGCCATCTTGCCTAGTGCAGCGGTTAGGTTAAGGCTGGGTACGAATTCAAGTCTGTAAGGTTAATTTGCCCGGTTAGTCCGGGCATCGTACTTTGGCCTTTGAAGTTAACGCACCCTGTAAAGAAATTTAACCCGTACTGGCATCAACTCAACTAAGATTGATCGAATGATCCCACCTTCCAGTACTTTATTTGCTGTTTTATGGCTAGTCTATCGAACTACAAAAATCTTCCAGCTTAAAGTCTAGTTAAATGACTAAAAAGTACGTGTTTCGTTCCCTTTTTGAACATCTTCAGCTAAGAAACGTGTGTTAAGATACAAAAATTGGCACATTTGAATAAAAACACTTATGATGATGAGATGCAATATTCATTCATATTGATTTAGAACACTCAACAAGTCAATGTGCAAATCTATAATAAAATCTGTGTGCATAAGGGACCCTAGAAAGTGATCTTCATCATCATCATCATCATCATCATCATCATCATCATCATAAGTGTTTTTATTTCATATGTGCCAATTTTTGTATCTTAACACATGTTTTTAGCTGAAGATCTTCCAAAACAGAGGAACGAAACAGGTACTGTTTTAGTCGGGTAACTAGACTTTAATGTGGAATATGTTTGTAGTTGCATAGACTACCCGTAAAAATCAAATGAGTATTGAAAGGTAGGATTCTTCCTTCAAACTTAATCTTAGTTTAATCCCCTGTAAAATTAAGCCTGGAGTCGAATCCAAGCCTTTAAATTTAAGCTTGCACTCTTATGCAGTTAAATTGGGTGTCGAACTTTGAGTCCGTTAGGTTAAGCTTGCTGCACTCTTATTCGATTAACATGCTCGGGCATCGAACTTGGGCTTGTAACTTCCGTGCCCCATGTGAGGTTAATTCTGGAGACGAATAAAAGCTTCTGAGGTTAAGCCTGCCAGCCGCGTACATTTCTAATCGCCAGTCAACTGACGTCATATAAGGTTAAGCATGCATTCTTAGCCAGCACATTCCGTGAGGATGAGATATTCTCCTCAGCGTGTATGTAGATGAAGAGAAGTGTGTTAAGACGAATATAAATACCCAGTCCACGAGCCAGAGATATTCTCCATGCTCAGGCAAATATTCCCGGCCCGGCTGCCAATCTAACCCGGGGCCCTCTGAACCGTAAACCAGAACGCTTAGAGTACAGTGGAAGAGCTCAACTTTATGCATTATATACGGTAATATTTGCATATAAATTGAAGATTGTTTTGGTGAGTTCTGATGATGAATGTGGTAGTTCATAAGACCCATATACACTGAGTAGCCAGAAGTAATGGGATGACACTGAATGTGATGTTAATAACTATTTGCCCCTCCGCGAGCCCTCAAAACGGCAGCATTATGGTGAAGCATCGACTCTACAAGGTGATGGAATCGATCTGGAAGGACCTGGAGCCACGCGTCTTGCACTGCTATCCACAATTGGTCTTGTGTAGATGGTGAGAGGTTCATAGAGCGTACACCAGTATCGACAGCATGCAATAAATGCTCGATTGGTTTATTATGGGAGAGATCTGAATGGCGAATCCATGGTCGCAACTTCACTGGGGTGCTCCTCCAACCACCTGCGTACCACCATAGACCGGTGACACGGCGCACTGCCCTGTTGAAACATTGCATCTCCATCAGGGTTCTCTAAGGCCAGAAAGAGAAGCAGATGGCCTGAATGAATGTCCACATAACGTGCATCTGTCAACGCTCCCTGCAGCCGGACAATGGGGCCTAATAGAGACCATAGGAATGCCGCCCACACCAGAAGTGAGCCACCTCCCGCCTGGAAACAATCTTGTTGACACGCTTTATGTGGCATACGCCACACTCTCACGCGCCCATCAGTTCGACACAATTGGAACCGGGAATCATCGGACCATACCACACGCCACCACTGTTCCATGGTCCATTGCCGTTGTTCGCGTGCCCATGCACGTCGTTGAGCTCTGTGTCGAGGTGTCAACAAAGGGACACGAGTTGGTCGTCGGCTGGTGAAGCCTATGCGGTGCAGTTGCCTCCTTACAGTCCTAGTAGAAGAATTCCTGACTCTCAATATTGAACTGGGCGGTGATCTGACTCACAGTATTCCGTCGAGCTCCCGGTATGATACTGTTGAGGCGACGTGATATCCGTTTGTTAAACAGCTGTGGTCTTCCCGCACGACAGTTTACGCGGGTGTTAACATTCTCTCTGCGATATTGAAGATTCACCCTCGACACTGTTGATCTCGGAAAGCCGAATTCGCATGTAACCTTCGCAATGCTCCGTCTGCCAATTATCATCCCATGTTCAAAGTCAGTTAACTCGCGACGTGTTGCCATCTTCACTACACTGGTGTCTGTGACAGATTGCTCAGCTACACCGCAGCTTGCTGCAACGCTCAGGGGTCATACATGGCACAATGGGACACCCCTTCCAGTGACTTTTGTCCACTCAGTGTACTTTGTGCGAGGGGGGCGCGATAACCGAGTGGCATATTCCTCCAGAAAGGAGGCTGCGGTTCGAATCCTGGCCAGTGCGTGTGGGATTAATTAATTTAAAAAACACGTCCATGTGGTCATGATTCGACGTACAACTGGAGTTCCGTTACTTCGATCACGTCATCGACAGTGAAGTAAAACTACAAGCGTGAATACTTTACAGTGGATATGAAATTTGCCCAATTTATTTTCAGATTGACATTCTAGCTAATAGTTATATCGTGGTGTTGGTAATGGTGAACGTACGCCTACTGTAGTCTATGAACGTATATGTAAAGCCGTCTGCCTTAAGGTTTATCAGATTCTCAACTAAGATCAGCGGATACAGTTCGTGTTGGCGTGACTGACTAGACAATGAGGAGTGCGCTAGGTTCCTATTGCTTTCCTCACTGATCCAGAGGATACTATTAGATCTAAATATGTTAAGCCCAAAATACTCACACCAATGTGCTCTTTATGTGACACTTTTTCACTATTCATGACATGGACTGGCTGCGTCAGGAATGTCATTCATAATATTCACATACTCTTAAAGCCAAGGGTGAGGCTTAGACACATTCTAGCGCATACCAGTAGACATAATGCATTAATTTTTTCACCTCAAGAGCATTTCGCGAGACGTTCTCTTCTTATAGGTTGACTGATGATAATTGCTGCTTTTTAATTTAATTTTATTTATTTTTAACTTTTTTAAATGTAAAGGAGAAAGATGCCACCCTTTCTTAATGTTAATCATTGGAGCAAAAAAGGAGAACCCGACACTTCGATAGTGGCAAGAGCTAGGGAAGGGTCATGATAGGGATGAAAATCAGTGACTCCTAGGCGTCGGAAACTTAATGTCAGCGGCTCAGAAAAGTGCAAGAGTTAACCAGTGGAGATCGGACAGACAACATAAAGGAGAGGAAGAATTAAGTGGAATCAATTCCTGGGAAAGATTGTCCTGTTATTGAGCAGTGTACTTCCTTGACGAAGTATGCTGGAAGTAAATATTGTGACATCATTATTTTCATCGATAACTAGTACCGAGCACCGTCAGGGGAGGTTGATGATGAGTAAATCTGTTTGGTTAAGCCGACTCTCGGATATTTTATGAACCAAGGCACCATACGTTGTTCTGTTTCGTACTAAATCTTTCAGTTCAAGAAAATACATCTCAGTACCTATCGGCTTTGATGACGTATTAGTTGATAACCTGTTCTTAGCACTACATGTACCGTACGTTACTATCCCAGACATTTCTTGGACAGAACGAGGATAGCCGATATGAACGCTATAATTGTAATGTCATCTGTGAAATGCACCTTCGGTTTTATAAGAATTCTGAGAACTAAAATTTCACCCCTAAGATGATCTTTTTAATGTGCCTGTAGGCTATACCTAGTTACACTGTGGTCTCTCACGTTTAAGTACTTTTAAGCGTCATCCGACTGTGCCAGGATTCAATATCACAACATCTAACAAATTACACTACAAAGCCGTTCTAAATGCTGTCAGACCATGGATCGGATTTTGATAAATTTGGACGCTGCCTTATCCCGATCTTATTGTGGATCCCCACTTTACACGCTTGCCTACAGTGAGGGGTGCAACTACCAGACTGGCACCGTCAATTGGGCAGGACATACGTTGAAGAAAACCGTCCTGGTCCCATTATAACGGGTGCCTTATGAGTACTCTCAAGGCCACTTTACTCCGTGTGCGGCCATTGCGGCCAGCTCCGCCGCCTGCTTTTTGATATCAAAGATGTGCTTCAGTAGCAGCATAGAAATAGTGTTGGCTCTTAAAACTAGCGTTGTTGTTGCTGTTGCTTATAACTTAAGCTTAAAGTACAGAGTGCAATTGCCAAATAAATATTCATTTTCATTGAACTCTCTTCGGACTTTACATAAAATACAACAACTAACACATGTCCACGCCACAATTTAGCCTTTACGCTTAGAGATACATAGTAAACTATAAGCTGCAGTAGCAGTTAGTAAATTGTACCAATAATTTCAAATGTCAAATTCGTTATGTCTACATTTTCCGCTACGTTTTTTTTCTTTTGTCGGACTGAGTGGTTCAGACGGTTGAGTCGCTGTACGTCAGTCTCGCTTCGGTAGATTTACTGGTCCGTAAAAGAACTCCTTCTGGAGTAAATTCCGGCACCTCACTCTCTCCGAAAACCGTAAAAGTGTAGTTAGTAGAACGTAAAGCCAATTACATTGTTATTATTATTATTATTATTACATTTGAGTACGGTATTACCACAGTATCGATCCCAAAGCATCAATCTGACTTAGGGGCGACCAATCTCACATCAGCTGAAACGAACGTTACTGTAACTTGCATAACATTAGCTGTGCGCTATATGTGGGGACAACGTGTTATTCCCTCGATATGTCAAGTTGTGTAGAGCATCAATGCTGACATTAACGAAAATCTACAGATCAAACGGAACTGCTCTGGGGTTTATTTATTTATTTTTAGTGATTTTTCGGTGGCACACGGGTGGGAAACATTTGCCTGGTATGAAAATAGAAAACCACGGAAAACCATCTTTAGGTTTGCCGACGGTGTTATTCTAACCCACCATATCACCAATGAAAGCTCACACCTACGCGACCCTAACCGCACGGCCTACTCGCTCGTTTAAATGGTTAACATGGAACGTTGACGTGATGACACTGGTAATTCATGGTCTTCATTAAACAATAACAGTACAATAATTTGTTAGTATATACAAAACTACAGAGAGAACTCCATAGTATGGAATGTAGTAGAGTAAGATCAAGCTAAGCACGTAATGCATGCCTAGGAAATGAAATCCAGGAAGTAGAGGACGTCTGCTACCCTGGAAGTAAAGTAATCAATGGCGAAATAAGCCCGTAGGACATGTAGCGGCTCTCATTGGTTTGCAATCCTAGCTGTTGACGAGTCTCATACGTCTTTTCCAAGTGAGACATGGTTCTCTCTCCTTGGCCATTAAGCCACTTCACACCTCCAAGCACGGAAACCTCGAGGCGCCGGCTATCAATCACATCTCATGACATGCGGCATCCCATAGATCCATGATTATTTACCAGTCTTTTCGCACCGTCATAATCAGCCGTCCAGTGTGGGTACAGACGCTTCAAAGCAGACTTCTCTATTAACTCAAACAAGAAGGGCGTCATCTCTTTCGCCAAACTGTGAAGAGAATAAATTGACGCTGTTTGACTCGAAGGACAGAGATATTTTCTGGGACGCATTCTGAGACATGCAGCACTTGTTCATTCAACTTGGTTGGAGTCGTAAGTAGATAAAAAAAAAAAAAAAAAAAAAAAAAAAAGAGATGGCGACTGAGGGGTCAGTATGACAAACAGATCCGGATGGATGCTAGTTAAGGAGCCCTGAAGAGATTAGCCGATAATACGGTCAGGTCATGTGAAGATTGCTTCAACCCGGGCAATACCTTGACGTTCAGAGTATCTCTTCAGAAGGCCGGAGAATGACGTACATGGGTGCTTACCTAAGTCATGGTGACCCAGATAAGCACGGAGGTCTGGCCTGGTTCGCTATGATACGCTGGTAGGTTGAATCTGAAGGTCCAGGCGGTCTGTAGTGGGAAGGATAGTATGTAGAGTACACTGGGATAGAGGAGGGTGAGATGGATTATAGAACAGCGTCAGACCAGTTCAAGAACAGATAACAAAAAAAGAAAGAAAAGTCATCATTTTACCTACACCATATACCGTGCTATACATGCGCTAAATGTCTTAAAATTAGTGGAGGAGAAAGTGTTTTATATATTCCTCCAGTATGAAAACGTCCGTCAGGTGTATTTACGAGTATTTCCGCAGTCCAATGATTTTGTAAAAGGAAAAGTAGTTATCACACGGTTATACTTCTCGTGATCATCCCATCACTCCACTTCAGTAGTTCATTCAAAGGAGAAAATGAAATGACATTTTTAGAAATGTAATATATAGGCTATTCCTGTGAGCAATAGGCAATATTTCATAACAAAGTACATTGGTATACTTACACTATGACACAGCTATATATTAAACGAGCTTCCTAAAAATGCCTTTACTGGCAGGACCTAGTGTTTACAGTGCAGTATGTCTTCTGGTATAGGCTAGAGCAATTTTGTTACTTTCATTGACCTGTCTCAGCCTTCTCCTTGGCTCTGACAATATGAAAGTGACTGAGGTATGAGCGATGTTAGCAATGCCATTCCTTATGCAGTCAGTCCCGGCTATGAATGGTGTGAAAATATTGCTCATAGGGTCGGTTGATGCATCCATTTGAGTGGGCTTGGCAGCCTGATATGTAATAGCAACTTCTGGTTCGGTTAGGAAAGCAACGGGAAACTACCTCACTCATTTCCCTAGTACGCCTCTTCAGTGATGCCTAGGCCATCTATGACAGCTGATGGCGGAGCTGTTGAGGATCCAACCAGCCTTCGGGCTGACGACTGAACATACATACATACTAAAAACAACTTTGGTGAATCCGTCCGTCCGGTTTGCTTCATTTGTTGCTTTACTCAGGGGCTCTGAACTTTGGAGCGTGGGTTGGCGACCACGGGCCCCTTAGCTGAGTCCTGCCATTGCTTACACTTACTTGTGCCAGGCTCCTCACTTTCATTTATCCTATCCGGCCTCCCTTGGTCAACTCTTGTTCTTTTCCGACCCCGACGGTATTACGTATGGAGGCCTAGGGAGTCTTTCATTTTCATGCCCTTCGTGGCCCTTCTCTTCCTTTGGCCGATACCTTCATTTTCCGAAGTGTCGGTTCCTTTCCATTTTCCCCATCTGATTAGTGTTATATAGAGGATGGTTGCCTAGTTGTACTTTCTCTTAAAACAATAATCACCACCACCTCTCTCCGGAATTTCCTGCCGGTGAATTATGTGACATTAATAAGTTTCCAAGTTCAGCCAACTTTGAATAATCATAAAAACAAATCAAATGATCACTCCAATAATTGCAGGCGAAGGCTTACCCTAACCTGCAATACATTCTGTTGCTAAGCAACTAACAATTTCTGATATACTAGCAGTTTCCCGCTGGCTCCGCCCGCAATGTACAATGTATGGTGTTGTTCGTTACTATCCTCACGGATGTATTTGCAAAGTTCCGACTTAATGAAATAAAGCAGAGACAAAAAATTGAAAAAAATCAAATAATTTGAGGAAGGCAAAAGTTAAGTGATTTATAGTGCCTGATGACAAATCTGTGCATGAATACCTTTCAGTTAAAAAAATGAAGGAAATCTACCGGATAGAATGGCCGTACTGACTGACTTTAGTTTTCATCAATTTTTTTTAATATATAGATGTGATTTTTATCCTTGGTGATGTTATTGCATGCAGCTATGCTTGATTACTACCGTTCAAGCCAGTGAGTATACACTTCCTCTGATCACGGAAAAATACTATTCCTTGCGAGATACTCTTTGAAACTCTATCCCTTCCTAGCTTCCAAACATATTCAACAGATGGCAGAGCGTTCCTAATAACATATATGCTGCTAAGAGAAATTATATACCTACGAAGATACCCCATCATGACATACGCCATAGACATTATATGTCGAAGGATAACCTAGCTACACTAGAAAGAGTGAAGGCCATGCATTTTATAAAAAGTTCTCTGCCTGGAAATAAAACGCTCGTTCGAGACTAACCTGTGAGCTCACAAGACAATCGTTCTATATAGAAGAACGGCGATTGGAAATACTATTGCCTTCTACGACACAATACCAAGCTATACATCACTTCAGGATGAAAAAGCGAATATATGGGTAGATTTTTACCAAACATACGGTATGATGACGTCACAATGGATGAATTCTAACTACAAATTGTGGCGTACGATAACGCGCTTCTCATTAAACGTTCATACAAAACAATATAACTACGAGAGGCACATCAAGACGAGTTATCTGACCTATTTATAACGAATGCTGCGATGTAGCACGGGTCCTCTAGTATTATTTAAATTAGTGAATGCATTATTATACATTCACGTGCAATTTACTGAAAATGAATTTCTCTGTGAAATAATTCATTTTCCTTTATGATAAACAGTGGATCTGAACGAGTGGTTGAGCGGGTTAGGTCACGTAGCCGTCAACTTGCATTCCAGAGATGGTTGGTTCGAAACCCACTGTAGGCAACCCTGAGCATGGTTTCTGTGGTTTCCCATTTTCACATCAGACAAATGTTGGGGTTGTACCTAAATTAAGGTCATGGTCACTTCTTTTCCACTCCTAGCCCTTTCCTATCTCATCGTCATGATAAGACTTATCTGTGTCTGTGCGACGTCAAGTAAATCATTTTATAATAATAATTTCGTGTGGCTATTTCTAGCCGAGTGCAGCCCTTGTAAGGGAGACCCTCCGATGAGGGTGGGCGGCATCTGCCATGTGTAGGTAACTGCGTGTTGTTGTGGTGGAGGATAGTGTTATGTATGGTGTGTGAGTTGCAGGAATGTTGGGGACAGCACAAACACACAGCCCCCGGGTCATTGGAATTAACCAATGAAGGTTAAAATCCCCGACCCGGCCGGGAATCGAACCCGGGACCCTCTGAACCGAAGGCCAGTACGCTGACCATTCAGCCAACGAGTCGGACAGTAAATTATTTTGAAAAACAGAAACAGTGGAGACTGTACCGAGGGTACACCTTCTCTGGGCAGTTAAACCGCGCGCCTTCTCTAAGGCCATCTATGTAAACAAACTTGAACTGATGTACTACAAGGTACTTTGTTCTTCGACTGTTAGATGTCTCTACCATCGGCTTAATTGCTCCCTCTACTATATATAATTATACAAATGGATGTATGTATGTGTGTAAGTGATACATCTCCTTCTAAACCACTGGAGCAATTTAAACCAAACTTGGTATACTTACGACTTACTATCTGGAGACGAGCACTGTGGGAGTAAGCCATCCGTACCTCTCTGAGGGGTGGGGTCGGGGGGCAATGTATAAAAATAATCGAAAAAAGTGTCGAATCCACAGATTTCGGGGTCGCTGAGATGAATAGTGACACTCCCGAATTTTTGAAATTCGAAGTTCAGCTCCCTTTTGGTTGGGGGGCGAGGGGGAAGTGATATAGAAAATTAAACAAAAATAGTGTTGAATACATAGTTTTCGGAGTCACCGAGGTGAATTGTACACTTCGGATTTTTAGTTTCATGTGACAAAACACGTGGGGGTAAGACAGCCCAGGAGCCCTTATGTGCTGGGGGGAAGAGGGGTGTGAGATATAAAAATAATCGAAAGTAGTGTCGAATCCATACTTTTCGGGCTCCCTGAAATGAATAGTGACACTCCGGAATTTTTTAAATGTCAAAGTTCAGCCCCCTTCGGGATGGGGGGAGTGGGGTGATATATAAAAATAATTGATAATAGCGTCGAATCCATTTATTTCGGGGTCGCTGAGATGAATAGTAACACTCCGGAAATTTTTAAAGTCCAACTTCAGCCCCCTTTGGAGTGGGGGGTTCTGAGGGGAGTAATATATTAAAAAATCCAAAATAATTACGAATCTATATATAGATTTCGCCGTCGCTGAGGTTAATAGTGACATTCCGGAATTTTTTTAAGTCCACCCACAGCCCCCTTTGAGGTGCGGGGTGAGGTGTTAGTGATATATGAAAATAATCGAAAATTGTGTCGATTCCATAATTTTCGGGGGTGCTGAGATGAATAGTGTCACCCAGGTTATTTTTAATGTACAAGTTTGGCCCGCTTTCGGGTGGGAGGCGTACAAATATTACCTACTATCTGGAAAATATACTGTGGGGGCAAGACGCCCCTAGAACCCCTAGGGAAGGGGGTTAAATATAACCTTTATTAATAAATGGAAGTCAGTTTGGAACGATCTATATACGTAGTTTACTGTACTGTATATATAAGTTATAAAAATTAAAACAGACGTGAATGTATGAGGCACTTCCAGGCATCCTAGAAACTTAAAACTTGGTATCAGAGAAGCTGATGACTTCGGGATTCCTAGAAAAATAGAAAATTTTCAAAATACCCTGAGGGGCCTCGCTGGGAGTCTCAAATTTGGGGCTCAGCATAAGAACGCAGTCGGATATATTTATCCTAAACGATAACCTATAGGTTTCATGGGCTTAAACGTTTCCTGAAAGTCCTAATTTTTAGTCCCCTCCCCCATATCAATATGGTGGCATAATCTGCCGGACGAACTAGAAGATTGTTATTTAGCAAAATTATAGCTTTTAGCGAGATGTTAAAAATGTTTATTTTTTACCCCCCAAAAATATCGAAATATGGAGGAAATTTTAAAGACGTGCAGACCTTCCTTTTGAGGTATTTGGTGGCTAAATGGTAAGTCGTATCACAAAACGGATGGCACATACCGTGTTCAATTTGGAGTGATCTACAACTTTGGTCCTATGACTTTTTGTCGTATCTCTATCCCTTATACGTTAAATCTGGCTGTAAGTCTGGATTGTGCGTATTTTTCGCACCTTTTACACGTATAATTTGTGGTTTGATTCACTTATCTGAAAGATAGGACCTTCAATTTCTACGTGAACCTTGGCCCAAACAGTAGCTCTATGTATACCCAATTCTATGTAGCAGTCACGTATGTGTCCGAAAAGTAATTCACTGTGAGAAAACCTTATCAAAAGTTCACTGTATTCAACATTTCTAATTTAATCTTACCCATAAATAGAGGAGATACGAGAACATATCATAGAACCAGCCATTTAGACCGTTATACATGGCGTTTTTCGTAGGCCTACAGTCCTTTTGTCGATATCATGTACCTTTTAGAGCAGTTAATTTCAATTGAAGATAAACATGCACATAATTTTGTATGGCGATCTATATTTATTTATTAGAGTCGATTTGTAGCGATCCAGAAAGGGTGTGAGTGCCTTTGTAATTAATACTTTACAAATCTATAATGACTCTCAGCAGGGTGGTGTCTGCTATTGTAATCATTGCCCCCCACATCGAGTTTAACTGGCAGTATGAATGGGGTCTATCTCCAAATTCTGTGTACCATTATAATGAATATTTTCCTCCTCGATTTGACTGGAAGATGGCTAGGGAACATGCAATATTTTTCAAAACTCCTTTACCCGATTGTGTTTGGTAGTAGACTAGGGTGCTCGCAATTATAAACAAATTTACCCATCTAAAATGTGATTGACGTTAGGCAAAGTGGCCTGCTATTGAATGGAAACTCACCAGCTCTGTGTGAGTGGCAGTAAGCTGACTGGCATTAGGAAAAGGGGCCTGTCATCATATAACAGTACAATTAAATTTTCACTGGCAGTAGGGAAGGTGCCTGTCATTACAATAAAAATTCCTCGATTGTTATGTGTCTGAAAGTAGGAAATGGGGCCTCTCATTGCAACGAAAGCTCCCCAAATAGACTGTGACCGCGCAGCTGGCAATGGGGGCCGCCATTATAATGAAAATTCCCAAATCGATTGCGAATGGCAGTAGGAAAGTGGACCTGTCGTTATCGTCACAACTCCGCAACTCACTCTTTAAATTAGAAGCAACTTGTGTGGACCTTCCTATGCTGTTTCTCGGATAACGCTCAGAGATATGGAATTTAAAATGATCTTATTCACTGCATATACTGTAATTTACTTAGATATCCGTATACAATATAGAATACCGTAGCGAAGCACGGGTACATTTGCTAGTTATTTCATAAAGAAATGTTTATTTTTGCAGTTGGCAAACTTTCAGTTTTCAGGATTGCTTTGTTTATATATTGAAGTTGTCAACCCTTCAGTTGGTTCCTTCTTCAATTATAATCATACTATCAGAAACGTGTAAATATTCTCTCTAGTCTATTAAAACTGGGGTGTGTGTACAGGAATCCAGCCTATCAGTAAAGGGTTCAGGAAGCTTCTCCTTAAATATTAACAGCAGGGCACTTTAGGGCCGTATTGTCTGAATCACTCCAGTTATTGTGAGTGCGGTATGTCCATAGGGAGGCAGGAGCGTGGCCTGCGTGAGGAAGGCTCAGCGACTCAAGGAAAAGGCAAAATTTTCATAAATATGTGATAGACCCTGCGGATAGTGTGAGGGGAACGTTTAAGCCTATTTTATTTAACGTAAATTTATAAGTTTGGTGGTTTAAATGTAGAATTTTCGGTAAATCTGGGGACTCTGTTCTATTCCCTACTGGGAAATATGTAATGTAAGGGAACAACGAGTGGTGACCCTCTGCCGTATCCCATTCAGCTTGGCATGGGGTCACTAAAGTTTTCAAAACCTCTAAATTTCCTGAAGCTTATTTGGCATTAACGTTTCCTATTTAGTCACCGCGGTGTAGTATAGGACTAGCCTCTGTATCTTTGGGTCATAAGGCCACTTAATATTTTAACTATTTGTTAATCGCTGGTTACAACCAATCGTTCTCTTTTGTCATTAAGGCCATTTAGTATGGTCAATCACACCCCTGTTTATTCTGTAATTGTTTCTGGTGTCAGCTCCCTTTAAGAACAGTGAATTATATAACTGCTGAGCAATAGATAAGCCCACATTGGGGCAACTTTGTACATATACTATAATTGAGGCCAACCGATATGTTATACGGCAGAATTGGAGTCCCCCATAAAAAAACCAATGCCTCTGAGAGGCGGGACTATGGCATATTTGGAGCGCCGACTCCTATGTTGTGTAAATGATCGGAGCAAAACATACTCTTGTAAAACAGTGTTCACGTCAAGAGCAACAGAGCTCTTTTCTATGTAATTTTGTTTGCTATTTTACTTTACGTCGCACCGACACAGGTAGGTCTTACGACGACGATGGGACGGGAAAGGCCTAGGAATGGGAAGGAAGCGGCCATGGCCTTAATTAAGGTACAGTCCCAGCATTTGCTTGGTGTAAAAATGGGAAACCACGGAAAACCATCTTCAGGGCTGCCGACAGTGGGATTCGAACCCACTATCTCCCGGATGTGAGCTCACAGCTGTGCGCTCCTAACCGCACGGTCAACTCGCCTGGTTCTATGTAAAACAGCCAAACTGTCAATAATCGTCAATGTTGTACCTGATTTTCCGACTTATAAGTCCCTGTTATTTCTAGAGCTGTTGATCTCATTAATAATGTTGTTATTCATCCAGATTTTCTTTTCTTCTTCTATCAATTTCAAATTTGGAAAAAATGGAAGGAAATAAAATTTCAAAATTTGTTGTGTTAAGTTCTGCTTGTCCAGCCATTCAAACCCCACGCTTCTTATCCCCCTGCGATCCACAAAATTTCCTTAACAGAGACATTTCTAGGTCCTAGAACATGCTTGTTAAAAGCTAACGAATTACAAACCAGATGAAAATTAAGTTACATGGTATTGATTGTAGACATGATATGGGCTTTTGTGTGTATGCCGTATTAAGAAAACAAGGTGAAATTATTTACGCTTCTCAGAGAATTTTGCTCTGCGTCTTCAGAAGAAAATCTCGATTGTTCAAGAGGAAGAATTCTGCAATAATGTGGTTTCGAATTTGAGAATGCTTTACCGGGAGAGCTACGTTCATTCGTCACCAGGTGGCTCGCTATATGCTGGCACAGCGCTGGTATTCAAGCGGGAGCTAACGGCAACATGAAGCTGTTCTGTCACACGCTGTGTGCATGAGAAATAACAGAGAGGACATCAGGCAAATCAGGGACGAATGTGGTCGAAGAAATTAATAGAAACTAAAGAAATAAAATAAATGCAACGAACGACGCCAGGATAAAATAGAACAGAGCTGAAGAATGGAAAGAAAGTGTGTGGAGAAAACCAAAGGATGATAATGATGTAAACATGGTATTGATTCTTAGGAGAGATTACATTAGTTTGAAAAGTAGTAACTGAACTGTTTATCAAGCGTTAGTATGGGAAAAATGAGTATAATAAACTGTTAAATGCGTAAACATTGCGGTCTTCATCTCCTGACTGCATAAGGGAAAAGTGGAATGAAGTGGTTTCCCGCTGCACTCCTTACTAAACCAGTAGTTGCCACCACAGGTCAGTCTGCCAAGCCCACTGAAATGCACGCACCAATCAACCCTATAAACGAGAGTTTCACACGATTTATAACAAGGACTGACTGCATAAGGAACGGCATAACTGTCATCGCTCACACCTTACTCATTTTGTATGTTGTAAAGGATGAACCTGAAACACGTCAATGAAAGTATCAATTTGTTCCAGCCCACACCGGAAGACACTGCGCCCTATGAGCACTATATCTCACCACCAAACGCGGGTAGAAAGAATGTTAAGTTGTAAACACTGACTTGTGATATTTTTTTTTCCTTTTTACCGGCGTACTGGACTCTTACCTGGAGTTCTCTTAACTGAGAGGCAGTGGATCCGGCAATGAAAGCCGAAGAAGTTGGGACACTCTAATGTCGGTGCGTCTGGGAGACTCAGATTGTTTAACGTCCCACTAAAACATCCACGGTTATCGCCAACTGAAGGATGGAAAAGGGTTAGGATTAGGAAGGCAGCGGCCGTGGCCTTAATTAACGTACGGCCCCAGCATTTGTCTGGTGTGAAAATGGGAAACCACGGAAAACCATCTTCAGGGCTGCCGACGGTGGGATTCGAACTACTAACAGCTGAATGCAAGCTCACAGCTGCGCGACCCTAACCGCACGGCCAACTCGCTAGATGATAGGCTGTGTGTGCCACAGTGTTTAATAAGGACATTCTGATCTGTTCTCTATCTACTGTATCGAGTGAGTCGCCTATGATATACCTGCCCCATAGTAATTATAAGCTTGCATCCACAAGGTCGTGGGTTCGAAATCCACCGTCAGCAGCCTTAAAGATGAGTTTCCGTAGTTCCCTGTTTTCACACAAGGTAAATAACGATGCTCTACCTTAATTGAAGACACGGCTCCTTCTTTCCCTGTTCAAGCCCTTTCCTATTCCATCGTCACACAAAACCTACCTATGTTAGACTGATTTTAAAATATTTCCATAAGAAACCCATTTGCTAGAGAAAAAAAGAAGAATACGTGTTGTTGAGAATGAGAACATTCTTGAGCTGTAGATGCTAATATTGTAGAAATGTAATCATAATTTGTATTAGTATGGGTTTAATGTGTGGTTGACTTGTTAGCCAGCACGCAACATTAGGTCGTTTGCTTACCTGACCAGTGCCATGTTAAACCAGATGTTTTCTTAAACAAGTCAGACGGCATTTAAACAAGATGGACTTGTCCTTCCTATCATGATGTTAAGTGCTCGCAGGTGGACGCTTAAGTGCCGGCAGTGTTACGTCGGGGCCACTTTCTTCGGCTGTAAATTAGAATAGCTAAACTCGAGAGAAACAGGAAGTGATTAGAACTCTGCACGCCCGCACGGCGTGCGCTGTAGAGGAGACCACTGACACCAGGTTAAAGTAATGTGTTGGTAATCAGCTGATGAGCTAGGGTACTAAACCTGCTAGCCCTCATTCCAGAATGATATACTGTACTACCACAGTTGGTCTTCTTCTTCTTCTTCTTCTTTATCTGTTTACCCCCCAGGGTCGGTTTTTCCCTCGGACTCAGCGAGGGATCCCACTTCTACCACCTCAGGGGCAGTGTCCTGGAGCTTCAGACTCTCGGTCGGGGTAAAACTGGGGAGGATGACCAGTATCTCGCCCAGGCGGCCTCACCTGCTATGCTGAACAGGAGCCTTGCGGGAGAATGGGAAGATTGGAAGGGATAGACAAGGAAGAGGGAAAGAAGCGGCCGTGGCCTTAAGTTAGGTACCATCCCGGCATTTGTCTGGAGGAGATGTAGGAAACCACAGAAAACCACTCCCAGGATGGCTGAGGTGGGAATCGAACCCACCTATACTCAGTTGACCTCCCGAGGCTGAGTGGACCCCGTTCAACCCTCGTACCACTTTTCAAATTTCGTGGGAGAGCCGGGAATCGAACCCGGCCCTCCGGGCGTGGCAGCTAATCGCACTATCCACTACACAACAGAGGCGGACGTATGAGGGTATAATAACGGAATATGGTTTCCGGAGAGATTAGTTTTTCTTTTTAGAATTTGCTTTACATCGCACCGACACACATACTGTACGTCTCATGGCAAAGATACGACAGAAAAGGGTTAGGAGAGGGAAGGAAGCGGCCGTGGACTTAATTACACGAAAAAAACGAAAAATTATCTTCAGGACTGCCGGATGGATTCGAATGCAAGCTCATAGCTACATGCGCCAAACCACGCGGCCACTACCTCGGTGGCCTCCGGAGAGGCCTGCTTTAGGTCTTAGACTAATACACGACCTATAGGAGTTATGCAAGTCTATCAGGATGTGGCCCTACCTAAAATTATCTCTAATGTTGAAGTCATCACAAACACTCAGCTCCAGAGCCAGACGAATTAACCAATTAAGGTTAAAATGACTGACCCGGCCGTGAATCAAACCCGCAACCCCTTGGACCAAAGGCCAACGTGCTAACCTTGTAGCCATAGAGCTGGGCTGCAGAACAGCATCAAAAACGCGAGAGATCTGCTTGAACAAATTTAATGTTACCCAGCGAGTTTTTTAAACAGTACAGGTTTTGCACTTCTAAGTTTGCAGTCAGGAGATGGTCGGTTGGAATCTCATCGTCGGCAGCCTTGAAGATGGTTTTCCGTAGTTTCCTATTTTTACATTAGACAAATACTGAAACTGTATGCGGGTTCACATGGTAGCCCGCAGGCTATCTAAGCCTGCCTTGGCGGGTTCGTTCCTATCTCTGCTTGGTGCTATTTGCAGGTCCTTAAAATGCCAGCCTCATATCGTTAGATTTAACGCCACGTTAAGGAAATCTTGCAGGACACAATTCAGACACTTCGGTGCCTCCATTAATCCATAGAACTAGTTAGTGGGATGTAAAACTAATAACATTAATAAAATAAATAACATATAACGCTGCATGTTTAACATTCCTTCAATTTCTATTCAGCTGAGGCTGTACCTTAATCAAGGGGCCACGGCCGCTACCTTCCGAATCCTAACCCTTTCACATTCCGGCGTTGCCGAAAACCTTTCACGTGTTAGTGAGACGTCAAACCACCGGCGAGAAAGAAATTATATTTTCTTCTTCTTCTTCTTCTTAATCTGCATACCCTCCAGTGTTGGTTTTTCCCTCGGATTCAGCGAGGGATCCCACCTCTACCGCCTCAAGGGCAGTGTCCTGGAGCTTCAAACTCTGGGTCGGGAATGAAACTGGGGAGGATGACCAGTACCTCGCCCAGGCGGCCTCACCTGCTATGCTGAACTGGGGCCATGCAGGGGGATGGGAAGATTTGAAGGGAAGAGGGAAGGAAGCGGCCGTGGCCTTAAGTTAGGTACCATCCTAGCATTTGTGTGGAGGAGATGTGGGAAACCGCGGAAAACCACTCCCAGGATGGCTGAGGTGGGAATCGAAACCACCTCTACTTAGTTGACCTGCCGAGGCTGAGTGGACCCCGTTCCACCCTCGTACCACTTTTCAAATTTCGTGGCAGAGCCGGGAATCGAATCCGGGCCTCTGGGGGTGGCAGCTAATCACACTAACGACTACACCACAGAGGCGGACAAATATATTCTCAAGATACGTTTATTGCTGATTTGGAAACAGGCGAGAATTTAATAATAATATTAATAATATTAGTTGCTTGCTATTTGCTTTACGTCGTACCGACACAGATAGGTCTTACGGCGACGATGGGACAGGAAAGGGCTAGGAGATGGAAGGAAGCGGCCGTGGCCTTAATTAATGTACAGCCCCAGCATTTATCTGGTGCGAAAATGGGAAAAAACGGTAAACCATCTTCAGGGCTGCCGACAGTGGGATTAGAACCCACTATCTCCTGGATGCAAGCTCAGAGCCGCGTGCCCCTAACCGCACGGCTAACTCGCCCCGTCAATAATAATAATAATAATAATAATAATAATAATAATAATAATAATAATAATAATAATAATAATAATAATAATAATGGCTTTACGTCCCACTAAGTACTTTTAAGATTTTCGGAGAAGCCGAGGTGCCTGAATTTAGTCCCTCAGGAGTAAATCTACCGACACGAGGCTGACGTATTTGAGCACCTTCAAATACCACCGGATGAACCTGGCTCCAACCTGCCAAGTTGGGGTCAGAAGGCCAGCGCCTCAACCGTCTGAGCCACTTAGCTTGGCAGGTGAGAATTTGCAAGATGACAATAGTAATGAAGTAATAAAAGATACCTTAGAAATGAACGCTGTGCGTATGGACCGGCTCCACTAGGCAATGCATTGATGGCGCACCAAGGCCACCAAGGTCGAATTTTATGATGTATGAACGTGCGCCAAAAGCTACCAGTGAGAGCTGCGCGGTAATCGAGCCTTGATATCAGAGACTTAACGAATAAGATAGGGACTCACGTGCAGAAGTCCAGCTCCGTGGCTAAATGGTTAGCATGCTGGCCTTTGGTCACAGGGTTCCCGGGTTCGATTCCCGGAAGAGTCGGGAATTTTAACTATCATTGGTTAATTTCGCTGACACTGGGGCTGGGTGTATGTGTTGTCTTCATCATCATTTCATCGTCATCACGTCGCGCGGGTCACCTACAGGCGTCAAATTGAAAGACCTGCACCTGGCGAGCCGAACACGTCCTCGGACATTCCAGGCACTAAAAACCATACGCCATTTCATTTCATTTACCTTCATTTACTCCCCCACAGAAATGGTATAAAACCTCCAAATAGTACAAATACATTTTACTGCAGCAGATACAAGCAAACCTTTAATGAAATCAACATACAGAAGATACTATAAGATTACAAAATTAATCACCAAAAACTGCAGCTAGATCAAACCACCTGACAATTCCTCTACTTATTCTTTACATAAACATAAATTTTTAATCCAGTCTACAAAATCTGCACGAAGTGACTTTCCCTGTGCAGAGTGATATTCGGGAAATTTATTTATTTATTTATTTATTTATTTATTTATTTATTTATTTATTTATTTATTTATTTATATATTTATTTATTTATTTATTTATTTATTTATTTTATTTATTTATTTATTTATTTATTTATTCTAGCGGGAAAATTTGATGGGCCCTCATTAATCCCCGTGTCTGCATTAAAACCTTGCAGGTGCCGTATTACGCCATTGCTTGGGAGGTCTGCCACGCATATACACTCATGTTCATAAGAACCAGAACACCTTGAAAGACTAAAGATAGGAAGTTCATATTCACGTGTGCATTAGTATGTTCTGAAGAAATGACTAGCATATGAACCATGTCGGCCCACAGGTTTAAGGTCCACATCGATATATCATCGCACCACCACCGACTGATAAAATGTGCCTGCGGCTCTCGTTGTCGCTATAAACCGAAGGTAATGGATCCGTGTGACTTGAGCAGATGTGCAAGATGCCTCAAAGACGTATTCGAGAACCGTACCGTCAAATGAGTGAGTTTGAAACAGGGCGCATTATTGGCTTGAGAGGACGTGATGAATCCATCCGGGAAATTGCTGCTCGTGTGGGACGAAGTGTGTCGGCAGTGCAATGGGTGTGTACAGAATGGTTCACAGAAGGCCGTAGAACACGACGAGATGGGTCTGGTTGCACCACCCAGACTACCCCCCGAGAAGATCTGCGTTCTCCTCAGTTCTGGCGCAACAGTGGAACAGTGTAACACATCGTACGCTATCAGGAGTGACAGTCCGTCGCCATTTATTATGGCGTGGGTTATCGGCGCGTCGTCTTCTCCGCCTACCTTTGACTAATGTGCATAAACATGCTAGACTGCAATGGTGTATGGAACGACATCACTGGGGACAGGAATAGCAGCATATAGTGCTTTCGAACGAATCCAGGTTCTGCTTGTTTGAAAATGATGGCCGCATTCTGGTTTGTCGCAGACAGGGGTGAGAGGCATCACACTGACTGCATTCGCACAAGACATACAGCGCCAACTTAAGGCCTTATGGTGTAGGGCGCTACTGGGTACAACCACAAATCATAGTTGGTGCGTGTCTAAGGCACTGTGAACAGTTTGACCTACGTGAATGACATCCAGCGACCTGTAGCCATACCCTTTCCGCACAACACCCCAGAAGCCATATTTCAGCAGGACAATGTGCGACCAAGTGTTTCTGCACGAACACGTACCTTCTTGTTGTCACAGGATGTCAGACTGTTGCCCTGGCCCGCCCGATCACCGGACTTGTCACCAATCCAAAATGTGTGGGATACGGTGAAACGACGGGTGCGGCGCTGTGACCCAATGCCAACCACAGAAGATAAACTGTGGAACCAGGTAAATACAGCATGGACGGCTATACCCCAGAACGCCATTCGCGCCTTATACGCGTCGATGCCATCACGCATGGAACAATTTTTCTATGCCCATAGAGGTCTAAGTTCCTACTATGCAACAGTACACATGCTGAGCCTAGGTGACTGAAATGTGAATTGTTTCCGCAGAACATGTTCTGTGAATATGAACTTCCTATCACTAGTCTTTCAAGGTGTTCAGCTTTTTATGAACATGAGTGTATTTCAAATCTTCCTAGACGAAACTGACAGTTTAGAAATGAATTCGTAAGTGAGAACGGTAACTAAAATGGGCAATGAGTGCATCGTGTACTCCAAATATTGATTTTTTATTTTTTAATAATAATAATAATAATAATAATAATAATAATAATAATAATAATAATAATAATAATAATAATAATATATAATTATATATAATTATATATAATTATAATTATATATTATATAATTATATATAATTAATATATTATAATATATTATTATTATTATTATTATTATTATTATTATTATTATTATTATTATTATTATTATTATTTTGCTATTTTTTCGGGACGTCGACCTATAGAGATCTTTTGCCCCTACTTGCACCATGTGATATGAACCTGCTTGTGATTATAATGGAGGAAGTGTAGAGTGTTGAATGTGAGGAAGGAACTTTAAGGACGACACAAACACCCACTCTCTTGGCCAGGGATATTAATCATTTACAATCAAAAACCCCTGGCCCAGCCGGGAACCGAACCCGGGTCGCCGGGTGACAGGGGGACGCGTTGCCCCCTACACTGCGAGGCCAGACACTCCAATTATAAATTCAAAATTCAAGGTGCTTTCGGAAGGCAGTTCGGAAGACGGCAGGAAATATAGATAAATGTTCGTAAATTTCAGGAGGATTACAACAGATCAACCAGTGTGAGTTTCTAAGGGTTAGTCGGCTAAACTTTCCCTTAGACTGAAACAACAGTAGACAGACGTGTCAATGACGCACATACCGCTAATACTATGCTCTTTTTAGTTATATAACTTACAGAATTTGAACCCATATATATTTTTGTCTGTGGTCAGAAGAAGACAGTTCTAAGCCTGAAAACTTTAGTGTGCTTTCCAGGATTTCTTTGTTGCGTATGCAAATTATTTTCATGAATGTGTTTTCGGTTGAAAAATACAACTGTGTTCACCCTTTCAATGCGCAGTGGCTATGATGGTGGGATCATGTGGGGTAAGTGGAGGAATTCAGGGTACCTACGTGAGTAATGGAATTGGGATACATATACCTCGTTACTTTTATATTTAAGCTCTACACCAGCCAGACATCTTCATATTCATAATTGTTGAGGACTCTCTCTGAATCATACGCAGCCGGGAGTTTTGTGCATCCTTGTGAAGCAAGTATATGAGCCGTAGGTGGATGACAGTTTGATATGTTAATATTTAATGTGGCTTAGTTATGTTGATTCTGCTACACAACTGAAAACAACGGGAAACTACCGCCGTAACTCCCGAAAGTATGCAGATCTCTCCGTGCGATTGAATGGCGTACTGATGATGGCTTCCTACTGGTAAATACTGTATTATGGAGGTACAGTATAACAGTTCCCCATTCCGAACTCCGGGCGGGTACTGCACGAGATTGGCGTTATCAGGAATATAAACACCGACATTCTACGAATTGGAGAGTGAAACGTCTGAAGTTGAAGTAGTTACGATCGGTAGACTTAAGTTAGATGTAGTTAGGTGGTTAATATAGCCTTTGTGAAGCAAGTTGGTGGGACGAGTAGGATTCCTGGCCAGGCGACAACACAAAATAAATAGGAGAAATGCAGATTTGCTGTAATAATGGACAACGGGTAAGTTACTAAGACCAGCGTGAAGGAATGGACAGCAAGACAATGCCTATCACAATAGGGAAGGAATGAAAGATAAAGTCGGATAGTAGATTTGTGCACCACTCATAATTTAGTCCTTGCTAGCACATGGTTCAAAAAAAAAAAAAAAAAACGACGGCTTTATACATAGATAAGGTTTGAAGACACTGGAAAATATCCAATGGCCTTCCTGATCACTAAGCAGAGATTCAGAAAACAAGTGGATTCCGAGACCTTCCCAGGAGCAGACGTGGACTCTGACCAAGACTTGGTGGCCACAAAATGCTGTCTGAAGTTGAAGAAATGGGATAAAGAAAGGAATGTAAAGAGGTGGGTTGTTTCAAGAATTGTTTCAAGATACATGCTGCACAAGGACTAAATGAATATGCAATAGTTGAGGTGCGGACAAACCTGAAGAATGAGATTAGTAGGGTCACTGAAGAAACTTTATGGAGAAATACAAGATGAAGCAACAATCTGAGGATTCTGGAGATACTAGATATGGTGGATGCACGGTAATAATTCAGGAAATAATTCAGGCGACTAAGGAATGAAGTCGGTACAAGGTACAAGACAGGTAAAGAAGAATGACTGAAAGCGAAGTGCATGGATGTTGAAGTTGTTATGATTTTAGGAGACGTAGATGCTGCATACAGGAACATCAAGGATACGTTTTGGGAAAGAGAACTAGTACTGGAATATTAAGAGCTCAGATAGCAAACTACTTCTAGGAAAATAGGACAGTGTGGAAATACGGCAAGACCATACTCAGCAAACGAATCAACAGAAAGTAGTTGATAAGGTTCTGGAAAATAGATGAGGCTATTGACGACGGTGAAATGGGAGACCCAATTTTGAGGTCAGAATTCGACAGAACGTCCAGAGTCCAAAATAGAAACAAGGCACGTGGAATTAATTACCTATTACCTTGAGAGAAACCGGAATGGCGAGGTTATTGAATTTCATGTGTAAATGAATGATGCCGGAGAAATGCCATCCGATTTTAATAAGAATGCTGTTATACCCGTCTCTAGGGAAGCAGGTGCTGACAAGAGCGAAAACTACCGCACTTAGCATCTCATGCTTACAAAATTTTAGCACGTATTATTACAAAAGAATAGGGAGCCAAGTTGAAGCTGAGTTGACTGGACCAAGCTACTTGAGATTCTGAAGGTAATCGGGATAAAATACACCGAGAAAGAAGGATTATTCCCATTTCTGTGTTGAAATCAGTCTGCAGTAGTAAGAATTGACGGCTATGGAAAAGAAAATCCAGAAATGACTGAGACAGGGATGTGGTTTGTCCCTTCTCATCTTTCTCCATAGCAATAATAATAATAATAATAATAATAATAATAATAATAATAATAATAATAATAATAATAATAATAATAATAATAATAATAATAATAATAATAATAATAATAATAATAATACCGGGCGAGTTGGCCGAGCGCGTAGAGGCGCGCGGCTGTGAGCTTGCATCCGGGAGATAGTAGGTTCGAATCCCACTATCGGCAGCCCTGAAGATGGTTTTCCGTGGTTTCCAATTTTCACACCAGGCAAATGCTGGGGCTGTACCTTAATTAAGGCCACGGTAGCTTCCTTCCAACTCCTAGGCCTTTCCTATCCCATCGTCGCCATAAGACCTATCTGTGTCGGTGCGACGTAAAGCCCCTAGCAAAAAAAGTAATAGTAATAATAATAATAATAATACCGAGCTCGATAGCTGCAATCGCTTAAGTGCGGCCAGTATCCAGTAAGCGGGAGATCGTGGGTTCGAGCCCCACTGTCGGCAGCCCTGAAGATTGTTTTCCGTGGTTTCCCATTTTCACACCAGGCAAATGCCGGGGCTGTACCTTAATTAAGGCCACGGCCGCTTCCTTCCACTTCCTAGGCCCATCCCATCGTCGCCATAAGACATATCTGTGTCGGTGCGACGTAAACCAAATAGCAAATAATAATAATAATAATAATAATAATAATAATAATAATAATAATAATAATAATAATAATAATAATAATAATAATAATAATAATAATCTGTCTTATGATCATCTTCTTCTGAAGCCTAATGGCTGTTCTTGAAGGTGAATTTCTAGGTTTTCTTATCATTCTTATTTATAATATTCTACCGACTTTTGAGCATATATTTCGCATATCTTTTTTTCCTATATGTACTGTTACGAATAAAATACGGGCTGTTTTTTAGATCTACTTGAATGTATGTATGTATGTTCAGTCCGTCAGCTCTGCCGCTGGTAGGATCCTCAACAGCTCTGCCATCAGCTGCCATAGATTGCCTAGGCATCACTGAAGAGGCGTACTAGGGAAATGAGGAGTGAGGTAGTTTCCCGTTGCTTTTCTCACCGAGCCAGAAGTTGCTATTACATATCAGTCTGCCAAGCCCACTGAAATGCATACACCAACCGACCCTATGAGCAACATTTTCACACCATTCATAGCAGGGACTGGCTGCATAAGGATTGGCATTACTAGCATCGCTGTCCGACTCGTTGGCTGAATGGTCAGCGTACTGGCCTTCGGTTTAGAGGGTACCGGGTTCGATTCCCGGCCGGGTCGGGGATTTTAACCTTCATTGGTTAATTCCAATGGCCCGCGGGCTGGGTGTTTGTGCTGTACCCAACATTCCTGCATCTCACACACCACACATAACACTATCCTCCACGACATTAACACGCAGTTACCTACACATGGCAGATGCCGCCCACCCCTCATCGGAGGGTCTGCCTTACAAGGGCTGCACTCGGCTAGAAATAGCCACACGAAATTAATTAACTAGCATCGCTCATATCTCAGTCACTTTCATATTGCCAAAGCGAAGGATAAGACAGACAGATCAATGAAAGTAACAAAATTGCTCTAGCCTATACCAGAAGACATAGTGCACTGTAAACACTAGGTCCTGCCAGTAAAGGCAATGAGTATACACAATTATATCTGACAATGTAAGACAACAGTTCCCTAACTAGTGGCTATTACCAAAGTCTGTGTCCTCTTCTCAGTAGGTAGTCCGGCTCGCAGGTATTACCTGAATGGGCGATGATCCTGATTAAGAGCTCACCTTTCACTTAGCTCCGCAAGCTCAGTCATTTCCCACAGCCGCTGCACGTAGGCAAGTTCGAACGTAGGGTTGCTGACTATTACAACATACAACTAGGGTCAGTAGGTTTGACTCAAGACGAATCCGATGACTCACGCAGTCAATTCAGTCAACTAACAGTCAACGTCACTGCTCCACACACTGGGCAACTTAATACGTATCACTAAATAACGACAAGTTTGCTTGATAGCCAGCACTCCTCCCCAACATTACGACAAATCTCACTACTTACAACACCGCCATAGTGACCGTTCCGACGACAGCCAGCTATACTGCTGTCCAGCTCCCATAATAACTCCGACGACTACTAACTGACAGAACGACAACCAGCAACCCCAACCCCAAAGCCACGGAGGTCTTGTTTTTATATCCCTAATGATGAAGTACTGGACCGAGCGAGTTGGACGTGCGGTTCGGGTTCCGCAACTGTGAGCTTGCATTCGAGAGGTGGTGGGTTCGAACTCCACAGTCGGCAGCACTGAAGATGGTTTTCCGTGGTTTCCCATTTTCACACCAGGCAAATGCTGGGGCTGTTTCTTAATTAATGCCAAGGACGCTACCTGCCCAATCCCAATTCTATCCCATTCTTCTGCCACCAAAATCCAAAGAAGGAATTTTTCGTTTCGTCTTCCAGTAGGTCTGCGGAAAAACCAGACGAAAGTAATACAAGGAGCATCGTCCTCGTCATCGGGCCGGCTGGGAGGTTTTCGGTCTAACTTTCTCATCGCTTCCAGGAAATGCCGCAGGGCGCTGCGACAGGGCTGACGGACGCCTGAGTACGAAACAGTCTATTTTAATTCTGCACATGTAAAACATTGTATTTTCTGGTTATATGAAAGAGCACGTAATGGCGTTAATCATGCCAGACAAAATAAATCCATTATATTGTACTGTATTCTACCTCGTGGTTTTGACTGTGGCCTGAGGAGCTTCAAATAGATGTTTCCGGAACTCTTGGAGGGTTCCAACTTCTCTGCGATACAACTTTGATTTCACGCGCCCCCAAAAGGAGTAACCTAAGGAGTTTAGATCGGGACTTCTTGCTACAGCCGATACGGCCCAAACGCCCAACCGATCACTGCGGATATGTAGCGTCAAGGTGGCGACGCACTGCGTTGTTAATGTACGGGGGTGTTCCATTATGTTTAAACCCCACGTGCGGTCGTCTGTGGGTGGAACATCTTCTAGTTGTAGTGGTAGAATGTCTTCTAGAAACTGTAGATTAGATACGCCAGTGAGTCTATGAAATAATATCACAAGTCCCATGATAATGCCTCCCATCATCCTTGTCCAAAGTTTAACAGAAAAACAAATCTGCTGATGGTAACGCCTCATTGCATGGAGGTTGTTCTCTGACCATACAATGCATGTTTTGAAACTTGAAGATGCCACGAAGATGCTACTCCTCGTAAACGAGGCCTCGTCTGTGAACAAGATATGATCACGATTTTTCGGGTTGACTATTGACCTATTTAGAGAAGGCCATGCGCGGTGCATAATCCCTCTCTTCGATTGTATGGATGTTGCCGGTCTTCCCGTAATGTTCACAGGACGGTCAAATAGGCCTCTCTTACCACTGCCGCGATTTGGCCAGTACTCCTGCGAAGAGTCCTCTGCAATAAGTCCTAATATACAGACTTCTGAGACGATAGACAATAATGAAGTTTAGATGTTGACCTAGAGGGATAGACAACTTCTCAGTAGAAGAGACGCGGGAATGCAGTGAAGCTCTTGACCTAGAGAGGTCAGACTATGGACTAGGATAGACAACCTCTCAGTAGAAGAGTCGTGGAAATATAGTGAAGCTACTGATCTAGAGAGGTCGGGCTGTGGACTAGGATAGACAACCTCTCAGTAGAAGAGACGCGGGAAATTAGTAAATTTATTGACCTAGAGTGATCAGACTGTGGGCTAGGATAAATAACCTCTCGGTAGAAGAGACGCGGGGATGTAGTGAAGCTATTGATCTAGAGATATAAAACTATGGACTAGCCTGGACAAAATGAAGTGCTGATAAAACGTAGGCAGGTGTGGTTCTCCACAACATAGGTTTATTTCCTCATTCTATATTGCTTGAAACTAAACTAGATGTGAGAGATGAGAACATTCAGCTTGAATGATCGCAGGCGTCATTCACAGCCAGTCGCCTGTCCTTGCTGTCATGGATATACTGTCTATACTCTTTTGGAAGGATTTTGAGTTTGGCGGGAGGGCTGGTATGTACAAGTAACTCACCTCGAATGGGGTAGTGCATGAAAAGTGCTGCGCCAACTCGAGACCAGATACGAATTTACGTTTACGAAAATGTTTCAACCGTTGGGCTAGGAAGACTTAGGAGTGAGGAGACGAGCTGCTCGACTAAGCGATATGCTCCGAGCTGTTATTGGAGAGATGGCGCGGAATGACATTCGTGGAGATTTTGAAGTAAGAAAATGCACAATATGAGCATAAAGTTGGAATTCAAGAGGATAGATTGGAGCAAGTATTCGTTTATAGCAAGAGGAATTAGAGATTGGAATAATTTACCAACGGAGATATTCGATAAACTTCCAACTTCTTTACAATCATTTAAGAAAAGAATAGGTAAACAACTGATAGGGAAATTGCCACCTGAGCGACAGCCATAAATATTGATTGATTGATTGATTGATTGATTGATTGATTGATTGATTGATTGATTGATTGATTGATTGATTGATTGATTGATTGATTGATTGATTGATTGATTGATTGATTGATTGATCATACGCCGATCTGTGTTGAGCCTGTTTTGTGGAAATCGTTCAGCGTACATCTTAGCAATTGCACAAGCATTCTGTCCCACTTCGCGGTAAATTAAAATCTTGTCGAAATACACAGTTCAAAAAATTAGGGGAACATGTCTCTGAACGTATGCCATGGTCTACAAAACAATACCTTACACCCAGGTATACAACCAACCAAACCTTTATTCTGTACCGTTGAAGTATACAAAGGACATCGATGGTTTCGCCTTCATTTTCAGAACACAAACGGAAATTTCCAAATAGGGGCTAAAGCAAAATAATATCAGTCTTCCAGAGTAGATTGTTATCACAGTTGGAGAGCTTCAGTGTGGTGTATGTCCTCCTCGAGCATTTATCACAGCCTGGCACCTACGTGGCATGCTCCGTATAAATCGACGGAGGTCACGTTGCGATATTAGGTCCCATTCTTCAATGAGAGCCTGTACGAGGTCTTGGAGAGTCCGTGATTGAACAGGACGCCCATGAACACATTTGCCAAGCCTATCCCACACATGCTCGATTGGATTATGGTCGGGACTCACTGCTGGCCATTCCATCTCTTGAATGTCTAGTTCTTGCAAGGCAGCTTTGGTGATGCGCGCTACATGAGCCCTGGCATTGTCGTGCATGAGTACGAATTCAGGGCCAACAACGTATGCAGCAACCAACACATGCTGTAGCAGTATTTGCTCGATATACCCCGCATCGGTAAGATTACAACGGACGACAAGATCCATGCGGCCATCAATACTGATGCCACCCCACACATCACAGAACTTCGTCCGAATCGGTCGTCTTTCTGGACAACATTTGGCCTGTACTGCTCATCACGGCGTCTCCATACACGTTGACGTCCATCACGCTGTGTCAGGGGAAATCGGGACTCGTCTGTGAACAACACAGGTCTCCATTGGCGAAGTTGCCAGTTGACGTGGGTACGGGCAAACAGAAGGCGAGCTGCGCGATGTTGCTGCGTTAAACGGGGCACTCGAACAGGACGTCTGGGTCGTAAGGACACTTCTCTTAACCTGTTTCTTACTGTCTGGTCAGACATCGTGACTCCAGTGACCCTCTTGACATCTTGTTGGAGTTCTCTGGCAGTTGCTGAACGACGCTGCAATGCACAGATGGTCAGATATCGCTCATTCAGTGGGTTTGTTATACGTCCACCAGCTTGTCTAACCCTGCTTGTTAACTGGCCTGTCTCATTGTAGGGATTCCTCAAGCTTTTAATAACTGGCGGAGAGACAGTGAGATCCACAGCAACACGACGAAAAGTCCTTCCTTCCTGGATCAAAGTGACGGCCCTTGTGACTTAAACCTCGTTAAGATGTCTCATGGGATGTGCTGGTTTTACGTACAACGTGTTCAAATGACTGCAGTAGTATGTGTACCTCACAACGACACACGGAAGCATCGCTATTCACTTTGTTTTGAGGGGTCACCTGACAGTTTAATGCATGGCTACGCCTACAGATGGAGTATAACTTCGATTTGACATACCCTGAGTAGCTAAGGTCTCAAGGTAGCTGTACGACCATTGGAACTCCATCTACCAAATTAACGTTCACATACCACACGTTACGAAACATCTTCCCCTAATTTTTTGAACTGTGCATTTCCTCGCTATGAACTGTACCATGGATAAGCGATATGTATTCACTAAATACACACTAGTCATGTCCGGGTTGTAAACATTATTTCACACAAGCTGTCGACCGTGAGTACAGTTTTAGATCGAGTTAATGACTACATATGTAGATCATACTCAATTCCTCCCAAACAGGTCCCTTGTTTTTTGCGTTTCGTCCGACTCCTTGGTTGAAAGGTCAGCGTTGATGCCTTTGGTTCAGAGGGTCTCAGGTTCTATTCCTGGCCAGATCGGCGATTTTAATCGCATCTGATTAATTATATACGCTCGGGGACTGGGTGTTTGTGGTTTATGTTTTTCCCAATACTCCCATCTTCATATTTACTAAATACATCACACTAGTAACCCCCACAGTGACACGCAACAGTGACTACATCCCTCCACATAGGATTGGCATCGGGAAGGGCATCCGACCGTAAAATAAGGCCAAATCCAGATGTGCGACACAATTCGCACCCGAAACCCACAGGTGTGGGAAAAAGCGGTAGAAGAATCATATCATTAACGTTCCACCCTAGATATTTTGCTTGCATATGAACAACAGGTAGTTCACTCAGCTTCTCCAGTGCCCTAGTAATACTACAAAATCACACCACAAAAAGGCGAGATAAATGCTTGATAGTTACTATTCTAACATTGCCTTGGAAAAAATAAGGTAACTACTTATTAAATTAGCAAGAATAAATTGAATAATCTACGTAAATAAAATCGTAACGACCGTGTGTCTGTATATTGACTATTTTGGCGAAATTTCACTACAGTTATCCGTTTCAGGTGTAATAATGGCCATCGGCATTTTACCTATGGTTTCTGTATGTCGATTTGTCAGTTTGTGTGCTTGTCTGAGTACTTATAACTTGATAACTACTGGATATATTTCTACCAAACTTGATATTTATAAACCACCTGTCCTTGGGTAGGTTTTAGGGCCAATGTTACTTCTGAATAACTAATTTACTGGGGGTTTATCCGAAACCGAAACCATGATTTTGCATTCCCGCAAAATATTCACATCCAAAATGAATTGAAATCTACCATTCTTAACCTCTTCAGGAACAAATTATTTTTTCTCTGTATTTTGTTGAGGAATATTTGAATGGTAGTAAATTAAAAAATCAACAGTTTGTCATAAATGTTTTGAAACATAGGAGTTAAACATTCAATTTTCCAACTTATCCAGATTGTGTGGTTGTAAACCAATTCAGAGAGGAATTATTACCCTAAAAATATAATGGCCACATATACGCCAATCTTCCTGAAGAGGTTAATTGAAATCAATTTCTAAAAGTGTTTTCTCATGTGCATCATTTCTATAGGAGGATTAATAAGGGAGATGTCATGAATGCTCGGTTTTTCAAGCTAAGTCCAGCGGACATAGCTCAAAAGGTGTTGTACGTGGAACAGATTCCTAACCTATCTACATAAATAAAGTCGTAACGACCGTGTGTCTGTACATTGACTATTTTGGCGACATTTTCGTACAGCTATCCGTGTAAAGGGTAATAATGACCATCTGCATATCATTTAGCTTTAGTTTCCTGAAAGTCGTAATTTTTACCTCCTCTCCCCAAAATTATAATTGCGGCACAATCTGCCAGACGAGCTGGAAAATTGAAATTTTGAAAAATGATACATTTTAGCCTGTAACCGACGGAAAACTTCCAAGATCTTCAAATTTTCAATTTTTATCTGCGAAGAGTATCGAAATATCGAGGCAATTCTAATCATGGTGCAGACCTTCGTTTCGAGGTACGGTATTTCATTGTTAAGCTATAAGTCCTATCACAAAACGGATGGCGCAATCTCCGTTCAATTTGGAGTGATCTACAATTTTGGTCCTATGACCTTTCTCGTATCTCTATCCCTTATACGTTATATTTGGTTGCATTTCTCGATTATAAGTAAATTTCGCACTTTTAACAGGCATAATTCATACTTTGAATCACTTATGGGAAAGAGAGAATAATCAAATTCTACACGATTAACTTATTGGCCCACACAGTAGCCATATCTGAGCCAAATGCTATGTCTGTAGGTGTCACATAATTATCAGAAAAGTAATGCACTGTGAGATAATCTTACACAAATTTCACCCTATTCAACGTTTCTAACTCAATCTGACCCATGAACAGATGAGATACGAGAAAGTATCATAGGACCAGCCATTTAGACCGCTAAATACGGTGTCTTATGATACAATCCGTTTGTTGATGTGACGTAACGTTTAGCAGCAGTTAATCTGTAAATGAAGGTCTGCAATATCTTAAACATGCATATACTTTTGTATATCGATATATATATATATATATATATATTGATGTCGATTTGTAGCGATCAAGAAAGGGTGTGTCTTCTATTGTTTTCTGTACTCCCCACATCGACTTTGACTGGCAGTAGGCATGGAGTCGTTTTCCAAATCGTGTGTGGCATTAGTAAGGACGGCCCACCATTGTAAATAATAATTCCCTTCTCGATTTTACTTGCAGAAGGCAAGGGAGGATGCAATTTTGTCCAAAACCCTCCTACCCGATTGTGTTTGACTGTTGGCAAGGCTGCCCGCCTGGACAAATATACCCATCTAAAATGTGACTGGCAATAGGCATAGTGGCCTGCTATTTTGATACAAACTCACCAACTCGGTGTGACTGCCAGTAAGCTGACTGGCATTAGGAATAGGCGCCTGTCACTATAATGATTGTGACGGCCGCTTTGCTACAATGCAGGGACAGTAGTTCGTGTGACGGCTGTTTTGGTACAGGTTACAGTTACGGTTAGGTTAGGATAATGATACACAGTGACCGTCGGTTATATTTGGATACAGTTATATTCAGCTCCTCCTCTGCGAACCATGTGACCTTGCCGCGGTGGGGAGGCTTGCGTGTCCCAATGATGCAGATAGCCGAGCCGCAGGTGCAACCATATCGGATGGGTATCTGTTGAGAGACCAGACTAACGAATGGTTCATCGAAAGGGGGGTAGCAGCCTTTCGGTAGTTGCAAGGGCGGCAGTCTAGATGATTGACTGATACGGCCTTGTAATAATACTCAACATGGCTTAGCTGTGTTGATACTGCTACACGGCTGAAAGCAACGGGAAACTACAGCCGTAACTACCTCCCAAGGACATGCAGCTCTCTCTGTATGAATGATGTACTGATGATGGCTTCCTCCCGGGTAAAATATTCCTGAGGTAAACTAGTCCCCCATTCGGATCTCCGGGTGGGGACTACACGAGAGGGGGCGATCATCAGGAAGAAGGATACTGACATTCTGCGAGTCGGAGCGTGGAATGTTAGAAGTTTGAATCGTTGTGGTAGGTTAGAGAATCTGAAAAGGGAGATGGACAGACTAAAGTTAGATGTAGTTGGTATAAGTGAAGTACGTTGGCAGGAAGAACAGGATTTTTGGTCAGGCGACTACCGAATTATCAACACGAAATCAAACAGGGGAAATGCAGGAGTTGGTTTAATAATGAATAAGAAAATAGGGCAGCGGATAAGCTACTAGACCAGCATAGTGAAAGAATTATTGTTATCAAGATAGACACCAAACCAAATGCCCACCACAATAGTGCAGGTCTATATGCCTACTAGTTCAGCGGATGATGAAGAAATCGAAAGAATATATGAGGAGATAGAAGATTTAATTCAATATGTAAAAGGTGACGAGAATCGAATTGTGATGGGAGACTGGAATGCAGTGGTAGGCCAAGGAAGAGAAGGTAGTACAGTAGGAGAATTCGGATTGGGACAAAGGAACGAAAGAGGAAGTCGGCTGGTTGAATTCTGCACTGATCATAATTTAGTGCTTGCCAATACTTGGTTCAAACACCACAAACGACGGCTGTATACGTGGACGAGACCTGGAAACACTGGAAGGTATCAAATAGACTTAATTATGATTAGGCAGAGATTCAGAAACCAGGTGTTGGATTGCAAAACTTTCCCAGGAGCAGACGTGGACTCTGACCACAACTTGTTGGTCATGAAATGCCATCTGAAGTTGAAGAAATTGAAGAAAGGAAAGAATGCAAAAAGATGGGATCTAGACAAGTTGAAAGAAAAGAGTGTGTGTTTCAAGGAACATGTTGCACAAGGACTAAATGAAAAGGCTGAAGGAAACACAATAGAGGAAGAGTGGAGAGTCATGAAAAATGAAGTCAGTAGGGCGGCTGAAGAAATGTTAGGAAGGAAGAAAAGATCAACTAAGAATCAGTTGATAACTCAGGAGATACTAGACCTGATTGATGAACGACGAAAATACAAGAATGCTAGAAATGAAGAGGGCAGAAAAGAATACAGGCGATTAAAGAATCAAGTGGATAGACAGTGCAAGGTAGCTAAGGAAGAATGGCTGAAGGAGAAGTGCAAGGATGTCGAAGACTGTATGGTCTTGGGAAAGGTAGATGCTGCATACAAGCAAATCAAGGAAACCTTTGGAGAAAGAAAAATCTAGGTGCATGAATATTAAGAGCTCAGATGGAAAGCCACTTCTAGGGAAAGAAGACAAAGCAGAAAGATGGCAGGAGCATATCCAACAGTTGTATCAAGGTAACGATGTAGATAATTTGGTTCTGGAACATGAAGAGGCTGTTGATGCTGATGAAATGGGAGACCCAGTTTTGAGGTCAGAGTTTGACAGAGCTGTGAGTGACCTAAATAGGAACAAGGCACCTGGAATTGATGATATTCCCTCTGAACTACTGACTGCCTTAGGAGAAACCAGCATGGTAAGGTTATTTCATTTAGTGTGCAGGATGTATGAGACAGGAGAAGTCCCATCCGATTTTCGGCAGAATGTTGTTATACCTATTCCCAAGAAAGCCGGTGCTGACAGGTGTGAAAACTACCGCACCATTAGTTTAGTATCTCATGCCTGCAAAATTTTAACACGTATTATTTACAGAAGAATGGAAAAACAAGTTGAAGCTGAGTTGGGATAAGATCAATTTGGCTTCAGGAGAAATGTAGGAACACGTGAAGCAATCCTGACTTTACGTCTGATCTTAGAGGATCGAATCAAGAACGACAAGCCCACGTACATGGCATTCGTAGATCTAGAATAGGCATTCGATAATGTTGATTGGAACAAGCTATTTATGATTCTGAGGATGATAGGGATCAGATACCGAGAACGAAGAATTATATACAACCTGTACAAAAATCAGTCAGCAGTGATAAGAATCGAGGGCTTTGAAAAAGAAGCAGCAATCCAGAAAGGAGTGAGGCAAGGCTGCAGTTTGTCCCCTCTCCTTTTCAATGTTTACATAGAACAGGCAGTAAAGGAAATCAAAGAGAAATTTGGAAAGGGAATCACAGTCCAAGGAGAGGAAATCAAAACCTTGAGATTTGCCGATGATATTGTTATTTTATCTGAGACTGCAGAAGATCTCGAGAAGTTGCTGAATGGTATGGATGAAGTCTTGGGTAAGGAGTACAAGATGAAAATAAATAAGTCCAGAACAAAAGTAATGGAGTGCAGTCGAACGAAGGCAGGTGATGTAGGAAATATTAGATTAGGAAATGAAGTCTTAAAGGAAGTAGATGAATATTGTTACTTGGGTAGTAAAGTAACTAACGATGGCAGAAGTAAGGAGGACATAAAATGCAGACTAGCACAAGCAAGGAAGAGCTTTCTTAAGAAAAGAAATTTGCTTACTTCAAAGATTGATATCGGAATTAGAAAGATGTTTTTGAAGACTTTCGTGTGGAGCGTGGCATTGTATGGAAGTGAAACATGGACGATAACTAGCTCAGAAAGAAAGAGAATAGAAGCTTTTGAAATGTGGTGTTACAGAAGAATGCTGAAGGTGAGCTGGATAGATCGAATCACGAATGAAGAGATACTGAATCGAATTGGTGAGAGGAGATCGATTTGGCTAAATTTGACGAGAAGAAGAGATAGAATGATAGGACACATCTTAAGACACCCAGGACTTGTTCAGTTGGTTTTTGAAGGAAGTGTAGGTGGTAAGAACGGTAGGGGTAGACCAAGGTATGAATATGACAAACAGATTAGAGCAGATGTAGGATGCAATAGTTACGTGGAAATGAAAAGGTTAGCACAGGATAGGGTGGCATGGACCGTCTATGGACTGATGACTCAAACAACACATATTCAGCTAGAGATGGTTACGATATACAGTGATGCACTGCTACGGTAATGTTAATATAAATACACAGTGACGGTCAACAAGAGGCACTGTGACGGTTAGGATTCCACCAGCACTAGTTAGGTTAATGATCAAACTTTAACATGTTGGGCACGGGAAAATAAAAACATTTTTAAACACTGTAAGGCGCCAAGTTAGGAAACATACAACATGAAACTCAGAGGAACTCCCTAGTTAATAATCCTTTTAGCGTAGAGAGGTGCCCAAGCAAAACAATCAACATACACTCATTTAAAACACTGTACCAAGGTAACGGTGGCACCAAAGAGAATCTAGATATAATGACACAGTAAGACAAAGACACAGTAACGTAGTAGGCGACAGCCAGTTGACAGCTCAATAGCAGTAAGAAACCCAGTGCACAGCGATTATCCAAGATTGTGCACCCAGTATATCCAAATAAATTACCACAGAGTCACCACACGGAAGCAGTTAATGCAATAAGTAAATACAAGTAAAAGGCAAGACAACTTACCTCAAAGGTGAGAATGTGGAAGGTGCCTTAGGATCTTTGCAATCATGACCTTAGATATTAGAAAGGATAAGCCGAGGATTTTAGAAATATCGGAATTTAATTAAAACGCAAAATGAACATTACACCACAATAAATAAAAGAAGAATAAGTCAAGGTTTTTGAAATCAAGACCGAAGGATGGAGGAAATAGATGAATAATTTCTTTAAATCGCAACTACCAAGGAGAGAAATGAATCGAATCTTTAGCACGGTGTTATTCTAGAACAACCTGCATTAATGAACAGGGCCCGGAAAACAGCAAACCCGAAAACGCAATTCAATGGAAATACACTAATACACTGTACCGGCCTGGTACAATACCAAATAGGTTGGGACGAGGAAACGGCTAAATTCAGAATTAGGAAATAAATCACAGGAAATTCCCAAAATCACACCACCAAGGCAGTGGAGTGCAGAACAGGGGTAATTCGGCAATACAATCACAACACCTTCAGGAGAGTAACGGAGTAAGCAGATATTTCTGCTAAATAAAATATTTCATACTTAAAATCATAGGCCAAATTTCCAGAATGGCATCACAAGCACTGAGAAGTAGGTACCGTAAGGGTCCACACCAACTCAGTAAGAGATTTCCAGAATACGCAGAAGTTTCTGCCGAATTCAATATTTCACACACACAAATCACAGGAGAGATAACACGGATACCCCCAACAAACAATAGATCCCGGGGAAGGAATTAAAGTAAACCAATAATAATAATAATTCCCCAAAATTCCAAGTCGAGCGCAGATCAACCAATTCCAACCATAAACCGTGCCAGTCACCAACCAACTCATCAGTCCTCGCGTAAAATCAACAATCTCATCAATATCATTAATAAGAATAGTCACCAAGACGACCGCACATTAAAATTAAAAACAGACAGTCAACGAGTGACAAAACACCGTTGAACGGACTGGTATTCATTTTTCTCAGCTCCTCTTAAAACAATATTAATAACAATTTACCACCCAGAGTGGTTGGTGATGAAAATGAACCTTACAGAACTGTTAGGCATATTTAGCAATTGCCAAGTTTTAAAATGATGCAGAACTACCTGTTTTCAAAACACAAGTTTGATGACCGCCGGAATAGCAGGTCTAAATTAACATAACTGACCTTTCGAAAAATAAATACAAGAACCAGCAGAAAATGTGTTTTAAGAAAGGGGTCAGTTATGGACGAATGATCAAATAAGTTCCTGTTACTAGCGAAAATGCCAGGTCGGGAAGAGACTCCTGAATGATAATAATAACAGTACAACCACAATTTACGTTAACAGATAGAAGAAATAATAAAAATATACCAAAATTCCCCCAAAAGGGGTGGAAAATCAGGGTAAACCCTGGACCAAAATAAAATCTTACATGGCACGTCTGTCTGGTACAAAGACAGGAATAAAACTCCAAGATGGCTTCCCCAACAACGGTCAAGGCCCCTGTTGTAACCAAGGTTGAGATTTACAAAACACAACTTTATTATTCGCTTCAAATGCAAAATACACTATTTACACAAATAAAACTGAAATTTAACTTGAAGCAAAATGAATTAGGAATCTTGAGAAAGAGTCTATCTTTTGTACACTATATACAAGTTTGCAGTATTTACATCCACTTCTATCTCGAAAAGATAGTCCTTGTGATATGAAAAGTCGATAGTCGAAAACTATCCGAAGTACTGACATAAATGTTTTGGAAAGTCCTTCCTTGCTGAGTTCATAAAAGCAAGTTCAATGTTGGAAGAATTCTTACTTGGCGAAACCAAGGGAGCTTGCATTAATTAGGGAAATATGACGGTATGTAATAGTATGACTGGATATGGGCAGCGGAAGAGGAGCGGTGACCAGAGGTGAGACCTCGTACTGCCAGAAATTCAGTCCACCTGGTCGAAGCACATTTTCAAGAGGAGTAGCCTCCGTGCTCGACGTAGGGTGTATTCTGGAGCTGGACACCGGGGCAAGTGGGCATCAGGACAGGCTGGGAGTTCCTCTTTATAGTACACACACGATGGTTCAGGCACGCGCACTGAGGGCTGCGCGTCGAGGCTAGAAGAATGACACTTGGCGCGCGTGTAGCTGGCTGGCGGAGCGAGCAGGGAGCGCCGGACATACAACACCCTCCCCTCCTAAATACGCCAGTACGGCGTGAAACGGCGGCGGCGCTGGCGGCGGCTGCGATGCTGGGCCGGAGCTGCTGATGTCTCTGTTGGATTGTCCGGAGCTGGGACCGGGCGGAGTGGCGCTGTCTCGCCCTGAAAGGAACCCATTGTTATTAAATGGTCTAAAGCTCGTTCAGCAATAGATTTATCTGGCTGAGCAATAGAATCAATAGCTGGACATGGGCGGTAGCGCAGACGTATCTGGTCTTGATGGCGGCAGATACGTTTCTCCGTAGTCTGTATTTCATAGAGACGATGACCCAAAGATCTGCAGATGACTCCAGGTATCCAGAGTGGGTTTGACCTGAATTTCCGGGTGTAGACCTTGTCGTTGACTGAGAACTTCGTTGGTGAGGTCTGAGACTGGGCCGGAAGAGGCTGCAACAGAGAAAGTAAAGTTCTGTGAGGTCGTCCATGGAGCTTCTGTGCAGGAGTGATATTATCAGCGCCGGGCAGAGTTCTGTAGTTGCTTAAGAGTTGGAGCAATGCTTGGTCTTTAGTTAAGCCTGAAGAGACAGCTTTTTTCATACTTCTCTTAAATGTTTGTACAAAGCGTTCAGCTTCACCATTAGATTGAGGGTGAAAAGGCGGTGCTAGGATATGACGAATGCCATTATATGTACAAAATTTCTTAAAAGCAGTAGCTGTAAATTGAGGTCCGTTGTCCGAAATGAGTACTTGAGGTAAGCCTTCTGTAGTAAATATTTTCTGTAGAGCACGAATGGTAGCTTCGGTCGTAGTAGTCGAATGCATATCCACTACATATGGAAAGTGCGATAGTGAATCGATGACTATTAACCACATGGAATTGAGGAAAGGACCTGCGAAATCGATGTGAACTCGTTCCCATGGAGTAGTAGCAGGAGGCCATGAAGCTAGATCAGAAGACGGGGCGTTCTGATTCAGTTGACATTGTTCACAATGACGGATGAGCTTTTCGATGGCGGCATCAATACCGGGCCAGTAGCAGTGGTGACGTGCTAGTTGCTTCGTTCGGGATATACCCCAATGGCTTTGGTGTAATAATTCGAGAACTTGTTTCTGTAGGCTAAGTGGGATAACCACTCGGAAGATGGTGCCTGCTTCTAGGAGTACGACTCCAGGACGAGTCGTGAGACGATGCTGCATACGATGATAAGGTGCAAGGTGGGCAGGAAGATTGCTCTGAAGAGGCCAACCGTTGCGGATGTAAGTACGCACAGTAGCAAGTGTACTGTCCTTATCCGTAGCTTTAGCTATGCAGGTAGCATCAATAGGAAAACTGGAGACAGTATCTTCAAGTTCTATGTCCAACTGAAGACATTCAGATTCTTGAGAATCGAAGGCAGTATCAGGACCAACTGGTAAGCGTGAGAGGGCATCAGCATTACAATGCTGGGATGTGGCTCGATAGACAATCTGATAGGAATAATCAGAAAGGAACATGGACCATCTTTGAAGCTTTCTGAGGGAATTCTCAGGGATCTTATTACCAGGATGGAATAAGTGTACGAGAGGCTTATGATCAGTAATGATCAGGAAATGGTTGCCATAGAGATATTCATTGAAACGGCGAATACCAAAGATGATGGCTAAAGCTTCTTTCTCTATCTGTGAGTATCGACGTTGATGGTCATTAAGTGTTTTCGAAGCGAAAGCGATGGGGCGTTCCCGTCCATGACGATCCTTCTGGGAGAGAACGGCACCGACACCGTAGTCTGAAGCGTCAGTAGCTAGCGTGATGAGCTTGTCGGGCTGAAAATGAGTGAGTTGTATAGCTTGAATTAAGGCGTTGTTGATGGTTTTCCATGCCTGTTGGCATTGCGGAGTCCATTGAAATTTAACACCTTTTTTACGTAGAGCGTTTAATGGAGCTGCCACTGTAGCGAAGCGGGGAATGAACTTATTATAGTAGTTCGCTTTGCCTATGAAGGACTGGAGCTGCTTGAGGTTCTGAGGTTCTGGCATGTTGACGATAGCTGAGACATTCTGTGCACTAGGGCGAATTCCAGTCTTATCAAGTATATGTCCTAGGTAGTGAACTTGAGGCTGAAAGAATGTACATTTAGCGAGATTCGCTCGTAGGCCATTGTCTTTCAATTTCTGGAGAAGGAGGCGTAGATTGTTTAGACGTTCCTGATGATCTTTTCCAGTAACAATAATATCATCCAGGTAGTTAGCACAACCGGGAATGGAGGCAGTGAGTTGAGCTAAATAGCGCTGAAAAATAGCCGCTGAGGATGAAACACCGAATGGGAGCCGCTGGAGCTGGAGCAGTCCGAGAGGAGTGTTGAGTGTTAGAAATTTCTTAGAGTCTTCGTCTAAAAGTAGCTGGAGATATGCTTCTTTAAGATCAACTCGAGAGAAGAATTGTCCACCAGCGAGACGACGGAATAAGTCTTCTGGACGTGGAATAGGAAAGATATCTGTGTCGCGTTGTGCGTTGACTGTAGATCGAAAATCGCCACAAAGTCGAACATTACCATCAGGTTTCTTGATTACCACTAGTGGAGTAGCCCATTGACTAGAAGTAACTGGTACCACAATTCCAGTTTGTATCCATCTTTCTAATTCTTTCGTGACCGAGTCTTGAAGTGCTAGGGGTACAGGACGTGCTTTGAGGAAGCGAGGCTTAGCTCCGGATTTCAGCTGTATGTGAGCTGTATAGTCTTTTGCTGTTCCGAGCTGAGAGTCGAAGACTTCAGGAAACTGCTTTAGGAGATCGGTAACGTCAGAAGTAGGATGCAATGTAGATACAACGTTAATGTTGTCATGTATCTGGAAACCAAATAAGTTAAATAGATCCATGCCCATAATGTTGGATGCAGTGTAGTTGTTAACTACGAGAAGAGGAATGGCCTTCTGAATTCCTTTATAACTAGCCTGAAGCTGGATTTGACCTTTAATGTCAATTTTCCTTTTGTTAAACGTCACAAGCTGGATGTCAGCTGGAGAGCATGAAGGGGAACCTAAGTCATGGTAGGTAGCTAGGTTAATAATAGAGACAGGTGATCCAGTGTCTAATTGAAAATCGACAGATCAAGTAGAGAATGAGAGAGGAACGATGATCTTGTGAGAATTCCTTGTGGGAAGAATAAGATTGATCTGATCAACTTCCATGTCTTGGCGGGGCTGTATATGCTTCGGGCGTGCTGCAGGAGTCTTAGCAGGGCGGAGCGAACTCCGACATACAGTCTTAATGTGTCCAAGTTTATTACATCGTTCACAAGTGGCTTTGAAAAAACGACAGTCACGACGTTCATGATGCTTGAAACAGCCTCGGCAGGAAGGCAGGAGTTTCGAGGTGCTTTTAGAATTGGGCTTCCTTGTAGCATTACGAGAGGGAACCTGGCGAGAATGCTTGGTAGAGAGCGCCTTATCTGGACGGTTCACTGTAGCAGAGGACTTGCGGGCCGGAGTCGAGACTTGAGCAACTTCGTGTGGAGAAGCTATGGCTGCGGCAGTCTTGGTAGTAAGCTCATAAACCGTAGCAATACGCTGGACGTCTTCTAAAGAAGGGTTACTCTGCTTGACAGCGTCAAAACGTATCTTGTCCTCAGGAGTATGTAAAATTACCATGTCCCGAATGAGAGAATCAGTGTAGGGTGAACCACAACCGTCCTTGGAGCATATGAACTGGCAGAGTTTAGCTAGACCACGCAATTCAGTTATCCATTCAGTATGTGTCTGATGGGGTTGCTTTCTGCTCTGAAAAAAATTATAGCGAGCAGCCACTATGTGAGGAGCTTTGGCATAATGTTCAGTGAGACGGGCCAGGAGCTGTGCGAATGGTACCTCAGAAAGGTTTTCTTCTGGACCTAATTTACGTAGTAATTCACACGTAGCATTGCCAACCGAACTAAGAAATAGTGCGCGGCGGCGTTGATCATCTGTGACAGAATGGCAGATGAAATGCTGTTGTAAGCGTGCTAAATAAACTGACCATTCTTCCTTAGCCGGATCAAAAGCAGAGAACGGAGGAATAGCTGATGGCTGTGTAGAGACAGAAATAGCTTGAATAGCCTGAATTAATGCTGCCTGTTGTTGTTGCATAAACTGTTGTTGTTGCTGCTGTAAGGCTTGGAATACCGTAGCGAGTTGCTCAGCTGTAGCCATTGCGAGATGCGTGCAATAAAGAGCAAGGAGAGCTGTGTGTCAGAACTGGTTGTAGGCGCGACCTTGACCGGTATATGCTGGGAGTGAGAGAGAGAGCAAGCAAACACGCTGGAGCGTGCCACACAGGTGGAGCACACGACAGAGAGCTGTGGAATGTCTGTTGAGTGGGCGACACACTGAGCACTGATTGACTTCGTCGCCAATGTCTAAGGGTATGAGGGCACTGAGTTTGCTGTACCTCGTTGTGAAGGAGTGGATGAATTGCAAGTTATTATCCTGTCGCCACAGAATTGGTGACTGGGGCCGATGAATTGGAGTGTTTGTTGCGTTCTTTGTTGTTTACCTCGTCGCCATAGAGTTGTGTTGTAACCAAGGTTGAGATTTACAAAACACAACTTTATTATTCGCTTCAAATGCAAAATACACTATTTACACAAATAAAACTGAAATTTAACTTGAAGCAAAATGAATTAGGAATCTTGAGAAAGAGTCTATCTTTTGTACACTATATACAAGTTTGCAGTATTTACATCCACTTCTATCTCGAAAAGATAGTCCTTGTGATATGAAAAGTCGATAGTCGAAAACTATCCGAAGTACTGACATAAATGTTTTGGAAAGTCCTTCCTTGCTGAGTTCATAAAAGCAAGTTCAATGTTGGAAGAATTCTTACTTGGCGAAACCAAGGGAGCTTGCATTAATTAGGGAAATATGACGGTATGTAATAGTATGACTGGATATGGGCAGCGGAAGAGGAGCGGTGACCAGAGGTGAGACCTCGTACTGCCAGAAATTCAGTCCACCTGGTCGAAGCACATTTTCAAGAGGAGTAGCCTCCGTGCTCGACGTAGGGTGTATTCTGGAGCTGGACACCGGGGCAAGTGGGCATCAGGACAGGCTGGGAGTTCCTCTTTATAGTACACACACGATGGTTCAGGCACGCGCACTGAGGGCTGCGCGTCGAGGCTAGAAGAATGACACTTGGCGCGCGTGTAGCTGGCTGGCGGAGCGAGCAGGGAGCGCCGGACATACAACAGCCCCAGCGTTCTTGCTAGTAATAGGGAGCGAGGGGGAGGGGGAAACAATACAGAAGTACACATACAATGGTATGTATACCTCTGCTGACATCAAAAGGAGGACGATGTTCAAGGAGATTAAACTTTAGGTAACAACCTTACATGATAACAGCACAACTCAATTTTGACTGGCAGTAGGGAAGGTGCCTGCCATTATAATGAAAACTCCTCCACTGTAATCTGTCTGGAAGTAGGAAAGGGTGCCTGCGATTGTAACGGAGACTTTCCAAGTCGATTGTGACCCCGTATTAGGCAATGGGGCCTGCCATTATAATGTAAACTTCCCAACTCGATTGTGAATGGTAATAGGAAAGTGAGCCTGCCGTTATCATAATAACTCTATAATTCACACTTTACATTGAAAACAACGTATAGAGACCTCCCCATGGTCTCTCGGATGTTTCTCGGATTACGCTAAGAGACAGGCAAAAGTCTTATTCACTGCATGTAAATTTACTTCGATATCCGTATACAACGTAGAATATCGTAGCGAAGCACGGGCACATTTGATAGTTAATAATAAAATTAATGATCCGCATGCGGTGGTATTTATTACGAATATAAACTTTGCTTTCACTGTAACGCGCATCTTAGTAATTAGTATTTGACAAGAAAGAAAAAAAAACTATATCGTGTGGTAGGAATTATTTCATAAGATACATAACCTGAATCTTACCTTTGGCGTCCAGGTTACATTTTCAGTCATTTTATGTTTTACAACATTTTTCTGAGTTTCGCTACACGTGTCTTCTTCTTCTTAATCTGTTTACCCTAGAGAGTTGGTTTTTTCTCTCGGACTCGGCGAGAGATCCCACCTCTACCGCCTCAAGGGCAATCATCTGGAGCGTGAGACATTGGGTCGGGGATACAACTGGGGAGAATGGCCAGTACCTCGCCCACGCGGCCTCACCTACTATGCTGCAGAGGGGCCTGGTCCGGGGGTGGGAAGGTTGGAAGGGATAGACAAGGAAGATGGAGGGAAGTGGCTGTGGCCTTAAGTTAGGTACCATCCCGGCATTTGCCTGGAGGGGAATTAGAAAACACCGAACTCGATAGCTGCAGTCGCTTAAGTGCGGCCAGTATCCAGTAATCGGGAGATAGTGGGTTCGAGCCTCATGGTCGGCAGCCCTGAAAATGGTTTTCCGTGGTTTCCCATTTTCACACCAGGCAAATGCCGGGGCTGTATCTTAATTAAGGCCACGGCCGCTTCCTTTCACTTCCTAGGCTTTTCCTATCCCATCGTCGCCATAATACATATCTTTGTCGGTGCGACGTAAAGCAAATAGCAAAAAAAAAAATGTAGAAAACAATGAAAACCACTTCAAGGATGGCTGAGGGGGAATCGAACCCCCGTCTACTCAGTCGACCTCCCGAGTCGGAGTGGACCCCGTTCCAGCCCCCGTACCACTTTTCGAATTTCGTGACCGAGCCGGGAATCGAACCTGGGCCTCCGTGGGTGGCAGCTGATTACACTAACCACTACACCACAGCGGCGGACCGCTACACATTTAATGAATTAGTTAAAGTTTCTTCGTATGTGTAGATTTCAGTCCTAATTCTTTTCTTCACCAAAACTTACACATTACAGACTTATAAGAGTATAATAGTCCAACTCTGTGGTGTAGTGGTTAGTGTGATTAGCTGCCACCCCTGGAGGCTGAGGTTCGATTCCCGGCTCTGTCACGAAATTTGAAAAGCGGTACGAGGGTCGGAGCGGGGTCCACCCAACCTCGGCAGGTCAACAGAGTAAACGGGGGTTCGATTACCGCCTCAGCCATCCCTAAAATGGTTTTTCATGGTTTCCCACTTCTCTTCTAGGCAAATACCGGGGTGGTACCTAAAGTAATGCCACGGCAGTTTCCTGCCGTTATCCTTGTCTATCCCTCCCAATCTTCCCATCCCCTGACGAGGCCCCTCATATCAGGTGAGGCCCCCTGGGTGAAGAACTAGTCCCCCTCTGGAGTTGTATCCCCCGACCCAAAGTTTCACGCTCCATTACAGTGCCCTTGAGGCGGTAGAGGTGGGGTACCTTACTGAGTTCAAGAGAAAACATAACCCTGGAGGGTAAAAGGATTAGGAAAGAAAGAAAGAAAGAAAGAAAGAAAGAAAGAAAGAGTTTAATATGGGTCTCTACAATTTCAAAAAGAATAGCGCTAAACAAACGAAAACACCAGGGAAGAGGTATACCTCCACGATCAATTGCACTATATTTTCAGTAAATTTATGGTCAACGCAATAAAAATGTTACTGCATCTTCCGCATAACAATACCGAACTTAAGATGGTTTTCCGTGGTTTTCCATTTTACACCATGCAAATACTGGGGCTGTACCTTAATTAAGGCCACGGATGCTTCCTTCCAACTCCTAGGCCTTTCCTATCCCATCGTCGCCATAAGACCTATCTGTGTCGGTGCGACGTAAAGCCCCTAGCTTCCTTCCCAGTCCTAGCTCTTTCGTATTCCATCGTCGCCATGAGACCTGCGTGTGTCGGTGCGACGTAAAGTAATTTGTAAAAAAAGAAGATTCTAGGGTAAAAAGGTGCTGTTGTCCTCATCAAGGATGTTATTTGCTGGCGTGTCTACTTTGTCTCTTTCTCTTTTTTGACAATTTCGTCCTATAATGCGGACGATGTGTTTACATCCGATTCCGGTGAATCAGCTGATCGTTTTTACATCTGTTGTGAATCTGGAGGGAGTTGTGTTGACGTGAGTGGTATTCATTGTGTGGATAATTTCTCGAGGCTAAGGTCAAGGTTACCCAGGTTTGTTTGTTGTATGTAGCAGGTGTTCGTACAGGTAATCGTCGCGTTGGTCATATAGTACGGTGCAACCTATGTTAATTCAACTGGCCTAAGTTTGTGGTCAATTTTCATCATTTATTAAAGCCTCATTTCCTGATATGCCTACGTAGGAAGGTATGTGGTTTCTAAGTATGATACGTACTGCAGGTATTGTTTACCTTCTACCGAAATTAGAAGTCCACGTTTCATCGCTAACTGAAAGTATAGCCCAGTATTTTCACAACACTTCTCAAATGTGCCCATGAGATGTTTCAGTGGGGAGGTTGAAAACACTCGCGAGTTCAATATATAGGCCGGCCGAATCAGTTGTTATTTTGCTACGATAGCCATTGCTATTTTTTCGCTAGTGGTTTTACGTCGCATCAACTCGGATAGGTCTTATGGCAACGATGGGATAGGAAAGGTCTAGGAGATGGAAAGAAGTGACAGTGACCTTAATGAAGGTACAGCTCCAGCATTTGCCTGGTGTGAAAATGGGAAACCACAGAAAACCAATCTTCAGAGCTGCCGACAGTGGGATTCGGGCTCACTATCTCCCGGATGCAAGTTCACAGCCGTGCGCGTCTAACCACACGGGCAACTCGCCCGGTAGCCATTGCTGTGACCGAAATATTACCTACCTGCATAGTTCAGCAGATGGTCAACTGTCTCTTACCTCCTGCACTTAATGGAATTTAGTTGGAAAATTCCGTTGAGCTGTAACATTTCAATGTCCGCTTCATCCAATTAAAAATTTTCAAAAATCCACTCATGGATTCCATGGATTCAGTCTTCGAATGTCTAGTTTTGTGAATGTGATGACGATCATAGTTGTCCTTTTTTCAACTATCTACTTGCCGCAATTTCGGTATTTAACTAAACGTATAATATGCAGGGTCCGCCTCTGTGGGGTAGTGGTTAGTGTGATTAGCTGCCATCCCCGGAGTCCTCTGTTCGATACCTGGCTCCGCCACGAAATGTGAATAGTGGTACGAGGGCTGGAACGGGGTCCACTCAGCCTCGGGAGGACAACTGAGTAGAGGAGGGGCGGGGTTTCGATTCACATCAAACCCATCCTCGATGTGGTTTCTGAGGTTTCCTACTTTTCCTCAAATCAAATGCCGGGATGGTACCTAACTTAAGGCTACGGCCGCTTCCGTCCCTCTTCCTTGTCCATCCTTCCGGATCTTCTCATCCCCACAAAAGGGCGAGGTACTGGTCATCCTCCCCAGTTGTATCCCCTTGATCCAAAGTCTCACGCTCCAGGGCACTACCCTTGAGGCTATAGATGTGGAATCCTCAATGATTCTGGGGGTGGGGAAACAACCCAGTAGGGTAAACGGATTAAGAAAGAAAGAAAAAAAGAAAGAAAGGAAGAATTAAATTCAGGACGCTTTAATAAAAGCTTTCCCAGCTTCACTGTAAAGTTCTACACTTGTATACACTTGCGCGAGATATATGTTTATCGTGCTGCGGCTTACCCGGGACAGCACCGTTCGTTAGAGATGTGCGCGAATGAACACTGGAGTCGCAAAGTTCACTTTCCTCGACCCCAAAGGGGGAGTCGGTTCGCATGCGAAGAGTCGACTCCGAGTGCTTAGCGTGTCATTTTAACGTGAGCGAACCGCGTGCGCTTGCATTCGGAATGTAGTGAGTTCGAAACCCACTGTCGGTTGCGTTGAAGATAGTTATCTGTAATTTTCATGACAGAAATTCGCTGGGAGTGTACCTCAATTAAGGCCATAGTTGTTTCCTCCCCAGTCCTAGAAAAGAATGTGGTATTCTCGTAAATCCATAAGAGAGGAAAGAAAGAAAATAATGTCATGCCGTAGAAACCACATACATCCCCAAATTTATTTTCTTCATATCTGATATTATTCGCCACGTAGTGGGACACATCGGGAATTTCCGTCTTCCTTTTGCAAAGAACGGAAAGAAGCATGCCTGGAATGAGAACATTTTTGAAATAAAGAGATAGGTGTCCGAGGGTTCTTGCTTTAGCCCTTATTTAACGAGGAAATGGCACTTTAAATTTAGCAGCCCGCACGTCTACCGGTTAGCATTGCAGAATTCCACGCAAGCATCTCGTGTTTGAGGTTCAACAGGGCCTAATTTTTGTTTACTTCTCTCTTTTCAATTCTTTCTTATTTCGGTTGTAAATACATCTCTTGTAATAAGTACATCAATGGTTACGAAAGTAACATAAAAGCGATGATTTGACAAAATAAAAACCACAAACGACGGATTAAGCCTACAAGACTTACGGACAGCAGTGGTAAACTCCAGGATATCAATACAGGTGAAATATTTCTTCATTAATTTCTTTCAGTAACATTTATTAATTTCTTCCTAAGTGTGCACTTTTCCTAAATGTGTAGTTAGTTATGTTAAATCAATTGAATATTAAACATGCTCATCAAATAAGAAACTAGTAAATTTTCATTGGAGGAATTGAAAACCGGAAGGGATAGGGTTTGGCTCATTGAATTGTATGAGATGCGACAAAGAAGATAACTAGAATTTCAATATGACACCAGCACACAACTGAGGTTTGGATATACCACTCAGAATCGTTAGTCTGTGGTTTTCTATGTTGTTGCATCATTCTTTCTGAATGGTAAGTTATTGTGTTGGGCTTTTTCTTACGCAGTTACAAGTGAGTGCAGTGATTTGGTAATGATTAACCATAAACAACAAAGGGTGTTTACTGATGCATTATACAGTCTACAGGGACAGTAAATAATTTCATGTGGCTATTTCTAGCCGCGCGCAGCCCTTGTAAGGTAGACCCTCCGATGAGAGTGGTCGGCATCTGCAACGTGTAGTTAACTGCGTGTTATTGTGGTGGAGGATAGCGTTATGTGAGTTGCAGGGATGTTGGGGACCGCACAAACACCCAGCCCCCGAGCCATTGGAATTAACCAATGAAGGTTAAAATCCCCGACCCGGCCGGGAATCGAGTCTGGGACCCTCTGAACCGAAGGCCAGTACGCTGACCATTCAGCCAACGAGTCAGACTACATGGACAGTGACAGAAATAGATACGAAAGGAAAAAGAATAAGTAAAAGCATTTGCGGTTTTGTAACGGCCGCAGTGTTGAAGATAGTTATCTGTAATTTTCATGACAGAAATTCGCTGGGAGTGTACCTCAATTAAGGCCATAGTTGTTTCCTTCCCAGTCCTAGAAAAGAATGTGGTATTCTCGTAAATCCATAAGAGAGGAAAGAAAGAAAATAATGTCATGCCGTAGAAACCACATAATCCCCAAATGTATTTTCTTCATATCTGATATTATTCGCCACGTAGTGGGACACATCGGGAATTTCCGTCTTCCTTTTGCAAAGAACGGAAAGAAGCATGCCTGGAATGAGAACATTTTTGAAAGAAAGAGATAGGTGTCCGAGGGTTCTTGCTTTAGCCCTTATTTAACGAGGAAATGGCACTTTAAATTTAGCAGCCCGCACGTCTACCGGTTAGCATTTCATTGACTTACTTATTAGAAATAAAATACAAATATTATGTGAATAATACAATTTATTCAATGGAACGTGGTACACTTGGAATGTGGGTAATAACTTTGTGTAGTATGGGTCTGTCATATGAGAAATAATTTAAAAGTTCGGGATTAAACTAATATTACTGTACGAGGAAAGGTAAGATCAATACGTTTGAATTATTTTGTCATTCTATACAACTGACCATGACGTATTCACAACGACTGCCAACCTCCAGCTGAAGGCGCGAGTTAACACAAAGTATGCCTGTGACGTCACATTTAGCACAAATGTTGCCTTCTTTTGAAGCGCTGTTTTAAAAAACTACGTTTCGGATTTTTTTCTTTTTTGCAACAGGTAGCCATCTATTTTATCTGTACATTGACACATTAAACATAATATTAAGTTACAGACTCTCGATTGAAAATGAAAACCTACAACCTGTTTTCCAGTCATTGACCGGGTCAGGGATGTAATGAATGAAACATATACAGGGTGTTAGGTGTATACGTGCAGATATTTATTGTAGCAATAGAGAACGATGTGACGAACCACTATATATCAAACTTTTAGTAATCCTCGGAAGTTATTTTCGAGAGCAAAGGGGTACGATGTTTTTAGAATAGGTAGTATGCCTTGTTCTTGTGAATGAATAGCTTTCCTTTGATAACAGGCAAGTCACGCGCCATCCCTGCCAAACTGGTTTCTGTTCTGTTTATGTTTAAGAGCAAATGGACTACTGTGACAGCTGAGCGCTCCCTATTCAATGCCACGAGATGTTACGTAATATACTTGCCAAACTGGTTTTATGTTTACGAGCAACTGACCTACGGTAACAGCTGAAGGCTACCAGTCTACAACATGTTACGTTACATTATCGCCAGACTGGTTTGATGTTGTTAGTATTTAGTTTCCGTTTTAGGGGTTTCAGAAAACACTAGTTATCGGTTTCGGACCCTGGAGATGTATTGAATTCTCAGCGTTAATACTGGTTCATTTGCTGTTACGTCCTTTAGGGGATAGGGAGATCTGTGGTCGTCAGCCCTGTGGTCTAGTGAGTATGGAAATGACCTGAAAACCTGTGTCGGTGCGCGACCTGTACGAGCGTGTGATATAATTATTGGTTGGGATACGCACGCCGGGACGTGAAATGCGGTACGATTCCCGTTGTGCATTGCGTAAAGGTAGAAGAAGGAAGCCAGTTCCTTGCGCCAACGAACAAATGCATGGCATAGGATATCCATATGAGTAGAATCAGAATTGAATTATTGAAGCACATCGAACGTTTTGTTTCAAACGAAAAATGGACATATTATACAACTAAGTAAAGTAAACGTACCTACATTTCGTGCTTCCTGCCTGGTTGAGTGGCTAAAACGGTTGAGGTGCCAGCCTTTTGACTCCAACTTCGCATGTTCGAACCTGGCCCCGTGCAGTGGTATTTGAAGGTGCTCAAATACGTCAGCCTCGTGTCGGTATATTTACTGGTACACCGAGCTCGATAACTGCAGTCGCTTAAGTGCTACCAGTATCCAGTATTCGGGAGATAGTGGGTTCGTACCCCACTGTCGGTAGCCCTGAAGATGGTTTTCCGTGGTTTCCCATTTTCACACGAGGCAAATGCTGGGGCTGTACCTTAATTAAGGCCATGGTTGCTTCCTTCCCACTCCTAACCCTTACCTGCCCCGTCATCGCTATAATACCTATCTGTGTCGGTGCGACGTAAAGCAACTTGTCATTCGAGCCAAGACACCACTGTGGTTCAGAATATCCTCTGGTGCTTAAACATACGTTCACGGAGGTCATCCGAAGTGGTTACCTCAGTTCGGTATACTTTGTTTCTCATGTCCCCCCAGGCATAACAATCCACTGGAATAAGGGCTGGCCAATTGATAGTTCCACATCGTCCTGTCTACCGTTGACGAAATGTCTGCACCATCGTGTAAAATCCACGTGGTTCGGCGTAGTCGAGGCGACACGTCCTCTGAAAGCTCCAGTAACGTACTGTATCTACTGTACAGGAGCAAGATAACATTGATAAAAAGATGTAACCGACCTCCAACTACACCCATCCTGATATTAATTAGAACCGGTGCTGGGAACTGCCTTGTCCTATTGAATGGGGATATTCCACAGCTCATGAGTGGGATATAGTGGGTTCCAACCCCTCTGTCGGCAGCCCTAAAGGTGGTTTACCGTGGTTTTCCATGTTCACACCAGGCAAATGCTTGGGCTGTAACGTCATGAATGCCACGAACGCTTCCTTTCCGATACTAGCCCTTTCCCGTCCCATCGTCACCATAAGGAAAGCTACACCGATCAAATTTATGCAAGTAAGGTGATTGGTACCGGTTTGAGTGTCTGAGACCGTTGAGGTCCTTATCTTCCGACCTCCAACTTGGCAGGTTCAATCTTGGCTCAGTCTGATGATATTTGATGGGGCACACATACGTCAGTCTCGTGTCGTAGAAATACTGGCACGTAAATGAACTCCTGCGATATGAAATTTCGTCACCTCAGCGTCTCAGAAAACGGTATAAATAGTATGTGGGACGTAAAGCAAAATAACGCTAATAAAAAGACGATTGGTCAAAGAGACAGACTTCTCACTGCATCCATCCAGATATTAATTGAGAGCCGGTGCTAGAGGTTGCCTTGGTATACTAAATATTAAACACTCCTTCTATAAAAATTGCCTTATGTGTCACTAATACACTTGACAGAAATTCTGGATTGAGTGCTTGATCAATTAACCAGCGGCAGAAATCCACTCTTAAATCATCACCGAGCTTGATAGTTGCAGTCGCTAAAGTTCGAACAGTATCCAATATTCGGGATGTACTGGCTTCGAATCCCTCTGTCGGCAGCTTTAAAGATGATTTTCCGTGGTTTTTCATGTTCACACCAGGCAAATGCTAGGGCTGTACCTTAATTAAGACCACGGTTGCTTCCTTCCCGATCCTAGTCCTTAGTTATATCTGTCGCCATAAAACCTATCTGTGTCGGTGCGACGCACCGATACAGATAGGTCTTATAGGACGATGGGATAGCAAAGGCCTAGGAGTTGGAAGGAGGCGGCCGTGGCCTTAATTTAGGTACAGCCCTAGCATTTGCCTGGTGTGAAAATGGGAAACCACGTAAAACCATCTTCTGGGCTGCCGACAGTGGGATTCGAACCCATTATCTCCGGGATGCAAGCTCTCAGCCATGCGCCTCTAACCGCACGGCCAACTCGCCCGGTAATAATAATAATAATAATAATAATAATAATAATAATAATAATAATAATAATAATAATAATAATATTTTTTGCTGCCGGGCAGAGTGGCTCAGACGGTTGAGGCGCTGGCCTTCTGACCCCAACTTGGCAGGCTCGATCTTGGCTCAGTCCGATGGTATTCGAAGATGCTCAAATAAGTCAGCCTCGTGTCGGTAGATTTACTGGCGCGTAAAAAGAACTCCTGCGAGACTAAATTACAGCACCTCAGCGCCTCCAGAAACAGTAAGAGTAGTTAGTGGGACGTAAAGCAAATAACATTACCGGTATTATCAGGTCATTAGGAGCTGAAAGGCAGGGAAGAAAATAGTAAAATATGCGTGGTGTAGGAGGAAACAAGATGAAATGTACTTCACCCGTGCCTACATCGCTCGCAGTAGTTTACTACAGGATAGTATGCGTAAGACCAGAACCAGGTCTCTTTGCGATGAGTCAGGTGTATCTTCGTATTGTGGTTAGCACTAGAGGACAAAGTGTGACAAACAGGTTTTGTGTATAAACATCAAACATGCACATCAACAGACACACGCACGCAATGTACCCAAACCAGTACAGTGTAGAATGAAGAACTGCCATGCTGTGTTCAAGGTCAATATCTAGCGTTTTAACAAGCACGTCTTCCGTGTGTTGTGTTCAGCTTGCGCCACGTACAAGGCAATCGCGAACTGAAACTCTAGATTTATAATTTTTGTTACCGGTACTTCAATTTTTCTGCTCGGATTTATGACAATATCGAACTATCGAGACTCAAAATACTACATCGATTGAGAACTGAACTCCCAACTCAATACGCTGCAGAAATGGTGTAACATCTGACATACCAATGTGAAACACGTAGCAATTGTTCAAGTGACCTCCCTGGACTACTCTGCAGGCTTCACTTCTCCGTACCCGGCGAGTTGGCCATGCGGTTAGGAGCGCACAGCTGTGAGCTCGCATCCGGCAGATTGGGGCTTCGAACCCCAATGTCGGCAGCCCTGAAGATGGTTTTCCGTGGTTTCCCAAGTTCACACCAGGCATTGCGGGGGTTGAACCTTAATTAAGGCCACGACCACTTTCTTACCATTCCTAGGCCTTTCTTGTCCGATTGTCGCCATAAGACCTCTCTGTGTTGGTGCGACGTAAAGCAACTAACAAAAGAAAACCACTTCTCCGAATCCAGTCTTCCGTAATATCCATTGGAGATCTGGCGGGCCAATTGATGGGTCCATGTCGTCCTATTCGCCATAGACCAAAGGACTGATCCAAATGATCACGCAGTAAGCGGCTTATATCAGGTGGTGGACCATCGTGTAAAAACCACATGTTTCGGCGTAGTCGAAACGGAGCGTCCTCTGAAAGCTCTAATAACGTACCTATGAGGAACTCCAGGTAAGATACCCCTATGAACTGTGCAGGTAAGATGATGATAATAATGTCATTGGCTTTACGTCCCACTAACTACTTTTCACGGTTTTCGGAGACGCGGATTTGCAGGAATTTAGTACCATAGGAGTTCTTCACGTACCAGTATTTGAGCACCTTGTCAAGACTGGACTCAGAAGGCCAGTGCCTCAACCGTCTGAGCCACTCAGTCCGGCAAGATGATTGGTGCAGCACTGCGTAAAGTGCTGGCCTTCTGAACCCAACTTGGGAGGCTTGGTCTTGGCTCAGTCCGGTGGTATTTGAAGGTGCTCAGATACGTCAGTCTCGTGTCTGTAGATTTATTTGCATTAAAAAATACTGCGATAAAAAATTCTGGCATTTCAGCGTCTCCGAAAACCGTGAAAATTAGTTAGTGGAACGTAAAGATATTATTATTAGTAGTAGTAGTAGTAGTAGTAGTAGTAATATTATTTTTACGGAAGTTCTAATTAAACGGGTCCATTACAGTCATCATTTTACCTATCGGTACTTACTGTTCAGTAATAAGCCTTCCGTCCGCCTCTGTGGTGCAGTGGTTAGTGTGATTAGCTGCCACCCCCGGCGACCCGGGTTCGATTTCCAGCTCTGACAAGAAATTTGAAAAGTGGTACGAGGGCTGGAACGGGGTCCACTTAGCCTCGGGAGGTCAAATGAGTAGAGATGGTCCGATTCCCACCTCAGCCATCCTGAAAGTTGTTTCCCGTAGTTCCCCCATTCTCCAGGCAAATGCCGGGATGGTACCTAACTTAAGGCCACGGCCGCTTCCTTCCCTCTTCCTTGTCTATCCTTTCCAATCTTCCCATACCCCCGCAAGGCCCCTGTTCAGCATAGCAGGTGAGGCCGCCTGGGTGAGGTACTGGTCATTCTCCCCAGTTGTATCCCCGATCCAATGTCTCACGCTCCAGGACACTACCCTTGAGGTGGTAGAGGTGGGATCCCTTGCTGAGTCCCATGAAAAACCAACCCTGGAGGGTAAACAGATTAGGAAAAAGAAGAATAAGCCTTCTATTAGAAATGCCCGGCGGCAATTCCACAGTAGGTCTTTTTCCATCGAGCAATGTTCACGATGGATGCAACTACGGTTTTTGAAATTTGTCTCATTAGTAACAATTTCACTGAATACTTATAGCCTTTTCTTTCAGTGTCCACCGTCCTTTCAATGACCTAAAAAGTTTATGAATAAGCATAGACAACCCGCATTGTCTATTGTCAGAAATTCATCGTAGACTGTCGCAATAACAGCACAGAAATGTTGCGCCCATATTTCATTTACTTATTAACCATTCCCTTTCATTTTGTCAGCTTGGATCACTGAGTAATGCCATTGACGTCTTAAAAATCGCACACAAATACACAACACTTGATTCGCACGTATGTGCTTGTACGGATCTTCGACGTCACTGTAAGGATTCTGTGTACTTTTCACACAGAGTACCCTACACCGGTTTTCGAGTACAGCAAGTGACCTGGCACGTGAGTCATCCTCTTCTACTTGCCAAGCCTTTAGGGGAAGTGCACAACAACATGTGTTGGCGTGCGATAAGAAACAGGTTCAACAAGCCCTATACTCGGCTACTGTACTTCCGCTACGCGTGGACAGAATGACATCACCGGCGTATCCTGCTACGGCCGTTCAAAACACATTAGGTCCTGAAATATTTGGCTCAGTTATGGGCAAACTAATAGGACAAGGTAAAAAGTACATAGCATATATTATGAGGTGTATTTTTCTTAGCCGACTAGCTTAATATCTGCACGTATACACCTAACACCCTGTATAGGCTGTTATTACAATGGGGTCGCCACTCCCAAGGTGATTTATTAATGAGTGATAAATGCTATGAAATGATAATGGAGAGTGTTGCTGGAATGAAAGATGACAGGGAAAACCGGAGTACCCGGAGAAAAACCTGTCCCGCCTCCGCTTTGTCCAGCACAAATCTCACATGGAGTCACCGGGATTTGAACCACGGTATCCAGCGGTGAGAGGCCGACGCGCTACCGTCTGAGCCACGGAGGCTCAGACTCTCGATTATATATGCGTTTTACCCACACACTAGAAGCGCCTTAAAATGTTTCTCTCCATGTATCCGTTGTCGAGGGACGTAAAGTCTACGTTAAAAACAGGGTAAATGGAAGCGGGTCCAAATGCACTTAAAAGCCGGATTTTTAATTTTCTCTTTCGTTGGTGAATTAAGAACGAAAAACCGTCTGAAAACTTGTGTTGGGATAAGACAATCCAACGTGCTGTCACCAAGATTAGATATATAGATTCACTGTCGTTAGTACATAAGGCAGGTAATACAAACCCAGGAATCATTTTAAGTCCATGGTGTAGAAAACCATTTTCACTCCCGACACAAAGAGCCACATTCGGTCCTTAACACACCTAGAAAATAATATGATTAGTTAACCGATGGGTAGAAAAAATTGTTTTACCTAGCTTCATATTTATGTTAACATAATATACCGTACCATTTTACTTGTGGTACTATTAGAAATAATAACTAAAACCTGCTACTGTTTAGTGGTAAAAGCAAGCAAATGCCATGGTCCCCTGCTTTTATATATACTGCTACTTTAACGATGGCTACAGTTGATCCCAGCAATGAGGAATTAATATTAGAATCACTACACAACAGGCTTTTAATTTGAGAAAATACTACTTGTTGCTCGGTGAAAACAAGTAGTTATCCAGTTCCCGGAGTACTTGTATTCAGGACTCAATTATTCACCACCCATGGCTCGATCCCCGTGATGTGCTACTAATTCTGTGCCCCGGTACGGTTAGTACTGGTGGATATCCGCTGTGTTTTAAGCATTCTATTAGCTCCTATCGGATTTGCTAATATATTGTTATTACAGTTATCATTACCTTATTCTTTTCCTACCTCTCTTCCCACAACTGTGAGGTTGTGGGTGGGAACTGCGTCATATATATGTGGATTTCGTCCTGTTTAACGGACAAATACCCTTCCTAAGGCAAATCTATATGGAGGGATGTAATCGTTATTAAACACTATTGCGTGTTCCTGTGGTGATTTTTTAGTGTGATATATTGTCTGAATATGAAGAGGAGATTGTTGGGACAAACACAATCACCCAGTCCCCAAGCCCGAGCTATTAAGTTATCTCATCCGGCCGGGAATCGAACCCGGGACACTCTGAACTGAAGGGCAGTACGCTGACTATTCAACCACTGAGTCGAACTATTATCGTTATCATTTTAATATATGGGAAAACTCACCTTGATTCTAGGCGAGACTTACAACCACGTCCTTTAAGAGATGAATAGCCATAAATGTTTGAATTCGAGAATACATCAATCATAATATCTCATAGGTGAAAATGAATGAGACTTGCAGTAAATGATAGGGAGTGACCTTTCCTGTAAGTTTTGTCATAAACAAGTTTCAGGTAAAACAGATATTTTCGGTGTGAAAAATAATATAATAATGAATATCTCTGATATTTTTCCTTATACGGTAAAATTGCAGAAAACGTAAAAGTTCGGAAATTATATTCTAAACGACTTCCGTTATGTACATGTTTTTTGATACGGCGAATATTAACGGATAAATCTGGCATTTACTGTCTTGTCCTCCATAAAATTACTAACCCATTTTGTTATTATTGTTACCATTACAATGCATGAGACAGCTCTACTCGTTGCTGGGAGCGTCTTATAACGTGCTACTTTCAGAGTCCGAAGCAAGCAATTGTCCAATTTCATTTTAAAACCCTTTCCGGATCTGTTTCTCCATCCATAAGCATAACAGACTGGTGTAATTTTCTTCAAAACTTGAACCTCAGAAATACGTAAATTAACACACATTTCAAAACAAATAATACTAAATAATCTTCCGTGTATAATAAAATATATTTTCGGTTGTATCAAGGTTAAAATAGGTAGCCTGTACTTCGCTGAAATTGCATAGTGATCTTACCCTGTGCGGAATACGGGACATTTGGCTAAAGCATGATGGAGCCAATCAGAATGAAGCACTCGTTGGCCACACTGTACTGTACTGTACTTACATTGTTCCCCATGAGGTACTTTGACAATGGAATGTTCCATCCACTTGGCCCCACCATCATGCCCCGTTCCAAAGGCAATAATTCACGTCGCCTTGCCACCTTCAAGACGTCACGGTACGGTGGTGCCTCCAACTATTACGTTTATATACTGCTATCCCATGACTTCTGGCATGTCAGTATACATAAAAACCATGGAACATTATGGAACTTAGCCATGTCCCACACATAGTGGACGCCATCATTGTCATTCTCTCCCGCAGCACATGCAATGAGTCCACTTCTGGTATTCCACACATCTTTTCATCTTACAGTACATTCACAGAACAACTGTCCGTAGAAAACTCACTTAGCATCGTCACTTTCTTGTACAGAAAATTTGTTCATTTTCAAGAGACTTAATTTTAGGCTCTCTTTTACTATGTTTGACCGGGCGAGTTCGCCACGCGGTTAGAGGCAGCTCTGAAAATGGTTTTACGTGGTTTCCAATTTTCACACCAGACAAATGCTGGGGCTGTACCTTAATTAAGGCCACGGACGCTTCTTTCCCACTCCTAGGCCTTTCGTATCCCATCGTTGCCAGAAGCTCTATCTGTGTCGGTGTGACGTAACGCATAATTGTAATTGACTATGTTTGAGGTCCAGTATCCTTACAAGAACCTGCACATTCCTTTTTTCTCTGTTTCAGCTATCAAGTCGTTTCTGTATAGTGATTCAGTAAGAAGAGCAATTCTGTCACGTCTTCGAGTATTTGAATATCTTCCATAATGGCATAATTCCTTTCGGGTGCAAAATATCTCTAAATAATTAGTTGACGTCCTCTCTTTCCTTTCCACTCCGTAACCACCTTTAATTGAACATTGGAAGTGGTTAAATATGAAATATACACTGACTGACAGTGACAATGCAACACCAAGGAGGAGTGGTTCGAAAGGGATGAAAGTTGGGGAAAAGACAGAGACGGCACGGATGAATAATTGATGTTTATTTCAAACCGATATGCAGGTTACACAATGCGCACGGCATCGACTCAGTGGGATGTAGGACCACCGCGAGCGGCGATGCACGCAGAAACACGTCGAGATACAGAGTCAATAAGAGTGCGGATGGTGTCCTGAGGGGTGGTTCTCCATTCTCTGTCAACCATTTGCCGCAGTTGGTCGTCCGTACGAGGCTGGGGCAGAGTTTACAAACGGCGTCCAATGAGATCCCACACGTGTTCGATTGGTGAGAGATCCGGAGAGTACGCTGGCCGCGGAAGCATCTGTACACCTCGTACAGCCTGTTGGGAGATGCGAGCAGTGTGTGGGCGGGCATTATCCTGCTGAAACAGAGCATTGGGCAGCCCCTGAAGGTACGGGAGTGCCACCGGCCGCAGCACATGCTGCACGTAGCGGTGGCCATTTAACGTGCCTTGAATACGCACTAGAGGTGACGTGGAATCATACGCAATAGCGCCCCAAACCATGATGCCGCGTTGTCTAGCGGTAGGGCGCTCCACATTTACTGCCGGATTTGACCTTTCTCCACGCCGACGCCACACTCGTCTGCGGTGACTATCACTGACAGAACAGAAGCGTGACTCATCGGAGAACACGACGTTCCGCCATTCCCTCATCCAAGTCGCTCTAGCCCGGCACCATGCCAGGCGTGCACGTCTATGCTGTGGAGTCAATGGTAGTCTTCTGAGCGGACGCCGGGAGTGCAGGCCTCCTTCAACCAATCGACGGGAAATTGTTCTGGTCGATATTGGAACAGCCAGGGTGTCTTGCACATGCTGAAGAATGGCGGTTGACGTGGCGTGCGGGGCTGCCACCGCTTGGCGGCGGATGCGCCGATCCTCGCGTGCTGACGTCACTCGGGCTGCGCCTGGACCCTTCGCACGTGCCACATGTCCCTGCGCCAACCATCTTCGCCACAGGCGCTGCACCGTGGACACATCCCTATGGGTATCGGCTGCGATTTGACGAAGCGACCAACCTGCCCTTCTCAGCCCGATCACCATACCCCTCGTAAAGTCGTCTGTCTGCTGGAAATGCCTCCGTTGACGGCGGCCTGGCATTCTTAGCTATACACGTGTCCTGTGGCACACGACAACACGTTCTACAATGACTGTCGGCTGAGAAATCACGGTACGAAGTGGGCCATTCGCCAACGCCGTGTCCCATTTATCGTTCGCTACGTGCGCAGCACAGCGGCGCATTTCACATCATGAGCATACCTCAGTGACGTTAGTCTACCCTGCAATTGGCATAAAGTTCTGACCACTCCTTCTTGGTGTTGCATTTGCTCTGTCAGTCAGTGTACTTAACACTGAAATATACGTTAAGGGTGGTTTCACACCAAGGAAGTCTTTACTAGTCAATCCAGTCACGTCTGGGTACGTCTAGGTCCATCAAGGCGAAGCCCGTCTAGTTAAGTCCTGTGGTTTCAAACCAAGCACGTCCAGTCCAGTCACATCTCCAGAAGAAAGGACAAGGTGTTTATAGAATTCAGTTTTCCTTCTGCCTTGGAAATAGAAGGCGAGCTAGTTGAATTTATAGTTTTGCGCCGGATAGTTCGCCGAAAAAAAAAAAAAAAAGGAAAGATCGCGATTGTGGGTTCATAGAGCTTTCTCTCATTTGTTTGCCGACTTGGTGAACGATCCGTTCAAATTTTATATTTTTTTCCGAATGAGATATAAAAGTTTTGTGAAGCTTAATGACCTGTTTAGAAAGGAAGTTGAAAAGCAAAACACTAATTACCGAAAGGCCATACAACCAGAGCTTCGGCTAGCAATATTTTTAAGGTAAGTTAACACAAATACTACTTTTAATGCAAATTAGTATTCATTACACCACACAAAATAATTTCAATACAAATTATTTTATTTGAACATAAATATTATAATTACAGTGATATTAACATAATTACAAAGCACGGACATTTAAGTAAATTGTATAAAAGAAAATCCACTTATCCAGATTCATGCACAAAACGAAAGAAGGAAAAACGCTAAGTAACTACACTGCTCAGAATGTGACTCGTGTTGTTAAAGCGATGAGACGGGACTGGACTGACGCATCAGAATCAAGCCCGGTTTGGTTCCCCTTCCACTTGACGGGACTGGTTTAACATTGACTTGACTGAGACTTGGTCTGTGTGAATAAAATATAGCTGTGGTAGCCTAATACAAAGGCAATTAAGGCAATTAAGGCACATCACAAACAAGCACAACACCTCTACACACACCCCACCCCTCCGCCTCAGCCACACCGCCGCACAGTCACCACCACGAACCCAGCACCCTCTCCTGCTCAAATCCCCGTCCTGCCAAGTATCGATAATGCCACCCTCCTTAACCTACTCCTTATCCAGCTACTTTCGTCCCTTAACCAGCCTATGCCAAGCCGCCAGCTAATTGTTAGCTAATCCCCCCCCCCCTGTTCAAACACCTCCCTGTACCACGACGTTTAACTCCTCATCTTAATACCCTGTAACGCCCGCACCCTCTCTGACTTCCCCAACTTTCCTCCGACAATTTATGCTCACTTTTAACTATAATTATGACAGCAACATTGGGAATGGTCATCTATTGGATGGGTGACCATCCACCTGATGTTGCTCCCCTCTCTCCGTTGGCCTCTAGTATCTGAGTACCAACGACCCCACCAACCTCTGCCCTATTAAGGGCACCCCCCCCCTTCGCCCCACCTGGGGCCCAGGCCATATCGTGGTCAGTTTGATCCCCCCACAACCATACCACTCATCCACACCCGTTAAGTCACTACTACCTTGACTTATGAAATAGCACTCAAGGCCTGAAATATCGGTCGACGGGCTATAATTACTCATGGTCCCTCGGGACCAGAGAATAGTGGTCTGTAACAAAGGGATATTTCCGTGTTGGATTTTCCTGTTGACGGACTAGACGTGACTTGACGGACTAGACGTGACTGGACGTGTTTGGTGTGAAACTAGCCTAAGGGAACAAGTTAGGGACGTCTCCTTCCCTCATGTGTAACATGAATAACTTTTTTTCTAGGGGCTTTACGTCGCAACATGAATATTAGCTGAAAGATAACACTTATCTTATTCTCTTATGAATGGTATTCAAAAGCTAATATTTTGGAATTATTGTAGTTTACCTGTCGAAATGTCCAATAATTTCACACTGGTGAGCAATATCAAAATGGCCACCGCACAATTAGTGTCGCTGCAAGCTGCATAAAATCGCTTGCGCTGGGAAACCTTCAAATGCTCTTCAAGCTCGGCTAGCTTTCTGGAAGGTAGCAGCACCATACAGACACATAAACACAGACCCTCTCATGTCCCCTCTATAACTACCTACCTCATTACAATTCCCGTGTACCAATCTCATCAATCTTATTCATAGATTCACATAATTACACACACGGGCATCAGAATAATACAGAACATTAGCGTGTTTTAACTTCCAATGACATTTCAGTTTCACTTATCTTCGAAAATAAACTAAAATAATGGAATACGGACCGATTATATTTTAAAATCTCATAAACAGAATGCTTTCTGTTACTGGTAATATAACGAGAACTACAGAGAGCAGACAATATGTCGGATGTCAGCTTTTCCAGAAATACGGAGGTACGTCCTGTTGATTGTGCGCCCTGGGATCAACTCTATATGTTTCAGAGCATTGTTCTGACGAATTTACATAAAAGCATGCACACGTAGCTGCGATAACATGAAAGTGATAAAACAGAAACTATAACATTGTGGCAATAGGCAGCTGTGATTGGTTGAAATTCTTGACATTCTAATACTGGATTGGTCTCTGAGCAATGAGATAAACAGTAACTCGGAAGAAATGCTCAGTCAGACCTCTTAAAGGAGTAAAAATACATCGGCTAGAGTGAAATATAAAATTCTCACTTTTATTTCTCCGTAGGATATTGGTGGTTAATTCATTTGCGTGTTTTATATGAGTTTAAGTGTGTTCAGAATCATAAATCACTGAGAATATTATTGGTAAACAAACGGAACTTCTAACATTAAAATATTCATTCTTCTTTCTGCAAACATCGCTTCCACTCATTTCACTCCAATAGAATGTATATGGACATATTTCATATAACGGAGTGTAATTCCGCAAATTAGTTGTCCTGCCCGCGCAGTGAACCGTAAACAGTACTCTTAAGGAAATTCAGTTCCTTATCGAGTGTTTATTTGATTGAATTACACGATACTAAGGAGGAGACAAGTAGATGTGTTAATTTAGTATATGGAAAGCAATCGATTTTTATACTTTTTCTTCACGTCTAGAATTGGACATGACAGACATGGTGCGATAGTAAAACAACTTAATTGTATTGCCAAATCGACAGCTTTGGTCTACAATACGAACACACGAGTAACATATCAAAAAAATTTTAAGTTTGTCCTGCAATTTAATTAAGTGCTTGCATCAAGCTTAGGCGTTAATTGTAACTTAACCTGAAAATGTTCTTGCTCCACTATTACGCATCAGTTTAACAGTAAAAATTGAATATTAATAATATTAATTATCGTACCGTAAGTGAATGTAATTATCACTTGGCGACTTCCAGTTATTTTCTAATTTAAATTTAAATTTAAAATAAATGTGTTTCTAAATATCCAGGGACGGAGGCGGCTGTAAATTAGAATGGAGACCAGTGAAGTTCTTGTTTTATCTGAGATAGAATGTGGAGAAAAGTGTCCTCAGCGACTTTTATACAGAGTGCATCATAATTAATAGTGCAAATTGAAACAACTGTGAGAACACGATACTAGAAGCAAAAAAAGTCTTAATGAACATGAGTCTGCAAACGAGTAGTTTGAAGGATAGTTTAGAATTTGTGGTTACCAGATACCACTGATTTGACTGTGTGTAAATGTCATCCTAGTTAGGAAAAGGAACGAATACAACATTAACAACAGTCTTGCAGTTACATGTTACAATGGCTGTACAGTGTACTTACTCGTAGTTCAAGTAAGTGTCCAAAGACTGTCCTCTTGTTCATTAAAAACAACTGCACTTCTGCCAAAGTATGTAATAACTTTTCTTAATGTTGTATTCGTGCCTTTCCCTGACTAGGATGACGTTTGCACAGAATCAATTCAGTGGTGCCTGGTAACCAAAAATTCTAAATTATCCCCTAAACGGCTCGTTTGCAGACCCATGTTTACTAAGGTGTATAATTGTAGCATATCGTCCCTTAAGAAACAATACCGCGTATCTGACAATGCCCTTCGTACCCATTATGTTCCTTAAGTCTGGTCACGCCTTTCAGCCACATATGGATATGCAGTCCATCAGAGCAATGTTCGTTGTGCTTATTTTCCTACGCTGACGAATAAAGGAAAATGAACTCTACATACATTTTACTGTAGGAATGCGCAGTTACTACATGCCAACATACGGTACGGTATGGTACGGTAAGGTTCATGTTCCTTTAAATGACGGTATAGGAAAAGGAACATAAAACCAAAATTGTTCTCATGGACTACATATCGTCGTTGCCGGTACAAAACCTCGTATGTGATAATATGTTTGGAGATATACTGACCCGCAGCACATACAGTATGAAGAGCGGGAATGCCTTGAAGATATTCACACAATATTGCACCTTAGATGACAGAACCTTACCGGTCAAAGTTCTAAGCTAAAATATTTCACATAGGAGGTTTTGTCCCGGCAGCGACGATATGCGTATGTGGCTGGAAGGTGTGACCAGTCTTAAGGAACGTTATGAATAGGAAAAACATTGTCAGCTACGCGGTAACATTTCTTAAGGGGCAAGTATTTGATTTATTATTTAATAAGCTTGAAGTGAGACCATTGTTTGTTTGGCATGCTTTGTTTTATTTTGAGCATCTTATGGGGAACTAGGTAGTTAACATTTGTGTGAATATATTCATCAAGTCATTTTATGTGTTTCTCTTTAGTATGATTTATGACGTTATTTAATGCGATCATCTGTGCTTGTGAGATTTGAAGTCCTATTTTATAGTCGAGTCATTAATGCGAGGAGATAGAAGGGCACTCATTTAATTGTGTCAAGTGTTCATGCTTGCATGAACTTCCAGGTGCATGTGTGAAGAAGACATCCATCTGCCGACCGAGTATTGAACTCACGACTCCTTATGAGATTAGTCAGGTCCATAGTTGACTTTGGTTTCCTGGTGTAATATCCATACGGTTAAAATGTCTTTTATTGAGGGCGTAGACCCGTCCATTTCGCTGTGATGTATAACACAAAATTGTGAGACCTTGTGACACATTGGATCGTTCAGTTCAGCGACCTACTGGACCTAATAAAGAGAATGAGAGAATGTGGACTAAGAATTTGCTACCGGTGTGCGAAGATATGCAATGAGATATTGAAATATTCAAGAAAATTAGCCGCATGTGGGCTGGGACGAAATTAGATTGCCCGAGGCAATTGTCAACTGAGTTTATAACAGAGGAAGGAATTTTGCGGCTATTGACTCGCGGCCAGGTAGACGAAAGTGACAGGGATTTTCTCCCTGTCCCAAGTGATTTAAAAAGGTCCGAGTGAACAGAGAGGAGGCGCTGTCCTCAGACTAGGTTAAGAGCGGTCTCGTGTGTAATTATGTCATGGTTCATTTGTGCGAAGTTATCCGTTGCCATAAGGCCCGTATAAGGTAAGGTTATCCAAAATGAGGCTACAGTTTTCTTAATAGGGATTTTCAGATTCGGAGGTCGTGAGTCATGATCCACCAGGAGAAGAGATGGACGTTCACCTGTTCCTTAGTGGAGAGGCATTGCTTGTACATCTGTCCCAGGTTTCAGTGATTATAGTCCGGCTCCATGGCTATCCCGGCAGGGTCGGGAATTTTAACCTAAATTGGTTAATTTCGCTGGCATGGGGGCTGGGTGTATGTGTCGTCTTCATCATCATTTCATTCTCATCACGACGCGCAGGTCACCTACGGGTGTCAAATCAAAAGACCTGCATCTGGCTAGCCGAACATGTCCTCGGACACTCCCGGCACTAAAAGCCATTCGCCATTTCATTTCAGTGATTATATATTTTTGTTGTTTGCTATTTCTTTGTGTTACAATTCTTGTAACTTCTGTGTGTTATCCATGAGTACTGACCCACATTTCTGGATGCATATTCAGTTCCCGTCTTTGATTTATTATGACGGGGTTCACTTATTAGATGCAGTGCTACTGTATTTTGGTAATTTGGGTTATGTTCGGGGTCTCGTTTCAGGATTTTACGTTATTTATGTTACCCAGCCCGAATATAAGAGAATTAAGTAAATGTGTGCGGTGTATCACTTTCTCTACGTATTTAATATTAATAGGTTATCTGGGCAACCTGAACGATAAAATGAGTGCTTACTTCCTAACCCATTCAAAATAGCGAACTTCAGCGATTATTACAGTAAATTCTAAGGAGACTTGAGTCTCTTACTTTTTCTCTTTCGAAAGACCGGCTCCATGGCTAAATGGTTAGCGTGCTGGCCTTTGGCCACAGGAGTCCCGGGTTCGATTCCCGGCGGGGTCGGGAATTCAAACCATAATTGGTTAATTTTGCTGACACTGGGGCTGGGTGTATGTGTCGTCTTCATTATCATTTCATCCTCATCACGACGCGCAGGTCGCCTACGGGAGTCAAATCAAAAGACCTGCATCTGGCGAGCCGAACTTGTCCTCGGACACTCCCGGCACTAAAAGCCATACGCCATTTCATTTCGTTTCTCTTTCGAGAGTTATTTCTTTGATTTTGAAGTGTTTGTTTTTTCACGCATGTTTTGCCTTAGAATAAATAAATTAGATTTCACACCTTACTCGATATTTCTCCTTTCATACATTTATGTACCTTCTTATCCTGTCCAGTGATGTGTACGAATATGGACTGAACAACCACAACAGCATAAGGTACAGTATCGTACAAGATGCATCGCAGTGACAGGTGAGTTGTAACAAAAGTGTGGTTGGGTCAGTTTCATAAACGTGAATTGCCACAAACACATATGAGACCTGTCACAGATGCAAACTTGAATGGTCACAAACACATATGAGACCTGTCACAGATGCAAACGTGAATTGCCACAAACACATATGAGACCTGTCACAGATGCAAACTTGAATGGTCACAAACACATATGAGACCTATCACAGATGCAAACTTGAATGGTCACAAACACATATGAGACGTGTCACAGATGCAAACTTGAATGGTCACAAACACATATGAGACCTGTCACAGATGCAAACTTGAATGGTCACAAACACATATGAGACCTGTCACAGATGCAAACTTGAATGGTCACAAACACATATGAGACCTGTCACAGATGCAAACTTGAATGGTCACAAACACATATGAGACCTGTCACAGATGCAAACTTGAATGGTCACAAACACATATGAGACCTGTCACAGATGCAAACTTGAATGGTCACAAACACATATGAGACCTGTCACAGATGCAAACTTGAATGGTCACAAACACATATGAGACCTGTCACAGATGCAAACTTGAATGGTCACAAACACATATGAGACCTGTCACAGATGCAAACTTGAATGGTCACAAACACATATGAGACCTGTCACAGATGCAAACTTGAATGGTCACAAACACATATGAGACGTGTCACAGATACAAACTTGAATGGTCACAAACACATATGAGACCTGTCACAGATGCAAACTTGAATGGTCACAAACACATATGAGACCTGTCACAGATGCAAACTTGAATTGCCACAAACACCTAACTCTAAGGCAAAATTCTCCCACTCACTTCGAGTAGAGCAGGGACTGCGCCTTCTGTGGTATTTATATCGTTAATTCCCACAGCGTCCTGAGTTTCTTGTATTGATCTACGCACCGGTAGTTTTGGAAGACATTTTGTGTACTTCACCAGTTCACGTTGATATTAGCAGATTCAAATTCACATCTTATAAGATTCTCAGACCTTTCGTGAAATCTGCCTTGAATTTAAAACATCCATTGTTACTAATACCGGTAGCTTTTCGTCTCCAGTCACTTTCATTTACATGCGAGTGGTTTTGTTCTAAATCTTAGTAAAAAATTGAATGTGTACTACTCCGCTTAAAATACTTCTTATATCCATGCGTCTTGAACTTTCACCATTCCACAGCCTCAGTGAGATGTTTGTGGAAAGAAAACGTACATTTTTCAATCGCCACCATTTCCTTAAGCTACGTTTACACTGGTGTTGCTAACACATGTTCCTAATAAATGTAAGTAATATATTTTTTTAAAAAAGATTGTGAATTTGTTATCAGCATCTCATATTAGTAACAGATTTCCTGTGTTGCCAACAGAAAGCTTTTATTCACAAGATGTCGGTAAAGATCAAGTAATGTTACTAACATTTGTTACCAACATATGTTAAACTGTGTTTATACCGAATGTTACCAAAGCACCTCATAAGAAACGACGCTCTGGCATTCGGAGACTGACAGTCACTGACGGGCGATGATTGATCACGTGATGAGTAGTGGCGGACAGGAGGGGTGTGGGGAAAATATTGCCAAGATCGAACATAGAAGTTACACTCTTGTTCTGTTACCAACATCTGTTGCTATGAGGCGTAGGTACGAAAAATGTATACACACGTGTTGGTAACACACGGCATAACATACTGGTTTTAACCGATTAAACTACAAATCTGACGGTGAGAGAGAGCCTTTGAGTTGGGCCTCTTGTTCTGAACATGCGTCAGAATGATGCTGTTCTCGCTCCTGTAGTGGATATATCGTGAAATAGTTATAAGCCAACAACTTCTGGATTGTAATTTTAAATCTCTCATGTATCTGACAAAATATTGTTAAATTTATCTTAGACGAGTTAAAATAAAATGGCATTGCTTTATTTGGTGCAGGAGGATAAGAAATGAATCTGGCATATCGTTAACCACATTACAGAACACTTCAGTTTGTGCCTATTATTATATCTCTATATTTGTCTACACACACGAAAGAAATCTTCGTTTAGGATAGTTTGATTTATAATCGGAGTATCAGCTGCCTTGAACTTGCCTGCGCAGGAGCCTTCTCGGAAATGGGAAAATTCCCATGTTCTTTCTAATCTTGTGCGAAAAGGTAAGTAAACAATTTATAAGGAATCTATCGCATCCACGACATTCCAAAATGCAGATCAGTGATGATTGATTGAAAGGGGAGCCGTATGGCATGTGAAAGTTAATGACCAGGAGCCAACCAAATATTTGTTAACTTCCTGTGATATCGTTAATATGACGAATAAAAAAAAAATACATGCTTTTGTCTCGTTTAAGTTTTCGTAAATGAAAAATATGAAATGCAGTAAGAGAAAAATAAATATGGTTTTATGAAAGAAAAGGGCACAAAAGATGCCACTGTTTTACAATGGGTGAGAGTACAATAGATGAGGTCAAAGAGGCATTATGTATTCATTGACCTAGAAAAGGAATTTGTCAGGGAGCTGTGGGACGAGCTGATAGATATTTTGAGGAGAAAAGTAATGGACTGTAAAGAAATTAGAATGTTTAAGAATCTGTACATGAACCAGAAAGCAAGAGTGCAGATAGGGAATGAGACGTCGCAAGGCAGTAAGATTGGTAGAGGTGTTAGACTAAGTTGCTGTCTCCCTCCAATACTGTTCAGTATATATTTGGAAGAAGTTGTAGGATTGTGCTTGGATGGAAAAGGGGTATGATTATTTTTGGAAGAAGGGTTGAAAACATCAGATTTACTGACGACACCGGACTTTCAGAAGAATGCGAAAGGACGTGAGAATGAAAGGAAATTGGAATGAAAATGAAAAAAAGAGAAAATAAGAGGGTTGGTTAAAGGTTTAAGGGATAGAAGAGTTAAATGCATGGTAGGGTATGAGGAAATAGAACAGGTGTTGACCTTCAAATATCTACTAAGCTGGATAAAGGAGGACATAAAATGTGGACAAATAATAAGAGTCAGGATACCAATTGCTAGAAAATCATTTAACAGAAAAAGAGACTGCTTTGTGGTAGACTGAATAAAGAACTTAGGAAACGTATGGAAAAGTGTGGAGTATTGCCTTGTATGGGGCAGGAACCTGGACTATAAGGACAGAGAATTGAAGAGCTTGAGATGACGATGGTGAAAATAATAGAAAAGATCAGTTAAACGGATAGAGTGAGGAATGAAGAGGTGTTAGAGTTCGAGCAGTAAGGAGCATGCAACAGATGATGACAAACAGAAAAAAAAGAACTGGACAGGATACAATTTCAGAAGGGAATACTTGCTAGAGGACGTAATCAAAATATTGGTACCAGGAATGAGATAAAAGAAAGAAGAAGATACCAGATGTTAGACAACTTAGGCCTAAATATAATAGAAAGAGGCTATGAAAGAATGAAGAAGCCTGAAGATAGAAAACAAAGGAGGATGATAAAATAGAAACCTGCACCTAGGCATGAAATATTGTCACTCTACATACTGCGATTCACAGATGCTCGAGACGGTTTAGTCAACTATGCTCTTTTTCCTTTTACTACACAGTGTTATGTGGTATTTGTCGCATGGATTCTCACACAGAGAACATATACATTCTTTGTTCGGTTCATGATATTTTATTTTTTTGCAAATTTTGTGATGGAAGCCGTGTACGGCGAGTCTAGTGATTACGTTTCTTAGTTCCTGATTTTCCTGTGTCCATCGTCTATCGGTCATTGCTTCCGTTGCGTAAAATTCCAGTTGTATGTCCTGTTTCTTCAGATGCTTCTGCTCAAGTACCTTCTCCATTTGCAGGGTAGATGGCAGGTGTAGTTTGAATCGGAGGTCTTCTATATAGAAAGGTTCCCTTGCTAATTCATCGATTAGTCTGTACGGAGACGATCTTGCCACACCCAGTGCTCTCTTAAGGAATCGCGCTTTCACTTTTTCTATCGTGGTGAGGTCTGTTGTGGTTAGCCTTTCCCACATTAGCTCTAGGCCGTATGATATATTGGGAGTTATTTTGGCGTGGAAGAGTGTCATTGCTGTTCGTAGTGAGAGTTTGGTTATGTTCTTCAGATCGTATATTCCTCTGATGGCAGCTGTTGCTCGTTCCTTTATGTGGTTTCTGAAAGAGTGGCACATGCCATTAATAACTGTATACACTTGAGATAAGACCACAATTATATTAAAATTTTGTCATGCAATTATATACATCGCATCTTAAGGTGCATAGTGCATAGAATCTCACAGAATTCTTTGAGATTCAGTTTGAGTCTGCGTAAATATGAGAAATCATTAGCTGTAACAATAATAACAATGTTGAATAAATTATTAATTAGATTTAGTAATGAAATAATTAAAATGTACCCATTGGATTTTCAATGTATTTTCGAACTACTTAATTATTTCTTTCAATTTTCTATTGATTATGAACTTGTGAAAATATACAACATATTTCTATTTACTTGTTTATCGTAGAGCAAGTTCTATCGTTTAGAACTTAAACATGATCACCGGATATGTTGCAGTAGCTCCGACAATAGAATGCAGTAAAGTACCGTTGATGTTGAAAAAGCCAGTTACTTTGAACTTCACTTTACACTGACAAAGATCCTCAGAAAATTGACATAATTCATTACAGGTTCTTTCATCTAGTGTCTGCGACAGAAGTAACTTCCGTACATTCAGGGCGCACTTATCCACTGCACTGCTCACCTTCTGACCCATCAGCGTTATAAGCGACGTCTGAAAGACGAGGATTGTCGTCCAGTACACACCGGTGACAAAGGCTGAATACTGATTATTGTTCAGTATCCCTATGAAAGCTGTATATGTGCATATTACGATTCCTACAAAGAGGCAGCAAATGACGAACAGCATGGGGACACCAAACGCGGAATTAACAACTTTTACGCATGAAAACGCGAAACGAGATTGAGTACGCTTCTCTAAGTATATGAATTCTTTCATGACGATATTTGTACCCAATTCTCCGATTTCTGCTTCCTGTTAACCACATCAGATTCTTCATGTGGAAACGTACATCACTATTCGTCAAGCAATTTTCACTTCTAGCAAAGAGACCGTTCTTTAAGTGCTCTGACGTGAGGTAAGGTTTAGCCAAGTTATAGCTGGGAATTGCCTGAACAACGCCTTGTGACAAAATTTCCTTCTCGAGACAATTATTTATCAGATTTAACCGGCAATTAACGTGAAAGACTATTTCTGTAAACTGAATAATTTTCATTTTTATAGTACAATTGAACACGCTGCTCGATACTCCTCGAATCCAAGACCATTGCCAGTAGCTGAATACCAAAATAGTACCATATCCTTCAAAGATAACAAAAAATACTAGCAATACTATGTGAGTAACTTGGATTTGTCTGTTATCTTTGCTAAAGTTTCCGGGTAGAACTTGATCTGTCAGGTATATCAGCGTATATATATCTTCCTGGAAGCGATAACTAACAACCGTATACAATATCAATGACACACAGCATGACAGGAAGCTCAAGACGGGATTTAAAATTTCTCTCACGATGCTAGTGATCGTCAAGGAAAATCTCGCTGTAATTACGAAGCATATCGTCGCTCCACCGGTAAAACGTTGTATTCCACAAAACTCTTCCTATCGATTAATCTCCTTAAGACTGGTCACGCCTCCCAGCCACATATGGATACGCAATCCATCAGAACAATGTCCGTTGTGTTCGTTTTCCTATACGGACGAGTAAACGAAAATGAGCCTTACATGCATTATAGAATACACTAGGAGTGCGTAAATACGTAATGCAAACACACATTCCTATAGTACGTTACAGTAAGGTTAATTTTCCTTTACACATGGGCATAGGAAAATTAACACAAAAAAATTTGTTCTGATGGATTGCATATCCATACGTGGCTGGGAGGCGTGACCAGCCTTAAGGAGAATAATCGATAAGAAGAGCTTTGTGGAATACAACGTTTTACCGGTTGAGCGACGATATGAAACAGCACAGAAGAAGACACATCAAAAATAATGAATATGCGATATCAAGCTTCGTGCGTTTTGGCCTCCGGATCTTCTTTCGAGTCCAGCTTAGTGGAGCCAATCCAAAAATACTGGATAACGTCATCAAAGGTGACACTGCTTCAAACACATCGTTCGAGCTAAGAAAGCTGTGACGAGCCTTTCGACTTGGTTCCATTGTCTGCCTAGTATATGACGTTCTTGTAGCTCTGATTGGTGCTACCAAAGAACACATTAGGATAACTACATCTGTTTCATTTTTAACCATGAAAATTCGTGCTACATCTGTCACTCAACAACTCTTATCGTCCATCTGACGTGACTAAAGAAGATAAACCAAAATAAAGTAAGCTCTGCCTGGTAAAGATTCAGAAGGGTTAGAATATTCTGTATAATTTAATTACTTTATCGGAATCAAAGAAGAATATTCGTGTGAAATATTAAATCCTGACCTTATGTAATCAATTCATAAAATATAGAAACAAGATACATACATTTTTATGGTGCTTGTGTGATTGAAACAGCAGCTTTCATCATGTCGAAGTAATTTCTTATAAACATGCGTTATCTGTTTTTGTATCGTTATCATTCCGCAGAGTTATAGATCATCATATGCTCTTATAGAAGTCTGTCAACTCGGTAATTCAAAATGCGCAGTTGCTTGAAAATATTTACTTTAATTTCCAAAAGGTTAACTTGCTGCTGCATCAACTCTTCAACAGCATTGCTTCAAGTAATTTATATGTAATACGAATAAGTCATCAGTTTAATATGATGATTGATGACAATGGTCTAAAAGTGAATTTGATTTTGTGGTACCTGTCCTATAATATTAAACTAAGAAGATCTGTATAAAATAAATAGGGAGAGATTGAGCACGAATGTATAAAACGTGCAATACTTGGCATGTTTAGCGTCAATGATATGTCAAACAATGGAATCGTTTCCTCGTGGCTCCACGTGAGTGGGGGAATCCCTCAAGGCTCTGTACTTGTACCACTTCTTTCCGCACTCTTCGTAAATGACCTACATATCATCGAATTTAAGACGCTGCAAGTGCCGTTTGTAAGGTGACGACCTTCACCTCTACACAGACTCTGCAGCACGAGACATTCAGGAAAATCGACTTAATAAACTCTGACCTACAAAGTGTTAGTAACAGGTCTACTGCGCACGGCTTGAAATTGAACCCTAAAAAGTAACGAGTAATTTATCTTGGCCATCAAAATCAAATGACAAGTATAAGTAAACGTCCATTGCCCAAAGTAATCCTTCATCACGTTCCAATACCTTTTGTATCACAAGTGAAAAATCTCGGCGTTATCATGAACGAACGCATGGCTTGGTCTGCACATGTCTTACATATGTGCCAAAAAGATGTCTCAGATCTACCTATTTTGCATAAATATAAGCATATATAGCATAATTTCCAATAAAAGAGGAATTAATCGAAGCTCTTGTAATACCAAATTTTGACTATTGTGATGTTTTCAATGATGTGAGGCCAAAATTGTCTCTAAGGCTACAGCGCTTTCATAATACATATGCGAGATATATATATGCAATTTAAGAAAATATGATCACATGTCATTATCCTTCCCAGAACTAGAATGGTCGCGATTGCATATTCATCGTAACCATCATACGTTGTCTCTCCACCACAAGTCATCAAACCTGCTCGTCATTCTTCACTATTAAACTGCCGCATATAACAACTCATTTTCTGTATTTGCCGCACGAGGATGGAAACCGCATGACGTCAGAGGAACACCAACCACAGTGTCATTTAAAAGAGCATTAAGAAGTAAGGCAGTTTAAGAGTGAACTGTGCATTTCTGTTCTTTCATTGATCGTGCTATTATTACAGTATTCTTATTCTTATTATTATTATTACACGTATATATGTCTCACTGTGGCGGAATTTTATTTCACTATGCTTTGTTTAGTATTGATTACGGTAGAAGTATTAGGATTCTAATGTATATTAATTGGTTTAATGTAAGAGAAGGTCTAATGGCATTAAAACGCCAATAAAGTCATTTATCTATCTATATAAAATTTCTAATTCTCTTTCTGGCTGCACTACTAATTGTCAAGTAATCGTGTGTTATAATGTATCATACATATTTATTATTATTATTATTATTATTATTATTATTATTATTATTATTATTATTATTATTATTATTATTATTGTGGACATTCTTCTTGCTATTGGCTTTACGTCGCACCGACACAAATGGGACATGAAAGGGTTAAGACTGGGAATAAAACGGCCGTGGCCTTAATTAAGGTATAGCCCCAGCATTTGCCTGGTATGAAAATGGGAAACCACGGAAAACCATTTTCAGGGCTGTCGACAGTGGGGTTCGAACCCACTATCTCCCGAATACTGGATACTGGACATTCTTCTGCCTGTACAAATACTGAATGTGTTCTCAGACACTCGAATGCATTTGATATTGTAACTGTTCGATGTTGAGCTCGAGACCCCTGACAAGATTGCAATACCATTTCGCAAGGATGTGTTAACAGCTCGAGATGACAGACAGTTGTCCGTTCCATTATCACTATTCAGTTAAACTATTATTTACCTATTCCAGTGCTTCATTCAGATCCCGATTCTGATTGGAAACTCACTGCTTCAAATGAGGAGGAGTCATAAATCCCGTGCTACAAAGAAATGAGTATACTCTCAAAAACGTAAGATAGGATTCCATCCCTTTCCCAGTATCACTCATCTTCTTTCTTTTCTGTACGCCTAATACTTCCATAGGAATCCACTCTAGTAATCTGCATCTCGCCTCAGATGGGTTCTGCAACGTCTTACTGAGGGATAAATCTCCAGTTATGTGACTTTCTATTACCACCTTTTGATTTTAGTCTATGCGATCCCTTTTACGTTTACATATCAACCGAAAGAAAGTGTGAACCAGAGACCGAAGGAATGCATTGGACCAATTTTAAAACTCATTTCTTTAGGTTTGAGAGAATCATTTAGCTTTTAAAGTGCTTGTTTTTCATGGATTCCTCACATTGGTTATATTTTACATTTTGACGCCTTCGTGTACAGGTTGTGACGTACCCACTATTGCCCACAGATGTGCGAAAATATGTGACGTGCCGTGTCAAGTTAATTTTAATATAAATACATACTTGCTCATATACTTCTCCATAAGCAATATCTCATGGGCGCCAGCCTTCAAACTTATGGCTTGAAGAGGATAGTTGATAATTAAAATGATAACAAAAGGTAATAAGACTCTAAATACTCCCAGAGGTGGGGTGACGGAACACTAACCATTAAGTACACACTAAGTTGTAAATTAAGGATCGTTAATAAGAATTTCTGCAATAACCAATTAAATAAGTATTTGGATGAAGAACGTGACGGCGTATTTACGAACTCCGAACTTACGGAAGCAAAAAGCAAAAATGAATGAAATAAAATTTAATAAACTGAACTGTTGTGCGGAGACTTGCAGTAATTTATGCCATTAGCTCAAAATTTGTAGACTCTGTTATTCTGGACACGATCTATGTAGCAGCTGATGTTTGATGGACCTCTCGTGCTGGCGCCGTCATCTCTAGTTGAGGTACCAGTCCTATTTCTGATTCGTGCATAGCTTACTAATTGAACAATGACTTTCCTGACTGACTTTAACACTTCCTACAGTACTCGTTACATAAAGTTGTTAATAGCAAAACCACCTTGCGTTACGTTCCTGGAGAGAATACCCTTGTATTCTTTGGATTACAGAACTGTAGCGTAACTAAATACATAACAATTTTTTTCCTGTCCTATACCAGTCAAAACCGGTCTCCCGTTCACTTACACTCTCGTCATTGAGATAATCAGGTCTCATTGAGAGTAATTTTGAGTAGTGCTCTACTCAGATGTGAAGTGAACTAAGTTAAGATCTTCAGCAGTTAAGACCTTCTCCGATGTCATGTCGTACAGCCCTCATACGATGTAACGATATAATCGATTAGATTTTCTCCTCTCCAGCCCTTGTCGTGGATGTACGTATATAGGCTCCAAAATCTCCCTCCATGTACCATATCACATGGTCCAGTAAGATCTGATGAACTATCCCTTGTTGTATATCTATCACCTTGTTCCATAAGTCCATTCATATAGGTTGAGCTTTCCCGGGCAATCAAAGCGTCATATAGCGAACTTCGAAACGTAAGCGTTAACAAGGCTTTAACTGTCTCTTCAGAATATGGAAGGGTTAAGGACTCATACATGCTTCATGACGTACATTTCCTGGTAATGGGCTAAAGTTAGCATGGAAATTTACTGCAAGCTATAAATATGAGTGATGTTGTAATACCTTATTCAAGAAGTCGTTCGTTCAGAATACGTTATAGCCGTGATACAAAGACATGATATGATAATGTGAAATGGATGACTAAAATCCCTATATGTATAAACATAATCATTAATTAAATATGTACATCATTCCAATTAATTACATAGTTCGATAATTTTGTATATACTGTGATGTTTCAAACATCACAATGTTAACACCGTAAAATAAAAGGCACATAAAACGTACCCATGATCAAGTATGGTACTACATAAAGGAATTACATCTTTATGGTCTGGATTCCTCACGGCAATCGATAATATTCAACTACTGTAATGCATGTGGATGAATTATTGACTTCTCTTTTGGAAGTGGAAATAATACCTTTGGAATTTGGAACAGACACTCCTCAGATGTATGCAGAGCAATACCAACCCCATAGTTTTAGGTTAGTTGCGTATCGTCAAAATTCATGAGGGATCGGAAGACCACTCTGTGTAACATTATTTACATTTATTTGTGTATCAGAAAATAAATACCCTATACATCAAGCAGTTTAGTTAAATTTTACAGACTTCTGAACAATGCTGTTATTCGTTTTGCATCTTCCACAAATTACATTTACACCTTTTGAAGACTTCTGAAGGACAGCATAATCAAATTGTGATAGTATCTAGCATTACAATAAACGTAATGATTTATGAAATGTTTGCATAAAAATGTTTAAATGTATTTAGGAAATCCACATAATCAATTTGTCTGTGACTGAACTTTGTAGTGTAATACTGTTTTCATTGAACGGAAATATAATATGAGTTCATATAGATATGAAAATGAGTACTTTCAATGATTTAAAGCATTTTATGTGTAATTAACTCCAATAAAATAGGTGAGGATTTCCTTCAAATTCAAAACCCTGTATATTTTATCAGACTCAAGTGCGCATTTATAATATCAGCCGTTGTCCTTATCCATTTGTATTTACATACATACATACATACACATATTATTATTATAGACCGTTATGCCTTTCAGCGTTCAGTCTGCAAGCCTCTGTGAATTTACAAAACGTCGCCACGATCCTCTATTTGAAACTAGTGATGTGGCCTCATTTAGTTCTGTACCTCTTATATTTACATCGTTAGAAACTGAGTCTAACCATCATCATCTTGGAATCACTCTACTTCTCTTACCCTCCGTAACAGAGTCCATTATTCTCTTGGGTAACCTATCCTCCTCTATTCGCCTCACATGACCCCCACCACCGAAGCCGGTTTATGCGTATAGCTTCATCAATTGAGTGCTTTCCTAACTTAGCCTTTATCTCCTCATTCCGAGCACCCTCCTGCCATTGTTCCCACCTGATTTTACCAGCAATCATTCTCGCTACTTTCATGTCTGCTACTTCTAACTTATGAATAAGATATCCTGAGTCCACCCAGCTTTCGCCCCCGTAAAGCAAAGTTGGTCTGAAAACGTACCATTTGTATTTTCTTAACATAGTTCTCACAGGTGAATAATTCTCATTATTTATCTGTTTATTTGTCGTAGGACAATAGTATGTGCAAAACTAACATATAATTTACATTGGCAAGTGTGGCAAGGAGGACGTATAGCCACAGATCTTATGTGCTGATCCACTATGGGACTGCGGGTGTTGCTAGCTGAGAATCAGACGTCTCCTTGATGTGGCCTTTTCTTCTTCCTCATAATTAGGGCGAATATAAACTGTTATTCAGATTAATTTAGGAATTGCTGTCGGTAGAGGGGGTGGGGGTATCAGACGGTAGAAAGTGCTCAAATACCCCAGACCCGTGTGGGTAAATTTACCTGCACATAAAGTAACCCTTTTCGGACAATATTCTGGCGGCAGATCGGAGTTGCAGAAAACCAGTGGGACGTAACACTATTAGCATTAAAATATTATTGTAGCTCGTAGCTAGATATCTAGTTTGATATTTTAACAGAGAATGAACTTTGAATATCATGACACTGTTATTCCTGTACCTGGCGGCCATGCTCTACGAGACGTTGTCTGAGAACAGTACAGGTGAGGAACTCAAGTATAAGGATGATGAAGGGCTATTCAATCAGCCCAGAATCCGATCAGAAAAAATTAGTCTCACCCATGTAAGGGAACTGCAATATGTGGATGACGACGCTTCTTCAGCTCATACACCAGACGAGCTGCTAATGTCAGTTAACTGTTTACGAGGGCATTTGAATGATTTGGCCTAACTATCAACATTCCTAAAACAAAGGTGTACGCAGAACCAGCTCCTGGAACTGTCCTTCCAAATTGCAAAATTTCTATTATCCAGTATGCCTCTACAACTGCTAGATCATTTCTTCTATATAGGAAGTATTCTCTCTGGTAACTGCTTAACGGAAAAGGACGTGAAGAACTGAAAACGTTCTACCCATATAACTTTCGGACGTCTTGCACATCGGGTTTTCCAGAATAAAGATCTTAACGATATATACAAAACTGATGGTGTATCGAGCAGTCGTCATCTCCACCCTGCTCTATGGACGTGAAACCTGGACTCTATATCGCCGTGACATGAAGAAACTAGAACGATTCAATCAACAGATGCTCACATATATTTTGAACATCAAATAGGATGACTACGTTTCAAACAAAAAAGTTCTAGAGAGAGCAAAGATGAACAGTATAGAGGCCACCTACATTCGTCACCAAATCAGATTAATTTGGCATGTCTAGCGCATGAAAGATGACAGACTCCTAGTTCTGTGTAGTGAAATCAGTACAGGCACGAGACCCCATAGCGTCCCTCTGAAGCGATATAAAGATGATTAAATAAACCTTCAGGAGCACTGGCATTGATCCAAGTGCTTGGTATATCATTGCAGAAGACTGAAGACCGCACTACTTCAGTTGCTGTTACGCAATTTCAGCGTGAACATCGTAGAGGGGAAGTAGAAAAATGTCACAGGCGTAAATGACCTCCACCCTCCACCAATGTCGTCGTATGTTTCATGAGAGGATTGGTATACTTAGCCGTCAAATGCATCTGTACCCCTGAATTCAAATATTGGAATAATCGCAGGAGAGATTAGAATACTCGTATACGAGTATCAGCCGACGACGACGACTTAGTATACATATACAATTATTCGCATTTGGCCATAATATTGTGTACGGAGTCTGCAAGACGTACCAAAAGTCCTTTGTAATAATAAGTGAAGCAGACCGGAACTCTCATATGGGAACGGCCGTAGAGGTGACGAGTATAATTCTGTGGACTCGAGTTCAATGAACATTTCAGTTGATAACTCAGTTTCGCTAAAGTTATCACTGGACTGGACTTAGAGACGAGGCTGGTTGACATACTAGCCAATCCCGCAGGTGCTCAATGGGAGATATGTGCGTTGATTGTGCCCGCCACCATGTTTAAAGGAACAACTTGGTGAGCGTTGGTTAAGATTGATTTAAGGCTCTGGTTTAGTAGTTGTACTGTGCAGAGTAGCAAACACATTATTATTGGCAATAATGGTAATGCCTCTAATGCCGCGTTGGTTTACTTTAAGTTGAATGCCGATGCAGTTATGAATGCAAGAACACTGGTTATGAACGAAAGGTTTAACCAGTTTTACAGCCTGGCAGACCACATGAAGCAAAAATCATATTTGATGGGACTCTTAGGTGTTAGGGACGTTAAACGTAGGTGACAGGGCGCATATCGGTGGACAAGGCAACCAGTTCTGGAAGGAATGTGACAGTGTCAACACCAGTCAACAGTGCCTGGATCGAACAGGCCATCCAAGGAAAATGTGCATCACATTTACGGAAATGGAGGCAGCCATGGGAATTAGCCGAGACACCCTGCAGCGGATCGTGCACGGCAACTTACATTTGGGGAAGGTGTCATCTACGTGGGTGTCTAGACTCTTGTCTGCAGACGAAAAGCAGAAGCGTGTGGACGTGTGCAGGGAACTTCCGCAACACCATGATCAAGATCCAGCCAACTTCATGGCTAGGCTTATGACTGGTGATGAGACCACGAGCCCTCTTTTCCAACCTTCCACCCAGCTGTAAATTGTTTTCCGTGACGGCGCATGTTCCCCACAGACTGCCACCAACCGCCGATGAATTTCTCCACTGATCACGCCTTCTTTCCATAGGAACCAAGTCGTATAGAGCTGTCCCTGACGTTTGCTTTCCATGTTGTCTGCTCCTACGCTGACAGTCTTGTTATGAAATGGCTATGACGAGTGCATTCGTTGGCCCCTGTGCGTGTGCTGCTACCAAACGTTGGAACAAGACACTAGTTACACGTCACCACCTTCAAGAGTGAACCATACCCGGACGTACAAAAAATAAAGTGTCAAACAATGTAGTATGCCCCTCGTACAATGAACACGGACACATCCAGTCCCCAAGCAATTTAAATCCTCGGCCCGGCTGGGAATCGAAGCCAGGGCCTTCTGAACTGGAGACCAGTACGTTGGCCTCTGATACAGTGTAGACATATTTTGTAAATATTTAAACTATGCTGGGTAAGGTTAGCTAAACATTTTACAACCCATGTAAATATTTCTCCAGCCAGGGGACAAGACAATGACAAATGGGACAAAACCGTTAAAATCGAGCCGTGTGTTCACCTTACGGTATTCCAAACATTCTCTCCGATAACGTTCCATTGGAAATTGTTACCCCTATGGTACTTCACACTCACATAATAATTAAATAGGAAATAATGATATACCACACATAGTTTTTCATAACTTCGTAGAATGACGCGAATAAAGGTGCGTGCTTATGTCCAATTTAATTGCTCTTTCGACATGCGTATCATAATGTTACAAAATGATTGATAAACTTCCTAAGCGGAACACATTAATTCCTCTCATTGTGCAGATAATTTCGTCCAATCTCAAGGTGAAACACACAGGCGCAACTGAACTCATTACATTATTTCATGTACTAGAGTGGAAACCCACTATTATTAACTTCCAAGATACCCGTGCTTCACTACGGTATTATACTGAAATTTATAATTGAATGCTTTACATCCATATATATAAAATAAGAGTTTTGTCTGTACATTGCTCAGAATTTGAAGAAAAAAATGGTATTTCTGTATCGGTCATGTCCACAGTAATTTCCGTAATTTCTGTCTGTCTGTCTGTCTGTCTGTCTGCATGTATGTATGTATGTATGTATGTACACTCATCACAAGAAAATGGCTAAAGAGAATTTAATGAAAACGGTATGCAAAGTCGGGGAATAAGTCGCTACAATCTAAGCTATAAATAATTTTATTCACGCTTATAGAAATGGTAGTTTAAAAATTTAATTGTCAAATATTTATCTTATTAGTGATCCTATCTTAATAAAAATTGGTATGCAAAGTCGAAAAATAAGTCGCTACAATCTAGGGTAAAGTCATGGTTTTGAATCCCACTGTCGGTCGCCCTGAAGATGGATTTCCGTGTCCGTGGTTTCCCATTTTCATACCAGGCAAATGCTGGGACTGTACCTTAATTAAGACCACGGCCGCTTTCTTCCCGCTGTGTCGGTGCGACGTAAAGTTAATTGTAAAAAAGATATATTTAATTGTAGTTGTAATTTCAACGCGAGAGAATACCAACTTAACTTTCATCGGACTAAATTCTTTCGTTTTTATTATGTTATTTATATGTAAATGTAATTAACCTGCCCCGTGGATTATCCCTAATAATAGTTTTCTTTTGAGAATTAGATTCAATGCTGTATTATAAAATTTTCACCAGGTCTCACAAACATACTACTAAATAACATAATACAAAGCAATAATTTAGCCCATTGAAAGGAACGTTGGTATTATCTCCCGTTGATATACATTTATAACTGAATATTTTTTTTTACAATTGGCTTTACGTCGCACCGACATAGATAGGATTTATGGCGACGATGAGACAGGAAAGTGCTACGCGTGGAAAGGAAGCGACCGTGGCCTTAAATAAGGTAAAGCCCCAGCACTTGCCTGGTGTGAAAATGGGAAACCATGGAAAACCATCTTCAGGGCTGCCGACAGAGGGATTCGAAACCACTATCTCCCGAGTGCAAGCTAACAGCTGCCTTCCCTTAACCCCTCGGCCACTTCACCCGGTACAATTAAATAGAAGTACGGCATGATTATGCAATTAAAATAATTTAGTATTTAAATACACACTATGAAACCCATAGTGCTATACAAATTGGTTAGCCGCAACGAACAGCATTTTAGCGTATTTCCGCCAATAATTATGTTAATAATTAAATAAAATAAAGGAAAGATTTAGCATATAAGACAACAAGGTTTGTACAAATGGCTGTTTAAAAATAATTCCTAGTTCCAGCTGGCTAAAGTGGAATAAAAATGTAATGTTTACTCCACAAAGTGGGTGTGGAGGGGGTGACTGTCCCTCCTCGCCCCATCCCCTAATCGAATCGGCGCTACTGTTTGTAGACACGCCAAGTGTGCAGAAAAGGAAATCTAATAACTTATTAATTTATATACGTGTAGAATTCCACTTGATGAAAGAGTTGCATGTATGAAACAAAAACTAATACTGTTCGGTGAAGTACGTATGTAGAAGGCATACGTCTGTTTGAATCTTCTGTTGCATTCCGACCAGATTGTCCAGATTAAAGTAATGTCTGTGTATTCACCGCTGCTGATCACACTAGCCATTGGCGATATGCAGACAGCAGATATAGTACGGCTGTACCATACACCAGCCTAGAACTATGCGGTCGAAAACGATGTTTACTAATGCAAGGGGTGCATTAGACCGCTGTCGTTGAGTAAAATGCTGCGAGCGACACTCGGGCCTTTATCTCTTCATATTCTGACGTTACCTGCCCGCTGGCAATAGTTCCCCTGTGAAAATCATTCGGTAGATATTCCATTCACCACTTGTGCATGCGAGGCATCTATAAGTAGGAAGTACGGCGTTCGAGAGCCACCTGGTATAAAATAAGAGTTTTGTCTGTACATTGCTCAGAATTTTAAAAGGATGGTATTTCTGTATCAGTCGTGTCACCATTATAAAAAGAAATGCACTTTCTACTTTTCCGTAATTTCTGTCTGTCTGTCTGTCTGTCTGTCTGTCTGTCTGTCTGTCTGTCTGTCTGTCTGTCTGTCTGTCTGTCTGTCTGTCTGTCTGTCTGTCTGTCTGTATATATGTACACCTATGTCGAGAAAACGGCTGAAGGGAATTTAATGAAAATCGGCATGTAAAGTCGGGGGATGGACCGCTGTACAATCTAGGCTATAAATTATTTTATTTACACGGCGTGAAATGGTAGTTTAGGGGAAGGCCAAGAAGGTAATTCTCAAATGTTTATGTTATTAATTGTCGTATCTTAAAAAAATCGGTAGGCAAAGTCTGGGAATAAGTCGATACAATCTAGACTACAAATAATTGTATTCACGCTGAGCAAAATGGTAGTTTAGGGGAAGGCCTAAAACGTAATTCTCAAATATTTAAGTTATTAGTGGTCCTATCTTAATGAAAATCGGTATGCGAAGTCGGGAAATAAGTCGCCATAATCTAGGTCATAAATAATTTTATTGATGCTGAGTGAAATGGTAGTATAAAAAAAGACCTGAATTTTAATTTTCAAATATTTATGTTGTTAGTGGTTGCATCTATAAATACTACATAACTAAAGGTATATATTATTAAATTTCATTTATGTCTCATACATTGTTACCGTACCGGCTATGATCACATAGATATTCACGAATTTGGATTTTCGTTTCTAAGTCCATATCAGCACAGAATCACAAGACAATTGGTAAACAGAATTTAATGAAAATCGGTATGTGAAGTCCGAGAATAACGAACTACATTCTACGCTGTAAATAATTTGATAAGACGCCCTAATAGCACAGAGTCGAAAGAAAACTGAATGTGAAAGACTATAATATAGAAAGCTCTTAAATGGATCAGCAATAGCGTTACGTTGACTATTGTTTTTTGTGATGTGCTTTGTGTCATCTATTGCCACCCATCTCCGATGGATAGGATTACTGCTACGTATCGAGTATTTTTTAGAATTTGCTTTACATCGCAAGGACGCAGATAGGCTTTATGGCGACTATGGGATAGGAAAGGGCTAGGAGTGTGAAGGAAGCAGCCTTGATTTTAATTAAGGTACTGCCCCAGCATTTGCCTGGTGTGAAAATCGGAAACAACGGAATACCATCTTCAGGGCCGCCGACAGTGGGGTTCGGATGTACGATCTCCCGGATACAAGCTCACAATAAGCGCCCCTAACCACACGGCCAACTCGCCCGGTCGTACCGAGTGTAACAGCCCGCCTGAATATTGGCGGGAATTAGATGGGGCGTTACATAACTTTCTTCTTTAGCATGCCATTCCTCTGGTCATTAATTTTCTGATTCTACTGAAACGTTAACACACAGGTTCATCATAGCATTCGAGCTATTCGATCCCTACTCGGAGGCACCAATTGGAATGAGCAATGTGCATATTTAATGGAATAATGACAGAGGAGTACGGTTTTCCGCTTGATCGAGTACTTTATATGATAACATTCTTTTTAATAGCTACATTCCTACTGATATTTTTGTAATGACCTATGTTGACTTCAGTAAGGAAAATCACAACGTCAGTCTTTCTGAGAATCCTATAGCGAAGCAAGGGTGCATCAGCTAGTTTTATATATAATCCGCCAAAATTCGCGATCTGACGACAAAGTTCCTCCCATTTTTAAATCTTTCTTTCCAGCAATTTATTTCGTACTTCCCTGGCTAGCTTCAGGTATTCCGCCCGGTCAGTTGTGTCCCTAAATCTTTGCCATCCTTCCCTATAAGCATTTTTAATATGGATCAAATCCGTGTGGATATCCGGCGTGGTGTCTCCTTGGGTGCCTTGGCGGTACTGAACCCGCGGCCAAAGTGCATTCGTAGTCATTACCCGGCCAGGACCCGTTTCCAGCGCGGTCCTCACATATGGACGACGGTCCAGAACATTGTTATTATTAGGGTGGGTAATATTAGTTGCACTTGGGTTATTATTATTATTATTATTATTATTATTATTATTATTATTATTATTATTATTATTATCACTATTATCATCATCATCATCATCATCATCATCATCATCATCATCATCATCATCATCATCATTATTATTATTATTCTGGACCTCGCAGCATGATGCGAGACGGCTACTTGGCGGTAAATTACATCTGCTGCCTTTGTCATTGCTGACAATGTGACCAGCACCATTGTGGCGCGCAGGCAATTGTGCAGCATTTCTGGCGATACGAATGATATACTTCCGTGTATTATTGACCTTATTATAGAAGTGAAAAATTGCACGGTTAATGTCATTCCTATCGTTTATTTCAAATGTGTTTAAATTTTTATTTATATGCCAGGAGAATCTACTGCAGTTTAAGTTCTCCAAACGAAAGGATGGCTCTTGAAAAAGAACCCAGGAAAGAATAAAATTGACTGGTTTATGATCAGAATCAAGTACATTGTGAAAAGCAAAATCAATTCGTCTCAACTCTTTTTTCACCCCACCGCCTCTAATTTCATTCCCCCCCCCCAAAGGCGTGTTTCTTTATGTAAGGAGATTCCAAATACTGATGTTCACTTCTGTTACCTTCAGTTTTGAGATAAAGTATCCCTATAAAAATAATTCTCTTTTCTCTTTATTTTCACCCTCTCCCTTAAGTGAATTTTTCGGAAAAATATACTTGTTTCTTTATTAGTAAAGGATCATCTAAATGCCAATTATCACGACTGTAACATCTTTATTTTCTGAGATATGTGACCTTATAAAAGGAATTCAACTCCTTTACACCCCCACCCTCCAAGATTCTTTCCCCCCCCAAAATGTGTATTTCCTTGTTTTTAAAGGAGATCCAAATAAGAATCTTCACGTCTGTAACAACTTTAGTTTTTATTAGATGTAAGTATCCTCATACAATTAATTCAATTAATTTTATCAATTCTCTTAACCCCTTCTCGTTGGATTTTCCGAAATCAAAGGAATACATGTTTCTTTGCCTTTAAAGCAGATTCCAAATACCAATTTTCACCTCTGCAACTTCTTTCGTTTTTGAGATAATAGTATCTTCATACAACTAATTCATCTACTTTTTTCAATTTTTCCCCATCCATTAAGTGGATTTCCGAAAACAAAAAATACGTATTTCCTTTTAAAGGATATTCCAAATTCCAAATTTCACCTCTTTTGAGAGCTGCCGGTCGAATGCATCCCTTGTATTAGTAAACATCGTTTTCGACCGCATAGTTCTAGGCTGGTGTATGGTACAGCCGCACTACATTTGCTGTCTGCGTATCGGCAATGGCTAGTGTGATTAGCAGCAGTGAATACATAGACATTATTTTAAGCTGGACAACTTGGTCGGAATGCAACAGAAGCTCCAAACAGACGTACGCCTTCTACACACATATTTCGCCGAACAGTATTCGTTTTTGTTCCATGCAATCGTCTCTTTTTTCGAGTAGAATGTCTACACGTGTATAAATAAATAAGTCATTAGATTTCATTTACTGCATCTTAGGCGTGTCTACAAACAGTAGCGGCGGTTAGTGGGTGGGGTGAGTAGGGACAGTCGCTCCCACCCGCACTTTTTAGAGAAATATGACATTTATTCCATTTTAGCCAGCTGGAACTAGGAATTATTTTAAAAAAGCTATTTGTACAAGCCTTGTTGTCTTATATGCTAAATTTTTCCTTTATTGTATAGCGCTACGGCAAGTAGTGGAGACGTTGCATGTGTTGTGAGGAAGGGTAGTAGGGGTACAAATTTTTTGACGAGGTCGTGGCCACTGAGTTATAATTCACCCGCTTGCCGCGCGCATTCGTCAGTCTGGCAGTCTCTTTATTGTCTGTTAGTTTCTTAGTGTGTATTCAAATACTAATAATAATGTTATTTGCTTTACGTCCCACTAACTACTTTTACGGTCTTCGGAGACGCCGAGGTGCCCGAATTTAGTCCCGCAGGAGTTCTTTTACGTGCCAGTAAATCTACCGACACGAGGCTGCCGTATTTGAGCACCTTCAAATACCACCGAACTGAGCCAGGATCGAGCCCGCCAAGTTGGGGTTAGAAGGCCAGCGCCTTAACCGTCTGAGCCACTCAGCCCGGCTGTATTCAAATACTAAAGGATTATTAATTGCATAATCATGTCGTACATCTATGTAATTATGCAGGGCGATCTGGCCGTGGGGTTACGGGCGCGCAGTTGTGAGCTTGCGAAAATGGGAAACCACGGAAAACCATCTTCAGGGCTGCTGACAGTGGGATTCGAAACTACTATCTCCCGAGTGCAAGGTCAGAGCTGCGCGCACGTAACCTCACAGCCACCTCGCCCGGAATATCTACATAGAAGTACGGCATGATTATGCAATTAAAAATAATTTCGTATTTGAATACTCACTAAGAAACTAACAGACACTAAAGAGACTGCCAGATTGATGAATGCGCACGACAAGTGGGTGAATTATAACTCAGTGGCCACGACCTCGGCAAAAAAATATGTACCCCTACTACCCTTCCTCGCAGCACATGCAAAGTCTCCATTACTTGCCGTAGTGCTATACAAATTGGTTAGCGGCGACAAACAGCATTTTTTGCGTATTTCCGTCAATAATTATGTTAATAATTAAAGAAAATAAACGAAGGAATTAGCAGATAAGATAGCAAGGTTTGTACAAACAGCTTTTTAAAATAATTCCTAGTTCCAGCTGGCTAAAGTGGACTGAAAATGTAATGTGTACTCCACAAAGTGGAGGGGGGGGCGTCTGCCCTCCTCGCCGCACCCCCTAATCGCCGCTACTGTTTGTAGACACGCCAAAGCTGTAGAAAAGGAAATCTAATAATTTATGTATACACGTGTAGACATTCCACTCGATGGAAGAGTTGCTTGTATGAAACAAAAACTAATACTGTTCGGTGAAGTACGTATGTAGAAGGCATACGTCTGTTTGGATCTTCTGTTGCATTCCGACCAGATTGTCCAGATTAAAGTAATGTCTGTGTATTCACCGCTGCTGATCACAATAGCCATTGGCGATATGCAGACAGCAAATATAGTGCGGCTGTACCATACACCAGCCTAGAACTATGCGGTCGAAAACGATGTTTACTAATGCAAGGGGTGCATTCGACCGGCAGCGCTGAGTAACATGCTGCGAGTGTGACTCTGTTTCTTATCTCTTCATATTCTGACGTAACCTGCCCGCTGGCAGTAGTTCCACTGTTAAAATCAGTTGGCAGACACCCCACACATCACTTATGCACGCGGGACATTTATAAGTATAAAGTACGGCGTCCGTGAGTCACCTGGTATATAGGCTAGACTAGCAAGATACCCGTACTTCGCTACGGTATTATACTGAAATCTATAATTGAATGCTTAACGTTTTATATATAATCCACCGAAATTCACGTTTTCTGAGAGAATCCACCAAAATTCGCGATCTGACTCCTTTTTTGAGAGATTACAGCAAAGTTCCTCCCATTTATCAATCTTTCCAGCAATCGATTTCGTAATTCCCGGGCTAGGTCCAGGTGTTCCGCCCGGTCAGTTGGGTCTCTAAATCTTTGCCATCTTTACCTATAAGCATTAATAATAATGTTCTTTGCTTTACGTCCCACTAACTACTTTTAAGGTCTTCGGAGACGCTGAGGTGCCGGAATTTAGTCCCGCAGGAGTTCTTTTACGTGCCAGTAAATCTACCGACACGGGGCTGTCGTATATTTGAGCACCTTCAAATACCACCGGACTGAGCCAGGATCGAACCTGCCAAGTTGGGGTTAGAAGGCCAGCGCCTTAACCGTCTGAGCCACTCAGCCCGGTCTTTAAGCATTTTTAATATGGATGAAGTCCTTGAGGAGATCTGACGTGGTGTCGTCTTGGGTGCCTTCGCGGTACTGAACCCGCGGCCGGACTGCATTCGTAGTCATTACCCGGCCAGGACCCGTTTCCAGCGCGGTCCTCACATATGGAAAACGGTCTAGATTATTATTATTATTATTATTATTATTATTATTATTATTATTATTATTATTATTATTATTGATATTCTGGACCCCGCATCATGTTTCAAGACCGCTACTTGGTGGTAAATTACATCTGCTGCCTTTGTCATTGCTGACAATGTGGCCAGCGCCATTGTCGCTCGTAGGCAAGTGCGCGGGATTTCTGGCGATACGAATGATATACTTCTGTGCATTATTGACCTTATTATAGAGGTGAACAATTGCACGGTCAATATCATTCCTACCGTTTATTTCAAATGTGATAAAATTTTTATTTATATGCCAGGAGAATCTACTGTAATCTGACTTTACGTTCTCCAAAGGTAAAAATGGCTCTTGAAAACGAACCCAGAGAAGATTAAAAGTGACCGGTTTATGATCAGAATCAAGTACATTATGAACAGAAATATCAATTAGTCTCAACTCCTTTTTCACCCCACCGCCGTTAATTTTTATCCCCCTCGCCCCCCCCCCCCGAAAAAGAAGAAGGCGTGTTTCTTTATGTAAGGAGATTCCAAATACTAATGTTCACTTCTGTTACCTTCAGTTTTGAGATGTAAGTATCCCCATTAAAATAATTCCCTTTTCTCTTTTTTTTTTTCACCCTCCCGCTTAAGTGAATTTTCCGGAAAAATATTCTTGTTTCTTTATTAGTAAAGGATCATCTAAATACCAATTATCACGACTGTAACATCTTTAGTTTTGAGATATATGTCCTCATAAAAGGAATTCAACTCCTTTACACCCCCACCCTCCAAGATTATTTCCCCCCAAAATGCGTATTTCTTTGTTTTTGAAGGAGATTCCAAATACTAATTTTCACGTCTGTAAGATTTTACGTTTCTGAAATATACTGTAGATATAGTCTTTCTAACCATTCACCCCGTTTGTCACTCCTGTTTAACCACCATTAATTGGATTTTCCAAAAACAAAAAATACGTGTATCTTTATTTTTAAGGAGTTTCTAAATACTACTTTTCAGGTCTATAATATCATCAGTTTCTGAGATATATCCTCATTAAAGACATCAACCCCATTTTCAGCCCTCCTAGTGGGGTTTTCCGAAAAGAAAACAATACGTGTTTCTTTATTTTTAAAGGAGATTCTAAATACCAATTTTTACATGTGTAAACCTTTAAAATTTTGAGGTATAGATACAGTCATTTTAAAAATTTCCTAAACTTCGCCCCATTTGACACTCCTGTTTAACCCGGTTTAACCCCCATTAATGGATTTTCCAAAAACAAGAAATACGTATTTCTTTATTTTCTAAGGAGATTCGAAGTACCAACTTTCGGGTCTGTAATACCTTCAGTTTCTGAGATATAAGTATCCTCATTAAAGGCATTCAACCCCTTTTTCACCCTTTTATACCCCTCCTAGTGGGATTTTCCGAAAACAAAATATACCTGTTTCTTTATCATAAAAGGAGATTCTAAATACCAATTTTTACGTCTGTATACTTTTAAAGTTTCGAGGTATAGATACACTCATTTTAAAAATTCACCCTCCTTTTCACCCCCTTAGCGACGGAATAACCAAAAATCCTTCCTAAGCGAGCACCTATATTGTAATATATATGTGTCCTCAAAATTTCTTTTCGTTATGTCCAGTAGTTTTTGCTCGGCGATGATGAATCAGTCAGTCAGTCAGTCAGTCAGTCAGTCAGGACATATATAAGTAGATTTTACTTGTTTGTCAAGACACTTCAGTTTTATACTCTATCTAGACAACGTCCAACCTCGTGTAAAGCTCATAGCATTTCAAACCTAATTTTTTGAGCTTGAGTTTGAGTCTTTGTATTTATGATATTTTGTTATTTTAAATTATTTAAAATCATGAATAAATTAATTATTTAATATTTTCAATTTGTTTAATTACTGTAATACGAAGTATATTTTCAAAGTAGTTGAATATTTATTTCATATCTGTATTTATTTAGAGTATGTGGAAAGATTAAAATATGTTCATGAACCTTGAATTTCGTAGAGCTACTTCTTGCGTTTAGAATTGGAACATGATAACCAGATATGTTGCAGATGAACCGATAATAGAATAAAGAAGTGTACCGTTGATACTGAAAAATCCAGTTACTTTGAACTTCACTTTACATTGACAAAGGTCCTCAGAAAAGAGACGCAATTCATTAAAGGTTCTCACGTCGAGTGTCTGAAGCAGAAGTAACTTCCGTAAATTAGCCACACACTTATCCACTTCATTGCACACCATCTGACCTATCAGCGTTACAAGCGAGACTTCAAAGACGATAATTGCTGTCCAGTACATACCGATGAGAAGGCCTGAATTCTGAGTATTGTTCAGTGTCCCTGTCAAAGCTACATATATGCTTGCTACGATTCCTACGAACAGGCTACAAAATATGCACACCATGGGAATACCGAACGCAGAATTTGTAATGTTAACGCATGAAGACAGAACTGAGTAGGCTTCTCTAAGGAGATGAATTCTTTCATGTCGATATTTATATTCAGTCCTCTGATTTCTGCTTCCCATGAATACCATCATGTTCTTCATGTGAAAACGTACATCACTATTCGTCAAGTTATTTTCAGATACAGAAAGGAGACTATTCCTGAAACGCTCGGACGAAAGGTGAAGATTAATCCCATGATAGTCGGGAACACCATCCTGCGACAAACTAATTTCATTCTCGAGACATTTATTTATAAGTTTTAATCTGCATTTCACATGAAAGGCTATTTCTGTGAACTGAAGAATTTTAATTTTTATAATCGAATTGAGAACATAGTTTGATAATCCTCGTACCCAAGACCATTGCCAGTAATTAGAGCCCAGAAAAATGCCATATCCTTCATAAACAACAAGAAACACTAGCAATAGTATGTGAATAAGTTTGATTTGTCTATTGTCTTTGCTTAATTTGTCGGGTAGAATTTGATCCGCCAGGTACATCAGTGTATATATATCTCCCTGGAAGCGATGACTAACAATCACATACCAAGACAATGATACAAAACATGACATGAAGCACAAAAAAACATTTAAAACTTCTTTCACCAGGCTAGTGATCGTCAGAGAGAATCTCACAGTAATTACGAAGTATATGAAATAACACAGAAGAAGAAACATCAAAAATAATGAATACGCGAGTTCAAGTTTCGTTCGTTTTATCTTCATGAGCTTCTTTCGACTTCTATTTAGTGGAGCCAACCCAAATATACTGGATAACGTCATCAATGGTGACACTGAATCAAACAAATCGCTCGAGCTAAGGGGTCTGCGAGGAGCCTTTCGATTTGGTTCCATTGTCTGCCTGCTGTACGACGTTTTAGTAGCGTTGAACTGGTGCTTTGGAAGAACGCATTAACACTACAGCATTTGCTTTATCGACCTCCGTAGGACTTCGTACTAAACGTGTCACTTAAAGAGATTGGACTACCTCTCTTACTTCTGACGTGACAACTGCTATTACATTAGTAAATGTGGTAGGCAAAATAAATAATTCTCCGTCTGGTAGAATATTCAATAAGAAATTTAAAATCCACACATTTTAATTCCTTATCATAAGCAAGCTGCGATATGCATGTTTAGGCTGGAATGCTCACCTTTTGCACTAAATTAATAAAATATGATTAGGCTAAGAATCAGTAGCCTCCGTGGGTCAGGAGGCAGTGTTCTAGCCTCACACCGGTGGGTTCCATGGTTCAAATCCCGGTCACTCCATTTTAGATTTGTGCTGGACAAAGCGGAGGCGGGACAGATTTTTCTCCGAGTACTCCGCTTTTCCCTTTCAAAATTCATTCCAGCAACACTCTCCAATATAATTTCATTTCATCCTTCAGGCATTAATCACTGCCGCACGGGATTGCGACAGGCTTCGGCAGCCGGCACAATACTAATCCTCGCCGCTATATCGGGGCTTCATTCATTTAATTTCCTTACCCGCTCGTATGATTAGAAAACAGGCTGTGGATTTTCATTTTCATTAGGCTTAGAATCAGAAATCAGGTGTCGTATTGCAAGATATTCCAAGGAGCAGCCGTGAACTCCGACCGCAACTTTCAGCTAATAATTAATTTCGTGTGGCTATTTCTAAGCGTTGTAAGGCAGACCCTCCGGTGAGGGTGAGCAGCATCCGCCATGTGTAGGTAACTGCGTGTTATTGTGGTGGAGGATAGTTTTATGTGTGGTGTGTGAGTTGCTGGGATGTTAGGGACAGCAAAACCACCCGGCACCCGAGCCATTGGAATTAACCAATGAAAGTTAAAATCCCCGACCCGACCGGGAATCGAGCTCGGGACGCTCTGAACCGAAGGCCAGTTCGCTGACCATTCATCCAACAACTAGGACAAGTTGTAGGTTATATAGTGTGAAGATGTATGATTCAAAAAAAGTGCCATCCAAATTTAGAGAGATTGTTGTTATACCTATTCGCAAGAAAGCTGGTGTTGTCACGTGTGAAAACTATCGTACCATTAGATTAGTAGGTCAAGCTTGTAAAATTTGAACACGTATTATTTACAGAAGAATTGAAAGATAAGTTGAAAATGAGTTGAAGATCACTTTGGCTTCAGAAGAATTGTAGGAACATATGAAGCAGTCCTATCTACACGTCTGATCCTAGAAGATCGAATTAAGAAAGACAAGCCCATGTACATGGCATTCGTAAGTCTAGAAAAGCCATTCGATAACGTTGATTGGGTCCAGTTGTTTGAATAATGATAATAATGAACATTTTTCACTAACTACTTTTGAAGGTTTTTGGAGATGCCGAAGTGCCGGAGTGTTGTCCCGCAGGAGTTCTTTTACGTACCATCAAATCTACTGACACGGAGCTGATGTACTTAAGCACATTCGAATACGACCGGACTGAGCCAGAATTGAACTTGCCAAGTTGGGGTCAAAAGTCCAACGCCTCAACCGTTTGAGCCACTCGCTCTGGTCCACCTGTTTGAGATTCTGAAAGTCATCGGGAACAGATAACGACAAAGAAGAATTATCTGCAATCTGTACAAAGATCAGTCTGCAGTTATAAGAATAGTGAGCTAGGAGAAAGAAGCAGCAAACGAGAAATGAGTGAAGCAAGGCTGTTTTTGTGCCCTCTCCTTTTCAGTGTATAATAGATCAGGCGGCAAAGGAAATCAAAGAGGAATTTGGAAAGGGAATCGCAATTCAGATGGAAGACGACCTCTAAGGTGAGAGAATGAAGATGAGTCGCTTGCAGAAAGACATGTAAGTTGTCAGTGCTCATCCAGCCGATGCAGTAGACAAGACAACGTAGAGGACACAATTCTGAAACTCTCAGATTTGCCGATTACATTGTTATATCATCTGAGTGCCCGACTCACTGGTTGAGGCCTTCGGTTCAGAGGGTCCCGGATTTCACTCCCGACCGGGTTGGGGATTTTAATCTCCTCTGATTAATTCTTCTGGCCCGGGGACTGGGTGTTTTTGTTTGTACCAGCACTTTCCTCTTGACATTCAGACAACACACTACACTACCAACCTCCTAAGAAACACGCAATAGTGATATAGGGTTGACCGAGTTCGACAGTTGCAGTCGCTTAAGTGCGGCCAGTATCCAGTATTCGGGATATAGTGAGTTCGAACCCCACTGTCGGCAGCCCTGAAGATGGTTTTCCGTGGTTTCGCATTTTCACACCAGGCAAATGCTGGGGCTGTGCCTTAATTAAGGCCACGGCCACTTCCTTCCCACGCCTAGCTCTTTCCTGTCCAATCGTCGCCATAAGACTATCTGTGTCGATGCGACGTAAAGCTAATAGCAAAAAATACCAAACACAGGCTCTACAGATGCACTGTACGGCTCCATGGCTAAATGGTTAGCATGCTGGCCTTTTGTCGCGGGTTCGATTCCAGGCAGGGTCGGGAATTTTAACCATCATTGGTTAATTTCTCTGGCATAGGGTCTGGGTGTACATGATGTCCTCATCATCATTTCATACTCATCACGACGTGCAGGTCACCTACGCGAGTCAAATCGAAAGACCTGCACTTGGCGATCCGAACATGTCCTCGGACACTCCCGGCACTAAAAGCCATCTGTCTGTCTGTTAGGTCATCAGCCCAGAGGCTGGTTGGATCCTCAAATACAACCACCAAAGGTTATGCGGTCATAAGGAAACCCCAAAAACCAATGGCAGCACCAAAATGAGGCGTACTAGGCAAGATGAGGAGTGAGGTAGTTTGCCATTGCTTTCCTCACTGGATCAGAAAGTACTATTGCAGCATGAATGACCCTATGAGCAGCACCTTTCATAACACTCAGATGCACTCTGAATATCATTACTCAGCACTACTCATACCCCAGCAACTTCCATATTGTCACAGCCATGGATGTTGACTAGGACTTCGGTGGAAGCTACACTTTACTCTGGCCTGTGTCAAGAGATGGATGCAAAAGTACTGTATCCATCAAGAAGTGACAGCAGGCAGTACTAAAAGCCATATGCCATTTCATTTCATTACAGAGGCACTCTCTCTCCCAGTGCGCTTGAACAATATCGGACACTTCGGAATAGAGTTAAAATAATAAACCGAATTAAGAAATTTTCTTTTTACCAACACCTAGCTGGAAATCACTTGGAAACAACTTCGTTCCATTGGAATTGGGAAAGCTTTGCCCCAGCCATGTAATCCAGACATCTCTCTGGAGAGATTAAATGCTCAGTTCTAAAATAAAAATTTAACGGGAAATGCAAACAATATGTAAGATTATAAATTATCTTCTGATCCACCTACCACCAAATAGGTCATTCTTTGAATTTTGTGAAATCAGTGAGATTGACGTGAAACGTTAACTATTATCAATCACATCATCTGATATAAGGCCTGATGAAATACCCATACTCATAATAAAACACATCGTTGGCATTATTCTTCCTGTCATTACTCATATATACAACACCTGCTTCACAAGCGGCCTCTTTCCAACAATGTAGAAAAATGCCGTTATAATACCTGTTCCAAAAACTCCCTCACCTGTACTTATAACACATTATCGACCTATTTGCATACTTTCAACTCTCTCTAAGCCCCTTGAACGCGTAACACATGTGCAATTAACTGACTATTTCAATAAATTCAAATTATTTGACCTTTAGAGTCGGGTTTCACAAAGGGACACAGTACGGCCACTGCCCTACTGAGGGTTACGGACGACATGAGACGTGCGATGGCCGAACGGCATGTGACGTTACTTGCACTTCTTGATTTTGGCAGCGCCTTTGACACAATAAATATAGACATATTGGTTACTAAATTAAAATCAATTTACCTTGGACCGACAGCTCTAGAAATCTTTCACTCATATCTTACCGAACAAAAAAAGTGCGTAATTCTTCAGAATAGGTTATCCGAATGGGTAATGAAATATTAAGGAGTGCCGCAGGGCTCAGTACTTGGACCACTTCTTTTTTTTATCTATATTAATGATATGTCGATAGAGATAAGACACTATAAATACCACTTGTATGCTGACGATCTTCAAATCTATTATCACTCAAAAACTTCGGACATCAAACAAACAATAGGTTATAAGAATTCTGACTTAAATAATAACTGTGCATACGCTCATGACAACTATGTTTTAATTAATCCACCAACATTTAAAACTATTACTGTTGGGCAGATATAACAAACCAGTCAGCTAAAAAGCAAAACATTCCTCCACTAACTTTATCTGGTAAAAATATTCCGTACGAAAAATCGGTAAGAAAACTAGGTGTTGTTATAAATGAGCGTCTTAACTGGGGAGAGCACATTACCAATGTCTGTAGAAAAGTGTACGCCTCCCTCCACCCACTAAAATATTATCAGAATATGCTGCCACTAAACATAAGAATTAAACTTATAAATACTCTTATCCTCCTTATATTTTTCTACTGTGACGTAGTTACTAACTGATGCCACGAGAGAACAAGTCAACCGATTACAACGTGCTATGAAACCTTGTATTTTATTTATATTTTCATACGCTATGATGTTCATGTTACCCCTTATTATCATCAACTTTCTCTTCTAGACTTTGAACACTATAGAAACCTCCAAGTGGCAGTATTAATATTTCGAGTATTAAACGAGAATATTCCACACTACTCATCTTCATAACTGAATTTCCTTTCCTCTTTCCACCAGCATAACACACACCCCGGTAGCACATTATCTATCCCTCTCAGCAGGTCAGCATCATATAGCCTTTCCTTTGTTGCAAATGGAGCTAGAATATGGAACTCTCTCCCCCATAACATTAGAGACATAAAAATCTTAAATTCCTTTACGTCGCCTTGCCGTGAGCATCTCCTTGATGTGTGCCACCAGATTAAATGAACCTTGTGGTGTGAATGTGTGTGTGAATATACGTTTACTCTGCTTATGGAGTTTCTGATACTAAGAATATTTTCTGTTTGTATAACATATATTACGTATTTTGTCTCGTGTTACTCTAGTTTGTAATGGTAGATACTAAGATATGGTTAAGACTATTTATTTTGCTCATGTTATTTTTGTTATGATACTTTTAGTTTGTAAGATGCGATTATTCATATTTCTCTCATATGTACAATGCTAAAAGGTGTTGTTAAGTGTAAGAGAGGACCATGAGTCCCTACTTCGTCACTGTAAAAGCAAATATAATATTGTAATATTATAATATTATTATATTATATTATTATAATATTATAATAATATATTTATATATTAAAAGAGTTTACTTAAAACAGATTCGGCAAATCCTTACGTCCGTTCTACTGGACCGAACTGCTTCATTTTTATTTTATTCTCGCAGGAATTACCTTCCTGTGAATCATGAGACACTGATACGTTTCTAACTTCAGCCAATTTTGAGTAATCATAAAATCAAGTCATTAAATGATCAGTCCAATAATTGCAGGTGGAGGCTTACTCTAACCCGCAATACATTCTGTAGTTAGCAGGTTGCCAAGCGACTAACATTTTCATTAATATTCTGATATATGTGATTTTTGTCCTTAGCAAAGTGATTGCAGGCAGCCATTTTTGACTACTGCCTATCAATCCAGAGAGTATACACTTCTGATCACAGAAGAATACTATTCCCTGTTAAATACCCCTTCATTTTCTAGCCTTTCCCAGCTTCCAAATACACTGACTGACAGAGCAAATGCAACATCAAGAAGGAGTGGTTCGAAAGGGATGAAAGTTGGGGAAAAAACAGAGACGGCACGGACGAATAATTGATGTTTATTTCAAACCGATATGCAGGTTACACAATGCGCACGGCATCGACTCAGTAGGATGTAGGACCACCGCGAGCGGCGATGCACGCAGAAACACGTCGAGGTACAGAGTCAATAAGAGTGCGGATGGTGTCCTGAGGGATGGTTCTCCATTCTCTGTCAACCATTTGCCACAGTTGGTCGTCCGTACGAGGCTGGGGCAGAGTTTGCAAACGGCGTCCAATGAGATCCCACACGTGATCGATTGGTGAGAGATCCGGAGAGTACGCTGGCCACGGAAGCATCTGTACACCTCGTAGAGCCTGTTGGGAGATGCGAGCAGTGTGTGGGCGGGCATTATCCTGCTGAAACAGAGCATTGGGCAGCCCCTGAAGGTACGGGAGTGCCACCGGCCGCAGCACATGCTGCACGTAACGGTGGGCATTTAACGTGCCTTGAATACGCACTAGAGGTGACGTGGAATCATACGCAATAGCGCCCCAAACCATGATGCCGCGTTGTCTAGCGGTAGGGCGCTCCACAGTTACTGCCGGATTTGACCTTTCTCCACGCCGACGCCACACTCGTCTGCGGTGACTATCACTGACAGAACAGAAGCGTGACTCATCGGAGAACACGACGTTCCGCCATTCTCTCATCCAAGTCGCTCTAGCCCGGCACCATGCCAGGCGTGCACGTCTATGCTGTGGAGGCAATGGTAGTCTTCTGAGCGGACGCCGGGAGTGCAGGCCTCCTTCAACCAATCGACGGGAAATTGTTTGGTCGATATTGGAACAGCCAGGGTGTCTTGCACATGCTGAAGAATGGCGGTTGACGTGGCGTGCGGGGCTGCCACCGCTTGGCGGCAGATGCTCCGATCCTCGCGTGCTGACGTCACTCGGGCTGCGCCTGGACCCCTCGCACGTGCCACATGTCCCTGCGCCAACCATCTTCGCCACAGGCGCTGCACCGTGGACACATCCCTATGGGTATCGGCTGCGATATGACGAAGCGACCAACCTGCCCTTCTCAGCCCGATCACCATACCCCTCGTAAAATCGTCTGTCTGCTGGAAATGCCTCCGTTGACGGCGGCCTGGCATTCTTAGCTATACACGTGTCCTGTGGCACACGACAACACGTTCTACAATGACTGTCGGCTGAGAAATCACGGTACGAAGTGGGCCATTCGCCAACGCCGTGTCCCATTTATCGTTCGCTACGTGCGCAGCACAGCGGCGCATTTCACATCATCAGCATACCTCAGTGACGTCAGTCTACCCTACAATTGGCATAAAGTTCTGACCACTCCTTCTTGGTGTTGCATTTGCTCTGTCAGTCAGTGTATATTCAATAGATCGCAGATGGATAATTTACATGCTACTAAGATAAAAAAGTCTACGTACAAACAGACCCATCATGACATACGCCTTAGGCATTACCTGGGGACACCTATAGGGGGATAACTTAGCTACACTAGAAAGAGTGAAGGCCATATATCTTAAAAGCGTTCTCGGCCTGGCAAAAGAAAGAGGAAAGCTCCTTCGGGACTATCCTACGAGCTCACACGACAACCGTTCTATATACTGTAGAATTGCGTTAAAAATACCACTGCCTTCTACGACAATATACCAAGCATTACATCAAGAATTGCAGGATAACGAAAGCAAATGTGTGGAGATAATTTTACCAAACAGACGGCATTATGACGTCCGAACGGATGAAAATTCTGACTACGATCTGCGGCATACCATATCGCGCCTCTTCTTAATTTAAAAAAGAAACACATTGAAAATGGTAGGAAAAGTAATATGACTTTGACAGGCACAACAATAATGTTATTAGATTTACGACCCACTAACTACTTTTACTGTTTTCGGAGACGCCGAAGTGCCAGAATTATGTCCCGCTGGAGTTATTTTACGTGCCAGTAAATCTACCGACACGAGGCTCACGTATTTGAGCACCTTCAAATACCACCGGACTGAGCCAGGATCGAACCTGCCAAGTTGTGGTCAGAAGGCCCGTGCCTCAACCGTCTGAGCCACTCAGCTCGGCAACAGGCGTATGGAGACGAGTTATCTGACCTATTTTTAACGAATACTGCGGGGTAGCACAGGTCCTCTTGTATATCTTTCAGCTTATCCAATATATTTTTAGGTTCAACGCAGCCAACCAGGCTCATTTTATTTTCGGCCTTGGGTTCAAGACTAGTTGCCGTCATTTAAGGTGAAAATTCCGACGCAGAATTGGTTGGAATTCGAACCAGGGCCTTCCGGCCGGAAAGCGCTGTGCTAAACAAGATTAATTTTTATCGGTAAATGTAATTTTTATTTCAATCAATATTGATCTGCATTTAGGGCAGTCGCCCAGGTGGCAGATTCCCTACCTGTTGCTTTCCTAGCTTTTTCCTAAATGATTTCAAAGAAATTGGAAATTTATTGAACGTGTCCCTAACTCCCCTTCCTGTAAATGAATATTTGCCCCAGTTTGTCCTCTTGAATTCCAACTTTATCTTCATATTCTGATCTTTCCTACTTTTATAAACGCCACTCAAACCTATTCGTCTACTAATGTCATTCCACGCCATCTCTCCGCTGACAGCTCGGAACATACCACTTAGTCGAGCAGCTCTTCTTCTTTCTCTCAATTCTACCCAACCCAAACTTTGCAACATTTTTGTAATGCTACTCTTTTGTCGTAAATCACCCAGAACAAATCGAGCTGCTTTTCTTTGGATTTTTTCCAGTTCTTGAATCAGGTAATCCTGGTGAGGGTCCCATACGCTGGAACCATACTCTAGTTGGGGTCTTACCAGAGACTTATATGCCCTCTCCTTTACATACTTACTACAACCCCTAAACACCCTCATAACCATGTGCAGAGATGTGTACCCTTTATTTACAATCCCATTTATGTGATAACCCCAATGAAGGTCTTTCCTTATATTAACACCTAGATACTTACAATGATCCCCAAAAGGAACTTTCACCCCATCAACGCAGTAATTAAAACTGAGAGGACTTTTCCTATTTGTGAAACTCACAACCTGACTTTTAACCCCGTTTATCAACATACCATTGCCTGCTGTCCATCTCACAACATTTTCGAGGTCACGTTGCAGTTGCTCACAATCTTGTAACTTATTTATCACTCTATAGAGAATAACATCATCCACAAAAAGCCTTACCTCCGATTCCACTCCTTTACTCATATCATTTATAAGAAAACATACAGGTCCGATAATACTGCCTTGAGGAATTCCCCTCTTAATTAGTACAGGGTCAGATAAAGCTTCACCTACTCTAATTCTCTGAGATCTTTTGTAGAAATATAGCAACCCATTCAGTCACTCTTTTGTATAGTCCAATTGCACTCATTTTTCCCAGTAATCTCCCATGATCCACCCTATCAAATACTTTAGATAGGTCAATCGCGATACAGTCCATTTGACCTCCAGAATCCAAGATATCTGCTATATCTTGCTGGAATCCTACAACTTGAGCTTCAGTGGAATAACCTTTCCTAAAACCGAATTGCCTTCTATCGAACTAGTTATTAATTTCGCAAACATGTTTTATATAATCAGAAAGAATGCCGTTCGTTTCCATTTCAAGTACACAGAGACGTTCATTTTCGAAGGAACATGTCATTCTCTAAGTAATAACGTCCTTCATTCAATCATATGACTTGATGTTCTCTTCTATACACATGTAGAACGCGTGTGTAAGAAATATGGAAATCAGAAGCTAGGTAGTTTTATTGTTGTTCCCCTTCTCAGCCAGCAGGTCCTAATGCTTATATTAATATGCCAATCGATCCATCAAACCACTTTTTCAGGCTATACGCTACAGAAACTGGCTTCGTAAAGCATGAATTACAAGCACATTTACATATTTGATACATAACGAATTAGACTGGACTTTCTTTATCGTCTCTGTTATCTTTACCAATGACACGAGTTTGACCTAAATTCGATCATTATTAGGATCGTGATAACAATTGTCATTTTCGTTCGCTTCTCACCAAGGCGGTTGTAATTCGTATATTGGCCATTTGAAATGAAAGTCACGTCCCTATTCTTTGGATTGCAAGTAAAACGGGAGGTGGCTATGATAACGATGTCGACAAACAAACAAACAAACAAACACAGAGTGAGTTGGCCATTCGGTTAGGGCCGCATAGCTCTGAACTTGTATTGAAGATATAGTGGGTTCGAATCCCACTGCCGGCAGCCCTGAAGATGGTTTTCCATGGTTTCCCATTTTCACACCAGACTACGGCTGGGGCTGCACCTTAATTAAAGCCACGGACGCATCCTAGCCCTTTCCCATCCTTGCGTCGGCAAAAACCCTGGATATGTTAGTGCGACGTTAAACCACTAACATGGAAAGAAAGACACAAACCCCATGGTACTGTAGCACTGCTGGGCCTTCGTCTACCAAGCGACCGCTGTTCATACCGAAAGCCTACATATTGCGAGGTGACATGTGATCCTTTGTTTCGGCCGTTATTCTTGGCATTCTAAACCCCGGCCGCTACCTCACCATCAATAGCTCCTCAATTGTTCCAATGTAGGCTAGGAGAAAACCTGCAATCAGCCTTCCGCTCCAGGTAAAAATTCCTGATCTAGCTGGGAATCGAACCTGCGGCCTACGTGTAGAAGGCAGGCTCAGTACCCCCTATACCATAGGGCCGGCTCACGATATCAGCAGTCACGTAAAACTAAAAGCATGCTTACTTCTGATGTTGTTCTTATCCTTGAAGGCTAGCAACTGCAAAAGCACCAAGCAACAGTAACAAGAAGAACAGTAACAATATCGGTTCATGATACGGGCAGTCCTTCCACTCCTTTATCTCACACAATTTTATGTCCGTGATTACGATCGATAGTCCGCCTCTGTGGAGTAGTGGTTAGCGTGATTAGCTGCCACCCCCGGAGGCCCGGGTTCGATTCCCGGCTCTGCCACGAAATTTGGAAAGTGGTACGAGGGCTGGAACGGGGTCCACTCAGCCTCGGGAGGTCAACTGAGTAGAGGTGGGTTCGATTCCCACCTCAGCCATCCTGGAAGTGGTTTTCCGTGGTTTCCCACTTCTCCTCCAGGCGAATGCCGAGATGGTACCTAACTTAAGGCCACGACCGCTTCCTTCCCTCTTCCTTGCCTATCCCTTCCAATCTTCTCATCCCTCCACAAGGCCCCTCTTCAGCATAGCAGGTGAGGCCGCCTGGGCGAGATACTGGTCATACTCCCCAGTTGTATTCACCGACCGAGAGTCTGAAGCTCCAGGACACTGCCCTTGAGGCGGTAGAGGTGGGATCCCTCGCTAAGTCCGAGGGAAAACCGAACCTGGAGGGTAAACAGATGATGATAATGATGATGATTAAGATCGATGTTTTCAGTTTTATGTCAGTTTTATTTAGAATTGATATAAAAGTGCGACATCACTGTCAATTAAGCTATACTGCACGTTAGGGAGTGGAGATGCGATGAAACGATCAAACGACACTGAGATTTCTACGAAGTGTATTTCAGTTTTATTTAGAAGTACTGTATACACTAAGTATAGACTTAAATCAGATACCTGACTTCTATATCCTAATGGGTTTCATTAGTCGCTACCTCACAAAGCTTTCAACTTAAGTGCTGATGTTAGAAACGAGGCGAAACGACATCGTGACCCAACCATGCTACATATGACAAGAGCTTTCCAAATATCTCCACCTGGTGAATTAATGTCAATTCACGGATTTCTAAAGACTTGTAGACGCTTTAGAAGCACTATTTAAGATTCCGTATTTCTTTGCCTATTCTCTTACAAATGGAATGCTGTGGTGTCAGCGACTCAGGGCCGTCCATTTTTTGAGCCCTTTAAATTTCATGATATGTGTTAACTACATACACACTGTACCTTCAGCACTACTCGTTCACACCCTTCCCCCTCTTTTTCGGTACCTGAGTCTAATACACTATAGAGAATACGTGCCACTTTCCGAGATATCGCAAGCGGGAAGACCTTGAAACTGAGTGAGTAGTGCACTACACACTACGAATTATGCCGACAGTCTCAGGTTCCAAGTCGTCGTTAATTAAAAGGTGGTTACGGGAGTTTTCCCATTTCACATTGGATGGTAAAATTTTATTCTGGGACGCTCGCAGCAAAGAGGTGAGTGAAACTTGTTTTATATATTTTCCCCTAACGAGTTGTTATCAATTTAGCAAAATAAACATGGTTCTTATTGATGCATATTAACGTTCGTAAAATTGAAGCTGCCTAAAAATATTTTAGAACCTATTCGAGAGTCTATTTTAAGCGACTAAAAATATTTAAGTACCTAAAATTTCGAGGTCTAGTAAATACTATTGCATGTTTCTGTGGTGGGTGGAAGTGTAGTGTGTTGTCTGTATATGAAGAAAAACGTGTTGGAACAAACGAAAACACCCAGTCCCCAAGCCAGAAGAATTAATTAAACTCGATTAAAATCCCCAATCCGGCCGGGAATCGAATCCGAGTCCTTCTGAACTGAAGGCCTCAACGCTGAGCATTCAGGCAAGAATTCGGGAAAAACGAAATCATCATCGATTTTCATTATTTATATGAGTATTAACATTCAATTTTCGCAGTAAAACAAAGCAAAAATCATTATTTAGTCTCATTACTTCTATCAGTTTTAACATGCAAATTTTGTAGTTTCAGTCTTGCCAGCTGATGTTTAAGGTCGGACTGATAAGTGCGCAATTGTCAACATGTCTCTCAGTTTAGTTCGGAAGAATACGGAAGTGTCCAATATTGTCTATAGTGCTTTTGCTAGAATGGGCTTAAACACTACCCCTTCACTCCCTCCCCTCCTTTTCGGTACTGGAGTAAGGCAGTGTTGATTGTTTATGTTGGGACACTATTTCTTTGCATGCGTGTTCCACCAGCAACAGGACGTCTTTGCAGAGCTTGCATTGAAGCAGAAATCCACCCTTTGAAACAGTCTCTGTGGAGGATTATAATTAAATTTGAATGCTATACAAACACTTAAGTCTTTAGGACCTTTCAATTGTGAAATTACCAGCGCTTCGTCCAAGGTAACAGTTGGCAGTGGGCTCTTCAGTTGGATTGCTACACATTTCAAAGACGCTGGTGGCTAGTGGGCCATGGATTCACCACTACAAGGCTCCTATATAAGACACTGCAGTGACAGTGCACTAGGATAAATATGTACCTCCCCTCACATGGGCTACGGCCTTTATATCAACATTTTCCGAGAAAGAAATCATAATTTAATTTCAGCGATTTAAAACATGCAAGCTCTTTAGGTTCTTTTAATCGTGAAAAATTAGTTTAATTCTCAATCTCGTCAAAAAGTGCCTGAATTACGAATTTCCAACTTATGGTTACTTGCTATTTGACTGGGCGAGTTGGCCGTGCGGTTAGGAGCGCGCAGCTGTGAGCTCGCATTCGGGAGACAGTGGGTTCGAACCCCACTGTCGGCAGCTCTGAAGATGGTTTTCTGTGGTTTCCCATTTTCAAACCAGGCAAATGCTGGGGCTGTACCTTAATTAAGGCCACGACGCTTCCTTCCCATTCCTAGGCCTTTCCTGTCCCATCGTCGCCATAAGACATATCTGTGTCGGTGCGACTTTAAGCAAAATAGCAAAAAAAAGAAAATTTGCTATTTGTCTTCGTCTATTCCATCATGCCTAGAAGTTTGAGAATAGAATTGTGTTAAATCCAGTATATGTTAAGATATGGACTCGGAATCTCGCCGGTCTCAGAGAAGTGAACATCTCTAGGTTTGTATGATGGTGTACGACTGAGACATCAGTGTATCCGTAACTATACTATTTTGTTATTTGTTGCATGTCGCACCGACGTAGAGACGTCCTTTGTAGACAATAAGATATGTCAGGGTTAGGATATTAACTGATATTAACTATATTAACGGAAAACCATCCACATAGTATATACGAACAGTTAAAGATAATAATTACACTGAACCAATCTTAAAACATATGCTCGCTGCACAAGCAACAGGCTACAAATTTCGTATTATGTATGCCATACAGATGATGTCGCACTAAGAAGACGTATTCAATAAAGCATTCCACGATTTCATCTTGCAGTTTTTGTCTAATCCATATTTGTTCCGCCAGTTTACAAAAGTATGTAGTTTCTCGACGTAGAGCTTGGTTTAGTGATATAAACACGTTACGACGTGAGCTTTTATTAGCATCAAGTGAGGACAGTGATGAAGAATCCAATAAGAGAACGTATAAAGACGAGATTAATTTTCATAACCTTACTTCGACGGACTTTCGCGAGTGATTTCATATTACCCCAACACAGGCTGACTATATTCTTGAAATGATCGGTCATTTATTGAAACATGCAACAAAAAAAAAAAAAAAAAAAAAAGTCAATTCCTTTCCGAAAAGGAACAAATTTTTATATGCTTACATTGGTTAGTAAATTGTGCCCAGCTGCACGGTGTAGCACCAATGCATGGGCCATCAAAATCAATTATTTGCAGAACTGTTACCAAAGTCGTAGATGTTATAGTAAATGTAATATTTCCTAACAATACGTTGGCCTGATAATTCACATAATATAGCGACGGGATTTCTAATGAAGGGTGCATTTCCTTCCGTGTGTGGATGTGTTGACGGTACTCTCGTTAACATTGATGTGTGTCATCATTTGAGAGGTTATCTTTAAAATTGTCAAAAAGGATGTCACGTTTCTCCCTGACAACTTCCAGCACAGCCAGCTTCTTGTAATGCTAACCTTTTTTTTCACATGATAAAAACGGTACCACAATTATACCATCGAGTTCGCCGCGAAAAGTAAAGCATTAAAATCATAGAGTATTAGGTCTATACAGTTTGCTTATGGAATAAACTCGATCAGATCACTCATTCGCAAAGACTTTTCACTTTGCGAAGAAACTGAAAAGTACAACCTAGATGATGGTGGAACAGAAAGACTTTGCACTTTGCAAGAATTGAAAAGTGAAAAGTGCAAAGTTGAAAAGTTGGAAAGTTCGTTTCGTGGAACAGGCTCCTAGCCAGGGAGATGGCGTCACCGTCTAAGAGGCTCACGTATCCTTTCCGCGGACGAATCAAAACAATTCAGAAGTAGTAGTAATTCCGTCAGACAGCGATACTTGACAGCTGGAAAGTTCAGAACAGCGTTAACATGTAGATTATCAATGGAGAAGTGCAAGTCACGAGGTTCAGAGTGATCAAGCGGACTCCCCTGAGTTACCGCGCAGTCTACCGCTGCGAGTTGCTAATGTAAGTAGTGAGCCAGGAGCGATCATCGAGGAATATTTTCATTTATGATGGTTTTAATTCCGTGATTTTCGTACCCAAAAGCGAATTAAATAGTCCAATAAATGAGCAAGCTATATCAAATTATATTGTTCGTGTTAAATAACAGACTGGTTTTTTTTTCAATTTGCTTTACGTCGCGCTGACACAGGTAGCTCTCATTGAAGCCGATGGGATAGGAAAGCACTAAAATCGGGAAGGAAGTGACCGTGACCTTAATTAAGGCACAGCCCAACCATTTACCTGGTGTAAAAAAAGATTACCCGGGCTGAGTGGCTCAGACGGTTAAGGCGCTGGCCTACTAAACCCAACTTGGCAGGTTCGATCTTGGCTTAGTCCAGTGGTGTCGGTAGATTTACAGTCACGTAAAAGGACTCACACAGGACAAAATTCCGGCACCTCGGCGTCTCCGTAAAGCGTAAAAGTAGTTAGTGGGACGTAAATCCAATGACGTTATATTCGTTTTGGCCTTCGATGGACCACACATGGTTTATGCTTGCGCTTCTCGGCTTCCTGTCTCTTCTGTTCCCAAAACCTCTTCATACTTTGACTTCTAGGCTCCCTCTGTCGGTCTGTCAACGTTTGTTGTTGCCTCTCAGGTTTCTGAAATTCCCTGTGTCTGTCAACTATTTTCCGGAATTTATTTCTGTCCAACATACTTTCGGTGTTTAGACCTAGTTTAGTTAGACCTTTGATGACTTCTTTCGTCCAGGTTGTGGTGCTGTTGCATTTCCTGTTGTACTCCCACATAGTCGTAGCCAATATGTCGTTACTCATCCGATGAATGTGTCCAACGAACTTCATACGTCTCTTTCTCATTTCATCAGTCAGTCCATTAATCTGTTTGTACAATTCTTCATTCCTTATTTTCTTCCAGATGTCATCTGCCTTGCTAGAACTTACGTAAAATTTTCTTTTCTATCTTCCTCATCTACTCATCTTCTGTTTTGCTGTTGTGGGTTAGACATCCCGTTGCATGTAGTGCTTCCGGTCTTATTACTGTATTGCAGTGTCTTAATTTTGTTCTTATCGACAATGATTCTTTATTGTATATGTTTTGTGGGAGTTTATAAGCTAATTCCATTTTCCTGATCCTAGTTTTATTCACTTTATTGCGAAGACCATTGAACTGTATCCACTCACCGAGATACATGAATGTGAATACTTTCTTTATTTTCCCGTGTTCCGTTTTTCAGTCTGTCAACGTGTTCATTACTCGAGTCTTATCATATGATATTCTCAGTACTGCTATTCTTTCAGTTTCTTCGAACTTGTGTAACATCTTCCTACCTTGATCTTCTGATTATCTTAAGATCACTATATCATCTGCAACACCCAAACAATCCACGCTGAAATTGTCTTTTTTGTAACCTAGCTGTACACCACTGATGTCTTCCTTTTGACATTCTTTCCCCCATATTCGAATTATTTTCTCAAAGACCAGGTTAAACATATCGGTGAAAGGCCATCACCCTGCATTAATCCCGCCTTGTCTGGCTGTATGGCTAAATGGTTAGCGTTCTGGCCTTTGGTCACAGGAGTTCCGGGTTCGATTCCCGGCAGGATCGGGAATTTAACCATAATTGGTTAATTTCACTGGCACGGAGGCTGGGTGTATGTGTCGTCTTCATCATCATGTCATCCTGATCTCGACACGCAGGTCGCCTAAGGGAGTCAAATCAAAAGGCCTGCATCTGGCGTGCCGAACTTGTCCTCGGACACTTCCGGCACTAAAAGCCATACGCCATATTATTTTCTCAATCCCGCCTTGATACTTCTCCTTTGAACCTTACTTTAGATGTAGTGTTGCTGAGTGTTTCTTTGATAGGAGATCTTGTCTTGTGATCAACACCGAATTCCTCTAGTATGTTGAACAATGTTTGTCTATCGACTGAGTCGTACGCCTTCTGAAAATCCAAAAATGTCATGAATACTGGTTTACTTCGGAGTTTTCTAATTTTTGTAATTGATTTGAGGATGTAAATTTGTTCAGCACATGATCTTCCCTTTCTAAACCCTGCTTGGTATTCATCAATTTGGTCTGCTGTCTGTTCTTCCACTCTGTTTAACATAATTGTTGATAGGATCTTATACACGATACGTAGTAGGAAAATTCTTCTATAGTTGTTCACATCTTCAGGGTCTCCTTTCTTGTGAATGGGACATATAATTGCCGTTATACTTACACGTCCCCACTTAAACATTTCAGCAGATATCTGGCCTTCTCCAGTTGCTTTGTCATTCTTCAGCTCCATGATTGCTCTTTCTACTTCTCCTGGTGTGATGCCTTTTGGTTGTTTGCACTGCTGAGGTATCGTTGTTGTTAATTTAGCTTTCGAGTTCAACAATTTAGTAGTTACATAAAATATTCAGCTAGAATAATACACTTTTATATGTTGTTTACTGACACTCTGCCTTGTCGATCACGGAAAGTTAATCCCCTCGTTCTGTACGCTTGTAATCCGTTTTTGAATACACTGTACTTTTATATGTTGTTTACTGCCACTCTGCCTTGTCGATCACGGAAAGTTAATCCCCTCGTTCTGTACACTTGTAATCTGTTTTTGAATACACAGTAAAAGTCTCTTGTGTCGCCCTTAAAAAAATTCTAGTCGGTCAACTTCAGCTTTATCCGCTTGTCTTTCAACATTTCGGATTACCTTTATTGGTCACTTCCTACTTTCTGGGAAGTGATTCCAGTTATCTTCTGTCTTATTGCTGTTCCATTTCTTCCAAGCGTCTTGTCTATTTTCAAGCTCTGTTTCACACTTGGGGTTTCACAATCAATCAATCAATCAATCAATCAATCAATCAATCAATCAATCAATCAATCAATCAATCAATCAATCAATCAATCAATCAATCAATCAATCAATCAATCAATCAATCAATCAATCAATCAATCAATCAATCAATCAATCAATCAATCAATCCTGGTCTGCATTTAGGATAGTCGCCCAGGTGGCAGATTCCCTATCTGTTGTTTCCTAGCCTTTTCTTAAATGATTTCTAGGAAATTGGAAATTTATTGAACATATCCCTAGGTAAGTTATTCCACTCTCTAACTCCCCTTCCTATAAACGAATATTTGCCCTAATTTATCCTCTTGAATTCGAAATTTATCTTCATGTTGTGATCTTTCCTACATTTAATGACACCACTCAAACTTATTCGTCTACTAATGTCCTCCCACGCCATCTCTCCACTGACAGCTCGGAACATACCACTTAATCGAGCAGCTCGTCTCCTTTCTCCCAAGTCTTCCCAGCCCAAACTTTGCAACATTTTTGTAACGCTACTCTTTTGTCAGAAATCACCCAGAACAAATCGAGCTGCTTTTCTTTGGATTTTTCCAGTTTATGAATTAAGTAATCCTGGTGAGGGTCCAATACACCAGATATATATATATGCCCTCTCCTTTACATACTTACTACAACCTCCAAACACCTTCATAACCATGCGCAGAGATCTGTACCCTTTATTTAGAATCCAGTTTATGTGATTATCCCAACGAAGATTTTTCCTTATATTAACACCTAGATTCTTACAATATCCCCAAAAGGAACTTTCACCCCATCAACGCAGTAATTAAAACTGAGAGGACTTTTTCTATTTATGAAACTCACAACCTGACTTTAACACTATTTATCACCATACCATTGCCTGCAGTCCATCTCACAATATTATCGGGGCCATTTTGCAGTTGCTTATAATCGAGTAATTTATTACTCTATCCAGAATAACATCATCCACAAAAAGCCTTATCTATGATTCCACTTCTTTACTCATATCATTTATACTGTATATAAGGAAGTATAAATGTCCAATGATACTGCCTTGAGGAATTCCCCTCTTAAATATTACAGAGTCAGATAAAGCCTCGCCTACTCTAATTCTCTGAGATCTATTTTGTAGGAATATAGCAACCCCTTCAATCACTCTTTTGTCAAGCCCAATTTCACTCATTTTTACCAGTAGTCTCCCATGATCCACCCTATCAAATGCTTCAAACAGGTCAATTGCGATACAGGCCATTTGACCTCCCGAATCCAAGATACCTGTTATATCTTTCTGTAATACTACAAGTTGAGCTTCAGTGGAATAACCTTTCCTAAACCCGAACTGCCGTCTATCGAACCAGTTATGAATTTCGCAAATATGTCTTATATAATCAGAAAGAATGCCTTCCCAATGCTTACATGCAACGCATGTCAAAATTACTGGCCTGTAATATTCAGCTTTATGTCTGTCACCCTTTCCTTTATACACAGGGGCTACAATAGCAACTCTCCATTCATTTGGTATAGCTCCTTCATGCAGACAATAATCAAATAATTACTTCAGGTACGGTACTATATCCAAACCCATATTCTTTAGTATATCCTAAGAAATGTTATCAATTCCAGCCGATTTTCTAGTTTTCAACTTTTGCACCCTATTGTAAATGTCATTGTTATCATATGAATATTTTAATACTTCTTTAGCATTATTCACCTCCTTTATCTGGACATTATCCTTGTAACCAACAATCTTTACATACTTCTGACTGAATACTTCTGCTTTTTGAAGATCCACACGTACACACCCCTATTGTTTATTAATGATTCCTAGAATGCCCTTCCTGGAACCTGTTACTGCCTTAGAGTACCCATACATACCCTTCCATTTTTCACTAAAATTTGTGCTTTCTACTTCTTTTTCTATGTCCCTCTTACTGAGCTGCTTGTGCCTTCTTTCGACGTATGTTTTCCGATGCTTTATGCAGGTGCTGTTATTCCATGGAATGAAGGAAATGAGTCATTCTCTTAAAAATTATTACACAAAGAAAAAATATATTTAATCATGTTATTGCAGCCAGTATTTATATTAAATATTGTTTCGTTTTATATAATATATCACTTTATTTTAACGTGACAGTGATGCATGGACAGCTGAGAGTTGCAAACATACGTCTGTCTCTAGGAGTTACGTAAGGATGTGCTATCAGAGTCGTTCGTCAGGCAAGTGGCTTGCCAGACTCGACCATGGCTTCACTCTGGTCCCTTCGTAATTATCCGCTTGGGTTCGGGAAGCTCCGAGCTAAGGGAAAGCATCTGACTACTCATTCCGTTGGAGAGTATTTGTATGTGATGAAACTTGTGAGAAAGAGGTTTAATTGTGCTTGTGTTTTCAACTGAAGTGAAATATCGTACAGTGAGTTGTACCGTTTAATTTACTTTGTCTTATTTGTGAAAATTACACCAAATGTACGTGCACACATAAAAATTAAAGGAACGACTGTGAATCTGCCTGCTTAGAAGGGAATGCACTGACTGTGCTCATTCCCCGCTTTGTTAGGATGTTGACAGTTATATTTTCAGTTTCTCTTCTCAAAGTCGCATTATGTCTGTGACTTTAGATGACTAATCTTACCCTAGGTCATCGGCTCATGCCCCTGTCGGGTGCATATTCCCCTCTCTCTGAGTAGAAATGCAGGCTCTGGACACATTTCGTCATCAAACACTCTGCTGATAAGAACTTCCTATGACTCCTTCAATCTCCTGGCTTTCTGGCGTAGTTCCTGGTTTTCCCTTTCCAAATAATGTGCCATCTGTTGCAGAGCATTCAATTTTCCATGTACTGGCAGTCTGGACATCCTTCATCCTCCAATTCATTTAAGATGTTTAGCAGGACTTCCCGGTCAATAGAGTCGTACGCTTTCTTGAAGTTCACAAAGAGAGATACATACCGCTTCGAACTTAGTGTACAATATCTGATGATCGTCTTGAGATTTTGAACCTATTCGGCTGTTGAGCGACTTTTTCTGAACCCTCCTTGGTATTCACCTATTTGATGTTCGACTTGTGCTTCCAACCGCTTCAGGATAGCAAGTGATAGAATATTGTAAGTCACGGGTAGTAAATATATTCCTCTGTAGTTGTTGATGTTCTTCATGCTGCCTTTCTTGTGTAATGGATGGATCAAAGCTACTTTCCAATCTTCGAGTAGGGTCTCCTTGCTCCAAATTTCTTCTATTTGCTTTTGCAAGATATCAAGTTATTCCTCTGTGGCATATTTCCATTGATATGTCCATAGTTCGGCTACTACTGAGTCTTCTTCCGGCGCTTTGTTACTTTTGAGACGGGCAATGTGGCCCTTGATTTCATCTCTGTCGGGTGGTCTGGAATCTGGGTACCTGAGTAAGAGTTCATTGGTCCAAATGGGGATTTAACGTTTAGAGCAATTAAGTAAATTCTTGAAGTAGTCTGCCAGAATGCTACAATTTTCTTCATTTGACGTCGCCAGTGTGTCATCCTTTCGCTCAAAGCATAGAGATGGGGGTTATAGCCAGTGAGTTTGCGTTTGAAGGCTCTGTAGTACTTTCTGCTTAATTCTTCCTAAAGTTTTGTTCCATGTTTTCAATGAGAGATTTTTCGTATTTACGTTTCTCAGTTCTGAACACCCTAGCTGCTAGGGGCACGTTGGGTTTTGGAGGTTTCCCAATCACTTTCTGATTTCGTAGAGTAGTACTGTTTCCACGCACTGAGTATTTCTGTGAGGACTACTCCGCAGGTACCATTCCACCAGCATGCTTTTTGCTTCTGTTGATTTCTGCAACGTCAACGAGGAGACTTTTGGTGTTGTTAAAGTCACAGTCATTTGGTCTAGCCTTCTCCTGGAACTCCTAGTCCCTTTGCCGAAGTGTATCGTTGTCGAAGCTTGTGATCTGTTTGGTTGTCGTCCTTGTGTTTGCAGGAATTGGTTTGAATTTGATCAGAGACATATAGTGATTTTAGGCCACATTGATGCCTTTCTTTATCTTGACATTCATAATCTCAGGGCTGTTTCTCCTGGAGACTGCAACATAATCTACTTGGAACTCTCCGAGTGTTTGGACGGGAGAACACCAAGTCATTTGCTTTCTGGTTGATGGCGAAAGTGGGTCGACATAACCTGCAGGTTGTGATTTTCGCAAATGGACACCCGTCTTTTGCCGTTGGGATTGGTTCTTTCGTGAGCAGGGTAATTTCCTATAACTTTCTTGTACTTCTGTTCACGACCTATTTGGGCATTGAAGTCACCCAAAAGAAGCTTGATTTGTTGTTTGGGAATTTTGTTTAATTTTTCATCCTGTAGGTCCCAGGAATTATCAACTTCGTCTGGATCAGACTTGTTCTTATCGTTTGTGGAAGCATGTGCGTTAACTAGGGCGTAGGTTTTGTTCGCGCATTTAATTGTTAGTATAGCCATTCACAGGTTAGAAAATTTGCAACCGATTTAAGGATCTTGGTTCTAACAGCAAATGCGGTTCCAAGCATCACATCTCCATTGAGGATTCCTTTCTGCGCTTTGCTCTTGAAAAATCGGTAGCCTCCATATTCAAAAATCTCTTCATCCGGGTACCTTGTTTCTTGTAGGGCCATTATGGATATCTGATTTTCGTGAAGAGCTTTGGTGAGGGTTTTAAGCTTGCCAGTTTGTGTAAGTGAATTTATGTTGAAAGTTGCCAGAAAGGATTTGGATTTTGGCCTGAGTTTTTGACTCTTCGGGGTACACCAAGACACTCCGACTCGTCTCTTGCATGATGTCGAGTCTCCCCCAGAATCCGAACGAGACTCGTGCGCCGTGGCGTTAACGACGAGAGATTTATCCGAAGACTTACCCCCTGGGGTATGTTTCTTGAAGCGTTGTGGCATCATGGTTCTTGACTTGACTTTGTTTTGGACGGGTACCCATCCTTTTACAACTAGAGTCGTTAGCCCTAGAGGATGCCTCAAGATGTTTTCTGGCTTCTGGCCATTTAACAGTCTTCGTCGTAACCCTGGCAAGGGACTAGTTTTTTTCACGGTGGTGTTTTATTTCCCTGCTACCCTCTGACTCTGCTGGCGGCAGAACCAGCGAGCTTCCCCAATTCCAATGGGACGCGCCCGATGGAGGTGACTGGTAATTCCTCACACGGGAATTATTATTATTGTTATTATTATTATTATTATTATTATTATTATTATTATTATTATTATTATTATTATTATTATTATTATTATTATTATCATCATATGGTCTGTGCATTATGTTCCATTTTCCATTTTCTAGCATAAACGTAAATAATGTTGCATCCTTGTGTTCAGAGGGTCCAGAATTTGATTCTCGTCCAGAATGGGGATTTTAGCCTCATTTATTTAATTCCTCTATCGCGGGTGGTGTGTTTTTGAGTTTGTAGTATTAATCTAATTGGAAGTCCGACTCGTTGGCTGAATGGTCAGCGTACTGGCCTTCGGTTCAGAGGGTCCCGGGTTCGATTCCCGGCCGGGTAGGAGGTTTTAACCTTGATTGGTTAATTCCATTGGCAAGGGCGCTGGGTGTATGTGTTGTCTTCATCATCATTTCATCCTCATCACGACGCGCAGGTCGCCTACAGGAGACATATTGAAAGACCTGCAGCTGGCGAGCCGTACCCGTCCTGGGATATCCCGGCACTAAAAGCCATAAGACATTTCATTTCATCTAATGGGAACAAGAAAAGTCCACCTATTCAATACCATACAGTGTTATAAAATAATTTATAACATTTTATTATTCTTAGGACCGGTTTCGATGCTGGTGTGCATCATCATAAGCCATAAAATTAGAAAAACATACAATGATAAGTTTACTTAGTCCGCCTCTGTGGTGTAGTGGTTAGCGTGATTAGCTGCCGCCCCCGGAGGCCTGGGTTCGATTCCCGGCTCTGCCACGAAATTTGAAAAGTGGTACGAGGGCTGGAACGGGGTCCACTCAGCCTCGGGAGGTCAACTGAGTAGAGGTGGGTTCGATTCCCATCTCAGCCATCCTGGAAGTGTTTTTCCGTGGTTTCCCACTTCTCCTCGAGGCGAATGCCGGGATGGTACCTAACTTAAGGCCACGGCCGCTTCCTTCCCTCTTCCTTGCCTATCCCTTCCAATCTTCCCATCCCTCCACAAGGCCCCTGTTCAGCATAGCAGGTGAGGCCGCCTGGGCGAAGTACTGGTCATACTCCCCAGTTGTATCCCCCGACCAAGAGTCTGAAGCTCCAGGACTGACCTTGAGGCGGTAGAGGTGGGATCCCTCGCTAAGTCCGAGGGAAAACCGAACCTGGAGGGTAAACAGATGATGCTGATGATGATGACAAGGTTACTTAAACAATGCTTAAAGTGTACACAAATTTTACAAAATTAGGCATGACTTAATTAAAAACATGATCGTAAACATTAACTTATAACCTAAACCTAAAAAATATAGCACCAAATGTCATAAAACATTGTATATGCTTCCTCTTGACAAGAGTCCTCTGAATCTAAAAGCGTTGAATAATGTGTGAGCAGACTAAATCTCACTATCTTAAAAGTCCGAGAGCATATTTCCTTATTTCGTTAGATTATTTGTATAAAAGGTTTTCTTGCAGAACATCCACTCAGTCTTGAAGTAACAGGTACAATTTGTAGCATTACACAAAAAAAAAAGAAAAAAAAAAAATGGCACAAGAGCCCTGAAGGGTCTTGGCCTACCAAGCGACCACTGCTTAGCCCGAAGGCCTGCTGATTACGAGGTGTCATGTGGTCAGCACGACGGTTCCTCTCGGCCGTTATTCTTGGCTTTCTAGACCGAAACCGCTATCTTACCGTCAGATGGCTCCTCAATTGTAATCACGTAGGCTGAGTGGACCTCGAACCAGCCCTCAGGTCCAGGAAAAAATCCCTAACCTCCCCGGGAATCGAACCCGAGGCCTCCGGGTAAGAGGCAGGCATGCTACTCCTACACAAAGCGACCGGCGTCGTACTACGCGCCTATTCATTTACACACAACTCGCTACACTACCAATGACCATAGAAACATGCAATAGTAAATATACCCCTCCACATTGGATTGGCGTCAGGAACGATGGGAACTGGGCCAAGCCCATATGTGAGACATCTCGCACCCGCAACCCAATCTGGATGGGGGAAACGCAGATGAGAGAGACAAATTTCAAACGTAAACATGACAAATGACCTAATATCACTGGAAAGATGTTTTTTACAATAAACATTACTTCTTACGGGACTTGAAAACAAGACATGAAAATTAAACCAACGGGTATTTTTTTCCCACCTCTTCATGCAGTAAGAAACCTGAAATAGCCATAAACATAACAAATGACCTAATATCACTGGAAAGATGTTTTTTGCAATAAACATTACATCTTACGGGACTTGAAAACAAGACATGAAAATTAAACCAACGGGTATTATTATCCCACCTCTTCATGCAGTAAGAAACCTGAAATAGCCATAAACATAACAAATGACCTAATATCACTGGAAATATGTTTTTTTTACAATAAACATTACATCTTATGGGACTTGAAAACAAGACATGGAAATTAAACCAACGGGTATTCTTTTTCCCACCTCTTCATGCAGTAAGAAACCTGAAATAGCTTGGTTATTCTAACTTTGATAGGTGTCTTCAAACCAGGAATCAGTGGGAGAATATTAAAGCATTTAGGCCAGGAATAGGGAGTGAAATGCCCTCTGTTGATAATAAATATTTTCCCAATATTTACGCGCAAATTAATTGAATGAACATGGAAACTGTGCTGAGGATATCAGACGACTTGACTGTAATCCGTACCTTCTCCTTTATCAGTGTTGGGTTTGCAGTTAATTTGCATATCAACTGTTCGGGGGTGTGATGAATAGTCCACCAAGGGAGGATTGGATCACTCCATCATAAAACAAGCATTGAAAAATTGTATCTTGTGATCTCTTTCTTAATTGTATTTCATGTCACTTGTTGGTCGTGTTCAGGAGGTCAGTGGCACTATTAAGTAACGCTGCGCCTGAACTGGTTTCCTAAACGTTAGGAGGTATATTGCAATCACTGAAGGGAAACTTACGCTTGTTTAATTATCTTCCCGTTCCGCATGTGCTGTATTTGTAGATAGTCACTGAATATACTGTTTCACATGTAAGGGTAGTGTCTCCCTAATGTAAGAATATTTCGGTTCAGGGAGTTTACTTCACAATCATCACTAATTACTTCAGACAACTCAAAAGTACAGTGAAACACCTCACTTCAGACATACCTATAGCCTGGACACCCGTTTTATTGAACATACAGTACATTGAATGTACAGTTTAATTCCTTATACATTTACATGTTAAAAAATCCTCTGTACATCGGGCATCTCTCAACTCTGGACAGCCATTAAATGACAGTGTGGACAGGTTAAAAACTATTTTGTTTCCCTGTTTTGTCATGGTTTAGCCCAAGCAATTTTAACGTTGTCATTGGAAATGCTGCCTGTGCAAGGGCATTTAACAACAATAGTGTTAAGACAGAGTGTCTTCCCTTAATTTTGGCTGATAAGTGTAACAATGCAATCGAATTTACACGGAGTGTGACGGTTCTCGATGCAATTTGTTGGATCCATGGTGCTTCGACGGACATGTCTAAAGAAACAATTGTGAAATGTGTTAACTGAGGATTTAGGATGTCTCCCTGAAGTCCATCGCAGTGAACTGTAAGACATTGGTATTCTTAGCAATTTCGATAATGTGCAGGAAGTCTACGATGATATTCCTGAAAAAATGATGGATTGTTACAAAAAGTGAATTCTTCAGAAGAAATATTGTCTTAAGAAGAGGAAGATGAAAAAGAATTTCTGTCTCCAAGGAGCCACGTACTCATCAAAAAGCTGTACAGTGTATTAATGAGTTGGAACGTAATGCGTTTGTGTACAACTAACCAGAAATGATTGAAACTACATTTGGGGTACGTAGGAAAATTGAATCAGAATTAGCACGTACAAACGTGGATACCTAAAACAGTCTTTTGACTGATTTACTTTCGATAAGCAGTAAAGGGTGAATATTAAAGTATGAAGGCTTTCACGGCCGGTGTCAATATAATAAAATTCTTCCGGGCTGTTATGCCGTGGTCCACTCCTCTCGCTTCTCCCAGACGTTTCGACTACTGCTGCGGTAGTCATCTTCTGTGGCGTCGTGTAGATACGCTCTCCTGTATCCCGCACTCTACAGTATAGTATGCAAAATAAAACAAAATACGATACTGTAGTGCTTTATTTTAGTTTCAGTAGTCATGAAATTCAGTGTAATGTACTGTGTGTAAATTCAGAGAACCACTGTACATTACACACTGGCTCAGAGGTTTTCCTTCCCTACACTGTCAGTGTACTTTTGAAATATTGTCCACACACTCAGTAGATTGGACACCCCACTACATTGGACACATTTTCAACGACCGGGCGAGTTGGCCGTGCGCGTAGAGGCGCGCGGCTGTGAGTTTGCATCCGGGAGATAGTAGGTTCGAATCCCACTATCGGCAGCCCTGAAGACGGTTTTCCGTGGTTTCCCATTTTCACACCAGGCAAATGCTGGGGCTGTACCTTAATTAAGGCCACGGCCGCTTCCTTCCAACTCCTAGGCCTTTCCTATCCCATCGCCGCCATAAGACCTATCTGTCGGTGCGACGTAAAGCCCCTAGCAAAAAAAAAATAATAATAATAGCATTTTCAACGAACTGTAAGTGTCCAACTTTGGGGGGTTCCACTGAATATGGGTATACATGTAGCGTTGGTGTTGATTCACTTAGGTAAGTAGATGCTTAGAATTGAAGTTAGGATTGACTCTACTTAACAAATGAGCTTAACAGTCTGCAAATCAATTATACCAACGAGTTAATTGTTATTTCACTTCCGCAACAGAGATAAGATGAGTGAACTGGATAAGGAATAAGTAAACGGAAACTCCCCAGACCAGGGTAATAAGAGAACAAAACTTGACTAAAGCAGAAAAGACTGAAAATATGTAGAATCGGAATATGACACGGGGAAGTGCAAGTAGTGACTAGAGCCAGACTCAGCTGGAGTACCCTGATCTTCGGCACATCTCTAATAGGGTGAACATCTTGGAATGAGGGCTACTCATCCAGCTGTGGACATATTTACAGAAATGTCCTATTTTTGAACAATAACCATTTCCCAGAGTATGTGTAGGCACAAATCATGGCATCGCTGTAAATCAGATGATACCCCTGAATTGTATTTGAAATCCTCGTAGTTTACCTGCATTTTATACTGAATGCAAATACTGAAATCCGCCTTCTCAGTGGCGATGTAGTCAATGAAACAGCTCATTTACTACGATTGTCATGCAGTAAATTCTATCCCGCAAAAATGAAATATGAATTTCATCGATAAGATTGCTTTATACAGGATTGTGGGAAACAAGGAGAACCGTGCATATTAGCATTAGAGGGTTGGTCATTCTGATAAATAATTTGAAACAAAAAATAATTCTATATCTCGTGTCTTTGTCATTCTATCAGCTGCTGAATTTAGCCAATCAGATCACTTCGCGGGCGAATTCAAATGGGCTTTGTGAAGTGGTGTTGCAAAATCTGCACATGGGTTAGTACCGACTTCATAGCCATGCCGAGAAATCAGTGTCAAACACAAAAAATACCATGGATTTCAGCCAGTGTCATCCCAGGGTACTTTCTTTGGTGCGATCCCGTCAGTTCGAAGGTCCGTGTTCAAATCCATTCCCTGGCGAAGTTTTCCTTCCATTGGTGCTCTCAAATTTGTCTTAAACCACTTGAAGATTTAGCAATGAATTTTTTCTTTCAAATTACTTATCAGCATGACCAACCCTCTAAAGCTCATATACACGATTCACGTTGATTCCAACCACCCTATATACTTTTTCTTTTATTTTTCTTACTATTTGCTTTACGTCGCGCCGATACAGATAGGTCATAGCGACGTTGGGATAGGAAACGCCTACGAGTGGGAAGGAAGCGGCCGTGGCCTTAATTAAGTTGCAGTCCCAGCATTTGCCTGGTGTAAAAATGCGAAAGTACTGAAAACCATCTTCAGGGCTGCCGACAGTGGGGTTCGAACCAACTATATCCCGGATGCAAGCTCTCAGCTGCGCGCCCCTAACCGCACGGCCAACTCGCCCGGCACCCTGTATATTTCATTAGACGGAATGACCAGTTATTAGAATAAAGGTGTATTAGTTTTACCTGTAAAGACATGTGTTCGATTCCCAATCGGAAAATCAGAAATTTAGAAAATAGTTTCTCACTTCTTCAGAGTTACAAGGCTTTGAGTTCGACCTACCCTACAACAGGAACAGATGATCATTTTTGTTTTATGGGGCCAAACATCTATGTCATCGACCCACTATAGAGATAGTCGTTCTATTCTGCTTAGTGCTGAAGTTACATTTAGTGGAAGCCTGTACTTCCTATTCCTCCAAGAATCCCTCTGGATCTATATGGTGATTATTTTTTCCGTAGTCGCTTAATTGCGGTCAGTATCCAGTATTCGGGAGGTAGTGCCCACTGTCGGCAGCCCTGAGGATGGTTTTCCATGGTTTCCCATTTTCCCACCAGGAAAATGTTGGGGCTGTACCTTAATTAAGGCCACGGCCGTTTCCTTCCCACTCCTAGGCCTTTCATATCTCATCGTCGCCATAAGACCTATCTGTGCCGGTGCGACGTAAAGCAATTAGCAATTTGCAAAAATTTTCTGTAAATGATTAATTTCTAATCAATATACTTTGTAGACAATATAAATTTCCCCATTATAAGAATATTAAACTAAGTTTAGGTGTTCTTAAATTCACTTTATTATGAGTTTAATCCTTGGTAATTATGTCAATAACATTTTCACATTAGTGCTATTGTATAGATAGCGTAGCCGCGTGAGTGTCATTCCAGGTGCCAAAAATCATTCACGAACTCAAGGTCTCCTGTAGACTAGCTTTACTCCATCAACCACTACGCGTCTAATCTTGGGATAGAAGCCTGGAACTTGTAAAGAAGTACAGCACTATCTAAAGTGAAGCGTTGAAAGAATAAAGAGATAAACCGCACACTCTATGATAGTACATTGTCGCCAAAAGACCTATCTGTCTCGGTAAAGTCAACTGTAAAATAAAAAGTATGATAAGTTAGTAGTCAGCGTTTGGATCGAGTCTCGTATCCACAGATTGCACCGCACTGGTTGAAAGTTCTACTGCGGAACATAATCTAATCTCCTTACGACGTAGGTAAAATTGAAGGAAACGCTACCTATATGAAGACAACCAGGAGAAGACGATGATGATGACTTTCTTCACTCTGCACTTACCATTAAACTCCATTTTTAAGGCTGGGAACTACAGTAGTTTCAGCACAAATGTGCCAGGTATTTCGTATTGAAAAGCCAGTGTTTCAGATACTATATTTTATCGCACATTATACTGTAATTCTCTTCAGTTCTTATGGTTTCACACTTGCTATTATAATCACTTGACAAAAAGCATCTGTTCCACCGTTAAAGGATTCCGCAATCTTTGTAAGAGTCACAGTATTAATATTCTATTCGATCCTGAATCTTGATACCGCTGGTTGAAATTATTGAGTACGTTTTTGTTTAGGTCCTCTAACTCTTTAGGTTTGATTTTTATCTGACGTTTTTTATTTAAGTGGCACAGAACCATCGACCCCAAATATAGATTCAGGCTTCCCGATATAACTTGTTTCATATGTTATCTGAAAATTAAAATCTCAACACATCATTCAAGGCTTTAGATGGTAACGCTGTTACGTCTTGTCAGGCAATAATGGATTACTCCAACACTAATTCACTAATAGATTGGTCATTCATTTGTAACTTGTGACATTTCCCTGTTGGACTTTCTCGACTTTGATCTAGATCACAGGTATAGTACCTAATGCGTGTTCCTGGTATGAAGCAAAAGAAGCGCTGAGACCAATCATTTAAGAGTATATCCCTCAGGAGAGGCACTAATGATAATTAGTAAAAAAAATTTTCTCTACCGATATATTTGGAGAGTGAGCTCTCAAAAGAACGTAGAACACTCGCGTAAGCAATGTAAGGGAGTTCGTTGACCCATGGATGTTGATGTTCTGAAGCACATTTTAGACATTAAGAAGCTGTCTTTGGTTACACAAAGAAATACACAGTGTGATACACCAGCCCCTTATGATTTAATTTAATGCAAGTCATAGTTTATGAAAAGCATGAAAATATCTGTCTTTGTTCCTATACGGGATTACTACTACAGACTGAATCGTTAGCATCAATTTTAATTCAATGGTACCGAGCTCGATAGCTGCAGTCGCTTAAGTGCGGCCAGTATCCAGTATTCGGGAGATAGTAGATTCGAACCGCACTGTCGGCAGCCCTGAAAATGGTTTTCCGTGGTTTCCCATTTTCACACCAGGCAAATGCTGGGGCTGTACCTTAATCAAGGCCACGGCCGCTTCCTTCCCACTCCTAGCCCCTCCTTGTCCCATCGTCGCCATAAGACCTATCTGTGTCGGTGCGACGTAAAAAAAAAAATAAACATCAATGGTGGGAACTGTAGTGAACACATGTGAAGGAAGTGTTCATCATGATTCTGAACAGATACTGTAGAGAAACCGAATGTATCACGGTGCTCTTCACCTCAGCGTAGACAGAGCAGCAAATGCGCTTGGCTTCAATTTTACAAATTGTTTACGTCACACTGACACAGATAGGTCCTTTGGGGACGATGGCACAGGAAAGGACTGGGAGTGGGAAGGAAGCGGCCGTGGCCTTAATTAAGGTACAGCCTCATCGTATGAAAATAGGAAACCACGGAAAACCATCTTCAGGGCTGCCGACAGTGGGGTTCGAACCCACTATCTCCCGAGTACTGGATACTGGCGACTGCAGCTATCGAGCTTTATGAAACCAAGACACGCAAGGACAGATTCTAATCCCAGGTATTTACATGTGTTTGTTTTGTTGTTAGTGTGGATTGGGATATTCACATACCCTACCTGATCATTTCCAAAGACTGAATTTTTATTTGGCTTCCACTACATGAAAAAATGAATGAATAAATGAAAGATGTATGATTAAGTTTAGGGCTCTGATCTTTATTCATCAGTGTGAGGTTAAGACAGCAATAACACATAGCATACCAAAACACGACATTTTTCCAACCATTCAAATGGAATAAGGCCTTCGCAGAAAGTCATATTTCCCTGCACTTTGTCTCATCTCCACTTTATTACAAATGAATATCTTGTACAAAAAATCTAAGGCTTTGAATATCTACTTAAATATATTGCGTTGGAACCGTGGATTGACCTTTGTGACGACGTTCGCGTTACCGTATCTGGCACAAAAACAGCGACTGGAAGAAGTGTCGTACTAATGCATACCTATTACAACTCAACAATTAATGTATCATATCTCTATATCTCTAGCCTATATCGTTAATTTAGTATTCTACCGTTTTAGATTACTTCGCGCAACCTATTCATTTGTCCGAATTACCAATACATGTATTACAACTGCGATAAATAGTATGTTTGTCGAATCATCCTTTCTTTAAGATGCGAGGGTAGTATTTGGTCGCTTTTCCTGCGCAAGACTAAATTACTACAGGAGTAAAATGTCGAAAAGCACCATCTTGTACTATATTACTAAAGAAGTTAATAACGCACGAATATAGGTTAGAATTTACTCTCACGTCGTGCAGGGAGTAAGCTAGGATTAGACTCGTTGACTAATTAGAATACCGTGTCGTATACGAGAGGAAGACGTTTCAAGCGTGGTTACGGATTACATGGATTATATTGACGATCTCGACGAAGAAGATGACGGGAATGTAATGGGTGCGGTCAGTGCGTGAACGGCGAGATCCTTATGATATGTGCACTGATAGTGAAAGGAACGTTTTGGCCTTAGGAGGAATCCTTCACTTTCCTTCTAAATTCTACTTGGAGATCACTAACAACAAAATTCAGACAGAAATTCAGCTGGATCTCCCAAATTACAGTTGTGTGCCCTGCGAGTGTTTCGTACTGGAACATTTCAGTTAGTTTTTTTTTTTTTTTTTTTTGCTATTTGCTTTACGTCGCACCGACACAGATATGTCTTATGGCGATGATGGGATATGAAAGGCCTAGGAATGGGAAGGAAGCGGCCGTGGCCTTAATTAAGGTACAGCCCCAGCATTTGCCTGGTGTGAAAATGGGAAACCACGGAAAACCATCTTCAGGGCTCCCGATTACTGGATACTGGGCACACTGAAGCGACTGCAGCTATCGAGCTCGGTCATTTCAGTTACTTTCAGTCGATCTTATTAATGTTCACCGCACGACTGCTGGCCGTGTCTTCCATCGCGTGGTTAGAACACTAGTGAGGTAAGAGGGAGGTACATAAATATGCCTGCAAATGATGATGAATGTTCTGAAAATAAAAGGAAACTTTTCACGTTGGCAGGTTTCCCACCCAACGTGGGTTCAATTGACTGCACGCATATTCCCATTTTGTGCCCTCACAGTGACAACGTTGAACTTTTCAGAAATCGGAAGGGGTATTTTACTATAAACACACGAGTTATTTGTGATGGTTCCACGCATGACGCACGAATTTCGGACAATAATGCTGTTGCAGTGAACTTTGAGCATTGTTTGTATAATGGGATGTAAGTGGCAAATAAGGGTTATGCTTGTAAAAATATTACTCATGACACCACTCTTACAACCAAATACACTCACTGAACACTGGTACAACACTGCTCATGCAAAAACCCGCAATGTTTTGGAACGCATTTTTGGAGTATGGAAAAACGATTCCAGATCCTTGAGAAGGAAATGGGCTTCACGCCTACAGCATGTGGCAACGCAATAATAGCAGTCCTCTACAATTTCGATGTGGATGTAGGCGATTTGTATGAAGAAAGACTTGTTCAACAAGAGCGAAAGCATTCAATTTGTGAATCACGAAGAAAATATAGCAAAAAATGCCTTTCGGCGAGTTCTTATAAATGATTACTTTTCATGAACGTGAAAACCATTTAGTGTATTTTTAAATGTTCCCTTTTAGAACTTAGGTTGTAAATAAAGACACTATTATGAGAACTCTTTATTCTAGTTTAAACTAAATAAAATATGATCTAAATAAAAGGACAGCAATATTTAAACTGTAAATAAACATTATTTTATAAGACATTATTGACAAAACTGGCTACCGGTATAGGATGAAAATAGTTACACATTGTTCGAAATTTCAGTCTGCCGTATCCGATACATTTCCACATACTTCACTCGCGTGATCTCAGTAAGTCACAAAGTTGACCGAGTTTTCATATTATTTATGTCCTCTTGCATCTCTCTCTCTTCATTATAAGACATCTCTTCGTGCTCTATGCGAAGGAAGTCCAGACGCATCTGACGTAGCTCTTCATGGCGCTTATATATCTCATTGTCCTGTCTGCTAGGGCGTCTTCTAATTTTCTCAGTACTTCCAAGGTCTGTAATACAACAAAATGTGTGTCTTTACCATTGTATAGCCATAAGAATTTCAGCACATACACTTAAAAAGCATTTTCAACAATATTTTCTTATATAATGAGAGTTGATTTTATACTTACAACTTTCGAACTTCCAGCAGTATCAATGATAGAAATTTCAGCGTCATGATCTACTTGGGCCTACTTAATTATCACTGTACAGATCAACAGCATATTTCCATCAAATACAGTAGAGCCTTGTTAAAATGGAAGACGGTGGCTCTCCTAGTGAATTGACCTAAATTCAAATATCAATGGGAATGCATATACGAAAATTATTACGTCTAGAAAGGAATGATTTAAAGACTGAAATTAGACATATAAACAAGATGTGAAATGACTTGATCTCTCATTTATGCATTACTTTTTTTTACTTTAGATTCCTGCCTGAACTTTTACGGTCAGATTTGTCTTTTTTCTCATTTAAAAAACATTGTATCATCACATTAAGACACTTGTCAATAAAAATATCCTTCCTTACACACATGATGCAATGAATTAACATTTAAAAGCTGGACAATTTTCCTCTCAAGCCTTCTAACAGAAAGAAAATCTATAAAATCCCGGCTTTAATCTGAGAAGATGGATAAAAGAAAGAAACAGTCTGAAAATGTTGTCAATAGTAATGCTTTGAGGAATATTTACGTACAATTAGAGTAAAAATGTAACCTACCCTTGGCTGTATAGTCGAGGATTTCTAAAGTCGCTGGCCTGGAGAAGATCTGAACAGATCTTATAATTCTTATATAAGCGTAACGTCCCTTCTTTCTTTTACACCTTATCCAAATCACTTCTGTGACATTTCACACCTACAACAACACATCGGTATTGAAGGTTAACTGCTCCGTTATATAATAAAATATGCGTAATATATTTTAAGCCAGTTAAAATATGGGCCGAGCAGGTCAGAATATTATGAAATACTATAAAAATCTCTTTGTCACTGGAAGAATATATATGGAAACACAATATTACTTACATTTTCTTGTCACGAAGGGAACGGAAGAAAGACCGCGCATACTTCTCTACTTCATAGTCACTGCAGCCAAACATAGCACATACCCTTCCCCTCATGTTCAGAGGAGATATCAAGGAATGACACACGCTACTATTTAATTACGTCAACTCACTGAAAACGCATAAATAACGCAAAAACTTCACACACAAATACACGTGCTCTTATGACAGAATTAGTAGTTCTCAGGCCTACCCGCTAGAGAGAGCTCTAATAGCTGTCCCTCGATATCTCGCCGAGTGTCGCGTATTGTCTCTACTGTATTTGATTCCATCAGCTCCATGTATAGGCCTATTATTGTTGTGGTCTTCCATGTGATTAGCTGCTATCGCATCGTCGTCATAAGCGGAATTAATACCATCAAACACCTAGGGCAATTGCATTTTCCATCACTCGAAGAATTTAATTCTTCTGTCACGGCTTTGCATGAATTTTTTTCCTAATCCAGCATCTTTACGTCGTGTTTCTTACACCCTAAATCCTGTACATAAATCTTCATTATCTCTACTAACAAGCATTTATCTTCTTCGCTTACGTTCTTCCCCCGGTTTCCTATCACACATAACCGTATCAATTTCGATTTCTTTAAATAAGACACACAAACACATCAACACTCCGCGAGTAACGAACGCTACTTCTATAGCAGTAACTAGAAGAGTAAATTGTGCTTCAGCTCTCCGACGTTACTTTCGGAGTAAATAACTACCGTATTAGTTTACTTTTGTAGTATGGACTTCCTTAGTAGACGTTATTCCAGATTAATTTACTCTAAGACGGTGCACGACACCCAGAGTCTCCCAATTTGTTACCAACTCGCGTCTTAGTGTGTGGCGGGAACTCACTTCAACGGATAATGTTTCGTGAACAATGGAAAACTGATAACCCAAGTGTCATCAAAGCATGCGCAGCCGTTTTCAGATGGTACTCAAACAAACAGTCTTACGGGCATAAATTGAACCAGTGGTCTCTAAGCTAGAAAATATTTGAGTTTAAAAAAATTATCATTTTTCATAATATGCGGGCAAAACGAAAAATCGTATTTACATAAACTTGGAACTCACCTGACCAGCCTAAAAGTGAATAACAACTACATATAAACAAACAACACCAGCTTTATCGTTGAAGATTTTTATCTGCAGACAGCCTGCTAAAGAGCTAACACATAAACATTCTAGTTCATATTTACTTTTGAGTAATAATTTATTTTACCTCATAATCTGGAGATAACATGTCGCGGCCAGAGTAGTGTGATGACACCGGTAGATGAGTGTCAATATAAAGATTTCATATGGACGTTAAAATTGAAGGTCAGCATTAAGTTTATGGATCAATCACCTTCAAACCGTTATGTCTTTTCAGGAGAGTCTAATCCTGATGTAATCATGGTATGTACACGCCTCCGCCAAAGAAAGAGTTGTGATTCGCTGAGCGTGTAGTACTGACCTCCACCCCGTCAATGTCTCGTGCTCGGACGTACAGGGCTGCGCATCACATATGACAACAGTGCGAAGATCTGAACCTCTGAATAACCGACTAAACCTGGATTCTATTTACTTAGTTTATTGAACGCATTCACAATGCACTGCCTATGGTCACTTCTGAGCGGTTTTCCTCTTTTGTGCTTCACTACACGCGATGGTCCTACCTCTTGTTCCATTTCTCTCACTATGAATACTGACATTGACTGCTGCTGCAAGATACGACACCTCACCTCCTCGCCGTACAGCTTGGAACTTTCCCTCACTACGAGAAGACTCCCTGTATTACACCACGCCTTGTGCCCTCATTTCTTGTTATTCAATCACTATTTTATTAAAACCATATATATACACCAGTATATATGACAACCATATTTTAATTTGATTACGTAATCTCTAAATGTAATAAACTAAAAATAAAATTAATGCGAAGTACTACTTTTTTTCGAGCTCACATACAGTCGAATTAGTGCGATTGTTGCTTCTCCAATCAAGTACGTCTATGTCCACGTGCATAGACAAGGTGCTCCGCCTATTTGTTTACTTCAGGATTAAACTCTCGTGAAAAGCGGTATAGTAGCATTGCTAGGCCAGAATGGTTTACAACTGTTGACATACTTGTCGATGACGTTATAAGATCATTCCAAGTATTGCTCTTATGGACCTGCAAGGAATGAACACCCTCCCTCCCTGTCCCCTCCATTACACAGCCATAATTCAGCGTTTTTAAAGAAGTATTATAGTTTATATTGCACTATGAAAGAAAGATAAAATGATAAGGTTTTTCTGCCCTCGAGTTATTAAAATACATTTTCTACTTCATAAATACATTCGCAGAGAAGAAGCACAATGGTCATCGCTTTGTTGCCTCCCATCATTTTCCATCTGTATAGCTCGGGTACTTGTGTCGCATAATCTGTTAATCTGTGGATCGCCGGCAGCTTATGCCTGTTGAAGGGAAGTGATCTATTTATTTGAAGCTTGTGTTTTTTAGCCATTATATTAGTACGTATCTGTGTTGTCTTGAGTGAGTGTTGTGATTAATTAGCCTACATATGCGATTTTTCTTTAACTTTAATAAAGAGATTTATTTGCGTTGTGGCGGAGGCTGTTCATAAACATGAGCAGAACAGGTACTTAGGAAAAAATAAAAGCAACATGAGCTTAATGTAATAGAAAGAGGTTGTCTAATGACACATGTTTTGTTTTGGTTTCATCTCGTTAAGTACTGTATCATGTATCTGTACAGCAGTTGTTAAGGAAGATTTGGATATGGTGTAGAGCGATATGTCATGGCATGACTTGAACTGATACAGAAATTCGCTACGTTTTATTTTTCTGTGCTTGGATTTGTTTTCTAGCTGCCTTTCTTTAAGCGCATTTTATTTATATCACTGATTTTTCGCATGTACATATAATTTTTACCATTTTTTTTCGTGGGGCAATAAAATGGGTAGTAGTGCCCACCGTTGCCTGGACAAATTTATTAAATGCATTTAAATGCATCCACCACCCCTCGAGCCCATAAAAATTATCTGTTGTCCATTTTCCTTAAAATTTGTCTTGAACTTTAATAATGAGGTTTTGTATGTGCAATAGTTTATCCCTGTTGCTGTAAAAACAACAAGCCCCCCCCCCCCCTCTGAACCTCCCCTTCCCTTGAGTTTATACAAATACAGTAACTTGTAGCTCAGTTTTCCCCTGTTACTTTGAACTTGCGAACTGACTTTCACAAATTTATTTTCCACACTATTCCCATTATACTCTGTAAACAAAAATGAGCCCCTTATAAACACCCCGTCACGTTTAATTCATAAAAATAATTATCAGCTTAGTTTCTTTCTCCTTTTATGCTGTTGAGCAGAGCCATTCGATATGGCAACCCTGCTGTCATAAGAGCAGTACTGTTATGTTAAAATAGAACGATCTTAGAGGAATGACCTCAGGGCATTTCCCCATTCCGCTATGGTACCAATATAACTGAATCCTACTTCTTCTCCTCCTCCTCCTCTTTATCTGGTGTTGATGCCGAATATTTCGATGTTAGGGCACTTAAAATAACAATATTCTTCTATTCCTTGTATTGTCTTCTCCAAAGCTTCGACAGTAATTAATTATTCTATTTTGTGCTTACCCTTTCAGGCTTGCCATTTCGTGGATGGGAAACCACTCGCGGAGGTTTCAGCCACGACCTCTTCTGTCACTAAGTTGCTAATTTATGTAGTATCCGTTGCGTCGCGAGAATGCTACAAGCTAAAGAAATTAATGTTGACACTGTAGCACTGAAAGCACGAGCTCGATTTTAGGAATTCACAACCTGGTACATTCCTTTGGTGTCTCTCCTCACAAGCTTCTCTTGACTATCGGTCCCGACTAGGGTTGCCTTACGTCCTGAAAAAGCGGGATTATCCTGAATTTGAGCATGTGTCCCGACGTCCTGGCTGAATTTTTAAAAATCCCTAAATGTCCTGAATTTTAAAAATCAGAGCAAATTATTTAAAAGAAAAACTCAAATAGTTTTGAAAGGGAATGTCCCATCTGTTACTTAAATTGAAATAAATATTGAACATTGTATAATTTTGGAGTGGTCTTTAAAGTAGGTATTTTATTTAAGGCATGATTTCTTATTATTTCTCTACTTGATTTTTAACATTAACATGTAACAAGTGTGCCTTTTGGTAATGGATGGGACAGTTCACGTGGAATTACCCAAATACACTCGTTGGAACCATAGGCACCAACTTTTGGTCTTGAGCATGGAGGATGAATATATCAAATATTTTTACGGGAGCCAAAAAGCACGATTTCTCCCGTGGAGTCAGAGCCTATGTTTGGAACTTATCGGCGTTGGTGTCCTGAATTTCATCCTGACCGTAATGGGAACCCTAGCCCCGACTGACTAAAGACGACCGTAATACGCTGTAATCACCCCTCTGAGAATCATTGAGAGATGTCGGCCTCTAGATCCCAAGATCTCTTCAAACCCGGCTGAGGTAGTCCAATTTTTGAAGGAGGATACACCCTGTCGTCAATGTCAGCAAATAAAATATCTCTGGTGACACATTTGGTGTTTACCGATAAAATTAATTGATACTCAGCCATAGGTAGCCCATGAAAGATTCGATTTACTTAGCCAACTGGTAGAGTAAAACGAAAAGTCGAAATTGACTCGCAGGCAGCCTTGATAGCGCCAACTCAAAATGCCTGAATATGATAGCTGAGGCATAGATTATTATTATTATTATTATTATTATTATTATTATTATTATTATTATTATTATTACTGACATTAAGCATCCGTTATACAGGGCAATAATATAATGCATGCAGTACACAAGAACCTTGTTTATCCGGATTAAGTGGGACCGGAATCGATCCGGATTATCGAATATCCGGATAAACCGGAAAAACTAAAATCCAAATACGGTAGCCTACATGTTATATAATCTATTACGGTAACATAAGTTGTACAGTAAGTTAGTATCTTTTTTTTCAAGTGTACAAAAGAATATAAGAACACTTTTTTTACATTTACGACTCTGTTTAATGCACTAAAATAATATCAGTTTTCTTTCTATTTTACGTTTTTATATCGTTTGCGCGCAGCACGGTCACGAAGACGTTTTACTAACAACAGTTCTGCCGGTGTGGTTTCAATCAAGGAATTTTTTTTTTTTTTGCTAGGGGCTTTACGTCGCACCGACACAGATAGTTCTTATGGCGACGATGGGATAGGAAAGGCCTAGGAGTTGGAAGGAAGCGGCCGTGGCCTTAATTAAGGTACAGCCCCAGTATTTGCCTGGTGTGAAAATGGGAAACCACGGAAAACCATCTTCAGGGCTGCCGATAGTGGGATTCGAACCTACTATCTCCCGGATACAAGCTCACAGCCGCGCGCCTCTACGCGCACGGATCAAGGATTCTAAATAGGCCATCAGTTGGTCCAGTTACATAGTTTCCTCTCCATGAGTCATTGTTTCTTCTGATGGAGTGCCCGTTTCATTTTCGAATTCACCATCAGTGAATTAGTAGTGCGTTGCATTCAGAAGAGCGTGGGTTCGAATCCCACCTCGGCCGTCCTGGGAATGGTTTTCCACGGTTTCCCATTCTCAATTCCAGGCGAATGCTGGGACGGTACTTTTGATAGACGGTGGCCGGATTACTTCTAATTCCTCTCCTTAACTATCCTTGGCGGAAAAGACATTCAAGAAGAGTCGGCCCCGTAAAAGAAATACCGTACAAGTAATTTTTTGATTTTTTTTCGATCCGGATAAACCGGAGATCCGAATTAATGAGGGCCGGATAAACGAGGTTCCTGTGTATGTATAGTTTTATCTTACTGCACGTCCAAAGTCCTCGGTGATTAAAAGACATCGGTGATAATGCGATTAACAAGATTGGAAGAGTTCGACTGCATGTTTCATAAAACTGATGGTAAACGTAATATTTATAGCCTACTGACGAATCTAATTAACATTGGTAATGAATCATCAATATTACTATGTTGATAATATACCAGATCAGTTAGGTCACCGCCATAGGTTTGTGGTTTGCTTCCCGGCTCTGTTTGAATGTAAGGGTGATTTATGATCCTTGGAAATACAGTCGAGAATAGACCTTTAAAGTGGGTTTCTTACTTCAATTATAGACGAATCCTGGGGTGATATACGGGATGATAGTTGATATGCATCAATTTAAGCAACAACTTTCTTGTTGAATTCTATACTAATGCAAACTAAACATACTTTAGTACAAGTTCAAATAGTAAATCCAACATTATTATTATTATTATTATTATTATTATTAGATATCCGCTTCGGCTTCGCACGGGAGCAGTTATGAATTTAAGGTGATAGGTTACTTTCAGCCGAGGACTTGTACAATTTCCTTGTAAACGACATTATTCGGTTTTCCTCCAGTAATGAACAAGAAAAGATTTTATTTTGATGTAATACGCGAAAGTCACACGTAAAGCTGTCCATTCCCGACTGAGATAAACTCCATCCATCCACGCTAAGTATGTGATCCTGTGTTTTGTTTTGTTGTCATGCCAAAGCAGACTCTTACCGAAATTTGCTTGTTGTTTTAAGGAACCTAACATCGAAGGTCATCGGCCCCTTACCGAAATTTAACACGTTTGAAATCAAAAGGCAAATCTGAAGGAGACACAGAATTTTTTGTACAACTTTTTATGTCGAACAATTCTTACCCTCATTGTATAGATCTTCAACGGTTTTGCGAGCGTGATTTAAAAAAGGCGCACGAAGGCCGCTTTTTTTCTTCGACTTGTTTAACTGAAACCGTTACTGCTCGGCTTCCTTTGTCATAGATGATATGTTTCTACAGATAACATTAATATTAATACAGATAAACCTTTCTCGAGAAATGCTTAATCCGGTGGTTTTTGAGATTAGCAGTCACAGACAGACAGAGAGACAGATGGTATCGAGCACATTTATTTTATACTAAGTAGAGATGATGATGTTGATTATTATTATTATTATTATTATTATTATTATTATTATTATTATTATTATTATTATTATATTATTATTATTATGATTAATATTATGATTAATATTATTATTACCATGATCATTATCATGTCCGTCAAATTGGCAAAAATGCCGGGCTGAGTGGCTCAGACGGTTAAGGCTCTGGCCTTCTGACCCCAACTTGGCAGGTTCGATCCTGGCTAATCCGGCGGTATTTGAAGGTGCTCAAATACGTCAGCCTCGTGTGGGTAGATTTGCTGACACATAAAAGATCTCCTGCGGGACTAAATTCCGGCACCTCGGCGTCTCCGAAAACCGTAAAAGAGTAGTTAGTGGAACGTAAAAAAATAACATTATTATTATTATTATTATTATTATTATTATTATTATTATTATTATTATTATTATTATTATTATTATTATTATTATTATTATTATTATTATTATTATTATTCAAATTGGCAATGCAGATCAGACGCCAGTCTACTTTTAAATGCCAGTGGACAGTACTGAGAATGTAAGGGTGCGAAACGTGTTACAATTAGAACAGTTGGTAATGAAAAACTATGTTGTACCGTAATGTTGTGTATTCTCGCCGACGGATCCAAATTGCTATCTTGCATTGTTCTCAAGCGAAAGACGCTTCCTAAAAATCTAGCCGCTGGTGTTATCGTCAGATCTCAGAACTCCGGCTGGATGGAGAGTTCACTTGTGGAAGACTGAGTAAAGTGTGCCTGGCAACGTCCCCCTGGTGCATTATTGGGACAAGAGAGCTTGCGTATTCTCTTGCTTGTTCTCGGGAGTTACCGCGGCTGCGCAACAGACGCTGTGAAGAAATATATCAAGGATGGGAAAACCGACCTAGCAGTCATTCCGATTCCGGGCGGGATGACGTCTATGCTACAGCCGCTGGATGTCTGCGTGAACCGTTCATTTAAAGCAGCCTTGAAACAGCTCTATACAGAATGGATGGCGGCTGACAATCACACACTGACGCCAACTGGTCGCATTCAGCGCCCGGAAGTTCGTGGATTTTGACGGCATGGAATCGTATCCCTGGAGACCTCATAGGGAAGAGCTTCAGGAAATGTAGCATTTCTAATGCTATGGATGGCAGCGGTGACGACATTTTGTGGGAAGGTGATGGTGATGAAAGTTCCGAAGTTGGTACTGATAATGATGATGAATGAACTCGTTGGATATCGTTCTGGAAATGTTTGTTTAGGTACTTTTATGTGTATTTTCTAAGGATTTGATGTGTGTTAGTAATTTAATTTTGTTCTTTAAAAAGAAGGGTGTGGGTCTTATTCGATGGCGGGTGGTATTCGAGATTATACGGTATTATTATTGTTGTTGTTATACCTTCAACGACTGGACGGACGTGGTAGTTTAGTGCCATCGTCTCACCCGATTCGAAGCCCGAACAATTATACAAGATGATTATAGTCACATCCAAGTGATTATTATTCGCAGTAAAACTGTATGTCATAAGATTAAGGATCGATCAGTGGTTGCAGAGTTGGCTTCGGCCTACAACTAGCCACGGCTGGTCCGTAGTCCGACAGCTCTGCGCTCTGACCGACCAACCGAACAGAGGAGGGGAGGCCACGGCTCTATCGTAGCTCTACGCCTCGAAGAGGGGCTGGTCCCCACGGTCGGCTGTCCTGAGAAATTGTTCCGTGGTTTTCCATTCTCCTGTTCTAATGCGAATGCCGGTACAGTTCCCAGTGTAGTCCACTGCCTCCAAACTCCCCACCTTCTCTGATCATCTCCTTCACCGTAACAAAATCTCCTGGCCTGGAAGACGGAGGCACCGTCTATAAGGCCCGCCTCCCTCCTTAGGGGAGGAATGAAAACATTTAGTAGCTGTAGTATTAAGAATCAGATGGATCTGCAATCTAGATGATAAATATGAAGTACACAGGGATGTTGCCCGAAATGTTCCAAGCTCGTTTATTAAGAAGTGCAACAAAGAACTAATAGAAGCAACCACGGTGAATAATCTTAGAATATAATTGAACTGAGTAGAATGATTTTCGTTAAATGTCAATCACATAGTAAAATAATTGAATCTTTTATTTGTATTTTGTTTATTTTACTCTTAATCAGAGATAAAAGCTATAGTATAGTCTATAATTATTTGAGGAGAAGCTATTGGCTTTACGTCGCACCGACACAGATAGGTCTTATGGCGACCATGGGGCAGGAAAGGGCTAGGAGTGGGAAGGGAGCTGCCGTGGCCTTAATCAAGGTACAGCCCCAGCATTTGCCTGGTGTGAAAATGGGAAAACACGGAAAACCATCTTCAAGGCTGCCGACAGTGGGGTTCGAACCCACTATCTCCCGAATACTGGATACTATCCGCACTGCAGTTCGAGCTGGGTTTGAAGAGAAGCATTGAAATGTGCGGCCACTTTCGCTGTTTATAACGAAGAGAGATGATATCACGAAGGGCAGCACACGGAACTCATGAATGTGCAACAATGGGCGCAATAATTTTCAGCAACGAAGTATTGTGATTTAAGGAAGGGATATAAGAGTAGCCCAAGGACAGTCAGGTGCAGTAAATTAGATTTTGGAAGATTGTAGCATTAGAAACCGTGAGGAGAAGAAAACAAGACAATTGCGATTGCAAGGAGAGGGGTAGAAGAGAAATGAACAAGAGAAACTGGATATAAAGATATTGTAATTGTGGTGAGATTCAAGTATTTAGAAAATTAAATAAGGGAAAATTCAAGATTAAATGTTGAAACCAACTGTCTCAGAATTTTCAATATCCATTGGACAATGATATTCGTCCTTTAAGAAACAATACCTTGTATTTGACAATTCTCTTCGTACCCATTATGTTCCGTAAGTCTGCTCACGCCCCTCAGCCAAGTATGGATATGCAGTCCATCAAAGTAATGTTCGTTGTGTTCATTTTCCTATGCTGGCTTATAAAGAAAAATGAACCTTAAATACATTTTACTGTAGGACTGCGCGGTTACTACATGCCAACATATACACGGTACACGGTATTCTTTCCTAAGGGACGAATGATACCAAACAAAGGCTAAGTAAAGAAATTAGCGCAAGGTAAATTTCTTGTCTATAATCATATTTTTTATCAACAGAATCAGTACTTCTCCAATATTAATGATATGACTGGAACTGTAACAAGGCTCATGAAGAGAATGATTGAGTTTTGGGTACAAACACTGTAAATGATATTCTTGGGAATTATGTTTCAGAAAACGTACGGGAAAGTGAAGACATGAGTTCAGGAAATAGAAGTCGATAAAATAGTGAGGGATAAGCTGAGGCGGGTTCAAAATGTTAAAAGGATACTTGCGTTGTTACAAGTTGTTTTGTGTCGCACCGACACAGGTAGGTCTTATGGCGACGATGGGATAGGAAAGGGCTAGGAGTGGGAAGGAAGCAGCCGTGGGCTTAATTAAGGTACAGCCCCAGCATTTTCTTGGTGTGAAAATGGGAGACCATGGAAAACCATTTTCAGAGCTGCCGACAGTGGGGTTCGAACCCACTGTCTCCCGAATGCAAGCTCACAGCTGCGCACCCCTAACCAAACGTTCAACTCGCTCGTTAAAATGATAGAGAGATGAAGGTAAAAGAGGGAAAACAAGAAATAGAGAGATTGCAGACGCTCCCAATTACGGGCAACAACAACGTTTAAACAGGATGAAACTCACATTTAGGTCTGAAGAAAAGAGGGTACAAGAAATATGAATGTGTCACAGGCCTATGTTATCTTGTTGGGAATGTAGGACAGGCGAGCACCTATGATCATGAGTTCTTAATGAGCACATTAGTATCTTCCAGTCCATTTTCTGACCTGTAACCAATACGTCTTCCCAATTTCGCACATCGACGGGTACATTCTATCGAAGTGCTTGTCCGGTATTATCTTCGGATATTTATGTCGTTTGAATGTGAAATTTCACTGAGAGCCACTAATAGCCCACTCAACCTTATCTCATTTCACCAAATCATTATTAATCAAAAAATTGAAACCAGTTCTTCATGGCCACAGTTCCAGAAAGGGCGTATGCTTTCAACATATAGCCGAAATGTTGTTAAGCTTATCTCAGAATTAGAAGGTTGTGTAACACACTAAAACCTTTTGGTTAGCGTCAGAGTAACTTTCACGGGACTTTGTTGAGTGATGGAGCAAATCACAATCACAAAACAGGCCTATTGAAAGGCACACAGCTATTAATATAAATTCATTCCACTGAGATTGATATGAGTAGGCCTCGATTTCAACGAAAAATAGAAAGGAAAGACAAAGAGAGAAATGCTTCTTATCAATGTACTTCCTGCTGCCAGTAGAGATGGGTCTCGCTAAACTTATGCGCTAGGCAGCTTCAGAATAATTATATAGGGGAGATAATTTAATTTCGTATGGCTATTTCAATCCTGGTATAGCCTTTGTAAGGCAGACCCTCAGACGAAGGTGGGTGGCATCTGTCGTGTATAGGAAACTCAGTGTTATTGTGTGGGAGGTTAGTGTGTGTGTGGTGTGCGAATTGCAGGGATGTTACGAACAGCACAAACACCCAGCCCCTGAGCCAAGATTATAAGGTTAAAATCCCCGACCCGAGTGGGAATCGAATCTGGGGCACCCTGAACTGAAGAGCACTACACTGACGGACATACTTGAGATGACAATTCCTGATTTGAAAGTAGAACTGAAGCAAGACTTGATAGCTTGTGAAGTACAATGTAACATAGACCGAGTGAGTTGGCGGTGCGGTCAGGTTCGTATAGCTGTGAGCTTGCATTCTAAAGTCCGGCTCCATGGCTAAATGGTTAGCGTGCTGGCCGTTGGTCACAGAGGCCCTGGGTTCGATTCCCAGCCGGGTCGGGAATGTTAACCATAATTTGTTGCTTTCGCTGGCACGAGGGCTGGCTGTATGTGTCGTCTTCATCATCATTTCATCCTCATCACGACGTGCAGGTCGCCTACGGGAATCAAATCAAAAAGACCTGCACCTAGCGAGCCGAACTTGTCCTCGGAGAGTCCCGGCACTAAAAACCATACGCCATTTCAGTTTGCATTCTAACATTGATATTCAAGCGTTTAGTTTCATACCAGATTATTTCAGGAATTGAAGTTACTTACTGTCAATTAACAACTGTTACAGTCGGAAATGTTTGAATAAATATTATTCTTATTATGTCATACAGTAGGGCACCAATGGAAACATCGCTCCAATTTGCAATATGATCACACCTACCCTAGTATTAGGTATGTTTCCCTGACACTATCGCAAATGGCCACTACCTAATTTTTCCACCCCTTCGGCAGTGACTATAACGGAAAACATGTTGTGGATATATTTTTAGACATTACAACAACTCTAGCGGACCTCAATCCCTAAATTGGTAAGACACTAGCCCCGTACGATCGTGCTTAAAAAGCGAATTACGTATTACGCTCTCGTCTAATTTTATGCCGATTCGTCTTACCATGATCATTATTCGTGCTGAAAAATACTGTATATTTTTATTATTGTAATAGTACAGTGACTAATATATTGTGAACACAGTGAATATTGCTTTAATGGAACAGTATCTGCTATTATTGTTGTAGGTTCTTAACCTGTAGTCTACAATCTACATGATGATTTTAATAACAGTTATAAAAGCTGGAACTTTTGACTATGAATCACAGAAGAGAAAAAGCAAACTTCTATGCTCAAAAAACTCTGAACTAAAGACAAAATATCCACCCATTCTTGCCATTAATTAGCCAACGGTTTCAGAGCAGCGAAATGCAACATTTAACGAAGCAAGCAAGAAATGAGACGAAAAATGAGAGGGATGGGGAGGGTCGCATCTCATCATCTTGCTATAGCTAGGTAATGAAACGGAAGAACTCGGTCTCTTCTCCATAGCAAGAAAATTGATTTGGAAAAGCGCTACTGTGCCCATCTCCCACTCCTACCCCACTGAAAAAATCCTCCGGGCAGCCATGCAAGTGATAAAGTCAACTACCGATTCCTATTTTGGGCTTAGGTTGCCCCGAATTGTAAAAACCGTTGCTTTTCACTCTTCCAGGAGCCTCCATGATCTTATAGAACATAACTTACTTAATTTGTATTTGTTTGTTTTTCCTTTGTTTTTTCTTTTTTGGAAGGAAAACGCATTGAAGGAAATTACACTAAGGAGAATTTGAAAATGCTTCGGTAAGCGGAACAGGCAAATTTTCAGCAACTGATCTTGGTGCTATTCGTGTTCAGTAAATTAGTTATCACAGCTGCAGTTCATAGGGTATTGTATCGTGCCTGTCATTGTAGCTTCATGTAACTATCTATGATATCTTGATCATCAATATTTCGTCGCTGCCGGGACAAAACCTCTTATGTGAAATATTTTAGCTTAGAACTTTGGCCGGTAAGGTTCTGTCATCTAAGGTGCAATATGTTGTGAATATCGTCAAGGCATTCTCCCTCTTCATAATTTATGTGCTGTGGGTCAGTATATCTCCAAAAATATTATCACATAGGAGGTTTCGTCCCGGCAACGACGATTTGCTTAGTGTTGGTAATAAGTAAAGCTAGTTATTGCTCTTTCATTGCGAGAGACACATTCGAGAGTGTCGGGTTTCTATCCAGCAGATTTCCTTTTTTTTTTTTTTGCTAGGGGCTTTACGTCGCACCGACACAGATAGGTCTTATGGCGACGATGGGATAGGAAAGGCCTAGGAGTTGGAAGGAAGCGGCCGTGGCGTTAATTAAGGTACAGCCCCAGAATTTGCCTGGTGTGAAAATGGGAAACCACGGAAAACCATCTTTAGGGCTGCCGATAGTGGGATTCGAACCTACTATCTCCCGGATGCAAGCTCACAGCCGCGCGCCTCTACGCGCACGGCCAACTCGCCCGGTAGCAGATTTACTTAACGACAAAGAGTTACTGCACGTATACACCTTAGAATCACTACTAAGTTTTGGGGAGTGTAAAGTTCACCAAAATGTAATAATTTAATGTTACTGTTCTGTGAAGGAACAATTTTAATATTAATTTGTTTACTGTTACGGAAATATTTTAAACCATTTAATGAATTTTCCAAAAAATAAGTCGTAATTTACCACGAATGTTATTTGTTTCAGATATTTGAATATTTCTGGCAGGCATAAGGGATATTTATGCATATTTTAGATTATTTCTGGTACATGTAATCCCTCGTACAAAAATATTCTGGGAATATTTCTGGAAATTTTTATTCAATTAGGATGTGAAAGGACTGGTTGATAGGTGGTTGATCCTGACAGCAAGTGCATTTTACTGTAGTGTTACTCTTCAATTAACTCATTGAATTCAATTGTCCATCTCTTCAAAAATTCACCGATGTGACCCATTCAAACGATGCTTTCAAAAGGGAATACTAATACACGCGCACTATTCCTGCTCTGCTCACACGTGGATCCCTGAAGATCTTTGCAAATCAATCATTTAATTAAGCATTCATAATGTATTAATTTATCTAAAAAATTTAAAAGCTTTCACTTCATAAACTAAATTTATAAATGCTGGAATTATGTTCCATATTCTATAGATCAATCAGTCGTTGCAACTATCCTGTAGACTTCACTTATAATACGATGGGGAAGGGGGGCACCAAAATGTGCTGTGCCCAAGACACCAAGCACCCTATGTTTAAGTCCGCCTCAAATGCCTTCGATCGTACCCTGAATGTAATCCATTTCCTCCAAACATTAAAGGATAACGACTTACCAATTTTACCACTGAGGATGACGTTTGGCGGTTTTAAAGTATAGCCTGATAATCTATATCACTGTAGTGTTTGTACTACTGCGTGTAGAATTGTGAAGAAAATCCGGACAAATATGCTAGGTATAAACCCAGTGTTTGCATGTGGATGAGGAATTATATTACGGAATATCCCGTTAAGTTGGGCTGAGGATGTGATTTCAGCCTACTTCTCTACTCAGTTATGTTACCTCAGGCTGAATGCACACCGTTCTAGTCCTTCAAAACGGTATTCAATTAATTGTATGCTGTATCGTCATGGCAATTCAATCGTAACTGCTGCAGTTGTCTGACTATTTCAGATGGGTCGTATGGACCACTATTCCTTCGTTTTTTCCCTAGATTTCTTTATACACTACATTAGCAGTGCTGTCACCTCGAACAAGAATGAACACTTACAGCTTACACTCGGGAACATGGAATTGAAATAAACATCCACAGCCTGTTTCCTGCTTTAACCGGAATGAAGACCCCAACTAGCGGTGAGGTTAGGAACTGTGCCGGCTGCCGAAGGCTGTCGCATTCCTCTGGGGCAAAGATTAATGACTTGTAGATGAAATGAAATAATATTAGAGAGTGTTGCTGGAATGAAAGGTGACTGAAAAACGCGGAGTACCTGGAATGAACCCTCTGTCGCCTCCGCTTTGTCCAGCACAAATCTCACATGGAGTGACCGGGATTTGAACCACGGAACCTAGCGGTGAGATGCCGGCACGCTGCCACCTCAGCCACGGAGGCTTACACACGTGAACATACTACATAAAATATTGTCCGTGTGAGAAATGTGGACTGTCCCACAGTTAGGACTGTTACTCCTTTCCTCTGCAGGACCCGCTAGTCGTGCGAAACAGCTTGGATATTATAGGAACTTAGAAAAATCTCTACTTCATAGATGTCTAAAGGTTACCAAAATTAATAGGAAGTGAGTAATTTCACTGCCACTTCTTATAAGAAGTGCCAGATTGCATTGTCTGCTTTTGTGTTAGTTGTGAGTGTAGGCATGCACTCCCACTTCTCCCTTCACTCTGTATAACAAGAGTTCGCATGACCCTTTCCTCATACCCTCACTCATCCCTAACTCCTTGTTGGCATGCGGAACAGCTTTAACCTCTTGCATTTTTTTTTTCTGATTTGCCTTACTATTCCCGTTTCGTGCTATCTAGATTATACCCCCCCCCCCCAACGTCTTCTTTCTATATAACCGGTGTGTATCCATAAATATTGCAGGAAAATGGACGACGAATTTGCGAGATTATCTGGTTCAGACGGACAGACAGGCGTTTATATGTCCATAGGTAGAGATATAATTCATTCCTATACCGTTAAAAGATCATGCTCATAATAACAATGACGCCCATTCTAGGGAATGTCGAATCAAATATTTTCTTTGATGATATCTGAAGCCATCCGCCTCTGTGGTATAGTGGTTAGTGTAATCAGCTGCCACCTCCGGAAGCCCGGGTTCGATTCCCGGCTCTGCCACGAAATTTGAAAAATGGTACGAGGGCTGGAACGGGGTCCACTCAGCCTCGGGAGGTCAACCGAGTAGAGGTGGGTTCGATTCACACCTCAGCCATCCTGGAAGTGGTTTTCCGTGGTTTCTCACTTGTCCTCCTCCTCCAGAGTCTGAAGCTCCAGGACACTGCCATTGAGGCGGTAGAGGTGGGATCCCTCACTGAGTCCGAGGGATAATCGACCCTGGAGAGTGAACAGATAAAGAAGAAGAAGGTTCTTCAGGAGCTTATGCAGAAACTAATTTTCTTTCTTTCCTTCTTTCTTAATTTCTATCTTTCCTTTCTTAATTTGTTTACGCTCCAGGGTTTTTTTCTCGGACACAACGACTTATCCCACCTCTACCGCCTCAAGGGTAGTGTAGTGGGCCGTGAAACTTTCGGTCGGGGGTACAAATGGGGAGAATGACCAGTACCTCGCCAAGGCGGCCTTACCTGCTATGCTGAACAGGGGACTTGTGGGGGGATGGGAAGATTCAAAGGGATAAACAAGAAAGGGGAAAGGAAGTGGCCGTGGCCTTAAGTTAAGTACCATACCGGCATTTGCCTGGAGGAGAAGTGGGAAACCACGGAAAACCACTTCGAGGATGGATGAGGTGGGAATAGAACCCCCCTCTACTCAGTTGACCTCTCGAGGATGGGTGGATCCTGTTCCAGTCGTCGTACCACTGTTCAACTTTCATGGCAGAGCCGACAATCGAACCCGGGCCTTCGGTGGTGGCAGGTAATCTCACAAACCACTACACCACAGAGGCAGACAGGAACTAATTTTGAATAAATGAATGTATAAAATTTCTGAAAAAGAAAATGTATGGTAACAGAATATGTTATAATTCTGTAATGTGTTTTCTTCTTCAGGTAGATAACACATTTATATATTTAAAATTAGTTTCGACAGACTGAAGAATCTAACAGTTGCAAACCATGTAAGTTATTTACCTCAAATAACTTCCGACTAATTGAAAACGGTATTCTCCTTGGTGAATAATACACGGGTCCTATGATTAAACGTAAAACTGCATATTCCGTGTATCTATCCAACGATACCAATTTTTTAACATGGAAACGTACCCATTTCTGTCACACGCATCGTTGGTCGCAGGCAGTCACATTGAGTGATGCAATTATTTAGACATTCAGACATTTAACACAGGCAAAAAAAAAAAAAAAAAAGGAGGAGTGTTGAAACGTGCAAGTTTCCAAATGTGGCCCCGACAGGAGCTTTCACTTGTAGATAATAAAATTCAAGGGATATATATGGCTCATACCCCTTGTTGATGCCATTGGACAAAATGAACATATTAACAACCTCTGACGCATCATTTATTCAACGTTTGGACGTTTGGCGCCACATTTGAAAACGTGTACAATTCAATAGCCTCACTAGTACCAGATGTCTGGCTGAGGAAATAATTGCATCACTAAATATGGCCGCCTAAGAACAAATAGGTATGCGACAGAAGTACAGTTCCATATTTAAACAAGCAACCCGGTATCGCTGACTCGGTGTTTATCAAAGTACGGGACACACATTGCACCTTCTTTCACGTGCTCCTCATTGTTAATCAGCTTTCTGAAAAATTGCCTACCGGTATCTTCAAATAGTCAGAAGACAGTTGAGATGAAAAAGTGGACCATATTGTATAAACCAGGATGCTTCCTAATAAATAACCACCTAGGATTACCTGCTCAAGTGAGGTTTCTTAGGACTCATTATATGGTTATGATGGCAAACAGGAAGTATTTTACCCAACTGTCCCAAGTGTCTCTCATTTTCCAGCAAGAACGAATTAATTTATGCTCAAACCATAAGTAAAATCAATTGACTTGATGGAATAAGAATAAGAATAAGAATAAGAATAAGAATAAGAATAAGAATAAGAATAAGAATAAGAATAAGAATAAGAATAAGAATAAGAATAAGAATAAGAATAAGAATAAGAATTTTACCGTGATTTCCGCGGAGCAGAGAGGGAAAGAAATGCGAGGGGCGAATGGCTACACAAAAAAATGAGCCAAACTTTAATTTTTGATAATAATTTGTTATAAAACAACATGCCTGTATATAAAATACCAGTTTTGTCTGTACCATGCTCAGAGTTTAAAAAGAATGGTATTTATGTATCGTATGTGTCCACAATGACAAGAAAATGCACTTTTAATTTTCCTTCATCACCGTCTATCTGTCTGTGTGTCTATATATACGCGCTTCGTGAGGAAATGCCTGAAGGGAATTGAATGGAAATCGGTATGTGCGAGTGAAGTCAGAGAATGAGCCTCTACATCAGGGCCTCTCAAACGCCCAAAATCTCACGCGTGCAAATCGTGGCGCAAGAGCTCCGTGCACTGTGCATCGTTCCCGCTCGGCTCGACTCGGACCAACGTTTCGTTTCTGGGTTACTCGGCTAAGCTCGGCTCAACTCGGCTCGGATTTGGAGCGCTACGGAGCAAGTGAGGAAGAGGGAGACAGGGGAAGCGAACGAGACAGGCGTTGGGAAAGAGAGAGACAGCGCTATTGCTCCAAATCGAGGAGTGGGGATCTGCACTCTGGTCAACCAAGCGAAGTTGTCTTTTGCACCGTGCACAGTGCATGCACCAGGCGCATGCACCCTGAGAGTCCCTGCTCTACATCTAGGTTATAAATAATGTTATGTACGCGAAGTGAAATGGTAGTTCAGGCGAAGGTGCCTAAAACTTAATTTTTAAATATCTATGTTATTAGTTGTCCTATAGTTAAAAACTATCTAACTATATAGAATTACATTTCGGATCTTCTGTGTTTTATACATTTTTACCCTCCCAGCTACAATAACAGAGATATTCCACGACTTTTTGTTGCTAAGTTCATATCAACGCCGAATCACGAGAAAATGGGTGAATAGAATTTAATGGAAATCGGTATGTAAAGTATGGGAATAAGACACTACAGTCTGGGCTATACATAATTTAATTCACGCTGGGTGAAATGGTAGTTTAGGGGAAGGTGCCAAAACTTAATTTTTAAATACCTATTGCATCCTTTTAGAGAAATGATGGGTGCACTATGTTATTGGTCCTATCGAAAACTAATACCTGACAAAAGTTATAGAGAATGCAATTTCCGATTATTTATGTCTCATACTGTTTTACCGTACAGAACATGATAATATAATTCATGAATTTAGATTTTCGCGGCTTAGTCCTGGTTTTCTGGTGACCATGTTTTAATTCCAAATGTTTCTACCCGCCTTTCGGGTATGTTCGAGTCTGTATGTATATACACGCATCAAGAAAAATCTGTTGAAGAGAATTTAATGAAAATCGGTGTGCAATCGCTACAATCTAGGTTATAAATAATTTTATTCACGCTAAGTGAAATGGTAGTTTAGGGGAAGGCCTAAAATTTAATTACCGAGCTCGATAGCTGCAGTCGCTTAAGTGCGGCCAGTATCCAGTATTCGGGAGATAGTAGGTTCGAACCCCACTGTCGGCAGCCCTGAAAATGGTTTTCCGTGGTTTCCCATTTTCACACCAGGCAAATGCTGGGGCTGTACCTTAATTAAGGCCACGGCCGCTTCCTTCCCACTCCTAGCCCTTTCCTGTCCCATCGTCGCCGTAAGACCTATCTGTGTCGGTGCGACGTAAAACAACTAGCAAAAAAATTAATTCTCAATTATTTATGTTATTAGTAGTCGTATCTTAATGAAAATCGGTATGAAAAGTCGGGGTAATAAGTCGATATATAATCTAGGTCATAAATAATTGTATTCACCCTGAGTGAAATGGTAGTTTAGGGCAATGCCTAAAATTTAATTATCACCGGGCGAGTTGGCCGTACGGTTAGAGGCGCGCAGCTGTGAGCTTGCATCCGGGAGATAGTGGGTTCGAACCACACTGTCGACAGCCCTGAAGATGGTTTTCCGTGGTTTCCCATTTTCACACCAGTCAAATTCTGGGGCTGTACCCTATTTAACGCCACGGGCGCTTCCTACCCACTCCTAGGCCTTTCCTGTCCCATTGTCGCTGTGGGCCTAAGACTTATCTGTCTCGGTGCGACGTAAAGCAAATAGCAAGAAAAAAAAAACTCAAATATTTGTTATTAGTGGTCGTATGTTAATGAAAATCGGTAGACAAAGTCGAGGAATAAGTCGCTACAATCTAAGCTACAAATAATTTTATTCACGCAGAGAAAAATTGTATTTTAAGGAGAAAGCCTAAAATGTATTTCTCAAATGCTTATGTTATTAGTGACCCTTAATGAAAATCAGTATGCAAAGTCGGAGAATGAGTCGTTATAATCTAGGCCAGAAATTTTTTTATTCACGTTGAGTAATATGATAGCTTAAGGGAAGGCCTGAAATTTAATTCTCTAATAGTTATGTTATTAGTGGTCGTATTGTTAAGTACTACATAACTAAAGTCATATAGTGTTGAAATTCCCATCGTTTATGTCTTACACATTGTTACCGTACCGGGTATGATCACAGAGGTATTCATGAATTTGGATTTTTGTTACTAAATACATATCAACGCCGAGTCACGAAAAAATGGGCAAAGAGAATTTAATGAAAATCGATATGTAAAGTCGGAGAATAAGGAAATATAGTCTACTCTATAAATAATTTTATAAGACGCCCTAATATCACAGAGTCGAATGAAAACTAAATGTGGAGGCCTAGAATATAGAAAGCTCATAAAGTTGATCAACAATGGCATTACATTGACCATTGTTTTTTGTGATACACTTTGTGTCTTCTGTTGCCAATATATAAGATTACTGCTGCGTACCGAGTATTTTTTAAAATTTTCTTTACGTCGCACCGACACAGATAACTTTTCTGGCGACGATGGGATAGGAAAGGGCTAGGTGTGTGAAGGAAGCGGTCTTGGCCCTAATTAAAGTACAGCCGCAGCATTTGCTTGGTGTGAAGATGGGAAACCACGGAATACCATCTTCAGGGCTGCCGGCAGTAGGGTTCGAATCCACTATCTCCTGGATGCGAGCTCATAGCTGCACGCCCCTAGCCACACGGCCAACTCGCCCGGTCGTATCGAGTGTAACACACTGCCTGAATATTGGCGGGAAGTAACTGGGGAGTTAGATAACTTTCTTCTTTGGCATGCCATTCCTCTGGCTCATAAATTTTCTGATACTGCTGGTCCGTAACACACTGGTTCATCATAGCATTCGAGCTATTCATTCGCTACTCTGAGACACTGATTAGAATGAGCAGTGTGCATATTTAACGGAATTATGGTAGAGGAGTGTTTACGGCAGTCTGCTGCCTGGTCATTCCAGCTTTGGAACTTTGGACTGTTAGATCGGCACTGTAGTACTGTTCGTTAAAAGTGAGAAAATGTGCGGTTTTTAATTTGATCAAGTATTTTATATGATAACGTTGGTTTTAATCGCTACACTCCTACTGAAGTTTTTGTTAATGACCTATGTTGATTTCAGTTAGGAAAACCACAAAGTCAGTCTTTCTGAGAACCCGTAGCGAAGCACGGGAAAATCAGCTAGTTTTAAATACAAATCAAAGAAAACCTTAAATTAAAATCCAAGTAATCGCAGATCGACCAAACAGTTAAATTCTAAGGGGAAACGGTGAAATCTTCCCTTTATTAAACGCAGACCAACTTCACATGGTTAGATACAATTTTCTGCCTTTGCCTTTACGTCACCCCAGCGTCTGCATTTCCCGAGGGAGATCTTCTCAGTCACGTACCACTCTCTTTCGGTCTAGATGAAAATTGACAGTATTCGGTCCAATATTCGCAGTGAGGCTGGGTGACAGTTCTAGAACAGTGATGTAAACAGTTTTCCTTATTGGTGGAATCTAATATCATAAAGCAGATTCTAATTGGCTAATAAACGTTAGAAAAGAGTGACAACTCCAACATAATTAAGGAACAACTGAAGAGTAATTAGCTTACCAAATCTCCAAACATAAACATTCTCGATAATTTAGTTGCATTACATAACGCGAGGTAGCACTAGAAAGTCAGCATTAGTCAGTTTATTTAGAACTTCGTGGGTATGATACAGTTTAATAATTTCTCAGTGGATAGCCCCACCGTCGGAGATACGGCGGCAATTCAAATGTACTTAGAGAGAGTCCAAACTAATGGCATAGTAATAATAATAATAATAATAATAATAATAATAATAATAATAATAATAATAATAATAATAATAATAATAATAATAATAATAATAATAATAATAATAATAGAAAGCAACAACTTTACGAATAGTAGATACGAGCCCCGTGGTCCTCAGTAGGCCTAAACGACAAAGAATAATAAAAATGAAAATATTGTTAATACTAATAATAATAGCTGAGCACAGGATACGGTGGGATGGAGAGCTTAATCAAACTAGTTTATGGACTAATGACCCAAACAACTACAATAATGGTTTAACGTCTATTGTAAGTTCTAACCGTCATAGGAGTGCCAGATATCTCAGTCTTCTGTCCTGCAAGAGTTCTCTAACGTCCAGGAAGCAAACGTCACGCAGCGGCCTCATTTTAATACCATGAAATGAAATCGATCTCAGCCAAGGTACTTACAATTAGTATTGTCTATATTTTATCAACTGTGCTTTTTGAATTAGCTCTGGCAGTATCAATAGTCTGATGATAACAATATATAAGCAATTATATAACTCATCATAGGATGCGTTTTTAAAATAATAATTTCCTGGGCGTGGAACCTCCGATAATGAACGGTACTTACAATATGGCAACCCTGATATGAGAAACGTAAAATAGGAACTACTTCGTAATGTTCGCCAACCTTTTGTGGAAAAAGAGTCCCTATAAGAAGAAGAATGCAAAATAATTTAAGACAAGCTTTCTATCCCGTTAGTTGAGCTGAGAAATAATTAGCGAATCGTAATTCAATGTAGAATCTACCAACTTTGCTTTTAATTCCATTCTATACACAGCTCTCTTTTAGCCTTTTCTCATCCGTCATGCAGAGCTGCGCCTGCTGTCCTTGTCAAAGCTGTCATTCATTTCTTGATCCCGATCCACTTAGAGTAGCAATCTTAATTAAAATGTGTTACCATTCCTGAAAACAGGCTGGACTACGCCCCGTATCTGGTACAGGATCGTAAATAGTTCAGTATGAAATAATGTTGTTCTGAGAGAAATTTCACTTTACAGCACGTGTCTGAAATCTCAGATGTATGTGATATAAGTCGATTTCGCTTACTACGTTATTAATCATGGACTAGAAGGACATGTGAGCCACGTCTTCTTTTAAATATTACTTTCTACATTCTTGTTTATAAACTAGCGACTCACTCAGCTTCTATGCCAGAGGTCGGAAAATGCTCAGAGTTGAGCAACAGTAACTAAATTATCGTCCACTAGCCCCAAACTTGAAGAGGAAGGGTCCAGCGATCTTGAAAAATGGAAGTATCGCGGTAAGGTTGGAAAATGGGTGACTCGTATACTTCGGGAAATAAATAACACGGGGGTCGATACATTTTTGTTGGTTAAACTAAAAGCATAACGTATTTTAGCGTTGCTGATCTGTTGCGCAGGGTTACTTCAAGCTCGATCGAATCTGTGATCTCGACTAAAAGCAGCAAGCATGTTAACCAATCGACCTGTTGGATGAAATGTGTCACTTTGTCCGAATACGTTGTGCCGGTGGCGTGCCAGATGCGACCGTGCCGCATGCGACCCGTGCCACCAGCGACCGTATAATCTGCAACCGTGCAGTATGCGACCGGCGTTGACAAGCAAATTGTCATTTGATATGTTGTGTCATCACCCAAGATAAGGTAAGCTAAACGAAGTGCAATGCCATTTCAATAAGTCCTATAAGCAGCTACTGCCCCTACTTTACATAACACTTCCGCGGGAAACTCGTTTTACAACACGAAATATGGTGATGAGTTTACGTCTTTTCCCAGCGGGCGAGTTGGCCATGCGGTTAGAGGCGCGCGGCCCTGAGCTTGCATATGGGAGATAGTGGGTTCGAATCCCACTGCCGGCAGCCCTGAAGATGGTTTTCCGTGGTTTCCCATTTTCACACCAGGCAAATTCTGGGTCTGTATTTTACTTAGGACCAGGGCCGCTTCCTTCCCATTCCTAGCCCTTTCCTATACCATCGTCGCCTTAAGACCTGTTTGTGTCGGTGCGACGTAATGCCACTAGCAAAAAATAATCCTAATTCTAATTTACGACTCAGGCCTACTTACTTATCGTGTCCTATTAGTACCAGGAGTGTCCGAGGACGTGTTCGGCTTGCCTGGTGCAGGTCTTTCAACCTGACACCCGTGGGCGGCCTGCGCGTCTGGATGTGGGATTATGATAATGAAGTAGGGAGAGATGAAACCCGGTTTAGGTACGTAGCCTACTCCTGTCGAATAATACCAAGGGGTCTGCTCAATGCTTTACGTCGCCATCCGACGGCCGAATCACCATCAACAGCATAATATCCCCTCACTCCATTTGAATAATGCGAAAAGGTTTGGATTTGAATCCAGACTTTTGGCATGTAATCTAGTGATTAGAAACTGTCTACCACCAACTTTCCTACCCTACCGGCCAATATTCTGATGGTGAATTGTTTTTCATCCAGGCTAAGTGGCTCAGACGGCTCAGACGGTTGAGATGCTGGTCTTCCGATTCCAACTTGGCAGGTTCGATCCTGGCACAGTCCGGTGGTATTTGAACGTGCTCAAATACGTCAGCTTTATGTCGGTGGATTTACTGGCACGTAAAATAAGTCCCGCGGGACTAAAATCCGGCACCTCGGGGTGTCCTTAAACCATAAAAGTAGTTACTGGGACGTAAAGCCAGCAACATTATTATACTTTTCTTTCGACCAACGGCACTCGAACCTGCGAACCACGGTGTCAGATCTTTATTTTAGAAAAGACCAACTTCCAAGCAATCTGCCACTTGGTGACGGTTACGTGCCAGATGCGACCGAGTGAAATAAGCATCGTGCCGCATGCGACCCATCAATCACTTACAATTGATCTGAATTAAGGGCTGTCACCAAGTGGCAGATTGCTTATAAGTAGCTAACTTGGTTTTTTCTAAAATAAAGGTCTGACACCGTGGTTAGCAGGTTCGAGTGCCGTTGATCGAAAGGAAAATATAATAATGTTGCTGGCTTTACGTCCCACTAACTACTTTTAAGGTTTAAGGAGACGCCGAGGTGCCAGAATTTGCCTGGTGTGAAAATGGGAAACCACGGAAAACCATCTTCAGGGCTGCCGACAGTGGGATTCGAACCCACTATCTCCTAGATGCAAGCTCAGGGCTGCGCGCCTCTAACCGCATGGCCAACTCGCCCGGTGGAAAAAGACGTAAACGCATCACCATGTTTGGTGTTGTAAAACGAGTTTCCCCCAGAAGTGTTATGTAAAGTAGGGGCAGTAGCTGCTTATAGGACTTATTGAAATGGCACTGCACTTCGTTTAGCTTACCTTATCTTGGGTGATGACGCAACATATCAAATGACAATTTGCTTGTCAACGCCGGTCGCACCCGGCACGGTTACAGATTATACGGTCGCTGGTGGCAGGGGTCGCATGCGGCACGGTCGCATCTGGCACGTAACTGTTGTGCCATGGCAGCTTCACAACGTATTCGAGTAACTTGTCTCTGTCTCGATATGCAACTGATCTACTGAGTTCTGCCATTGTAATATTTCTGATTTCATTCGTAACGTTTTCTAACAGTTACTCCAATGTGTTACGATTTGTTCGATACACTTTTTCTTTCAATTTATCCTACAAGTAAAAATCACATATTGTTAAATTTGGAGAAAGAGGAGGAAATAGACCGTAAACACTTGCGAGATTGTAGGAAGGGAACCTTCTGCTCTATGAGCAGGGGCTGAATCTTGTTGCAACCACCCACGCGATTTTTCTTCTTCCGTTAACTGATGGAAGAATGGCGTCAAAATGTCATCGTGGTACTTTTCTACATTTACTGTCGTCTCCAGAAAAACAATAGCAGCATACCAAATACCAATATTCCTATCATAATGGGGGACTTCATAAACAACAATAGGATTTTCTGTACATCAGTATCGAGAGATGTGACTGTTCACACGGCAATTAAGATGAAACACGACCTCGTCAGAAAAAAACACAGCTGCGCGTCAAACAAACGATCGTTCATTGATGCAAGATACCACTCACTCTTGTGGCTGGATCAGCAGGTTTTAAACAATGGGCCTGTGTAAACCTGTACGGTTTGATGTGTAACAACTTTGTAGCTCTGTATGCAGAAGAAACCGAAACCTCTAATTGTGCTAATTTTGTGAGTGGTTTATCAATCAATCAATCAATCAATCAATCAATCAATCAATCAATCAATCAATCAATCAATCAATCAATCAATCAATCAATCAATCAATCAATCAATCAATCAATCAATCACAGCTGATCTGCATTTAGGGCACTCACCCAGGTGTCAGATTCCTTATCTGTTTTTTTTTTTTTAGCTTTTTCTTAGATAATTTCAAAGAAATTGTAAATTTATTGAAAATTTCCCTTGGTAAGTTATTTCAATTCCTAACGCCCCTTCCTATAAACGAATATTTGCCCCAGTCTGTCTTCTTGAATTCGAACTTTATCTTCATGTTGTGATCGTTCTTACTTTTAAATACACCACTCAAAATTATTCATCTACTAATGTTATTCCACGCCATCCCTCCACTGACAGCTCGCAACATGTTACTTACTCGAGCATCTCGTCTCCTTTTCCCAACGTCTTCCCAGCCCAAACTTTGCAACATTTTTGTGACGCTACTCATTTGTCGGATATCACAAAGAAAAAAACGAGCTGCTTTTCTTTGGATTTTTTCCAGTTCTTGAATCAAATAATTCCATACACTTGATCCAAACTCTAGTTGGGATATTATCAGAGACTTACGCCCTCTCCTTTACATCCTTACTACAACTCCTAAAACCGGGCGAGTTGGCCGTGCGCGTAGAGGAGCGTGGCTGTGAGCTTGCATCCGGGAGATAGTAGGTTCGAATCCCACTATCGGCAGCCCTGAAGATGGTTTTCCGTGGTTTCCCATTTTCACACCAGGCAAATGCTGGGGCTGTACCTTACTTAAGGCCACGGCCGCTTCCTTCCAACTCCTAGGCCTTTCCTATCCCATCGTCGCCATAAGACCTATCTGTGTCGGTGCGACGTAAAGGCACTAGCAAAAAAAAAAAGAAGAAAAAACTCCTAAATACCCTCATAACCATGCGCAGAGATCTGTGTCCTTTATTAACAATCTCATTTATGTGATTACCCCAATGAAGATTTTTCCTTATATTAACACCTACGTTCTTACTGAAATGAAATGTCGTATGGCTTTTAGTGCCGGGATATCCCAGGACGGGTTCGGCTCGCCAAGTGCAGGTCTTTCTATTTGACACCCGTAGGTGACCTGCGCGTCGTGATGAGGATGAAATGATGATGAAGACAACACATACACCCAGCCCCCGTGCCATTGGAATTAACCAATTAAGGTAAAAATCCCCGACCCGGCCGGGAATCGAACCCGGGACCTTCTGAACCGAAGGCCAGTACGCTGACCGTTCAGCCAACGAGTCGGACTACATTCTTACTATGATCCCTAAAAGGAACTTTCACCCCATCAACGCAGTAACTAAAACAGAGGGGACTTTTCCCATTTGTGAAACTCACAATCTGACTTTTAACCACTTTATCGTCCGACTTGTTGGCTGAATGGTCAGCGTACTGGCCTTCGGTTCAGAGAGTCCCGGGTTCGATTCCCGGCCGGGTCGGGGGATTTTAACCTTCGTTTGTTAATTCCAATGGCTCGGGGGCTGAGTGTTTGTTCTGTCCCCAACATCCCTGCAACTCAAACACCACACATAACATTAACCTCCACCACAATAACACGCAGTTACCTACACATGGAAGATGCTGCCCACCCTCATCGGAGGGTCTGCCTTACAAGGGCTGCACCCGGCTAGAAATAGCCACATGAAATTATTATTTACACTTTATCGTCATGATATATATATAAAAGGAAAGAAAGAGGTCCAGTAATACTGCCTTGAGGAATTCCCCTCTTAGTTATTACAGGTTTAGATAAAGCTTCGCCTTCTTTAATTATCTGAGATCTATTTTCTAGAAACATAGCCACCCATTCTCACTATTTTGTCTAGTCTAATTACACTCATTTTTGCCAGTAGGCTCCCTATTAAATGCCTTAGAATGCTGTATCTCTGTCTCTGCTCATGGAAGCACACAAGTAAATCGGCTCTCTTTGAAGCGAATTTTGTAGGTTAACAGAGGCAGTGTGTGGTGTGGAAACGTGCAGAACTGTGGAACTTGTGCCAGGGTTCAACTTGAGACCAGTTTTAAATCGATATCGTTGTTTATATCAGAATAGTATTAAAAACGGTTCGTCATTCTAATAAAGCTAGCAGCGGTGCCAACCAAATCGAACAGGCGTTGAGAAAGGCACTGGACGAGGCCGTGCTCTCCGAACGCTTCGTGGAATGTATTGTAAGTGCAGTGCCGAGACAGGTGACGGAAATTGTTTGGAATGAACTTGAACGTAGTCTCCAACTCAGTGCCGAATTGGCGAATAAACTAAACAAATAAACTCGAGTGCCGCGAAAAACAAATAAAACATCTCGCGGAATAAGTTGAGATGAAGTGTGACTCCTTGGAACAATACCAAAGGAGGTCAAGTTTACGTCTGTTTGGTATTGCTGAAAGTGAGACGACACTGTAGCGAGCTTCTGCAATAAACTGGAGGCCAAGGTAACCAAAACTGACATTGACAGGAGCCACAGAGTAGGACCGAAAGTGCCAGGAAAACCTCGGCCATCATTGTGATGTTCACGTCCTTCCGCTCCAGGCAAGAGGTTTTCACAAGGAAGCGCCAACTAAAAGAAACACCTACCACGATACAGGAGGACTTGACTGCTACTCGACTAGCAATTCTGAAGGCAGCCATCACTGTTCATGGGCTGAGGAACATTTGGACTGGTCACGGGGATGTCATAATTAAGTTGGCAGATGGTACAAGAGGTCGTATCAACCGCATGTGTGATATTCCTAGATTGTAATCTGCAAACATCACTTCCCATCACTTCATCAATACAGAACTACATTCGCTTTTAATGTGAGTACCAAAATATTCAATTCCCTTGCTTTCATAGTAGGAATACACTACAGTTAGCTTTAACGTTTCCTTTCTCCTCTCTCTCTCTCTCTCGCTCTGCACCTTCTTTCACCTCTCTCCACCACGGTATCCCCGTAACAATTATTATTAGTATTATTATTATTAATATGCCGTTGCTGGCAAGATGTAGTGTTTAAAGTGCACTATGTCTTCTGGTATGGGTTAGAATAAATTTGTTACTTTCATTGACCTGTCTTAGTCTCATCCTTGACTTTGACATATGAAAGTGACCAAAGTATGAGCGATGCTAGTAATACCATTCCTTATGCAGACAGTCCCTCTTATGAATGGTGTGAAAACATTACTCATAGCGTCGGTTGGTGCATGCATTTCAGTGGACTTGGCAGACTTATAATGTAAAAGTAACTTCTGGCTTAGTGAGGAAAGCAGTTGAAAACTACCTCACTCCTCATTTCCCTAGTACGCCTCCTCAGTGACACCTAGGCTATATATGTCAGCCGTTGGCGGAACTGTGGAGGATCAAATCAGCCTTCGGGATGAATACCGAACATACATTATTATTATTATTATTATTATTATTATTATTATTATTATTATTATTATTATTAGATAGGTCAATTGCGATACAGCCTATTTGACCTCCTGAATCCAAGATATCTGCTATATCTTACTGGAATCCTACAGGCTGAGCTTCAGTGGAATAACCTTTCATAAACCCGAACTGCCTTCTATCGAACCATTTACTAATTTCGCAAACATGTCTGTTATAATCAGAAAGAATGCTTTCCCAAAGCTGTCATGGAATGCGTGTCAAACTGACTGGCCTGTAATGCTCAACTTTATGTCTATCACCTTTTCCTTTATACACAGGGGCTACTATGGCAACTCTTCATTCATTTGGTGTAGCTCCTTCAACCAAACAATAATCAAATAAGTACTTCAGATATGGTACTATATCCCAACCTATTATCTTTAGTATATCATTCGAAATCTTATAATTCCAGATGCTTTTCTAGTTTTCCACTTTTCTATCTTATTGTAAATTTCGTTCTTATCATAGGTAAATTTGAATACTTCTTTAGCACTAGTCACCTCCCCTATCTGGGCATTATCCTTGTAACCAATAATTTTTACATCGATGGCAGTTCACGATTCGCATCAATGCCATCTAACTTTTCCTCTGTTAAAACTCTTCGTTTGCGCGCATGGTTTTTATTGAGCACTGAGCCAGTAGTTTCAAATGCATTTACAATTACGTGAATCTGTGCTCAGGAAATTACTGAACATGATGATAATGCTTGTTGTTTCAAGGGGCCTAACATCGAAGGTCATCGGCCCCAATTGCTGAACAAAGGCATCACGTAGCCCAAGAGTCGACTCGTACGTAAAATAAGTTGTACATACGAAAATACGGTGTTGCAATGATAACTGTCTCACCATGTTAACAGCTGAAATTCAGACTGGCGACTGATGCTTGCGAGGTCGGACAAGTGCACGCTGCTTGCATAGTCCAGAACTATGCGAACGCCTCCACTGCAGCTTACGTATCGGAGAGTAAAATCTCCGTTTGGCGGTCTTAGGTTATATATGGGAGACTCTGTAAATTAAATCGTGAGCAGAGACATCTGGGACAAAAGTCTGTCCATGACTGAGGCCTAATCCAGGATTATTGACGAAAATAGGTCTAGCAAAGTATCTGATGTGGCTGTGTGATGGGTATTGCGTAAAAAAGTGTGGGAGTTTTATCAGGTTACAAGTCGTAAAAGTTGTTAAGTGCTGTTTAGATTGGGATGAATTACAGTGAAGTATTATGTGTTCATATCACCCATAATTACGGCGGGCGAGTAACTATATAGTATTTTCTAGAGCTCTTCCTCTACCTCATGTAAATAGCCAACATAAGGCGGTTTAAAAATACCACCGACCAAGCATTCAGCCTTACGAAGATTTACATCAATAAACTTAAACTCCGGTTTACGGTCATTCTCATTTGGTGATTTACAGATTACAGATCCGCCGCGTTTACATTTGCGATCGTTTCGTATTAGCATGTAACCTGGGAGTTGAACCAAGTAACTGTTGGTTGTATGGGTCAACCAACTTTCCGATCCTAAAATAACTTGGAAGTTTTGGGACGAAAATAATTCTTACAATTCATCCATGCGATTAACGGCATACATACAGGGCTCCCGGATGAGTTTATAATTAACCGTGTAACGTCCTACTGCCATAACCTCTACATCGACGTTCTACGAGTTTCTGCAAACTTCGTCGCATGTACATCTCCACATACTCTACAAGTTTATGTTTCTACAAGACTATAATGCTATTATTATTGTCTGCTCTGCTTATCAATACTTCTTCCTATCATCAGAATTACCTTACTTTGCTCACCTGTCGTTACCCTCCGACCTTTCTCGACACACTGACCGCTGTCTTTCTGTCTGCCTCGCACCTACTACGTCATCTGCTACGTCACTTGATCTTTCTCGAATGAACTAGTCTTCGCTTTCGGGCGTGTATATATTGGACTGCTTGGCCCGTCTTCGGCAGACTGGCATCATCCTTTGTAAATAGTGTGTGTGTGTGGAGGGACTACGGACCTCGCACGGCTTGCCGTGTGCTGCGCCATTTCCTTCCCTACGAGCTGATGGAATTATTCTGAAAGGACTTTGGTGAGCTAAACATATCATTTGCTATACTTGTTTTTGGAAACTTTAATATTCGGCCTGTTTCGGCATGTTGAGAGATGGCATGCTATGAAAACTTTCAAGGCCTTGGCATCGAGTTTAATTTATTGCCACCTTCAAAACTGATTAAGTTTAATTGATTTTTAGTGCTGAATACTTGGTGATGTGGACTGAGCCTAAACATCGTCAAACAGAAAATTTTCACAACTTTAGACGATTCTAAAAAAATCTATTGGCAGATCAGACATTTCTCCAGCATTACGCAGTCGGAGTTTCCTTTCTTTTCATCCTCACTTGTCCTTATTGTACTGATCCTCCTTTTTACCCTACCCTTTTTTCTTTTATTAGGTGTGTATACTTTTTATATTAGGGCGCCCTGGAGGCGTATTTGGGTTTTTTAGTGTGGCCAAATATTTTCTTGATCCTCATGGTAAAAACTGTTACTTGTTGTCTCGAAATTTGATCAGATAATAATATTTAGAAATATCTTCTGAGGTGATTGTGTGTGTGACACCTCTCTATTCAAAATATAAATGGTAATATTTGAGAAAACTGGTTTTGGCCGAGATTCACGCTGACACAGTGATTCTATTGTAACGATTTTTCTTTTTTTTTAAATTTTTTGTCCTAACTTATCTGAGGGTTAGTCCCCTTTCTAAAACGGGGACCCGAGCTGTTTTGTCTTTGTAAAATCAATGCCTGGGATTTTTTTCCTCGGACTATATTTTTCTTGTTTAACAAGGTGCATATTATATATATATATATTGGTCAAATTTATTCTGTAGGTTTTAGCTTAATTATCCCTTTGATTATTTCCTACAATACCCAGAGTATATTTGAGGATCTTGTTTTTTCCAAAAATGTTAATGTGTGCTGTATTCTCGTTAAAGCTGCTGTTTCCAATACACTTGGTCATTTAAAAACTTTTAGCAACGTGGTGTTCTTTTTTGATTTTCTTTTTTGGTACCATCCACGGTAAACCTCTCCTACTATCCCTCCCCCAGTATTGCTTCTGCTCACTCTGCTGCTTTCTTGTTTTATGTGATCGACTCCTCGCTGCAGTGTTGCCTATGCACAGACCTCGTTTTAGTGGTTTAAGTGTGTTGCACATAACGTCACATATGGTAGCAGACATTTTTTTCTTCCCCATTTTCATCATATTCTCTTGTTTAAATTGATACACTTTTTTGGTTTCTCCTTAGATCTTTTCGCATTTTATATTGGTTGTTCTAGTAACACTATGGCTTGCTTTTCGGATAATTTTCGATTGGGCGCCGATAGCGTTTCATCTCCACCCCCACTATATCATACTCGGTCTTTACCTGAGGTTTCGACTAGTAACTTCATCTCCTTCTCTGATACCCCAACATTATCTTCCCCTGTTAATTCTTCCGCTTTGCTCAGTGATTCAGAGGGCAAGCCCTCCTCATTACCTCAACTTCATTCTATGCCTCCCGATCCACATTTCTACCCCCCTCCCCCTTCACTACCTCAATACACGCCTGTTGATGCCTCTCTCAATGTACAGATCATAAAACAATCTCTTGATCAAGTCCCTAAATTACAATCTACTGATCCTCGGAGTTTGACCTTGTGGCTCTTTTCTGCACGAAAATTTCTAAATATTGGTTTAGCTTCTTTTCCTCAGTTAATGGGATTACTGTCCCCTAAAACAACCGGGTTTTTTACTAAATTTTGGGTTGATAATATGTCAAGTTTTTCCAATTGGTATCAACTTCGGAATGTCATACACAACTATTTCTTACCTTATGAAATACGTTGCAAGCTGAGCCTTGAATTTATTCGTCGTCATCAACTTCCCACTGAACCTGCTCATGACTATCTTGATTCGATTACGACCTATAGTGATATTTTAAACATTGCTCACTCGGTCAATGATTTAATTTCTATCGTTCAATTCTACGCTACTCCTTCCTTTCGGCAGCTTTTCGATGCCTTAAATCCTCCTACGTCCATGTTTCAGCTTTTTAATTTAGCTCAATCTCACGCCATTCATTCTCTTGGAGATATTTCTTATTACTCATCTATCCCCCCTCCTCTCCATTCTCGTCCTTTACCTTCTACATCCGTTTCTCCTGCTAATACTCCTTCTCCTATTATTTGCTTCCGTTGTAAAGGAAAGGGTCATATATCTCGGAATTGTGCTACTCCCTATTCGGGAAACGTAGTTTACCCGCGTCATTAGACAGTAGGCGTAACAATGGGCAAAATCTGTCTTCTCTTCTTCAGTCCCCCTCTACTCTTGTTTCAAATGTTCGATCTTTGCCGTCTGAATTTTCTTCTCAACTTATTTTGACGGAAAGTTCGTCATTTTTACCTCCTACTTCTCATATTGTCTTGACTATTAATAATGTCCCTTCCGTCGCTCTTCTTGATTCAGGGGCTGCTGTTTCTTTAATCAGTTTATCTTTCTTTGAATCTCTGAAAAAGGTATTTTCTCACCTTCATTTTCTTCCTTCCACTGTCCGTTGTGTTTCGGCTTCTAATTACCCTATTGATGTTCTTGGTCATATTTCTCTCACTGTTAAAATTCAACATTTTTCTTGGCCGTTTACCTTTCTTGTCGTTTCGGAATTATCTTGTCCTCTTATTTTAGGCTATGCTTTTTTTTCCCACACTGGTCTTATTTTTGATTCTATGAACTCTACGATTTCTTTTCATTTTTCAAAAACGGTTATTCCATTAATTAATATTGCTGATTATCCTTCTTCAACTTCATCCATGTCTCACAGTATCAATTCTATTCATTCTGATCAAATTGATTCTTTGTTAACTGAATTTTCTGATGTCATTACTCCTGTTCTTGGTACGGTCAAAAATTTCAAGGCTCATATTGACTTAATTGATTCTACTCCTGTTCGTTCATCCCCCTATTTTCTCAGCCCTCCTCGCATGAAAATTTTAAATCAATTAATTGATAAAATGCTT